>NC_091687.1:12302500-12927500 GCF_041296265.1 Equus caballus
GGATCCTCAGAAATATTCGCTTTCATTTGCTTTTATCCTCTTCGTGAAAAACTAAGCTACCATTCTTTCTTCCCTGGACCACCTCCTTCTACCTGGTGTTCTCCACCTCTCACCTTTCCTTCTTTGGATCCGTTCACACAATTGCCAGAGTGCTCTTTAAAAAACTCAAAGCATCCTCTTTAATGGCTTTCAGTTCTATGTAAAAGAATAGACTAACTCCTTAAGCTGCCCACAAGACCATGTATACTTTGGCCTTTTACTATTTTTCAACACTATCTCACTCATTCTATCCTACACCCTTCTCCCCACCTCCTACAACCTTACCCTTTTCATGAAACTCCTACTCACATATCATACAAAAGTGGTCCCCTCTCTCTACTCTGTTGTTTTCTCTTTTGGTTTTCTGGTCTTTTCCTTCATTTGGTGTATCATGATTTATAATTATGTATTTACTTATGTATTTACTTTTTTTCCCTTTTCAGTGAAAGCTTCAAGAGGTCAGGGAACATGATTGTAATGTTCTTCATGTAACCAGTGCCAGGCTCAGTACTTGACTGGTAGAATGTGTTCTTAGAGGTAGCGTTTGAATGAATGAATAGCAATTATTCATACTAGCATTTTCTTCACCGTTAGGTTACAATGGTCCTTCTTAGAGGCATAACTAATAACCAAATCAGCTGCAAGTTATATCTGGAGTTACCAAATGGATCAAGCTCCACTCTACTAGTTATTGGCTTTATGCTTGAAGGAAAACTAAGGAAGCTCTGGTTTGGAGAACCAGAATTTAAACAGTCCCTGACGGTTCCCAACCTACCTTCTCCCATCCTCTACTAATCTTATTACTTTCTCCAACTCTTTCAATGTGCTCTATTTTCCAAAGGAAAATCCATAGTTCTTAGCATGACATGTAAGGCTAGTGCCAGTCTTTTTCCATATTCTTGGATGACAACTTCCTGCCTCCATAGCCTGTTCTAAGGCAGCATTGCTATCTTAGAAGTTACACACACAAGTGGGCTCTCCTACCCCTTAATTCATGCCACTGCCCTGGTGCTCCCATCACCGGGAACGCTCTCTCCTCCTTGTCATCTGAGAAACTCTGATCAACATCATGATCCAATACAAGTTCCTTCTCTTCTGTTGAGATTCCCCTAACCTTCACCCACTGAGTCAGTTCTCCCTCTGGGTCCCTCTAGCATCCAATGTTTCTCCTTAGACAGTTTACCATATCGTATTTTAATTATCTTTTAAAGGTCTCACTCATGTACTATACTATAAGCAGGGACCATATTTTGTTCCTATGCGCATTAAAACACAGTGCAGGGTCTGAAAGGTGCTTAATAAGCTTGTGTTGAACGGATGATTGCGTGAATTGTAATTTGGCTTTTTGCACACTTTCATCATCTCAAGAAATAATTTTGCCACAGAAACTTCTATTTGTTTCCGCCTTCCTTTTAGTTCCTGAACTGCATTTCTTAGTGGGTTGTGCTTCTTTCCTAAAACTCTACATTTTGTAGCTCTGAGATCAGCCACCACCTACCCATCTGCTTCCCCTGCCACCTGGCCTATTGACTCTGCCTCCTGTTCTCACTCTGCCTTTCTCCCTGCTCGAGTAGCAAATCTGGCCCCGGTGCCTCTACTTTCTGCAGGGACAGGAAGAAGCTGTGTCAGGGCTCTAATCCTGCTTCTGGGGGTGGGAAGGCACAGAGTGGCCCTGCCACCCACTGCCCCCTCCCTCACCTCATCTTCTTCAGCACTAGGAGCAGTCCCAGGGCTTGATGAGCTAATCCATTCCGCCTCAACCAGGAGGGTACAGTGGGAGGAGACATTCTGCAAATCAAAGAAATAATCAGAGACTCATTTGCATGCACTATTGATTTTGGTTCCAGGAAATGTTAATAGCAGCGGAGAGCGAGACCCTCATACCTCTTTCTGCTGAAAAGCAACCCTTCTACCTTTTTAATTCCAGCAGTATTACTGGAGAATGATTCTGGCATCATCTAGTACACAAAGCCAAATTCCTCTTTGTGGAGTAATCACGATGAACTCTAACCTTTCCTAATAAGATAGCCTCTTAGCTTCTTCAAAATCATTTCTTTTAAGAAGGCAGACACAAAGCAATGGTATTTTTCATATGTGTATTACTCTATTTCTGTGACTGGTACCAGAAATTATCTGGTTTTCTTTCTCCAGTGTTCTTCCTCGGATAAAAGGACTAGGCGAAAGCCCTGCAACCCCACGAGTCCGCCCGTTTGTTGAAATCAGTTCAAGATCATCCAGGTCTGCAAAACTCGGCTGAAGCAGCTTGTTGCATAATTTACCAGAGAAAAGAGGGCCATCTGGAGAGCCAATCTGGAGAACTAAGCAAAGGCAGAGTCTTTTTTTTTTTCTCCTCTTAAGTTCTCCTGATTGACTCCCTGCCTATATTAGGCCTCAGCAATCCTTGGCCTGCAGCCTGAAAGATGGTGGTCCAGGTCAAAGGTCTTGGCCTTCTGGCTTTGAACTCTGGCAAAGAATACCAGGCCTAAAACTGCTTGTATCCCCACCCACCATCGTTGTTCAAGGTTCTCAGTCAACTCCCACCAGTCTTACCCCATGACACTGTGGGGGCCTGTGTCATTCCAAAGGACAGCTGGTTTATGCATATGCAGAGGAGGCAGCTACCCACAAAGGGATATGGGAAAGCTCTACCAAATTAAAAAAAAAAAAAAAATACAAGGAAAGAAAGAAAGCTGCCTTAACCTCTAGTCAAGGAGTAAGTCATTTCTTCCACAGAGATTAAATCCTTTGTGTTAAAGCAATCTATTTCTTTTGAATCCAGAGCCTGTAAACGATTCTATGGGACAGTTAACACAATAAACTATTATCAGAGGATAGTATCTTCTCAATTATTTAGGTGATCTTTTAAGGGGTGTAAGGAGTTCCCATAGAACTGCACCTCCACAGAATCTGGGAAAGAGACTAAAAGACCAGGGGGCTTGATTAATCAGCCCCTACCTGTCTCCTCTAGAGTTCCACCCGGCCCACTGCTCCTGGCTGCCCAGGCACTAGGTGTGACCTCTGTGCTAACTCCAGTTGATCTGTAGTAATTTCCTTGAATGTTTCATTGGGCAGGTTTCTGGGCTGGAAATGCAGCCATCAATTTATGAGATCTGCCACAGGTATGAGTTGACAGGAGGGACCAGGAATTTTCCAACCCAGTTCTCGTCACTTTTCTAGTCTGCATGTTCCAATACGATCATATACAGATGCAGTCAATGTCCATCTTAGAATTCAGCCAGTCAAAATAAAATACTTTTGAGTCTTACATTGGACAAGTTATGTACCTTTCTAGGCTTAATTTCTCATCTATTTAATAGAAATAATAATACTTATTTCCTTAGATCTCCAAAAATCCAATATGTGCATAAGCCCTGCCCATAATTATATGTTCAATTAAAAAGTGTTTGTTTTCCTTTTCTTTCTTATGTGGTTTAAAATGTATGGATTTAAACAAGCCAACTTCACTGGTCCAGCAGTGTAGAATTTCTTCCACGTGTCCCTCAAGGGTACTAAAGTTCAGGCTCCAGGGCTCCGTTTCTTGAATGGCAGTGCACCTTGAGCTTCCTTTCCTGCCAAAGCCTTGAACTCGGGCATGTGGGGCCGGGGGAGGGTCTGCGCAGTCTTGCGTGAACTTTACAGTGCCTCAGCCGAACAATGTTTTAATTATGGCCTTTCAGTCTCAACTGCACCTGCCCATTTCACTATCAGAAAGAAAAATCTCTTTTCTTCCCTGCTTCACTGTTATACTTTAGAACCATGATTGTTTTGCCGAAATAGATATTGACTAGAGAAGGACAAACCTCAAAGGGTTTGGATTAAATTCTCTTTCTGATAAACATGATGGAGTCTGAATGCTCCAGGGAATCCTATTCAAACTATCTTAACTTTTGGAGCCCATGAAAACTGGAAGAAAAACTTGTTTCTTGCCACTTTCTTTGGTTTACAACTATCAGAGGAGACCAAAGTGCAAGCATGCACTAAGGCTTTAGCCACAATTGCTTTATAACATGTTTTGAGATCCTAGAAAGACATTGTTTGTGTACATGCAAAATATGAAGAATAAACTGGCCTTTGGCATATCAGGGGTTCTTAACCTTTTTTCACCCCTTTGGACCGCCAAAGTGACAGTCTGGTGAGGTCCATGGATGCCTTTTCTAAGTAATGTTTTTAAATGCATAAACTAAAATACATGGGATTTAAACGACACCAATTGTACTGAAATACAGTTTTCTCTATAAGCAAATTAGTTGCTCTTGGGATACAGAAAGATCTCTAAAAGTAACATTTGTTGACTTTTTTATTATAAAATATTCATTACTCAGTAAAGGTATAAAATTTGGAAAATACTCATTATTCAGTAAAGGTATAAAATTTGGAAAATACAATAAAAGTATAAAGAAAAAATTAAAAATCACTTACAGCTTCATTTCAAAAGAATCTTTGAACATTGAGTCATCTCTGATAGGTGGTGAGATTACAAAAGAGAATTGTTTGCTTGTTTTAAATGCTGAAAACATAGTAAAGGCACAGATGAACAGTGAGCACAACAACTGAGAACCTTTCAATCAACACCTAGTCCTGGAGTTTTCTAGTTGAACAGGACATAAGAGCTCAACTAATCCTAGAGTACTGAACCTGACATGAATATCACATTCATTTGGGAAAATTTTTTTAAATTTAAGTTTTTCAGCCTCTATTGTAGGCCTCCCAACTGAGAATCTCCAGAGACAGGGCCAAGGAATCTGTACTTTTAAAGGCTGATTAGGGAAGTCTAATTATCAGCAAGTCTTGGGAACCACTGATAAACCTCCCACTCAGTGCAGAATGCTTTCTAACAAGGTCTCTAGAAGTTTCTTCCAAAGGACATTTGGGTTTGGAGATTCAGCTCGCATGCCCCAACACAGACTATCCTAAACTGGTAGCATTACAGTCTGTGACAGTAACAGAAAAACAGGTAACACTTCAGTTCTAAAATCATGATTTCTGCTAAGTTGTGTCCTTGTCAGATAGCTGTTTTCTATTTCTCATGCCCAAGTGCACAGAGGGCTGCCTGGCCCCAGCATGTGCTGGACAGAGTGGGAGTTACACTTGAGGGGGGACTGGGGTGGGGGACTGATACTTGGAGTGACTCTCTGGATCTGGATCGTAGGCTTTTTCATCCTCATGAAGTCTCCGTGCTGCGTTTTATTCATTAGCACCTACAAGGGACTAATTGCCATCAGGCATGTAGGTGGAATTCCTGGCAGGGAGCAAGAAATGGAATAGGTTTGATGACAACCAATGATCTGCCAAAGCCCTGTCAGAAGGAGAACAGAGTCTTGCTGTCACTCATCCACCCCTTTAAATTCAAATGAAGATGCTTTTGGGTGGGGAGGGGGAGGGGGTTGGCACCCATCCAACTTTGCATTGAAGATACTGTACATTTTTACTGTATATGCGAAAGTCCCTGCTCCTAGTGGTGCTGTTTCTAAAATGAGAGACAGAAAGAAAAAAGAAGAAAAAGAAAACGTGAGGCCTTCAGTCCAGCCAGCTGCACTTGCCACTTTCTGTAGTGTTAGTGGGCGGAGGTGACTCAGGCATTCAACGATTGACATAAAGAGGTCTGCACACCTCCTGTAACTGTCTGCCTAGTTTCCTGTGTATTATGTACATATGTTCATAGCATTCCTCTCTTTCTCAAGGAGGCTATGCTCCAAAAATAGAGGAAGAACCCTTGTCATAGAGTATCAAGCCTGTCATAGGACACCCGGAGGTCACAGTCACACAAAATGAACCAAGATGCCCTAGCAGGAAGAATTTCAAGCTACCAGTTAAGTCCCACTGATCCAAACTGCAGTTTTGCATGTAACAATAATTTCATGAAATTATACACAAGAGGTATGAGCTGCCTGGGTGTGGAACCACATCCCCCAACAACAGTGGGTAGTAGTAACAGCGGGTGGCAGTGCTCATACATTTAAATCAGATCAAGTAATCCCCAGTAAGAGCCAAGCATTTAACTCTCCCAAGTAATAAACTTCAGCAGCTCAAGGGAAACTCAGCCCTCCTTCCCCACAGGCGATAGCCACACCTTTCCTTCTTCTTGCAGCCCATTCTCCTCCTCTCTGCTATTTTCCGGGCAGGGAGGGAGTAGTCCGGTTCCAACCTCTGCAGTGCAGATCCACTGCTACTCAGTAAAGTCAAGGAATGACTCAGCTACCTCACATTGTTTTACGGAAGGAAGCTGCAAAATCTCTGGTCTCAAAATGTTTAGCAGAATGATAGGAATCTATTTTGGGTACTTCTATGGTTGAAGAGAGGGAGTTCAATAAGATGACCCCATAAAAGTCTTCTGAAGTTAATAAGTGATTGTTTAAATTGCACCAAGATATCACTAAATTCTATGTAATATTATGAGATTTTTCAGCAAATGTGTTTTCAAGAAATGTGTCTTACTGAATTACTTTGCTATTTAATCCACAAGTATTTTATTTTGTTTTCCATGCTTAGAACGACCACATTTTCTTAAGATGACCACAAATGTCATGCCAGTGACATTTGTAGGTGGAATCAAAACAGCATTAATTAGTTTTACTGAAGAGTTCCCTGACTTGAGCCTGTGTGTCAGTGACAAAGACACAGTATATTTTCCTTAGCTCTATGAGTAACTAGTCCTTCGGGGCTCAGCACGGTACCGTAAAGCACCTCTACCTCAAACCAGTTACACAGACCCCACGTGGGAACATTTTACTAGGAGAACTGATGGTTAACGAGCAAGTTTATCCTTATTCTATTGAATAATCTTCTTATCCAGTCCTAAAATGGTGCCTGTGAGCTTTATATTAATTATATTAATCAAGTGAAGTTTACACATTTTCAAGAAGGGACATTTAAATATCAGATGTTAGTGAACCCTCTATTAAAACCACCAGGGTTAGTGGAGATGGGGAAAGGATAAAGAGGAATTCAGAGTGCAGAGTTAGGAAAGGAAAAAGCTAAAAAAGGGAAGTTGTTTCTCTATATTCCATTTTGTGCCTTGATATTTGGAAAAGAACAGAGCTTCATCTTGCGGCATTATCTGTGCGCTAATGTTGTGAAGCAGGAGGGAGAAGGAGGGAGAAAAGAAAAAACGAATGAAAGAGCCAAGAGAGAAGTGCAGATATGGGATTATACCAAACTGGCTACAATTTGGGTTTATCTGTGAGACTGTAGAGAGAAAGGGCAGGAACATGTATGAATGATCCTTCAAAAACTCTCTCAATCAACTCTTTCTTTTAATCCATGTCCACTAAGTGGACGAACTGTTCTTATTTTCAACCAAATGAATGGAATATTGGGTCCAAGCAGAGCCTCCCAATCTCACAAGGGGTTAAATGAACTGAAAGGGCCTCGGCAAAATAAATTTTTTCCAACATCTGTCTTCAGTTGCCCAATCCCACACCCCTCTCCTTTTAATTTCCCCAGGCACTCACTGTAGCTCAGGGCTCACCTTTTCTCACCCATCTTTGGATAATATCCTATCAGAATTCAGGCAACATCTCACTTTGAATTGCTCCCCAACTTCCTTTTCCCTCAAAATTCACCTGCTCTCTTTCTTAGTTCATCAGGTTCCTGTTTTCTGCTTGATTGAGAGCAGGTATTGTTAGGTTTTTAAATTTGATACAACAATCTGATCAAATGCCAAGTTGCTCTTAAGCCAGATTTTATTAACTCAGGTTAAAAAAACAAAAACCAAAAAACAGTCATCTCCACAAATCATCCAAGGAGGAAATGTGATGGGTGAAGCTGTAAAGATTTGGGGATGTACTTTTGGATAAGTCTCTAAATATCACAAAAGATTTACCAGACCCCTCCCTTCTTGGGGGTCAGTGAAAGCTGCTCCAAGGAAAGTTGACTCTCTACCCCTACTGATCCTTCAAGGGGAATCTGCACACTTACTGCTCGAGCCAACCCATTCTGTCTTGCTTAGGATAGTTCACCAGGATGCTTAGTTATAGATCTTTCTCTTTGGATTTGTTCTTATTTTTTGCCTCCCAGTGTGCACATAACGTTTCATTTACTTCATCCCTTTGTCTCAGTTGCCCACCTTTGACTTACCAGCCCACTCCCTCTCCTGATGCGTTTCTGAGACTCCAGCTCATTGGGAAGGGATGATTATACAGCAAGGGGTTTATTCAGCACCCTTCGTATTATATTACTTAGGGAGGGACTGATAGGTATGGAGAAGGAAACAATATTTAGCACCTACTAGGTGTTAGATACTTTGCATGGATCATTTCAGAAACCATAAAACCACACCATGAGGTAGTTATTAATATCCCCATTTTGAACATGAGGAACTAAGCCTTAGATGAATAATTTCCCAAATTTACAAAATAGGAACTAGCACAGCTGGGATTCAAACCCAGATCTGATTTCAAAATATTGGTTATTTCTAATACATTAACCGTAGTCTCACAGATCAGCCTACCTTCTTGCCTGGGTCCATGTGTGAGGACCAACATATATGCCATTGTTATTGGATTAACCAAATTCATTACTCATTCAAAAAGTACCTAATATATGCTTTAGGCATAGATGTCATAGAAGATCTGAAGAAGAAAAAAGTCATTGTGCCTTCTCTTAAAATTCTCTCAGTCTATAAGAAAGAAAATTAAGTAATTATAATACGGTGTAGTATAATAACAGTTGTCCGTAAAAATGTTAAGAGGCCAGGATATACCTAAGGAAGCATTTATTTTGGAAGGTAGGATGAGAGATGTTCAAGGAAAATTTTTTTAAAAAGCAGGAGACTTTTTGATCCAGATGAATGGGTTGAGTAAGGATTCTCCAGGGTAGTAAGATGGGCCAAAGGTTCAAGAGGAAACTCATGAGCAAAGGTACAGAGGCAAGCAAGTGTCTGGAATGTTCTGGAATCTGTGAATAATCTGGTGTAGCTAATGAAGCACTTCTCAGATATCTGTTCTTAAATATCACTAAAGAGTAGAGTGAAAGTTTTTATGCAAGATTAGGGTAAGGATGGAAATAATCTTACCAAAGTAGAATTTCTTTCAAGTTTTTTGCTTTCTTTTAAAAACAAATATCTGTAATTCTATTGCAAACTATTCCTGTATTTGTTCATAAATAATATTTTTAAATTGCTTACTATGTGAATTAACTTTTCTTGGGGAATACTTGAAGCCCCAGGAAGATGTATCAAGTGCATCCTGTGGCTTTGTGTATGCCCTAGCTACCTCATTAACTACTACTGCAGAGTTAATGCCATTCTACCTCATTTGAGAAGCGTGGACTCAAATAATACATATGGCTAAATCATGTCTAGAGATGAGGCTAAAAATGGAAACTGGGTTTAGTTTATGAAGAATTCAGACCAATGAGGTAACTAGATCAGATCCTGATTTTTATAAATTTATCAAAATAATCTTTTCATGTAATGTGTTTTGAGATACAACCTAATTATGCAAAGTAGTTGGTTATATCAATAAAAAATAGGTTATTTGATCAACACTTTCCTAATGATGATGATGTCTTTTTCTCCCCCAGCTATTAATTTTTTCCTCACTAATCTCTCTATTGCTTGCACACATGCAGTCACATCTGACTCAAGGATGTAAAAGCACTTCTTGACCCACATCTTGAGTGCAGTTGCCTAGCCTAAAGATGGGCTGGTGGAAAGGATGATCAACTTCACTTTGAAAACACAGAAACGCTGGGTGGTTTGCAAAATTGTTTGCCTGGATCAAATTAGTGTCTGTAACAGGAAAGAGACAAATCAGAATCTGACTTTCAGCCTGCCAATTTTAGTGCAATAAATTCAGTGAAAAATTCAATTCTACCAAACTCACTCATATTTGATAAGTTTAGTTCATATTTCTTTCTTTTCAAATTTTTTTTCCCCTTGTACTACTTGAGTTTCTTGTCATCAAGGCAGACCTTATCCCTGGGTCACTGGGAAGGCCCTCTGCCCCCTCTCCCACCTTCAGTGATGCCTGAAATACTTTAAGTAGGAGACCAATCAATCAATTTTGCCTCCACAATATGAGTAACACCTAGACCTAAATTCATACAAAGAGATGAAAACTGAAATCAGACATTTCCTAAGGCAGCAAGTATGGATCAATAGAAGGAAAGAGAGCACACAGGGGTGCTCAAGGCCAGAAGGAATACCAGCTGTACCAAGTTTCAGAGAAAGCAAAAAAAGATGAGGTTATGAATAGCAAAGCCAAATGTCACCTACGCCAGTTTTACCCAAGGCTTGTGCTAATGAAACTTTACAACCTACTCAATGACCCCATGATGTAAAACAAGCTTCTTATGTCGGCGGCTTGTGCTGTTAAAGGTTAAAGACATTAAAATTATAATCAAATATAAACTTCATAAAAATTGTAATAAGAAATTTTCATTCAGACTCCCTGCAATCAAATTTAAACCTTCTCCAACAAATCAGTTGTAAATGCCTAAAAATCAGTTGTAAATGCCTAAACTTAATCCTTAAGTTTAGTCCAAAACGATGAAAATTTCCATAAAAAAGAAATAGTAACAAAGTAATAAGGACTCAAATCAAAATCATCTTCCAGAATGAAAGTGAATGTGATGAGACTATATGCCACAGGTCTCATACTTCAAATCATCTTTTGTGTTTTCTCCAAGTGCATTAAAAATGACAATGGGAGAAAGGACATGTGATCATCATGCTCATACAAGTGTAGAGTTAGTTTGATGATTCTTGTGAAGGAGTAATTTGGATGTAGGATGATATTAACAACTATAAATAAAATCAGTAAGGAATCAAGTGCTTTGTACAAGATATTTTCATATCTTGTGGGAGGGACAACCTTAAGTTTTACCAAAAAAACATGAGTTTACTCCGTCTACTGATGTTCATTTGTATTCTAAAGGCCATAACTGACCAGGAAAGAAAACACTACCTAGATGTAATAAGGACACTTGTGAGATGCTAGAGCAATGATAAGACCAATGGCATACCTGAATGTGTCACTAGTTTGCACTGTCTTACCCTTGAACTTTTTAGAGTGCTATTTGCTACAATGTACATGAGTAGAAGAAATATAAATCACTTGTATTCATTTCTGATATGCTGGCAACAAATTTTCTGGACTTCTCAGCCATACAAAATTGGAAGTCTAGCACCTATTTATATTATTGAGCATAATCATTGAAATCTGGTTTGAATTGGCAAATGTCCCACAATATCATCACTTAGTTTACATCTTTCTTTCTAGTACCTTCTAGGAAGGACAGCAACTGGATTCCTTTTTAGTTACCATGCCTCTAGCTGTCTCTGCTCTTAAGCTGTCCCTTTTTCTGTTCTATCAAGCAAGAGTGGACTTAGAGAAAAAATAAAGCACTACATAGACCTACTCAACTATGTGTTAGTTGCAAAATGAAGAACGTGGTACAGGAGGAGGAGGAAAATCATCTTCTATCTTCTTGCTCTCTTCTGTAACACTGAAAACAGATGAAATTCTAAATAAAACTGAGTCTTTCTAAAACAGCTTCATGAACTCACACTAGGATTCAGCTTATTCTGTCAAAATATTCTATATGGTATAGATCTTATTCCAAAATTTTCTGACTTAAAAATGGGGATAAAATATTAGGATATATTGGATAAACATATTTCATGGCATTTCTAGGTTAGAACCACAGATACAAGATAGCTACAGAGAATGAGCTGCTGAACAGAAGTGGATTTTTCACTTATATGAGTTACACACTTTAAATCACCCCCCTTCCCACACATTTTTTAACGGAAACTTTCTAAAACATGTTAAAATTATTCTAAGCATAATTTGACCTATCTTTAATGATGCAGAAAAAATATTTGGTATTCTTCAGCGTTATTGAAGTATAAATGGCTACTTGCCCTTAAACTCAATGACCTCATGCTTTTTGTGAGATGCTGTATCTGTTTTTTATGGTTTCCCTGCATTGTCAAGCCAAATCAGATGATGACCTGACTACGTTTATGTCTTCTGGCCCTACTCTCCTAAAATATACAAAAACTCTAATCTGCATGGGTTGAGAAACCAGGTTTTCCAATTTGTTGGAACTGGATTTAAAGTAAGACTAAATAGATGTTAAGTGGGGACCTGAAAAAAGCATATGGACTTGTGGTCATTACTGGCCACCTTTTCGTTTAATTTCAGATTTGTGGTCATATTCCAAAGTCTGGACTGTTAAATAAGTGAACTGCGGATAAGTGAGATAATAGAATAAGTTTTTGCTATAATTTAGATAAAGCATTCATATTTTGCAAAAATAACATCATTTCATTTATGTTTCAAGCGTAAAAGATACCCCATTTTATTTTACAACAATAATCTGCTGAGAATGATTACCAAATGCAGAAGACTCATGAGTTTAAAAGTCTCTGGTTTTCCTATAGAGGCCAAACTTGTCTAGAAATATAATAGTTCTTTCAGTCTTTCAGATGCCAGAAGCAATTAAAGGAAACGCTGTTTGAATTTGCTAATGCCGTTTATTTCCTTAGTGTTGCCATTTCATCATGGTTACTGGGAGGGGTCAACAATGCATTCTTTTTTTTTAATGAAAAGTAATTTTTAGTTTTAGTGAAAGGGGATGACCAAATGTCTGATAGAATCTCTGAGGTTAACAAGATGGGATGATGCCCAGTTTCAGGCCACAAAACAAGACAGAGGAATGAATGGAATATGCCATTTCTAACGGGGTAGGACTCTGAAAACCGTCTACTTTTCTATTCTGGTGTTGATTATAAACAGGGATTGTAACTTGCCAGACTTACATACATGCATCTGACTACTTGTACACACAAGCACAAAGACACAGCCTATGCAACACTACCAAAACATCTGCATTTACATTTATATAATTGGTTTAAAAGTCATTACTGAGAAAAATTGTTTAAATTGTCAGAGGACACTTAGTTATGGATTTTTAAATAAAATATCAGAGCTATCATGCATTCTAATTTTTAAAATAGCCATGCATATACAAGGAAACAAAATTAAAGTGAAACTGTATTTTAGGAGAATAGTGTATTATTTATTAAGTAACTGAAGTGTTAAGATATTTTAATCCCTACAAATCTAGATCCTAGAGAGAGGATACACTTGATTAAAATTGCTATGCCATTGACTTCCTGAGATTTTGTTTCATTTAACAAACACTTACACAGTACTTACTATGTGTACAAAATATTATTCTAAGAACTTTACAAATATTAACTGATTTAATCCATATAGCAATCCAGGAGAATATACAATATTAGTATCCTCATATTATAGGTGGGTTAACTGAAGCATGGACAAGTAACTTGCCCAAAATGGGTTCTGAAGTCAGCAATCTGGCTGAAGACTCTATGCGATTAATCACTAACGTATGTTACCTCATTAATTTACATTCTCATGATATGTGGGACTAAGCCACTGTTGCCAAAAATATCCACTATGCCAGCTTCAGTGCGTCACAGGAGTCGTCAGGACTCAACCACGTGCTACATTAAGACCAACCTCTTGATACACAAACAAGGTAGGCTCTGGCTTTGAGTCCAGTCTTTAGTCCACACTCCTCAACTTTCATCATAAGACCCCCCTTTTGTCATTCTTTTAGGTTGGGGAGAGGTAAGGCACATGGGAAAGCATTCATTTCTTGTCAATGAACTTCATTTGCATACATCAAAATTATTCAGAAAATATCTAATGATATAGAGACTCAAAATAGAAGGAGTTATGTTCTCAATCCATTTGTTCCCTGAAAGTCCCTTGGTCTCTAGGCAAATTCATACCCACCTCTTCCCAGCAACGAGCTGTGCATAAAAGCAGTATTGAGAAGGATACTATTTGTCAAGCTACAACATCTGGTATTAGAGCAATGCATAATGACTTGCCTGTCATTCTCTTAATTTAGAAAGACCACTCAAGTGATATTTCCAATTTAGACCTAGCATTAACTGGGAAATTATATGACAGTTTCAATCAATCAATGATAAAAACGTAAAATCCGCTTAACTCTTCCCACCCCAAAATATGCAAGATCCAACAAGAAGTATTCTAATTAATAACATCAGAATTATCTTCAATTCCCACAGCCATTCATTCCTGGGCCATTAGAAGGCAAACTCTGTTTATGTGCTTAGTATTAAGTTATACCTATCTCTTCTTACAACATGGCATAATTTACTAATCCTTAGAGGATTGTTTTAGGAGGATAAAATAACAAAAATAATTAACTTGATTTGGGATATTTTAATTTTGAAGTGTTTGTAAGATACATCCATGAGGAATAGCTCTAATGCATTTGGAAATGTCCTGAACTCACTGAATGAAGTAGCTTAGGGACATACTTAAAGGGTTTTGAATAATTTTCATACATTTAAGTTGAAAAGTTCATTGGAAAAAGTTAATTTGTGGCCAGATTGTGAAGGGTCTTAGACATTATTAGCAAGAAATTTGTAATTATTTTATAAGCATGGGACATGAGGCATCCCCTCTACACCAAGGAGTCTGTGACTATATCTATACTTTAGAAAGACATCTGGTTGTATTAAAAGGATATAAAGAAGGGGTTATAGGAAAGTCTGAAAAGAAATGATGAGGTCTAGAACCAGAACCATGGAAATGGGAATTGATATACAGAAGAGGTAAGAACAAAGAGAGGAATGAAATGCCATTTATAAGAAAATGGAAACATTCTTTTGTTTTTTCTACGAGAAAGGTTTGCTGTTTTATTTAGTTTACTCTTGAAAGAGGCATATGAAAGAAATCTGAGCAACATATCACAACGTTGGACTGAATTTGAAAAAACAGGGATTTTTATGAGCATGGGGATTCTAATATTTACTTTTAAGTGGTTTCTGTTGCTGTGATATTAATGTGGTGGATTTTAGGTTTGTGGTTGTTTATTTTGTTTGTTTTTCTGTGGAAATAAAGGAACTAGGCTGGGTTTGACAAAGGAAGAGCATACACAGTATAGCAATGATAATCCATATATCAAAATGAATCAGCAAAATCCAAGCTCCCTCTGCATGGGGATTAGGGTGTAAGTCAGTTTCATTCTGCGTCTCCGAGGACAGGTTTCCTTGGACTACCTGGGCTGCTTGAGTTTTAGGGCAGCAGAACTATGTGTGTTCTTGGCTTGAGCAAGAAGAAGGAGAAATATATACTCTCCTACAGTCTCATGGAGCTGTCAGCTAACCTTGCCAAGCTGAATGCATAAACACCAGCTAGAGAGAAAGTAAACCTGACACTAAACTTAACCCCCTGACAACACATAAATTTAAATGTCCAAACCCTGGCTGCTCAGTCCCATGACAAACCATTGTTTCCTTCTACCAATCTTCAGGCTGTGAGTACAACACTGCTAAGGCACCAGGTGACCTCAAGCCAGACACAACATTCAGTAAGAGGGATATAGAGGTAAATAGCACATAGTCCTTCTCCCTGTGAAGCATATGGTCTAGTGAGAGAGGCAACTAATTCACCATATAATTAAAAAGCTGGACAATGGTGAATTTATGGGCTGAATGATGCAAAACACCCCAGAGGACTAACTGACTCTTTGGAGAATCATTATTTATTTCCCTTGACCCTCTCAAGACCTCCCCTTCCACCTATGGCATTCAAGAGATGAGGCTTTCAACTCCTGAAATTTCAGACATCAGACCTCTATGGAGTATATTTTTGCAAAAGATTCACATATGGTAAAGCCAGCATTGTCCTAGAGGGAAAAGAGATTGCAGCATTCTGCTAGCTGTATTAGATATGCTGTTTTACGTAATTCTCCTAATCACTGTATGAGACTGGTATTATTATTGTCACCTAATAAATGAGGAACCAGAAACACAGAGATCTACACAACTAGTCACAGTTCAAACCCTTATCTGCCTGATTCCAAAGTTCTCACTTTTCTCACTATGTCAAATTCAATTCCCCAAAGTGGGATTGATACATGTCCTTGTTGTATAAAACAGTACGTGCATTGTTAACACTCACCCTAAAATAAATATATACATATATCATCATTATACATAGACACACATATAAGCATCATTAGTCATTAGGCAAATTCTAACTGAAACCACAATGAGCTATCACTACACACACAGAATGGTAAAGAAAGAAACAAAAACCTGGCAATACCAAGCACCAGAGAAGATCTGGAGCACTTGGAATGCTCACACCTTGCTGGTAGTAATGCCACAATGGTGCAGCCAAAGTGGAAAAGTCCAATAGTCTATTATAATGTTAAATATACATTTATACAACCCACAAACCCCAGTTCTAGGTATTTTACATATAAGGTAAATGAAAATATGGTCCATACAAAGACCTGTATGTGAACATTTATGTAGCTTTCTTCATAATAACCAAAAACTAGAAATAACTCAAACGTACATCTATTGGTAAGTAAATAAACTGTGGTACATCCATATAATAATGTATGTATGTATGTATACATTCATAGAATGGAATGATATTCAAAAGTAATAAGGAACAAATTACTGATACATGTAAAAACATGGAGGAATCTCAAAAGCACTATGCTAACTGAAAGAAGCCAGACATGAAAGGCTACATACATGTATGATTCATTTACAGAACTTTCTGGAAAAGGCCAAAGTGTGGGGGCAGAAATAAGATCAATGGTAGCGAGGAGCAAGGGCAAAATAAGGGAATTGACTACAAATGAGCACTAGAAAACTTTTTGGAGTGGTAGAAATATCCCATATCTTGATTTCAGTGATGGCTACGTGACTGTTCATGTTTGTGAAAATCTGTACATGTACTATTCACCAAAAAGGATGGATTTTGCTTTATGTAAAGTTTACCTTATTTAAAAATGCATAGCACTGTACACCTATAAAGCCTGACTTTCTCTGTGTAAGTTAACCTCAATAATCCTTATGTCAACACAGCCCCCCCAACACACGCACAAAGGTCTTTCTAGAAAAATGTATTTTAATACAAAACCGAATGCTTATGTTTTAATCTCTTTAAGCCATTCCTGTTTTGCCCTTTTTACAAATCCCACCCACAAGGTACCATCTTTTATGGAAGATTTTTTAATGAGTAAGGACATCAGAAAACAATGATAGTAATTTGCACCATCCACCATCACCCTGTTACAGATGCAGACAAAGCATCTGAGTGTGAAAGGATTTGAGCCTGTTACCAAGATTAATGGAAACCCAGATGGGGGACTCCTGAGGAACTAACAGCTTCATCTGAAATCCAGTGGAAAACAATTGTCTTCGAGTCATGTGAAATGCTATAAAAGTTAAAACTTAGTTAACTAAGTCCTACTGCCCTCCGGCAACACTTGACAGCCTCATGGGTTCTGAGAGCAGAGGCCTGAGAACTGAGATTTATGCCACAAATTAAGCTCCTAAAACCCAGTGGAATATTTTGTTAGCCCCTTGGCCATATGTAACTCCACTGCTAACTGTCACTACAAGAGAACGTTCTAAAAATGAGGAGGAATGGGGTGCAGGATAGGGAGCATTTAATCGAAAAAGAAAAAACACTTTGTAAAAATAAAAATTTAAGAGCTATTTTGCAATTCCTTAAAACTTGCCTCATGTTCCAATGTCTAAACATGCTTGGGGCCATCATTTAAATTATTTTTCTCAACCAGTGGGGTGTACTTTTTAAATTACTGAAGATGTCCAAAGATAGTCATGTTTTTCATCTGTGAAAAATGCAAGACTTTTTCTGAGAATTTCTACTTGCCCTACCTATTACTCATTTTCTAAGTCAGCTAAACCTTTGACGGTCAGGGTCGTAAACAACATAAATAATGACACTGGGGAAACTTAAAATGAAGAACAGGACTGTACTAGAAATTTTGTCCCAAATGTGTCTTAACAAAGCCACATATGGTGTTAAATATTACTGAACAGTTCATGCTTTTTCGATTCACTATGTTTTCCTCTGTGTTCACAAGTTGTGCAGTAAAGTCCAATAAGCTAGCAAGAGGAAACACTTACTTAAAGCCCACGTGAAGGGAAAGAATCACGAACAGTGAATAAACAGGTGGAGGCAGGTATATTAGGAAACTACACATTTTGGGAGTTAGGATCAATGTGAACAGGGTTTTCTCTCGAATCTCAGGGGCAGGATTTCAAAACCTAGGCTTTGCTGGAATAGTTATCTAATTTCTCATCACCTGACTACAACCAAATGCTAACCACAACACATACCATTTGATTAAAAAATATAGCTCTAGTGGCTCTAGCAGATGAATCATTCAGATATAGAAACGTTACATCCAGATAGAAGCCCCTCTTGGCTACACATACGCAAAACAAAAGCTCAACAAAACAGAGAAAGCAGAATGGATACGACAAGAAATTCCCACTATAATTGGTCCCTAACTCTCCACCTTTGGTCAGTACTGTAACCTAAATTCATACAAATGGCTGTAAGAAGAATCAGATGACCCGGGGACGTGTACTGCAGAATTGGGAGTATAAGTGAAGAGATTCAGAGGAAACAGGGGCGGATCCTTTTCTTCGTGCAATTTGTTTCTTGGACTCACCCTACTGTTTGCTTTTGCCTATCAGCTTCCTTAAACTTCCAGCGTATTCCTCTCTTTTCAATCGTTTTTACTTCTCCCACTTTCATTAGGTCAGGAGACCCAGGCCCACTGAGACCATAAGGGGTAAGCCTCAATGGGCCGCAGTCAGTCACGGCTTTGCTCCCGCCATCACGAAGCCTGCTCGCAAGGCCAAAGGACTTGGTCTGGCGCCGCGGCCTGGACGTCAGGCTTCTGTTCACAGCCCACGTGAAACCGGGCTGCTCGAGCCGCCCCGGAGCAAACTACTCCCTCCCGGGCGCGACGTCACCAAAAACGCCGCGTTCTGGACGCGGCAGCCCAACCAGGCCGCGCCCCAGCAGCCCCCGCGCGCACACTCGCGCCCCTGTCCCGGCAGACCCTGCGCGCGCCCGCTCCCAGGTTCCCGCTGTCCCATTCACACCTTCGCGCACACTCTCTCCCAGGTCCCGGGAGCCCCCGCGCACACCAGCGCCCAGGTCCCGGCAGCCTCTGCGCACACCGTCCCTGGTCCCCGCGCACATCTGCCCGCGACCTCCACCCGGCTCCCGTGGGCCCTTGCTCCCTTGCTCCCGCGGGGCTTGGCCACGTGTTGTTTGCTGTCTCGCACGCCGCCTGGAACCCCTGGAAATGAAGGCCCAGCCCCGTGCGCGCCTTGGAACCTGCAAAATACAGGTTGGTCTTTTTCCACCCTGCCTGGCCCTGCCCGCTTGGCTTCCTCCCACGCAGTTTCTACAGCTTTTTCTTGGACCCTGGATTACCCTGATTTAAACAGAATCCTAATTTAAGGGGTGCCAAGGAGAGTAATAGAATATTTCAAGGTGACACAGATAGTTCATGGTCTGAACTAGGGCAAGGATAAGAGCTCGGTTTTCTTCCACCGCCATATACAAAAGAAACAATCCCTCTTGTCCAAGATTGACTGCAGTGCCGTTACACTTGCTCTAATCCCATCCCGTTACTCAACAAAGCAGCCTAGCCTATAAGAGAGTGAGGGGCCAAGAGTGTATTTTATCGACAGTCTTTACTTTAAATATTACTTATAAATTGCTTGTGCTTTACCTGAAAATGAATGCAAAACAAGACTGAAAACCCTTGGCTCAATAATATGCAGCCTGTGTGGAATCACTGTGCCATCAATAAAAACCCTAATATGCTTGATTTTTTTTTTTTCATTTTGTCTCAGTAATTGTTAATTCATAATGATTACACAAAGAATACAGTTTTCCTTGGGTTAAAATAACTAAAACTTTAAAGATGTTCTCCTTATTCTCCCAGAAGAAGAAATTTATTTCACTGTAGATGGCAGTAATTTTAATGTATTTTATAAGACTATGTCAACTTTGAAAGGGACTGCAAATGTTCCGTGGTAAAATTTCCTACTCAGTGCAGGGTCCTTTTATATAATTTCTGATATGTAGTTTCCTTTCTTCTGCTTGAATACCAAATGCTGATTGGACGGGAGTGGTGTCAAGAGTTGATGGGTCAAACTTGAAGGAGCCTGAAGAAAGGATAATCATTGTCAAGGAGAGACAAAATTGTAGCTGGGAAGAAAAACAAGCCAAAAAAACCTGTGCTTTGGATGTGAAGAGCAAGGCAAGGGCTGAAATGACAGTTAAGAGCAAAGCTGATACTGGTAGGTAAGGGAGGAATGAGAATTGTCTTTTGTTAGTGTAGCACCTGGCCTCTTTGAAGGCATGTATAAGAGCTTTAAGGAGTGATGTCGAACTGAAGACTCAAGTGAGAATGCATCAGCCTTTGTTGGACAGATGTGATACCTGTATCACCAATGTATAAATCTCTGACCTCCTTCCTTATGATATTCATCCATTTTTTCCTAGTTCCACCTTCTGATACTCCCCAGAATAAATCTATCCTCTTAACATATGAATATTTCAAATATCAAGATCAGCTAGCATCTCTTCTTTTAGTATTCTTCAATAAAAACCAGGTCTATCAGACATGTCTATTACAAAATAATCTGTAGAACTTTTACCGTTCTGGTTGTCCTTTTTCAGTTTCACAAAGATTCCTTAAAAGTACAGCCCAAAATTTCACAAAGTACTTTAGATGGTATATGAAAACCATAAATTCCAGGAGTTCTATTATCTGTCTCGTAAATTTATATTAATCTTAAAAGTATCTGCAATTGTGTTCACTTTCTTAACAACCATACCATATTATTAGCCCCCATCGACTTGAGGGAAGATTAGGTGAGGGAAAAAATATGTTGCCCAAACTAATCAAGTAAGTCTTAAATTGGAAATTTGTGGAAGAGGGTGAATTACAAGCTAAGATGTAGAATGGGACATTCTCAAAGGTGTTATAGATAGTTATTGAGTGGTATTCATAACTGCAGCTGACCTTGTCAGGACTGCTACAAATCCTCAGTCACTCTGGAGTGAGAGTACACCTTAAAAACTGGGCAGAGCAGGGGAATATTAAAGTGGCTCCTGCAGAAAGTATCTGATTTGTCTAAATGTCTTGCTCTCCTTGATTCCTCTGACCAGCACTGACTCCTGTGTTCCTGATTTCCTTGTGATTTCACAGTTCCCCTCAGCCCTCAACTTGTGATGACTCTGTTTTTCCTGGTTCATCTCTTTAGGCTGGTGATCTAGCTGTTTGCTCTTCTATTCAGCTTCAAAAATGCATTACTTATTCATTTATCTACCCCTCCCCACTCATTGTAGTATCTTGTCCCATGCTACTGATTCTGTCTTCTCTGAGGTACATTTCTGCCTGCTTCTTTATCAATATATAGCATTCATCTTAAGCACCTGTATAACCTCACGGCGTCTAAAGTATCCTTTTGATTTTGACATGATCCACTCAGCATCTGGCATTTGACTAATATAGTCAGCTTTATTAAGTAAAATACATACCATGGATATCACTAAGGTTTGGTAGGATGAGTCTTAGGGATATGTGACAACAGTGGAAAAGGAGATCTCATCTCCTTAAAGGAAAGATATCTAATGCACAAAGTGGACTGTGCATTAAAAGTACATTGGTGTGTTCAACAGTATGTTAAAAAGAATATTTAGGGGCTGACCCTGTGGCTTAGTGGTTAAGTTCAGCATGCTCAGCTTCAGCGGCCTGAGTTTAATTCCTGGGCATGAACCTATACCACTTATCAGCGGTTGTGCTGTGGCGGTGACCCAGATAACAAAATAGAGGAAGATTGGCACAGTTGTTGGCTCAGGGAAAATCTTCCTCAGCAAAAAAAAAAAAAAAAAAAAGATATTGAAAAATAAGAGGAAATCAAAAAATAAATGATCTTGCTGAGAAATACCACTAACTGCTCAAGGAAAGAGAAAAGGTACAGCTGCTGCTTTCTTAATATAGATTATAACTCTAGTGTTTAGGCTGTTAGTGTCAGAAACTTTCTCTCTCTCATCTTTGAATGCCCCTTAGATTCTAGCAAAATACTTTATTGACTTGAAGTTTATCTTCTGTTGGCAGTGTCTTTCTCCTGAATGCTGAACAGTTGATATATACTTTTTTGTTTTTTTTAAGAGTCAATCCTCTCTGGTTGATGAAACTCCCAAGGAAAGGATTTATGATAAGTGAGATTCTTTTTTTTTTTTAAGGATTGGCACCTGGGCTAACAACTGTTGCCAATCTTTTTTGATATATTCTTAATGTACCCAGAGAATCTTTTGTGACTGAAAAGCTAGAAGAATCCACAGGGGGAATGGCTACTGTAGCCTTGAATCCAGCCAACAATACAGGGGATAGAAGAGCTAGCATTCGTCACACTCTTCCCAAGCATTCTGTAGCCATCAACTCATTGGGTCTTCATAAAATCCAGCTGAAGGAGCATTTATTAGCCCTATTTTTCAGAAGTGGAAATAAAGACTCAAAGAGATTAATAACTGTGATAGGCAGTAATTATTAATATAGGGAGTTAGACTGAAAACTCTGGCTTCAGAGTCCATACTCTATTGGATCCACCATGCTGTCCTTCAAGAGCTGGAAATTTGGAAATGAGGAGAACCTTGGGAAATAAATATGCATGCCATTCCAGTGAGAAGAAAGCAGAAAGATCATTTAGAGCATGTGGCTTCTGGGATGAAAATTTTCTTGTGCACTCAGATTTCAAAGAAAATGTGCATTTAACCACACAGGAAGGCTAAAGAGAGTCAGGTAGCCCTAAGGATGGTACCAGGAAAAGCTCAAAATAAGCTCATATTTATACAGTGGTTAAACACAACCGAATAAATAAAGAGAGAAGATTTTGCACATATGCTTGATATAAAAAGGTGGGCAAAGCATGGATACCCCCGTTGTTCAGAGAACATATAGCATCATACAATTTAAAGAAAAGATAATCTAGTTTAACCCCCATATGTTTTTATCTTTTTCACTGAGGTAAACTGCCTTTCAAATTAAATTTGCATAGCAAGCATTATTAAGAGGCTGTTGCTATTCAGAGTAAGAGTAGGATAAAACAGCACTAAGAAAAGTTTTGGTAAGTTTTTCAGTCAAGTATGGACAAAACTTGTATATGTGATCATGAAATCGTTCTCAACTTGCATGGAGATAACCTGGAGAATGAGAGTGATGCTGTAAGGCCAGAGAGGGAAAAAATGTTGTACTTAAGAAAGGGAACCCCAGCTGTTCTTTAGAGAGGAAGGTGAGCACAGGGACTTGGAACTGTGTCTTTCCTTTTTTTTTTTTTATAATTTCCAAACACTGGGCACACTGCCTAGCACCTAGTGGCATTTAATAAATGTAGTTTTTGTCCGAAGTGGGAATAATTTCCCAATTAAAAACCGTGTGAAACAAGTATAATATCATAGTTTGCAACATTTATAGAGTGCTTTCAGTTTATCAGAAAGAGGGTATTATAAAGCTAAAATCTCAAGGTAAACCCCAAGTGTTACTATTATTATCACAATAATATATTTTCAATCCAACCATTATTTTCCTTGGTTCTTAATTTCCAGGTGCTGTTTGAAGCACTGAGAAGCAGAGAGAAATAACACTCTTTGTTCTCAAGTTTCTCACCATCTTAAGCTAATAACAACCAGGCTGTGACTTAACAGAGATCTTGATCTTTGGGGAAACATATTCACAAAGAGGCAGGACGGGGGTTTATATGCAGGACCTCATTTAATACTCACAACAACCTTGTGAGTTTGGGACATTGTTGTCGTCCTACAAATGAGGAAACTGCAGGATAAAAAAATGAAGTACTTTGCCCGAAGTCACAAACATAGTAAGTGGTAAAGCCTGGCTTTGAACCCAGGCAGTTTGATTATAGACTCCATGATCTTATTTTTTACACTAAACCAAAATATAGTTTGGTGCTAAATTAGGAAGGCCAAAGAAAAAATGGCAGGCTGGTTTCACTATGGACTTTGTCCCTCTTTTCTTTCACTATCCATTCTTCCCTCTAGGCACCTAGAACTCTGCTGAGAGCTCTGGGCCGAAGGGACATAATCTAATAATCTTATTCATACTAAAGTATTAAGGATCTAATGTTAGATCTTCCCCAGATATTTGTATTTTAAAAAGAGGATATCAAGTAGAGGGTAATGTATAACACACAAAGAGTCTTTGAAAATGAAAATTTAGGGAATGAGAGAGAGTTTTATGGACTGTAGAGGGTATGGCTCACTCTCCTAGGAATAATATCAACTTTCCGACCCAAGAGTGGTCAATAGTGTAAGAAATACATTTGAGGAAAATTTAGGAGAGCCTTCTTTAAAAGATAAGGCTTGAAACAGATCAGAAAAGAAGCAATAGATTTAAATTCTCAGAGCAGGAGGTCTGGGAACCATCGTAACTGCAAGAAGAGCAAGAGCAAAGGCAGCAGAGAGGAGAGTTCTAAAACACAAACTTTTCTCGAATGAACCCAAACCATCCTGGAATCACTGAGAATATTCTGAAATATATTTTCCGAAGGTAACATGGGCGAATACTTACTTCTCTTCACTATCTTAGCTTTTAAAATTGTCTTCCATACACAAAAAGCAAATTGAGCTTAACACAAAGCTCACATGTAGTTGTTCAGTATTTTGCCCTGGAAACTTACTCTTCTATCTTTCACTTTTCAAACATAGTGTTTTATGTAGAAGGCCTATACTGAACTCTTTCCAAGGGGACTTCATTATTAAAATCCCCTAATTTCTATCACAAAGTTTCATTTATAAGACAAAAAAATTATTTTATAGCATTAACATGACCTGTGACATTTTAATGTTCTTTATTTTTTTCTAGAAGAATTTCATAGCCTCATAAAATAATTAATTATAGCATATGCTTAATTTGAGAAGTAGACTATTCCACGATAACCACTCATGTATACATAAGTTGCAGTAGTTTCCAAGACCTTTATCCCATCTCCTTCTTAGTAAAAAGGGTAAGACCCTCTTGTGACTCATTCTTTTTCCCTATTTTTCAATTCTCTAACTTCCTGGAAACTCTTCTGTTCTGGTGGTCGGGTAGAGAAGCATTCACCCAGAAAGTGAACTGAAATACTCTCCCAGGAATTCTTGGTTCACTATTTTGTTTTGTTTTTCCCATGTACTTTGCCTTGAAAGAAATGCAGGAATGAACAAGACAAGCAATAGATAGGTGAAACTAATTTTGCTGCATTGTTTGTCTAGAGCATCAGGCCAGAAGATTAGTAAGTAAAGGGATGGGTTTTTATTTTTCTGCAATTGTTCTTAAAGTATACATCTGCATATAATTCCAAATGTGTGTGGTAAGTTTGGGAGAGAAATTAAGACTATTTTTCTGCTTATTCAAGAAACAATACCAGTATATCAATATTTACTACCAGTGAAGTAAAAACTTGATTAGAATATTAAGGAGGGTCCCCCCTAATATGCATATGGATAAAGCCATATTAAATGTCTGTTTTTGAAGGTCAAAACTAGTTGCATATTGGAAATTCCATAAAGTCCAATCCATAGATAGATTAACTGGTTAATTCCTTCAGCATTCAAGGAATGGATATAGGTGGCCATCTGTTTTATTCTTAGGAGAAAATGTGACAATTCTTAAATAGTAACTTTCCATAAAAATAATTTGAGAAAATAGAAATAGATTTCACTTATCAAAGTAGATGAGAAAGCCTTAAATGAAATATGAAGTAAATAATACAATAAAAGAATGATCCATCATAAGCAAATAAATATATCTAGTAATATAGATGTTTAAATTTGAGGCCCTATTAATATAATCTGCATAGTTACTATAGATGCCTTAAATAATTACATATACATTCCTTTTAAACATTGATTTCAGATAATTATAAAAGCACTTTGACACATTTTTTAATTAAAAAAACACTATCTCTTATAAACAAATAGCCAAAATTATTTGTAGTGGACAAATATTAGATTAAAGGTTTTCAACATGGAAGAAAATGCACCTGTCAGAAATACCTGGGAACAGATTTTAGTCTCTGGCAAAATACCGAACAAAACGTAACCCCTAATTTGCTTCTCACCCCAACGCTGTATATGTACTGATGCTGTAAAAACAAGAGTCATGTTGCTAATGCTGAGAAACCACTGGGAAAGAGAAGGTGGGATTGAACGAAGGGTGATGCAACAACCAAGGGGGAAGAAAGTCTCCGGGCCAAGGACAGGGTAAGATTTTTCATTATGAGTGTGTATGTGTGCTTTTGCAAACCCCCCTCCCACGTGTATACTGGGTGAACTGTTGCCCTCTCCCACTCCACTGTGAGAAAGAAAGCAGGCCACAGTTGCCAAGAGCAGTCCAGAGATTGTTCCCTTCACTGGCTGCATTAGCGAGTGGATTACAAGTGACCTAGTCATCTAGTGAGTGTGCCTTCCTTCGTTCCTCCCCAGCTACCCCATGGTCTATGTGATTACAAGAAGCAAGAGATACAGCTTTGGGGAAGACGCAACTCCTGGATGGCGATAGGGAGATTTTCTGTGGGGCAGGGCCATCTGTTGAGGTTTTGGTCAACAAAGAACAATGGAACCTAGATTGCCATGACAGAGGGTTTTTTCACTGAGCCCTGACCCACCCCCTAGCCTTATCAGAAGGGGCACAAGTTAGGGTCTGGACTTCAGTCCCTCCCTATGGGTATATACTGCCAGGTAAGGAAATATGAGATCCTGGGGAATAATAACAAAACCTCTGCAGAGTATAACTCCTTTGAAAGAGAGCCAAAAACTGAACATCCTATTCTCCATGAAGTAGAACTGTCTAGAGAGAATAATTTTTTAAAGTCAGCACAGTAAGTTTCTCAAAGATGTAAGAAAGGATACTGATAAAAAGAATCAGAAGTAAACGGTTATGAAGAACCAGTTGGAAAAATGTGAACAAAGCTTTCAACTTAAAATGAGGAAGAATTTCAGAATAAATCCAAAGATATAAGAAAAAAATGTTAAAGATAATGGCATAAATTAATGACATGGGGAATAAAAAAAATGGAAGATTAGCCAAGGAAAAACATCTTTTTTTAAAGATAAATAAGATGGAAAAATCTGGCATTGAGAAAAAAAGGTAGACAGTGGAAATATAAAAAGATTGAAAAAGAAAACTATATATTCAATAGTCTTGAAAGAATTCTATGAACAAGTTATATGAGAATACATTTTAAAATCTTCTTAAAATATATTTTTTTCTATCATAGTATTGCTACATGGCACAAGAAAAAAGAGAAAAGCCATTAAATAAATTGAAGTCCTGTTCAACCTCCTTATATAGAATCTCAGGTGGTATTTTATGTATCATCTTTCAGACTTCCAAGAATTAGATAATCTTTATTTTATACAAGTGGTTTGAAAAAACACATAAACAGGGAAAACTTCTCAACTTGTTTTACATGGCTTGTGTTACTTTGATACCAACCGTAGATAAAGGAAATGAAATGTAGAGTCTGTTTCATTTATTAAAATACATGCAAAATCCTATATAAATGTTAGATTATTTAATCTGTCTTATATATAATGTAGTCTATATAATACATATATATTTTATATATGAATGTGTAATATAAATATATATTTATAATTATATGTAATATTGTAATATACCATGTTCAAGTTTAACCCAAGAAGGCAAGCGTTTTATCATCAAAAATCAATCAACATAATTTGCCACACTAATGGATCATGAACGAACACATGATTATCTTAAAAACTGAGAAAAAGCATTTGATTAAATTTGATTAAAAACACATATTTATAGTAAAAATCAAAGACAAAAGAATACTATCATTTAATAAAGGCTTTTATCAAAAACTTGGACCAGACATTTAACTTAATAAGAAAGTTTGGATGAATATATTTTATGATAGACCAGTGAAGATGCCCACTATCATCACATTCAAGATGTTTTCAAAAGTCCTGGACAATACAGTAAGATGAGAAAAAGGAACAAGATGTAAATATCTGAACTGATGACTCAAACTCTAAGTATCTATAGATTATATGATCATTTACCAAAGAAAATCCTTCAAAAGCAACGGAAACTTTAGAATAAAAAAGAGGTCAGCAAAATAACCATATATGCAAGATTAACTTAGAAATATCATGTTCCCTTATTCCAACAACAGCATCATGATAAATAGAATAGAAAATATTTCATATCATAACACATCTGTAGGGCAAGTAAGAAATAAGCTTAAAAATGCATTAAACAACAGAAAACAATATCTAAATAAATGGAGAGAGAGAAGATGTTCATGGTTGGAATGAATTAATACTGATTTATCTATAAATTCAAATCAATTCTGATAAAAACTATAAGATGTTTTTAAGAAGTCTACAAATTCACTGCAAAATTAATATGGGTGATACAGAATCACAAATAGCTAAATCAGTCTTGAAAAGGAAGAGTACGGAAAAATGACTTGCACTACAAAGATTTAAGACAAAGTGTAAATCCATATTAATAAAGAGTAAAACTGGCACGGGAACACACAGCTCAATGAAACAAATCTGTGTACATGTGACAACTTAGTTTATGAAGTAGATAGCACAAAACTCAGTTGAGAAGGTATGGATTATTTAGTAGGTGGTGTTGAAACTGGCTCACTTTATAGAGAAGAGGTTAGAATCTTACATTAAAAAAGGAAAAGGATAGGAGGATTAAATACTTAAATATAATAGATAAAAATATAAATCTACTAGAAAAATGTAAAGTAATGGTTTTGTATCATGGTGTGGAGAAGGACTTTTTAAACAACTAAATGAACCCAAATGCACAAGCAATAAGGCGAGAAAAGAAGATATTTGTCATAATATTCAGAGTTTCTATTTAATAAAGTCATTATAAGAAAACAGAAGTGACATACTGAAATGCAATTTGCAACATGTAAATCTAAAACATTAACATAGACAAATTTATTTTTAAAAATGTGTATATACATGTAATGGAATATTATTCAGCTTAAGAAAAAAAGAAGTGAGGTGCCCGCCCAGTGGCATAGTCATTAAGTTTGTGCGCTCCACTTTGGCATCCTGGGGTGTGCAGATTTGGATCCCAAGTGTGGACCTACACACTGCTCGTCAAGCCGTGCTGTGGTGGCATCCCACGTACAAAATAGAGGAAGATTGGCACAGATGTTAGCTCTGGACCACTCTTCCTCAAGCAAAAAGAGAAAGATTGGCAACAGGTATTGTTAGCTCAGGGCCGATCTTCCTCACCAAAAAAAAAAGAGAAATTCTGCCATTTGTGACAACATGAATGAATCTGAAGGACATTATGCTAAGTGAAATAAGCCAGACACTGAAGGACAAATACTGCATGATATCACTTATATGAGGAATCTAAAACAGTCAAACTCATAGAAGTAGAGGGTAGAATGGTGGTTGCCAGGGGCTGGGCAGAGTGGGATATGGGGAGGTGATGGTTAAAGGGTACAAAATTTCAGTTATGCAAGATGAATAAGTCCTAGAGATCTCTTGTATAGCATAGAGCCTATAGTTAATAACACTGTATTGTATACTTAAAAATTTGCTAAGAGAGGAGATCTTATGTTGAGTTCGTATCATAAAAAATGATAATAAAGAGGGCACTCTTTCACAATCTCCAAACTCATCAAGTTGTATACATTAAATATGTATAGCTTTTTTATATGTCAATCATGACCTCAGTAAAATGGTTAAAAAAAAAAACAAATCAGGGCCAGCCCCATGGCATGGTGGTTAAGTTCAGCACTTTGGCGGCCTGGGTTAGTGGATTCGGATCCCAGGTGTGGACCTACACTTGTCAGCCATGCTGTGGCAGGGACCCACATGTAAAGTAGAGGAAGACTGGCACAGATGTTAGCTCAGGGCTAATCTTCCTCAGCAAAAAAATAGAAGAGAGAAAAGACTCCCATAGAATAGTGGTCTCTATATATGGATAGGTGATTCACAGGAGGGGAGTTTTGAGTGACTCACAAATATGTAAAGAAGTGCTCAGCCTTCCTTGTTAGTAGGTATGTAAGCTCATGCAGCTAGACTAGGGGGCAATCTGGCAGTTCTAGGTGAAACTAAGTATGAAAAAGTTTCATAACTCACCAATGTCTCTCCTCAGCATATGGTTCAGTGAAATACTTGTTTGTAGTTATTTATGGGCACTAGAAGCAACCTAGATGTCCCTTCCCAGGAGGGTGGTTAAATGGATAAATGAAATGTCTTGGATGTAAATGCATGGCATGTAATACCACACAGCAGTTAGAAACAATGAATTAGCAAATGAATCGCTCTGAACAGCAACAACATGTATAACCATAAAGAAACATTATTGAATGAAAAAGTAAAAAAAGATCTATTGTGTGATATATTTATGCAAATTAAAAGCCCATGGATCACAAAACAGCCCCACACATTTTACAATAAACATACATGTCAAAGGATATGGAATGGGAGTAGGGCCAGTAGTCTTGAAGGGGAAAAAGAATAAAGTGAACCAAATAAAAGGGGGCCTTGCACAGGTCAGTAATGGTAATGTATCACGAACTGTGTTAACTCAACCTTCTGACCCTTAATTCCATTTAAAAAAAAATTATCTGAGGAGCTTCCTCAAGTGGTATCTTTATCTCTTTCTCTTCATCCCATCAGATTTTCATTTTTGAGTCCAAGGATGAGCTTGGGGACGGTGTAAACGTTCTCCAGGTGATTCTGGTTAGCTCCCTGAGGCTGGTGCTGGCTCAAGGGCACTGTGCATGGATGTTGGAGTCCCCTGAGAGTGGGTGTCAAGTGCAGATTTGCAGATTTCCAGAGGGCCTATTTAATACCACTTAGTGGGACTCAGGAATCTGAGTATTTAACAAGAACTCCATGACATTTTGATATGGGTGGTATCAAAGTAGTGCTTTGTGCACTAGAAGTGAACTCTTTTTAAGAAGGAATAATATCAATAAGAAAAGAGGTTGCTCATTATTGCCATTATTGTTAATATTTGAATGTTCTAATAAATGCAATAACATTTGAACGGTGAAGAGAAGAATAAACATCAGAAAGAAACATGTATCACTTTATCACCATGGCACGTGGAGGACATTTTACAAGAAGCTCAGCCCCAGCCTCTAGGCACACTCTCTGCCCTCTGTACCACAGAAGGCAGAGGAAGGAGAGCCTGGCAGGGACATGGCTGGGATCAGCAATGAGTTTCCAGAGTTGGTTAGTCTAATGTTAGTAGAGTCAATAGAGTTAGTTAGCCTAATGCAATATTCAAAGTAACGTAAGGAAGTTGGTCTTTCTTCTAGAAGGGCTTTCCTGTCACAAATCTGGTGGGTGGAGCAGATGTCCCAAAGAGCAGATTCATAGTATCATGGTTCTGATTGATCGATGTCTCATTCAAGCGAGTCCCCAAGCAGCAGTTGGTGTATGGCAAACAGTATTCTAAAAAGGATGAATCAGAAGCACCTAGGGTGCTTGTTGAAACAGAATCAAGTCCCCACTCCAGACCTACTAAGTCATAATTGCTGTGACTGGGTGCCAGGAATCTGCATTTACTTATGGAATTTTTTCGCTCTTAGGATGGATTAACTAATGCTGGAGAGAGCAACTAGTTTGTACTCAATGGCTGGCATTCAGTGTAATGAGAAGACCAAACAGATGTTTAAAATGCATGTTGGGACATAGTATTCTTTTTTCTTGGGGTGCACCTGTGTGTTTGTGTGTAGGAGGGTGGTTTCCCAGAAAAAACGGAAACGCAATGTCAATATCTATTCACAGAGCAAACTGAAGTTTCAGGGGAAGGGAGGACATTTTATGGAGGACTTATGAGATGAAAGACCGTTGCTTATGTTGTTGTTGTTGTTGATATGAGACTGTTGGTGTAGTTTGCGTATGTGTGTTACTTGCTTGTGTGTGGTGGGAGGTGTCCTCTAGAGAAGTATATGTAGCCGATGAATTTGTACAGGGAGGAAAAAATGACAGCTCTCTCATGTGAGAATTTGTGGAAATTTGAGCCTGAGCTGAGCTCCCTAGGGACTGTGCACTTTGGGAAGACCAGGAGATAGCCCTCTAGACACTCCTCCAGAAGAACCCTTCAGGAGACATAAGCAGTAAAAGGTTGGGGAAAGCAATCTGTGTGTGAGAGGAAGCCAAGAAATATGGTGCCTGATGTGTTAGTGAGGTCAGTACTGAAGTGACTAACCAGGGAGCCCCAACTGGGGAAGAGGCATTACTCACGTGGGTTGTTAGAAAATGGGTAAGCAGAGAGCTCAGTGAAAACAAAAAGATAATTCAAGAAATAGAGATAAAGGTTCCTGTGATCTATAATGGGCTTATGCTCAGAGAAGATAAGAATGTTTGAGATCTTGGAGGTGTTGGGTCGAGATCCAGGATATGACTGTACTCCTTTGAGGCTGATGGTTGCTGGAGTCAAAGGTCAAAGAGGAGGAGGAAGGTAAACAGCGATGAGTCAGAATATCAACTGTAATGTTTAAGTCACTAATGAAAAAGGAGAAGAGGCGAAAAGGAAAATAGTGAATCAGGCACAGAAATGGTTGAGGAAGGTAATGGTGAGTTGTGAAGGATGATAAATCATGATGAAGAAGCTGATAGAAATAGATCCCATAGGCTTCCAGTATACAAAAGTGACATGATTAGAGTTGATCAGTGATCAGAAAGCAGCACTGGGGAGCAAAGCCCAGACTTTGAGTGCATTAAGCTGAGTAGGGGAATGGAAGTATCCACAAGAGTGTTCAAAGGAGACAGTGAAAAAACATTTACAGATAAAAATAAAGTTGCTAATAAGTGAACAAGACTTCTAAGGAACTTAATGAAAGGTACTAGAAGTTGGGTCAAAAAGAGAAGCACAAAGGTAGAGAATGTGAATGTGTGGGATTGAATTAGGTTGGAAAGAGGACGGAAGAATGTGGGTGTTTGGTTGTTTGGGGTTTGAGGGTGGTTGGACAGGAGCCATAAGCGTGGCTATGAGAATGACATTTAAGAAGCTAAGGTTTAGAGGAGTGGAGAGGGTTGAGCACTTAGAAGGCTGTGGTAGGGGTCATGGTGTGTGGCTTCTTCCAGACTGCAAAAGCAGGTTGTATGCATGTATGCCAAAGGGAGAATAACAACAACAGAATAAATCAACTCTCTAAACACCATGGAGCTTCTGATCAGCACTTCTTTTTCTTTTTGTATAATGTGGCATATTTACTTATACACTGGACATTTCAGCTCTTCTAATTAAAAAAAAAAGTCATATTTAAACAGAAGACTCTCAAAGTGACCAGAAATCTAAATAACAGCATGTTAGATTTTCATAGAGATAATCTCTATGGCAAAGTTTGACAGGTGATGACATTGTTAATTTCTACTGATTTAAAATGAAAATGGTTACAGAGCAGGGATTCATTCATCCGTTCTTTCATCCGCTGTGTTCTTTGTGGATTGATCTGTTAAATAGATACTGAGCACCTCTCCATGCACCAGGCACCACGCTAAGGTTTGAGTGAACATTGGTAAATAAAATAGACTGATCAGTGGGGCACAGACATTGAACAGGAGAACAAACTAATAACGTATAATTACAAGTTATGGGACGTACAATAAAAGAACTGAACATGGGTGTGGTGACAGAGAATTCCCAGGGAGGAGGAACCTCCTGGGAAAGACTAATCAGAGAAGGTCTCTTTGAGATTGTGGCTTCTAAGCAGAGATCTGATTGAAGAAGGAGCAGTTAGACAAAGAGTGTTCCAGGCATATGTGAAGTCCCCAGGGAGGGAAAGAGCTGGCAAATTTAAGGAAAGCATAGGAGGCAAGTCTGGCTTCAGCACAGAGGAAGGGAGAGAGATAGCTGGAGCCAGACTGTACAGAACCTTATTGACTCATGATTCCCAATTGGGTCATTGAACAAAAACTATGATGTTAAGGGTTTAGTATGTATATTTTGGCCCAGTGAAAAATGGCCGCTTAACTACAAGCCAATACATACTTTTTCCTACTAATCTTAGATTATTAACATAACCAAAACCTGTTTTTTTTGTTTTGTTGTGTTGTGTTTCTCCCCCTACACTTAAGGCATAGAGCTTTAAGCGACTTACTATCTCTAATAAAAACTCATGTAGGCTGGGAGATATAACGCTGTTCCGGTTAGATTTTCTGTGGTTTAACACAGATGGGAAAAGTATTTTAAGAAGCTTAGCTATTTTGTTAAATGTTTATGACTTGTAAATTCCCAGCCTTTTAGGATTATCCAAATGTGTTGACATTGATGGTGAATTTGAAGGGAAATTAGCCAAATATGTTTGTCTAATTAACCAGTGGGGTCTAATAATAGCTGTCAGGGTTCGCATGTAAAGCAGGGCTACTTATTTATTGTATGGAGATATGTTCATGTTATTTCCCTTTGAAGTTTAGATTTTCAAATTCTTTCCCCACCACTTTCTGGAGAGTCATTGAAAGAGCTGTCAGAGCACGAATCCCCAACCTCTTCTTTCTAAAAAGAAAAAAAAGTAGCCTACTAGTTTCATTTCACCAGAAGTCTGAAGTTTGACTCTTCCAAATTTCTATTTCTGTGCTTCTCATAAGATGCAGGAGGGAAATCACTCATTCCACTTTTGGCTCAGTAGTCTTGAGAGATGAAAAGTTTGAGTTTCTTGTGATGGTTTTTAATCTCTTGGGCTAATGGTTTTATAATTCAGCAATTATATATCATCCTTGTTTAAGTAACTGTAGCAGTTAGGTATGTAAAGTTGTAATAATTCTGTCAGACCGAAATGGTAATATTTAGCAAATTACTACAGGACCTTCTGCAAGGAGTAAGAGACAGGAGAAAGAATAGTGTCATTGAGAGAATATTACTTCAGATACTGTACCAGGTATTTTACATACACTTTCACTCATCGTCACCAACAGTACTATACTACCTTTTATTTTAAGTTTGTGTGACACATGAGAAGATTCACAAGCCCACCAGCTGTGTTGGGAAGCATTTATTTTAGAGCTTGATATTTCAGATTCTGAAGTCTGTGCCTTTCCCCATTTTAGTCAACAATGACTTATCATACTTATTACCCAAGTGAAAATGTTCTCATAGTCTTGGTCACTTGTGTGTCAGCTACTGGTTTGTAGCAAAGTACATTTTCTGTTTGAAAAAATGTGAAGAAGATGATGATGATGAATGGTTGTCATCTGTTCATATTTCTCGACCCAACGGATGGGTCAAATAGTAGAATAATTCCATATGAGTGTTGCCTCTTATATTCTGGGCTTTAGGGTGAAATATTAACATATTGGTTATCTCAGCCTACAAGTAATATAAACAGAAAATGTAACACAGAAATGAGGGTTTTTTTAATATTAAACTTATTGTTGACCCCCAAAAAAGTCACCTGAAATCAAGTCATTTTAATGGAACTCATTGACCACTACAGGCAGGCTAAGGAGCTACTAGTAAGCTTTCCTCTACTGATTCTACTCTCTAATGAACACCAATCCCCTAGCTTTTCCAAACTTTGTGTTTTATTGATAAAATAAAAGGATTTTTATTTTATAGTCTCTTTTAGCTATAAAATTCCTATATTTAACCCATAAATATTGCCTTGCAGATTAATCAGGATGGGGCAAAACATCAAGCAATTTTATTTACAATTTAATGATGGTTTCTTCCTCATTTTTATATAATGCTTGTCTTTTTTTGTGTTTGGAATCCGTGGAGAAGGAGAGAAGTGTTTCTTATGTATTTCTCTTTTAATGAAGATTTTTTTTTCTGCCTGAGCATTTTCAGTCCTTAGTAAATTTTATTTAAGAAAAATACAGAATAATAAGTATATATGAAATTATTTTTAAGTTTAGTACATTTATTTTAAAATCAGTAGGTAAGCTTCATTTTGGTTTTGTTTTTTAGTATTGTTGACAATGCTACATCAACTTGGCCCCAGGATAGTAATTAACAACCCAGTCAGAGGTTGCTAGTAATTTCCCAATTATTTGGAAAGAAGATTTTATTAAAGTTGGAATCTTGAAGAAGACTTTTTAAATTGTGTTCAACATAGTAGTATTTATAAAAAAGAAAATGAGCAAAATAAAATTAAAATTCAAGTCCTATTAAGAAAATAGGAGTTTTCCAAAGAAGACAACTTGATGGAAAAGACTATTGTTGACCTCCCAGTATGTGTGAGAATGTTTCAGATCTTTAGTTAGAAATACAAATCAAAACAGAACGAAATTTAAAAATACACAGTAATAGTTGAAAAAGAGCAGAATGTCCTTATTTAAAAAATTTGAATACGTAAGAATCATATATTGATATTTAACTGTCTGCTGTTATCTTGATGGTTTAATAAATGAAATATGAAGAGAAGTGTAAATGTAAGTGGAGGCAATAATAATAATGGTAACCAAATAACTGAAGCAGAGAGTGTATAGGTATTTGGGAGATGTGAAGTGTCTGTCAGTCCTGGCCTCAGAGCCCTGCTGAGATTGACGCTGTGTTACAATACCAGGTTCTGACCTAGACACATAAGTGACGTGGGAGGGTAAGGTAGACAGGGGGGTCAGTGGGTGATAGCAGCTGATGTTTGGGGGAATCCTCACAATGATCTCTCAGCATGTCTGTAAGAAGCTTTTGCTTTTGGTGCTTATTCATCCACTTTAATATGCATAGAAGGAAGTTAAATGTTAACTAAAATTAAAAGTAGACTTGTAGAAATAAATATTGTTCTAACTTAGAACATAAATGCAATTTGGATATAAATAGAATCTTTGTTCTTTTTAAAAAATAGCATGACTAGAGTATTTTCAAGTTAAAAGTTTTGTTGAAATAAAATTCAGTAGAAATTTACTTGAAAATGTTTTAAAAAATTTTAAGTAGATTGAAGGGCAAAATCTAAGATATCACTATATTTGTCTTTATACCTATGTACACTCTAACCACTCATTTTGTAGAGATTTTACCTTAGGAAATGATCACTATAATGTCTGTGTTATATATACTGAATTGCACAGATCCTGATGTTATGTTATAAGGAGATATAAATAGCCAAAGCATATTCTAGTAGTGTGCTACCCCAAAAAATATGTAGCAAAAAATCTTTGACTCATAAAATATTAGAAATGGAAGAGACCTTAGCTGTCATCTAGATGAGGGTTGGCAAACTACCACTTGGGACCAGATCCAGCCTAATGTCTGTTTATTTATGCCCAAGAGCTAAGAATAGTTTTTATGTTTTTAAATGGTTGAAAAAATAAAAATAAGAATACTATTTCAATGCATGGGAAAATTATATGAAATTCTAATTTCACTGTCCATAAATAAAGTTTTATTACAACAAAGCCACACCCATTTGTTTAGATATTATCTGTGACAGCTTTCATACTCCAATGGCAGACTGAGTAGATATGACAATGAGCCTATGGACTCTAACACCTAAAATATTTATGTGAACCTTTATAGAAGAAGTTTGTAGATCCCTGATCTAGTGGCAAATATGTTTCCTCTCTGGAATTGATCCTCAGGGGTTGCTAAGACCCTGTTTGAGAAGTATTCTATTTGTAGGTTGGGTAGAAAAGTCCACAGTGATTGACAGGCAATGCCTGTCTCAGACAAGGGAGGAGAATGGCACAGGTTCAGCATTTTCCGGTCAGACTTCTTCTAACATACATAATCCATTGCCACTGAGTTTGTGTCAAGGCTCAGTAGAACACAAGGCCATTACCCTTCCAATCCTCATTTCCATTATTACTGGTACCAAACCAACCATCTAAGACCATCTTAGTGCACATTAAGAATCATGGGGAGAACTTTTTTAAAATGCAGCTCCCCTCCCCCATGCCAACACACACGGGATTATGATTTTATTAATTTAGCATGAGGCATAGAAACTTAGATTTTCAAAGATCTTGAACCTTAAGTGATGTTCATTCAAGTGTGCTGTCCAATACACTAACCACTAGGTGCATGTGGCTATTTAAATTTAAATTAACTTACATTTAAAATTCAGTTCCTCAGTTGCATGGCCCACATTTCAAGTGTTCAATAACTACTTAGCCTAGTGGCTTCTGATCGAACAGCTCAGAAGGACATATCCTTCATTGCAGAGTTCTATTGGACAGAGCTGATCTAGGAGATTCCAAGATCCCAGTGTAATCTCAGAATTTAAGAAATGGCATTAGTTTGTTTTCATACTGTCAGAAAGGTGCAAAAAGAAAGTTAAGAGAAACAAAATTTCAGGATAAAGATGGCAATCTTCATCCACTATGTAACTCATTCATTTACCATTAAGATGACTAAAAAGATAGATAAATTGAGTAAAACTCATAAACAACTAAAAGTGAGGGGAGGAGAACATTTTTGTCAGATAGTTGGAGGAATTTTCATAAAACATAGTGTAGAGGAGACAGGATTGAGAAGGACTGATCAATCTATGAGTCAACAGATGCAATAGACAAGTTTGCCTGAGGAATGAGAATGTGAGATGATAGGAAAACCCCACAGGTTTCAGGAAGTTGACAACAGGTGCCAGAGGCAAAGGTGAGCCATTGAGAAGTCAATGGGCAGTACTGAGGTTCCCAAGATAGCGCGGTGATACTAGCTCCCTGACGCACCGGTGCAGTGTTCTCTCTCGGAAATGTGTGGCGTTGACATCATGCCTTGTGACACATGCTGCTTCCTCTGGTGCCTAATGAATATAGTCATGCAGCTTAGAGGAAAGGGCTCCAGCAAGAGTTACAGTGAAGAAATCCTCTGGAATAGTGTCGATGGGCACTTTCTGCAGGGCCATGGCTTCCCTTATTGAACTTTCCTTCCTCCCACAGTCAAGAGAAAGTCTGAAGTGACAAAATACATCTGCTACAAACCCAAACTTTTCTTTTCCCGCTAATTTGGTGTAAAGAGTAGCACAGTGTATTTTATAGTTACCATCTCGTTCTCTTAGTACTGAAAAACAAAACAGAAATACATAAACAACCAACTGTAAAGATGAACAAACAGAGAAACATGGCCAGATATATGAAACAGCCAGTAATTCAAAAGAAGAAAACTTGTGAAAGAGTAAATGCTTCTGAAAATCTATAGAACAGATTTACTGCAAGAAATGAGAGAAAATCTTTAAAAATTTCTCTGATTCAGGGAGTTGTTGTGTCTCTGAACAAGGCACCTATCAGAAAAGATAGCTCTCAGATGAAAAGGATGATTAACAAAGGTTTGTAACAGCATACAGGCAGAAAATATATGTTGAATATTTCAGAAAACTGAATTAGTGAATTACTATGGCAGATTGAGAAGTTGTCCCATAATTTAAAGTAAAAGAATAGGGAGATAAATTACAAATCAGAAATATAAAGGGCATCGATGACAAGCCTAAGAAGTCAAAGTACATACAGGAGAACAGACCAGTTACAGGAAAAGCAATTCCCAAAGAAATAATGGAATAATATTTTTTTGGTGGTAGGGACTTAAAACCCAAGGAAAATCACTTCTCTAAAACTACGATGGTGAAAGTCCTGAGTTAAAAAAAAAAAAAAAAGAGTCAAGATGACAGGGAAAAAATTTGTTTATAAAAGGAAAAAAATCAAATTGATGTCAGACTCTCTACAATTTGAAAAATACAGAAGAAAAATGAACACAAGACTCTTGAGAGAAATATATTGAAACCCAAGAATGTTATAGCCAGACAGGCTATCATTCATATTTGAGAGTAATAGATATTAATAGACACAAAAGGACTCCAAATGTTTTTACCCACATTCCTTTTATGGAAAAAAAAAACAAAAATTAAGAAAAAAGTTGAAAAAGTATTCCAGTTGACTGAGGAATGAATCAAACTAAAAAACTAAGTAATGAGGATTATGTGTCATAAAAGATAGTATGATGAGTAATGAAAACCAATGGGGATTAGATTGTGTTGTAAAAGGAAGAATAGTGACTAATTAAAACCAATCAAAGAATCAATATTTAAATCACTGTTGTTAATATAGTGAGAAGTTAAAAACCATGGAAAAATTTTAATTCTTCTAAAAGAAACTAAAAATGTTAAAAATGTTAATATTCTGGATATGAAATCCCAAATTACACCAACAAAATCTTAGAGTAGGAGTATGAATAATTGCTTGCAAAATGTTTCATTTTATGTGTGTGGGGGGGGGTTCTCAAATACATGTATTTTATTTTTGAAGAGATAAAAGATATATAGAGATAGAATTAAGTAAAGATATATAAGGGTATTTTACATGTAAATTAACCATTAGTAGGAAAAACTTATTTCCAAATTATGAGAAGTAAAAGAAACAAGACTTGGATATATATGGAAAAATATGAAAACATACAAATAAGTAAAAAATTTTTTTTGATGAAATCATTAAAATAGAACTGGAAATCATGAATAAATAAGCATGGTTAAAATTTGATGAATTTTTATTTCTGGCCCCAACTCGCTCCTCTTACCCAAAACTAAATACAATGATCGTATACCCTTAATTCCTTAGCAACAATTTGTTTTTATTTCAAATTTGATGCATTTTATATTTCCTTTCATTTGGAAAGCTTCTTGAGGGAAACAATATATTCCAGTTCCACAGTTCTCCATAATTCTAGTTTCATTACCTTCACTATTACCAGTAGCAGTCAGAAAGTCCTAGATATTTTAGGAAGAATTTTTCTGACTTCCATTTCTTTTTACTTTTGAAGTTCATGATGATCTTTTAGTTAGTGTCCTAATCTCACCTTGTCAACTTCTACTTGTCCTACATTTTTCTAAGTGCTGAATGTGTTTGTTTAGATATGTATTTATCAGTCACTCATTTGGCAAATATTAAAAGCTTACCTTTTGCCTAGGATTGGGAATAAAATCCAGCCTTCATGGAATTCAGAGACTATCCAAAGTAATGCACCAAGTTATCGTTTAAGTCCCTGTAGCAGCTGGGCTACCCACACAACCCAAATGTGTGCCTCATTCCTGCGTGCTTACCAATATGAAACCTGTTCTCCAATTTTCTTAAGCTCTTCTGCTCTCCTACATTTTTATATTCTATTTGTTCCACTTGGTGTGTCTCTTTACTTCCATCATGTTGGCCAGTCTGTTTCTCTTACAATCATTTCCTGTGATTAACCTGGAATAGTAACTCCTCAAACCACCATTCTTAAAATTTTGCTTCCGGTGTCACCACCATGAATGATATCTAGCCGTGTCTGAATTTTAGCTTCATTCCATCTATGTCTGAAAACCCAGGAATGAGCTTTTGATTGGATGAGCCTAAGTCAGTTGCTCTCAGTTTACCCGCCAAGGCATTGAGAGAGGGACTGTCAGCTTTAACCTTTAAGTTGGCTTCCTCCCAAGTGGAGTTTGGATGCTGAAAAGCAGCAATAGTTCTCTACAATGCATATACAAATGTCTTCATGTGAATGTTTTAAATGTATGTGTATTGGGTTTATGTGTATGATATAGAATGTTATGAATTCATTTATTGATATTTAAACTCTCCTGAGTCCCTGTTTCCTTATGATTAAAAGTAGTTTTTAGATTAGACTATATATTTCCTATCATATTCCACAGATTCCAAGATTTTCCATGAAAGTGCCTAGAAAATGCCTCAAAAGCCCCTGGGGACTGTGAAAGAACAGCTAGGTCTCCAAGCCCACCACCATTGCCTCAGTGTGCACAGGTGTACTTTTAGTTTTATCAGAATTTTTTTATTGAAGTATGATTGATATACGAGATCATACTAGTTTCAGGTGTCAGTCATAGTGATTTAATATTTATATACGTTACAAAATGATCACCATAATAAATCTAGTTACCATTTGTCGCCATACAAAATTATTACAATATTATTGACTGTATTCCCTATGTTGTACATTACATCCCCATGACTTATTTATTTTATAACCAGAAGTCTGTACCTCTTAATCCCCTTCACCTCTTTCACGCACCACCCAACACCTCCCCACTCTGGTGACCTTCACTTTTTCCTTTGTATCTGTAAGTCTGTTTCTGTTTTCTTCGCTTTGGTTTTTAGATTCCACTTATAAGTGAAATGATATGATATTTGTCTTTGCCTGTCTTATTTCACTTAGCTTAATTTCCTATAGGTCCCTCCATATTGTGGCAAGTGGCAAGATTTCATTCTTTTTTATGGATGATTAATATTCCATTGTATATATATGTACACCACATCTTCTTCGTCCATTCACCTATCAATGAACACTTACGTTGCTTCCATATCTTGGCTATTGTAAATAATACTTCACTGAACATAGGGGTGCATATAGCTTTGAATTAATGTTTTAATTTTCTTCAGGTAAATACTCAGAAATGGAATTGCTGGATCATATGGTAGTTTCATTTTTAATTTTTTGAGCAACCTCCGTACTGTTTTCCATAGTGGCTGCAGCAATTTACATTTCCACCAACAGTGTACGAAGCTTCCCTTTTCTCCACATCCTCACCAACACTTGTTATTTTCTGTCTTTTTGATAATAGCCATTCTGACAGGTGTGAGGTGGTATCTCATTATGGTTTTGATTTGCATTTTCCTGATGATTACTATCTTGAGCATCTTTTATATGCCTATTGGCCATCTATGTGTCTTCTTTGGAAAAATGTCTATTCAAGTCCTGTGCCCATTTTTTAATAGAGTTCTTTGATTTTTTGATATTAGGTTGTATAAGTTCCTTATATATTTTGGATGTTAATTCCTTATCAGATAAATGATTTGAAAATATCTTCTCCTACTCAGTAAGTTGCCTTTTCATTTTGTTGATGGTTTCCTTTGCTTGTGAAACCTTTTTAGTTTGATGTAATCCCATTTGTTTATTTTTGCTTTTGTTGCCCTTCCCTGAGGAGACTAGTCTAAAAAAACGTTGCTGAGACTGATGTCAAAGAGCTAACTGCCTCTGTTTTCTTCTAGAAGTTTTGTGTTTTCAGGTCTTACATTCAAGTCTTTAATCCATTTTGAATTTATTTTTGTAGACAGTATAAGATAGTGATCCAGTTTCATTCTTTTGCATATAGCTGTCCAGTTTTCCCAGAACCATTTATTGAAGGGACTATCTTTTCCCCATTGTATGTTCTTGCTTCCTTTTCATAGATTAATTGACCATATAGGTATGGGTATTTTTCTGGGCTCTGTGTTCTATTCCATTGATCTATGTGTCTGTATATGTGCAGGTACCATAGTGTTTTGATTACTTTAGCTTTGTAGTATAGTTTGAAATCAGGGAGCATGATACCTCCAGCTTTGTTCTGCTTTCTCAAGATTGCCTGGGCTATTTGGGTTTTTTTTGTGGTTCCATACAAATTTAAGGATTCTTTGTTCTAGTTCTGTGAAAAATGCCATTGGTATTTTGATGGGAATTGTGCTGAATATGTAGATTGCTTTGGGTAGTGTGGACATTTTAACAATACTAGTTCTTTCAATCCGTGAGCATGGTATATCTTTGCATTTATTTCTATTGTCTTCAATTTCTTTTACCAATGTCTTATAGTTTTCAGAGTACATCTTTCACCTCCTTGGTTAAATTTATTCTCAGATATTTTATTCTTTTTGATGCAATTTTAAATGAGATTATTTTCTTAATTTTTCTTTCTGAAAGCTTATTAGTGTATAGAAATACAACTGATTTCTGTATACTAATTTTGTATCCTGCAACTTTACTGAATTCATTCATTAGTTCTAATAGTTTTTGGTGGAGTCTTTAGGGTTTTCTCTTTATAGTATCATGTCATCTGCAAATAGTGACAGTTTTACTTCTTCCTTTCCAATTTTGTGCCTATTTCTTTTTCTTGCCTAATTCCTGCAGCTAGAACTTCCAATACTATGTTGAATAAAAGTGGTAAGCGTGGGAATTTGTGTCTTATTCCTGATCTTAGAGGAAAAGCCTTCAGCTTTTCACTGTTGAGTATGACGTTAGCTGTGGGTGTGTCATGCATGGGCTTTATTTTGTTGAGGTATGTTCCTTCTATACCCACTTTGCTGAGAGTGCTTATCACAAAAGGATGTTGAATTTTGTCAAATGCTTTTTCTGCATTTATTGAGATGATCATATGATTTTTATCCTTTGTTTTGTTAATGTTGTGTATCACATTGATTGACTTGTGGATGTCAAACCATCCTTGCATCCCTAGAATAAATCCCACTTGATCGTGGTGTATGATATTTTTAAGGTATTGTTGAATTCAGGTTGCTAGTATTTTTGCATGTATGGTCATCAGGGATGTTGGCCTGTAATTTTCTTTTTTTGTGGTGTCTTTCTCTGCTTTTGGTATCAGCGTAATGCTGGCCTTGTAAAATCAGTTTGGAAGCATTCCTTCCTCTTCAATTTTTGGAGTAAATTGAGAAGGATGGGTATTAACTCTTCTTTAAATGTTTGATAGACTTCACCTGTGGAGCCATCCGGTCCTGGGCTTTTATTTTTTGGGAATTTTTAAATTACAGATTCAATTTTATTACTTGTAATTAGTTATTCACATTTTCTACTTCTTCGTGGTTTAGTCTTGGAAGGTTGTGTGTTCCTAGGAATTTATCCATTTATTCTAGGTTTTCCAATTTGTTGGCATGTAGTTGTTCATAGTAGTCTCTTATGATCCTTTGTATTTCTGTGGTGTCAGTTGTATCTTCTCCTCTTTCATTTCTGATTTTATTTATTTGGGCCCTCTCTCTGTCTTTTTTGATGAGTCTGGCTAAAGGTTTACCAATTTGTTTCTTTTCAAAGACTATCTTTTTCAAAGAACCAGCTTTTAGTTTCATTGATCTTTTCTATTGTTTTTTAAGTCTCTATTTCATTTATTTCCACTCTGATCTTTATTATTTCCTTCCTTCTACTAACTTTGGGCTTTGTTTGTTCTTTTTCTAGTTCCTTTAGGTGTAGGGTTTGTTTTATCAGATTTCTTTGAAATAAAGTGATGTGCAACTCAAAATCTTTGAATATCACTGTGATATATCCTTACTTCTCAAGAACCTACAGTATCAGCACATCTGGGAACTTTTAGAACTGCAGTCTTGCTGCACCCTGGACCTTCCAAATCAGAGTCTGTATTTTAACAAGATCACCAAATAACCCATCTCAAATTAAAGTTTAGGAAACATTGTACTAGTTGATCCCTAAAATCATTTTCAGCTTTACCATTGTACTTTTACACAGATTTATACAATATATATTTTATCTTTCCTTATTTTGCTTTTTTGTTTTCTGGACATTTTAGTTCAAAGAAATCCATCGATATACAGCATAAAGAAATTTTTGATCGAATGTAGATAGAGATATTTGAATTGAATTAGGTTCCAAATTTATTTCATTTCTAGTGATAATAACTATGGCAGATGAAAGTTACCTAGCCCTGTTTGATTAGAAACTTCAGTTGGTCCTTTGAGAAAAATATATGAATCCAAATATCCTGTAACTAATGAAAAAAAGAATTTTCCAAAAATAGGTCAAAGGCGATTGGGTGAGAGAAAGAGAAGTGTATTAAATATTGATAATAAAAACATCAAGAGAAGCTGATGAACTCTTGCATTGAATAGTCAACAACTCAGTGAGGTCATTAACAACTCAGGGAGGAAGACAAGTTAGGTTATTTTCAACCTCAACTGACAAATTTAAATAAGGCCTAACCAGTAGTCTATCATAACCAAGACTGGTGTATATGATTTTCGTTCTGAAGTTGGTCTCTCCCTTTCCTCTAATTTCATGTTTAAATAATGTTAGTCCCAGTACAAATGGGCCATGGAGAAGGATGTTTATACTACATTCCCAATATCTGAGGTTAACATTTTTCCAGTTGCAGACATGTCTCTTTTTGGTTTCCTTTTTTGTTATGCCTGTCTATAATGGTTTTTTTTTTATCTTTTTATTTTCTCCTTCCACTTTTCCTTACCAGCTTCTTCTTCCATCTCTTTGACTTCAGCAGTATCTTAGGCCAAACTCCTAGTTTGCAATAACTGTTCCTGCTTCTTCCACATCACCCCTGCCCTTGCAGCAGCTTCCTCATTTCCTGTGACCACCTGCCTCCTGATCATCCTTGCTGGGACTCAGGACTTGGCGTGGCTCAATTCTCTCTTCTGCCTCCTCCCCTCCACCTGACCCAACCACTGCTCCACCAGGCCTCCCTCATCTGCTCAATGTCCTTATGGCAACCGATAGTCAGTGGGCCTGGGAGACACCATGCTGAGCCAAAATTGGCAGGAAGAGACACTGAGCAGCATCTGTGGGGGCTGATAAGGCCAAAGTGTTGGGGTGGGCACCTCCTGTAAGGAAAGAAAGAGGAAAGCATTGAGATCATATTGGCAGTTTTAGATCTACCAGGAAGGATTCCTGACCTCATGGGATGGCTGAAAGACTCTGTTTACAGGCCCTCGTTGAGTTACAGATGCCTTTCTGCTTTGTATGCCCAAATCTGGCTTTTTGAATCAATATCTCCATCCCCACAACCGTTAGAAGAAGGAGAAAAATGAAAATGATTCTAGGTTCTGGGTGGAAAAGTGGAGAAAAAAATACTGTTTAGTCTATTTAGTACAACATATTACTATATCCCAGCTTTATCCAAATTATTAACTCTGATTATTGTGGAGGGGGATAAATGATAATTTTACAGTTTAAAATGCACACGCTAGGATTTAATAGGCGTGGTCTTCTTTGCTGTAAACAAAAACAACCAGTAAAGCCATTAATGATGGTTTCCTCATATTTCAAAGTATCTCCAAGTACCAAAAATGATGAAGGCATTGAGGAGAGCAAGGCTTTGGCAGTCACTCAGGATCACTTAGAAAAGTAGAATTAAGTGTTGTTAGAACTCTGCTTCTAGGACTACAGTGTCATTTATACCTGCAACACGTCTATGTAATATTCAATAATTTAGAATATTAAGATGTTGAAGCTAGCAGAGACAGACTAGTTCATCTCTCAGTCTACAAATGAGAAGAGTGAGGCCCAGCAAATGGAAGGGCCTAGCTGTGGGCCACGCAGCTTCCGGGCTGCAGAGCTGGGTCCATGTTTCAGCGATAGCTTTGTCATCTCTCCATTCCTGAATTCTGCTAAGAAAGCTAAAACAAACCTAGAGAAGTGTCCTCTGGACCTCAGTATTTGGAGAAATTGTGTGCATGCACCTCGGAGTGCATTTTCTTGGGCCCGTCACACCGTTTGGCTCTGCATCAGATAATCCATGCCCAGTCAGAATACCACAGGTGCTGTCTCACCACCTTGGGGCTCTTAGACTCACGTTGTGCACTGATCAGGGAAGACTTCATTGTATTTATCAAACAAAACAATATAGAAGTTATAAAATTTAATTAAAAATTATAAAATGAACACAAAGGGGAAGGAGAAGTAAAGCAAGAGGTGTTTGTAAATATGCTAAATTCTTCATTTTAATTAAAGACAATTAACATTTTGTCAGGTAACACATTAAGTAACACGTTTAAGTTTATTATTTAAAAGTTATAATGTTAACCATCAGAAGTGTTTTAAAAAACCACAAACTGATTAAAATTTATTATCTTTTGGAGGAGGAATAGGAGGTCTTAACTTTTTGTTTTCGACCATTTCGTGTGGTTTGAACTTTTAGATGTGCGCATGTACTCATTTAAGACTAACTTTGACACTCATCAGTAGGGATTTGTTTAAATAAATTATGGTACAATCATAAAATGGAACACTTGACCTCCATTGGAAGAATACGATTGATCTATTTATTCTGATACAGAAATATGTCCATGATGAAAGGATGAGAAAAGAAATGAAGAAATTAAATTGTGGAATCATATATAGAGCATTATCTATAAAAATACGTGTCCCTGTCGGTGTGTGTGTGTATGTGTGTATATATATGTTTTTTTCTGTATTATAAAAAGAGATGTGGAAAGACGCACACCTACTCAGATTTGGAAATGAAGGGTAGGACTTATTTTAAAAACTTCTGTGTCATTTGAATGTTTAAATAATAAAAATATATTAATTTTTAATTTACTATTTTATTTTAAAACTGTAAAACAAAAATGAGAACTAAAACGCAGTTAGAAAAAAATGTGTAACTTCTCTTGATGAAATGTTTCAAAAATATGTTTATCTGAATTTAGCACCAACCCTTTATTTATTTCTTTATTTTTTCATTGAGTTCATAATAGTTTACATCATTGTGAAATTTCACTTGTACATATTTCTTATCTGAAACCACACAAGTCTCCCCTTCATCCCCATAGCACAAACCCTTTTAAGTTTAGTATTAGAAATAGAAGGTTCCATAAATTATTTGAGTGTATTTATGATTTTGGGGGAATGGGGTACAAAGTAGAAAAATAAATGTATTAAGAAAAAATATGGAGGAGTAGAATTCAATTTGAAAGTAAACAGTAAATGAAGATCCCTCTTTGGAAACTAATGTATTTTGAAGTGTAATCATTTAAAATTTTTGTTTTAAATAAGTATAATTTCTCTAACCTAAAAACTAAATGAGGTAATTATGAGATTTTCTTTTTTCCCCTTCCTCACTAATCCATTTACTGCCTTGAAAAGTTTAGTGAATGAATATAAAGTCATAATGAAAGCTGTTATGATGACTGTTGTCTTTCATACTTATTGCTAGTTGGGCCAAATCTCAACTGGTTGTGCCCCCTCTTTCTTTTCCCAAACCAGCTTTGAATGTCAAGCTCTTTGTTTAATTAGTTCAGTTGGAGCACAAAATAAAACAAACAGTAGGCTGAAATTTCAGCTTGAAAGTATTGAAGGTTTCATGGCTTTGTTTTGGTTTGGGTTTTTTTCTGATTTTGGTTAAAAGTATAAGAGAAAAAGCAACTGTGAGCTCCTTTGAGATCTTTAGCTGAAAATTGGCAATTTTGAAGCAAATGAACAGATTATTTGGCAATAAAAATTAAACACTCTATTGTATACTTAATGTTTCAAAATATTCCCTTGATATATTTCTCAAATTTGAAAAAAATAAGATATATTAAGTTTTCTAATTTGTAATAATATACAATATACATGACAATTCCTTCAAGTGGTATGGAGCTTTAAGTGGTAGGATGTGCACATTAACCAGTGTTTGCTTTGTCAGTTTCATTATTTGCTTCTGTATGTATTTAAATGTATTTATGTTTATTTTTTGGATGGTGAAATGTCCTTGAAATTTAAAAAAAAAATAGTGTTCTGTGTGTGAAAGCAGAAAATAGTAAAATGTGATTTGCCATATTTTCCCATGTCTAAATGTATTAATTCCTGTTTTAAAAAGAAAATACAAAAATAAAAGAACAATTTAGAGTCAGATTGTTCAAAATGAATCATGAAACAAATTCTCATCTAAGATGAAAAAGAAATTTTAGCTTTACTGTCAGTATTTTCTTAAAAACATCTCTTTTCCAAAAGAAATTACTCAGAATGAAATAGTGATTTTAATTTCTTTGAGAGTTATGACAAGATGAAGTGAATTCAATATTTATTTTCTCCTTTCCTGCCTTGTATAGACATAATGAAGTTATGGTGCACACCTGATACCTCCTAATAATACTTAGTTGTTTGCATCTTATCTTCATCCTCTGAATATCATGTAGTCTTCCCGAGTGGATAAATCAGCTTTCTTCTGTTTTAGATGAAGGCTGTGTATAGTTCCACACAAATGGTCAAATCACCACAAGTTTTTGCATATGTCTGGAATAATGTCTAACTTTGATGGTTTGGTAGCTCTACCAGAAGATGTTCACTCTTCCTTTTTTTGGGAATAACAGCAATGTTTCCTAATTCGAATCATTCCCTCACCTTGCTCCCTCACCCACCCAAACATACACCACAACGCCTATCAAGGTGATTTGCACGTACACACTTCGTTACCAGTGAATTCCCTGGATGGTGGAAGCAGAGAGCATACATCCCAATTTCTGAAAGAATTAGAGGATGATCCAATCCATCTGCCGCTGTGGCTCAAAATGTCCTCCCAACGGCTGTAAACAAACAAACAAACATCAGTAGAAGAGGACGGCCGTGGGGGCCCATATTCTAGCTTTGTGTATTCGCAGTACCTCTTCTTCCCACACCAGAGTCCTGCCGGGATCCTTCTTCTGTGATGAGCCTTGGGCTAGACTTATTTTTTCCCCCTTTTCTCACGGAATTTCTTCTTATTTGTGTTGACTTCACTTTAGGATAAGAATGTTTTTGAGAAACTATTTGCCACTTGTGAATTAAGGAGTGTGAAATATGTTATCTGAAAGTAGGAGAAGTAAAAATCTTTAATTTCTTAAGACAACTCTAACTTTTATTCAAAGTGTTTGGAGCTCACTGGTTTATTATGAGTATTAGGAGTATAGTGGTTTTCTTGTTTCTCCTCTGTCTTACTTAAGCATTATTTTCTAATATAAAATTAATACATCACGCATGTGCATAGTCTGAAAAGAGAGATGTATTTTGAAAAGAAATGGAAATAGCAGTCTCTTGTTATCTTACCTAGAGGAGAGAATACCTATTAACATTTTCCCGTATTTCCATTGTCTCTTATCCGTACATTGTTTTTAGTTGAAATCATACTATGTAGACAATTTTATAAAGCACTGTGATCTACTTGACATTTATAGAAATTTGGAGATACTTATAAAGAAAAAAATAAACTGTTGTTATAATGCTACCATCCTGAGGCAACAACTGTTAGCAGTTTAGTATATTCTCTTAAACTTTTTTGAATACATTCTCCTTTTCCACAGTTGATATAATATTATACACTTCCCTGTATACCCTTTATTTTTGCTTTATGTTGTAGACTTTTCCCATATCGAATCTTACATTAAAAATCTCTTCATAAGCATTTTTAATGGCTGCATCATAGTATACTATAATTTAGTAAACTATTTAGAACTTAATTTTTTAAGGGTGTTGCTTGCTTACAAGTAAACTTTGGGGGGTTATTTCATTTGACTGTTCAAAATGGGCGATCTTTAAGAGGCAAGTGAATAAAGGGTATGCTAGGTAACTGGGAATGCAGGAAAAGTTCCGGGGGCAGGGCCAGGTAGCCATGTGTGAAGGGAGGACAGCTGGAGCGAGTGCCGGGGAGCGTTTGAGTCCATCCAGCACAGTGAACTGCTGCAGGACACCAATCTGTCTTCCAAGAGTTCTCCTGCCAACAGGCCGCAGAGCCGAGTAAGAGAGCCCGGAATTGCTCCATTCGTTTTTAAGTGCAGTTTTGTAATCTAAAAGATTGCATTGTAAAGCTGGAGGGATTGACTTGGTCTGCAACACCTTAACAAGTTGTCATGCTGTGGAAAGAGAAACTTTTAAATCAAAGCTACTCCAGTGTTTTCCGCAAAGACCAAAGATGTCAACATGAGGTTACTCAAAGGTCGGCGTTGACTTTGGTTTGTTCTAAACCCAGAGGATGAATTTGGCTGATTGAAGTGTTTATCTTGGATAGTGAAATTAGACATACATTAGTACATTTCTTTTTACTGTAAATTTTCTTTCGAAATGCTTTAATATTATGAGGTATCTACCACTGCTTTTATTGGCTATCAAACAATTGTCAGTTAGAAAAAGTTAATCATTGTAAATTTGCCAGTCCCTGTGACATTTTGATAGCTTTCCTGTCTAGGTGCTTTCTCCTTCCTTCCTTCCCTTCTTTTCTCTCCTCCTTTCGTTTTTTCCTTTTCTTTAGATTCATGCTATAAAATCCTTCTTCTGCTTAAAGATAATGGGATTAAAATACGAAAACTAATACAGAAATGTAGACTTCTGGTTCAAGATAATAATTTGATGCCACACATTTAACATCCTCTAATATCTCGATTGAAATGACCAAAGAAATAGAAAAAAATAGAGAAATATTGGCTTAGGCACTCCAAAAAAGAAAAGAAAAGAAAAAGCAGAAACGGCATATTTCCAAAAGAGAAATTTGGAGGGAATTCAGGAATGTGGAATCCAGGTGAGACCTAACCTAGGTGAAAATCAACCGGCCAGACTTTTATTTTGTGCAAAGGAAAAGCCTATTTGGGACATAAAAGGACAGAAACTCAGAGGCACACCTAAGATAAGACAGAAGGGAGCTGGAGATGATAGTAGGCCAGGGAAGGCCAGAAAGGGAACTTCTGACTTTACAATTGTCATACTTAGAACTCTAGGCCATGGCCCTCAGCCTGCCCTACATTTTGCTTGGATATAGTGTCCTAACTAAAACTAGAACACTGAGACAGTGGGCTCCATTTAAGAGCAGTTGCTTACAATTAGGGAAAGGGAAGGATAGCCCAGCTGCTTTTGGGCTACTGCAAGAAATATGATTACAAAGAAAAATTAGGGTAACTTTCCTTTAGCCAAAACTTTCAGAAACTCTGCCTTTCATTTGGTGAGGAAGCCCTGTTGAGTGAAGTGGGAGCTTCCTACAGGGTCTGCTCACTAACATGGTCACACTGGTTAGCGAAGTGGGTGGTTCCCAGCTAACTCTGGGTCCCCACCATCAGTGAGTTGTAGCAGTGGACTCTTCTAGTTATAGTTCCCTCACTACTGCTCACAAAGAGAAAACGGATGTTGAATAAAATTAAGTTGGTAAAAGTAAAAGCTGTAAAAAAGTAAAATGGAAAACTGAACAGACATATGCAAAAGAATAAAAGTAGACCACTATCTTACATCATACACAAAAATTGTCAAAATGGATTACAGACTTGAATGTAATGCCTGAAACCATAAAACTCATAGAAGAAAACACTCTTCAACATTGGTCATAGCAGTATCCTTTTGAATGTCATATCTCCTCAGGCAAGGGAAACAAAAGAAAAGATAAGAAATGGGACTATATCAAACTAAAAAGCTCCTGCATGGCAAAGGAAACCATCAACAAAACAAAAAGACAACCCACCAACTGGTAGAAAATATTTGCAAATCATGTATCAGATAAGGGGCTAATAGCCAAAATATGTATAGAACTCATACAACTCAACAACAAAACACAACCCATAAAAAAATGGGCAAAGGATCTGAACAGACGTTTTTCCAAGGAAGATATACAGATGGCCAACAGGCATATAAAAAGATGTTCAACATCTAATTATTAGGGAAAAGCAAATCAAAACCACAATGAGATATCACCCCCGTCCATCAGAATGGTTATTATTAAAAAGACAAGAAATAACAAGTGTTGGAGAGGATGTGGAGAAAAGGGAACCCTCATACACTGCTGGTGGGAATGTAAATTGGTACATCCACTATGGAAAACAGTATGGAGAGTCTTCAAAAAATTAAAAATTGGGGATGACCTGGTGCATAGTGGTTAAGTTCACACTCTGCTTTGGTGGCCCAGGATTCACAGGTTTGGATCCTGGGCACGGACCTATGCACCACTCATCACACCATGCTGTGGGAGTATCCCACATAGAAAATAGAAGAAGATTGCCTCAGATTTTAGTTCAGTGACAATCTTCCTCACCAAAAAAAAAAAGAAGAAAAAAATAAAAAATAGAACTACCCTATAATCCAGCTATTCCACTTCTGGGTTTCTATCCAAAGAACACAAAAACACTAAATCAAAAAGTTGTATGTGTCCCTATGTTTATTGCAGCATTATTCACAATAGCCAAGACTTGGAAACAAATGAATAAAGAAGATGTGATAGATATACATACAATGGAATACTACTCAACTATAAACAAAGATGAAATCTTGCCATTTGTGGCAACATGGATGGACCTTGAGGGTATTACACTGAGTCAAATAAGTCAGATGGAGAAAGCCAGGTACTATATGATTTTGCTCATATGTGGAAGATAAAAAACAACAATAAACAAACACATAGATACAAAGAATAGATTGGTGGTTACCAGAGGAGAAGGGTGTGGAAGGAGGGCAAAAGGGGTAAAGGAGCACATCTATATGGTGATGGATGGCAACTAGAGTGTTGGTGGTGAACATGATACGGTCTATACAGAAATCAAAATATAATGATGTACACCTAAAATTTATGTAATGTTACAAACCAGTGCTACCACAATAAAAAATAACCAAAAATTTTGCCAAGCTAAAAATATAATAAAAGTAAAAGCACTCTGCTTTTGTTTTGGACTATACATTGGATACTGAGACAATTTCTGGTACAAATCATTGTAACTAACAGAAATAAACAAACATGGATTGCCATAGTAAGGATGCATTAACTGCACGAAAAATGAGTTAACTGCAAGAAAAATAAACATCATTCTTTTCCCCCTCCCCAGCTCTATTAAGGTATAACTGACAAAGAAAATTGTAAGATATTTAAAGTATAGAACATGATGATTTGATATAGATATTCATCTTGAAAGGATTCCTCCATCAAGTTAACACATACATTATCTCATATATTTACTTTTTGTGTGTGAGAACGTTCAAATTCTACTCTCATCAAATTTCAATTATACAATACAGTGTTATCAAATATAGTCACTATGTTATATATTAGATCATCAGAGAAAGACAAATACTGCATGATATCACTTAGGAATCTAAAAAACAAATCGAACTCATAGAAAAAGAGAGTAGAAAAGTGGTTGCCAGGGGCTGAGGGGTGGAGGAAATAGGGAGAGGCTGGTAAAAGGGTACCAACTTTCAGTTATAAAAACATTCTTGTGAAAAAATTTATTAGTTCCAAACATACAGGTGCTAGTCTAGGGAATTTAGAGCAAATATCCCGCTAAGAAATAAACCTACTAAAATATTAACAGGAAAATGTTTTAAAAATATCTTATTGTATTTTTAATTGATGCATAATTACATCAATTACATAAAATAAAACTTGCCTGTAGATTTTTTAAAGTTCCCCAAATTAAAATGCAATAGAGTCAGTGAAGGCTAGATTCAATACTTCTGGAAAATAAACCAGTGAAATTGAAGTCTAGCTCTCTCTCAAAGAGAGAAATTTTTCTTTAACTTAGAGGGAAAGTTTGAAATAATTATAATGGATAAAAGATGAGAGACAAGGAGGAAACAACTAGGAGATCAGCATATTCATAATAAAAACATGTTATTCACAAGACACATGAAAAAGGAGCAAAAATTATTAAATCCTTGAAAACTAATTTCCCTGAGTTAAAATTTGATTTTTAGGATATACCAGAGGAAAAAGTTAATGAAGAGTGTTGGACATAAACAAATTTGGGTGAAGTATTTTCCTTTCTGATAACGTAAAAATTCTGTAAGCATCCAATAGGGAAAGAAAAATAGGTCCCTAAACAAAAGGAGGAAAACGTCGGGTTAGTATCAGACATCTCAGTACCGATAAATGCTTAGACAGTACAAGTCACGCCTGCAGTTTTCGATTTAAAAAAGAGTATTCGGAACCTAGAACTCTACACCCATTGAAACTATCATTCTAGTATGAGAGCAACAGAAACACGTTCTCAGTCATGAAGGTTTTACAAAATATTGCATTTCTTCTAAGGGATTACAAGCCAAATGCTCCAAAGTAAGTGAGTAACTTTCTCACATACCAGCAGTAACCAGTTTAAAATTATAATAGAAAAAGATATTTTTAATAGGCAACAAAAGTATAAAATAAAACATGTAGGAATACATTTAATAAGAGGCATGTACAAAATGGTAATATCATCCATTCTGCAAATATTTAATACCAAGTTTCCAACATTGGAAACATAATTAAGGGACACATAAGAAAATTTGAATAAATGAACGCTAGGTTCCTAACTGGGAAAAATCAGCATCGAAAAGATATCAATTCTCCCCCAGATCTGCCTAATATCTGTCTATCTGTCTGTCTGTCTATCCATCAATTATCTATCTACTAATTAAATTCTAACACTGATTATCTTAGAGTTGAGTTAGAGATTTGGAGAGAAATTTATGTAGAAGAATAAGTGAGCATATAATGTGAATGTTTTTTGAACAAATGAGACTAATTTCAGAGGGGGAGGCGCAGAGAAATCTTTTTAAATTATAGAACTTTTATAATTAAAATATTCTAGTGCTGATATGAGCCCAGGACAAAAAAGAAATAGAATACAACAAAGTTCATAAACAGCACCAAGTGTATGTGTGTCTTAGTATTATTTTAGTATTTGATTAAAGTGTCCTTTCAAATTAGTGGGGGAAAGAATGCATTATTCATCTTAATGGTGTTAGTTTTGGCTACCTGCTTAAAGAAAATCATGTAAATGTTAGAAAACTATTGGTGAATATTTCTCTAATCTCTGAGTGAAGAACATTTTTTTAAGCATGACTCCAAAATTAAAAACCATAAAGGAAAAAACTGATGGGTTAAACATCCATGATAGTGACATCTAACTGTCCACCAGTCACAACCTACTCTTTGCATAGTATTGAGGGATCACTGGGAAGAAGCTGTCCATCCGGCTACGTTTCCAACGTGCTTGCATCAAGGTGAGGCCACATGAGTGTTTCTCTCCAATGGAGTATGTGTATGTGAAGGAGTTACTTCTGGGCCAAGGTGACTATGGAACTCGACCATCTCTACACATGTTGCCAACTTGATACATAGGCATCAGATGCTGGGATGTTTTGTGGATCCTCAAAATGAAAAGACTTGGGCCTCACTGCGTTTCATAAGGCTGCCTACTGACCAAGAAATTCTGGCATATCCGTACAATGGAATCTGGTTCGTCAATAAAATGGAATAACTAGTTAATATGTTATTATTTGTATTAATAGATCATTTCAAATGCCCATCAACACATAAATGAAAAACAAATTCTGGTATATGTATACCTGAACAATCGTGAGCCTTTTATGTAGAAACTCCTAGGCTTAAAGGAAAGATTAAGACAGTACAAAAGCACTGCCCCACATCTATTTGCTTCAAATGATTTCTTTCCAAACTATGCTGTTATTGTCTTATAGGCATAGGTCAATTGGTTAGACCATACAAAGGAGGCCAAAGCAAAAGTCTGCACTCCCTTTGTGGTCCACTTAGCTTGGTCTCATGTTGCTCATCTGGCAAATGGAGATGATAAACCTGTAGGATTTATGTGAGTCCAGAAATAAAGTTAATGAAGAAACTAGCACATAGTAGAAAATAAATAAAGGCAGATAAAATTATTATCGTTGTTATGACAACATTTTCTTGCCAAATGATTCGAAAAATACTTTTTGGTATTGAGAGTATGTTCATGAATCTTCTTTTCTCAGGATATTAATCTTAAGTTTTGGTGTTGAAATAAAGGATATTAATAAAATGAGTAACAATGAGTTTTGGTTGAGCCTTAATCTTTTGCTTAGATTTGTTTGAACTTGATTGTCCTTGGAGGTTCATTATGCTTTGCACTGGAGAAAGAAGAAGCCATCTCCTTCCAAGGGTGCTGCCATGTGTCATAGTGATTTGATTCATACCTAGAGCTCAGAAAGCAAGGACAAGATTAAGATGGGTGGGACTGAGGATGGATGTTGACGTGGGAACCACTGAAGTCAGGGTGAAGGTCACTTTTAGCTATAAAATCTCTCAGTGCATTCTCCCTCACAAATGTTTTTATTTGCCAAAACACTCCCCTAAAATAGCTGTGATTATTATTCTGGCAATACTCAGTGCCATTTCACACACAAGTGGACATGTCAGGTTGTAGTAATCTCTGGATAGCCCTACACACATCAGCTTCTCTTTCTATAGACCGTTTCTTTGTTACTGCACCAGACATTCACCCAGTCTTCATTAAAAAACATGGAGTCAACCTCACCCCTCTCTTTTTTTTCCCCCACAAACGCACATACACACACAGACATAGACACAGACACACACACACACACACACACCTGGTAAAGCACCAAGGCACTTCAGTCCAAGATCTCTCCATGCCAACTGCCACTCTCCAGCTCCAGGCTACTCTCATCTCCCTCCTAGATGACTTTTCTTCCTCCCAGTCTTGTCCTCACTCAAGTCTGCCCTCCTCACTGCAGCCAGAGTATTCTTCTGAAAATGCAAGTCTGATCCATACCATTTCCCTGCTTAAAAAATTAAATGGCTTTCCAATTCCAGCATTCAAAAGTCTCAGCACACTTAAAATCTTGCTTGCTTATCTCTCTCACCCCTTCTCTATTTGCCCCCTTATACTTGGCCCCACCCTTATTTAAATACTTCCTGTCACCTGGAGATGCTGGTGCCTCTTAGCCTCTGGGTCTTTTCATGTGCCATTGCCTTTGCTTGGAACGCAGTACTGTGATGGCCAAGGGTTGGCACTTTGGTCATTATGATGGTTAATTTTATGTGTTAACTTAATTGGGCTAAGGGATGCCCCGATAGCTTGTAAAACATTATTTCTGGGTGTGTCTTTGGGGAGTTTCTAGAAGAGATAGCATTGAATCTGTAGACTGAGTAAAGAAACCGTGCCACCCCTCCCCAGTGTGAGTGGGCATCATTCAATCAGTTGAGGGCCTGAGTAGAACAACAAGAAGGCTAAGGAAAGGCGAATTTGCCCTCTTTGCTGGAACATCCATCTTCTGCCCTAGGACGTAGGCACTCCTGGTTCTCCCGTCTTTGACTTGGGCTCGGACTGGAACTTAGACCATCAGCTCCCCTGGTTCTAAGGCCTTCAGACTGGGACTGAATTACACTACTGGCTTGCCTGGTTCTCCAGCTTACAGACAGTAGGCTGAACTCCTCAGCCTCCATAATTGTGTGAACGAATTCCTATAATAAATTTCCCCATACATAGATGATAGATACATAGATACATAGATATAGATCTCTTTCTCTCTCTCTATGTATATCCTATTGGTGCTGTTTCTCTGGAGATCCCTGACTAATGCAGTCACAAAACTCAATACAAATGTATCTTAGGTTCCTTTAGTTGTGTATAACACCAAGAAACACACACATTCAGATCCAAATCATAAACTTCTTTTATTGCCAGCTCCCTCACCCAGAGAGAAGGGAGTTCCCTGGAGCCAGAAGCCATGGCCCAAGGAAGAGGGACTGCGCTTCCTTTTCGTGCAGCTCACTGGGAAAGCTGTCTTTCCTGTTAGTCCCCACTAAACGTGCCCAGCTGGTTTACCTCTCTGATTCAACCTCATCCATTATTTATACACATTCACAATTCAAACCAACACTTACAATAGCATAGCAAGCACTTAATTTTTTCAGTCCTAGAAATTTCTACTAATTCAGTCAATCCTATGCTGAACATCTAAAAGGAGTCTCAGCACATGGTTGATAAAAAGTAAGGAAGCCAGATCCCGAAGGAATTTCTCGAGATTCTTATTGATTCAGCATTCTCTACTCCTCCACTCCAGACCTGGTTATGTCTTGCTTACTAACCCTGGGCCGTTAGTTTTAATGTCTCTTTCTCCTGGAAAATTTCCCTGACCACCCACCCTTGGTCTTGTTAGGTTCCCCCACCAAGTGCTGCTAAATATCTTTTACTTCCCTGTGACATTCTAACATGCTCATACTGTTTCTTGCTTGTGCCCTGAGCTTCCTGAAGGCAGAGTGTGTGTTTGTCAAGGCCCTCACTGTATCCACAGAGCCTGGCGTATGGTGGCTACACAATAAATATAGCTGAACAAATAAATACAACAACTGTGGCAAGAGTAGAGATTGCATTAAAAGTTTATCTCCACTTTTCCCCTTTATCCCCGGGAGACCCCATCCTCCAGCATTCAAAGGAGAACGTTGAACCCTTCTCCCATTAAGCCTATCTTAAAAGCTGCTTTTAGAAACTCCAATGCACACTCACACACCATTATATGTTATTTCAGGCTGGTGTAATAATAAAACTGTCAATCCTATGAATAAGAACCGTTTCTTTACTTGGATTCTTGCTCATGTTCGTGTATATTTATGTATTACTAGAAAAGCAGCATTCTTAAGATTTCTTAGATTGTTTTGATAAGATATGACTCTACTTTTCCCAGCCTTTCTTATTATAAGAATCTTTAACAAGCTCTTTAAACAGTTTGCACATGCTACCTTACATTTTTATGTGATGTAAAGTATAGTGGAATCCTTTTTTTTTAAAGGGTCTTCTTAATATAATGTTTAAATAATGAAACTATTTCTGCTTGTGTAATGCTATTTGTGCAAATACAGTAGTTGTCAATTTATGCGTGGAAAATGCACTCATTCTTTAGTTTCTCGTGAGGAATAATTAACAATGATTATTATTTATAAGGCAGAATTGTTTAAGCATGTATCTTTAATGTAAAATACTTGTTTATTTAGGGCTGTTAACTACAAGAGCCTTTTGTTGTTGTTCTTGTTATCGAAAAAAGATTCTGTTTGCTAATCTAACAATTTATTTAATGCCCAAATTAGTTTAATTTAAAAAAATTAGTTTAAACCATCAAGTGAAGATGTGTGGCTTTACAAAGGGCAAAGGTCTTGTGTGTAAGACCATCGTGACCAGCTAGCTCCTGAGTGCCCTGCCTCTACCAGCTCCAGGACCACTTCTGCCTTATTGATCTTAGCTAGAAAAGTGGGCAAAAGGTATCAGCTTCTCCTGGCCATTGCAGGCTGCTTTTGAACAGTATGATTCAGGGGTGAAGTAGAAACAGAGTGCTCTCTGTCTCCACTGAAAAATGCAAAATGATAGGGGAAAAAATGGAGATGAAGAAGGAGTATGTGGAATTTCAGATAGCTGGCTTAGTCTTAGTCCTCCCTTCCCCACCCACCTCCCTCCACCGTCTTCTCCATGCTCTTCTCCCTCCTGCCCTCATTGACTGTGAACTGTTTTGTAAGTCCAGTGGGACCATGGAGCACGATGAGCGTCGCTTACCTCCCCATTCACGTTCAGATGCTCCATGAGCACAGAATTCCAGTTGACCCACATGTGCAGCAGTTTGATTAGGCTCATCTTGTGGATAACATAAGTGTGTTATGTTTATGGTTAAGTGGAGGCGTTGACAGCCCCGAGAGGCTGTGCTTTCTGTTCAAACCAGAAAGAAGGCAATATAGTGTTCTAAGACATAAACAATAAGGAATTTTATCACATCCTTTCTTATGCCTAGTACTTCCCTGTAGTAGCCAACCACTTACACTGAAAGTGATGGCATAGAAGGAAAAGGAAAAATAGGGCAACCTATAGGTCTCTTTCCTTTCTGTCCTTCTCTACTCATCAGTAAGCCAAAGGTAGACTGTTGGTAAATGCGACACATTTCAAAAAATATAATAAGAATAGTTGAGTTAGTTTTGTGCAGCATTTTTACTGTACTGGTAAGAATGAAATACATATGAACATGTGAGGTATGCAATATGAATTTCATAATTTTGGTGATTTCGAGTAAGAGTTAAATGCTCTTATATTTGCATGTAAAACTCTCATTGCACAATGGTAAAATTCACGCTGACAATTAGAATGTTTAATTTTTCCTTACTTTAGAGCAACATTAAATAGCAAATAAAAACATAAGTCAAGAGAGACCATGGAGAAAAGGAAAAGACTTTCTATTTTAGTACTTTTAATGGCAGTTTTCGCAGCTTTTTGAACAAGGAATCCTGCATTCTCATCTTGTACTGAGCCCCGCTAGTGGTGTAGCTGGCCCTGCTGAGAGAGAAGACAAAGGAAAAGTCAGAGCCGCTATGGTAGGCCCAGAAGTGGGCTGTAACCCCCTGGCTTCTGTATCACTTCAGAATTCTCTAGGCACTATTCTCCTACCCTCTTCACTTGTCACCTTGATTTCTCAGCAGCTCCTGAGCTCCTTAGCTCTTGGCTTAGAGAGGCCATACTTACTTTGATTCTGGAACACTCCCTCTATTCCGGGTTCTAGTTGTAATTTAGCCTCTTCCAGAGGGATGTAGAGATCTCTGGACATTTTGCATTCATTCCATTCATTCATTCACTAAGTATACACTGAGAGTGCCAAGCACTCTCCTATGTGAACTGCTATGGGCTGAATTGTGTCCTCTCAGAATTCCTATGTTGAAGCCCTAATCCCCAGTGTGATGATATTTGGGACAGGGTCTTTAGGAAGTAATTAGGTTTTGATAAGGTCATGAGGGTAGGATCCTCATTATCGGATCAGTGCCCTTATAGAAAGAGAACAGAGAGCACTCTCTCTCTGTCTCGTAATCTCTTCTTTTCAGGTGAGGACACAGCAAGAAAGCAGCCATCTGCAAGCTGGGAAGAGGGCTCTTACCAGAACCCAAACATGCTAGTGCTCTGATCTCAGACCTGGCAGCCTCCAGAACTGTGAGAAATAAATGTTTGTTTAAGTTGCCCCATCTGTGGTATTTTGTTACAGCAGCCTGAGCTGACTAAGACATGAACAAATGTGGCTCTTGCCTTTGTGGTAGAAACAGACATTAATGAAATAAACACAAAATCAAATACAAAGTAAAACAGTAGAAAGTGTTGTAAAGGAAAATAACAGGGGGCTGAGGAAAAATAAGAGAGTGACCTGATTAAATTGGGGTGTCATGGAAAGATGATGATGACTTAGGGAACAGTGCTCCAGGCAGAAGGAACAACATGTGTGGAAGGAGAAAGAGTTTTCATATGGAGAAATCCGACAGAAGGCCTGTGTGCCTGTAAGTGTAAACACCAGGGGAGAACTCTGGTGAAATCCTGTTGTGCTTTTTTTTTCCCCTTAACTTCTGTTTTATTTTATACCTTTTGTATAGCTGTAACTGTGGGTGATAAAGTAAGTCTTAGTAAATGAAGTACAGATAGCCATAATTTCTGGACTTGAAGTCAAAACACAAAATCAATGAAGTGCAAATGGCCACAAGGACTTTGACACTTTGTATGATTTGAGGCAAGCCTCTTTTCTCTTTGTACATCAGTTATTTTATTTGAACATGTGTATAACACTAGCTACCTTTAAATGAGAGCCAATACAAATGAAGCGCTTGACACAAGCCTCACGAAGAATAGGTGCTCAATCAATAATAGCTAGTATTAATATATAATGGGAAGGTCAGGACTGAATGTTTGAATCTTAACTCTCTCCTAACAGCCTGGGATCCATAGTTATGTACTTTTTAGCTGTAACATATAACTTGGTTGATACTGTATATCTCTTATTGTTACTGAATACCAATGTTGCATGTTTAGTATTGGGGTAAGTCACAGATGTTCTCTTAACAGAAAGAAATTTGGAAAGCGTGGACATTGTAAATCCAATTTCAAATATGAACACTAAGTAACTGAATCAGCCCCGCCACTCTAAAATTTGGACGCACATTGTATTAAAATAGCTACTCTGGGATACACTGAACAGTCTAACGCTAATCAGCCAGTTTAATTTCATAGGTTGAAGCACTTATGTTATTGAAAGGGAAAAATGAACTCCTCCAAAACTTGTATTTGATACTGACCATCTACCTAACGTGAATCAAATAATTATGGAGGTCTCTCTTTGCAAATGGAAGCAGCCTCGTGAGCTCAGTGATGCCTATCGGACACTGTGAGAACTGCCCAGCATATTTCTCAGGGGTTTTATGTATCAAATACAAGACAAAGACTCCATTCCTCTTGACTGAACCTTGAACAATCCGTTCACCTAGTTATTCAACAGATATTGATTAAATACCTACCCTGTGCTAGATACTGTTCTAGGCACTGGGGTAGAACATTCCATTGTTGTTCCAAAAGAAGTGCCTGACTTTTGAAACTATACTCTCCGATCTTGGAAACCATAGCACCAGTTTCCATTACAAACAAGGGTTATGCATGAAGACAGAGTTTAATCAAATTTTATACACTAAGGTACTGATTTATACTATTTTCTAAAGATCTCTTGAATATTTTTCTCCCCTTTGCCAGCCTGGCAAACCCCTCCTTGTTCAAGAGCAATTTTGAGTCTCATTTGTTCAGTTTAATCTTTCTCAATTCCCCCAGAAAAAACACCTCTTCTTTAATCATATCAAATTATCCACTCCTCTTTTATAGAATTTAGCACATTGTATTAAAAGTCACTTAAGGGCTATATGCCCAGTGTCCTAACACAGGAGATATTCTTTAAATGTTTGGTGAATTAAGAGTTAATAGACAACCAATGATTTAATGAATGAGTTTGCTCACTGGTGACATGTGTACCTTATGCTTTCAAGTAAATTTTAAATACTTGAACATATATAGTTAAGCAAGTTGTCCCTGAGCCTACTACCTTTCTATTCAATAGGCTACATTCAGAATTTCAGTGTGAAAAATTCAGTGGAAGCAATAGAGACCATATAGAGGTTCGCAAAAATAGTTCTAAATTTATGAACATTAAGTTGGATCTACTGAAATAAGAAAATTTTGAAAAGGAACCAGCATGTTGTGTTTTATAAACAAAGCTTAAAATGCCTAGCAATAAAAATTTAGATTATAAGCCACATTTTGAATCATTTAAGTGAGGTTTGCAAATGAAAGCCTTTGACCAAATTCAGCCTGCAGAAGAGTTTTATTTTTCACATTAAAAAGAAATTGGATTTGAATCTTCTTAGGTAGGGCCTGCATTCCCTTGTTTAGCCACCAACTCTTGCCTATTGTCTTAAACTCTGCCATTTATGTTGCTGTCTGGGCCCTAGAAGCATTTGCATTTGGGTCTGGTTCCTCTCTGCCTCAGGGCAAAAAGCTGACCCCTTTCACAGAGAACTCAGCCTTAGTCTGAAACTGTTAAGGTAAAGCTATAGCTAATTAGAGCTATAGTTAATTTGCTCTCAGGAAAGTTCTGTGGTTTGGTTTAGATCAGGATTTGGAAAGGGAGGACATACACACAAATCTCTTCCCTATAATAAAACGTAAAAGGGAAAAAATCTGGATGTTAAAAACTGTAATTCTTTGAACTCTTAAAATATTAATAAAACCGTAAGGTTTTTTAATCAATATTTTATCTATAGCACTCACTACTGCTAAAATGAAGCCCTGTCTTAAATTAGAACCTTGTGATAAGGTCCTGCTTTGTTAATGAATGAGATGGTGCAAACTGGGGGAGTCAGAGGCCACGTTCACCAGGAGCGGACCCACTGTGGCGCTCCTTCTGGGTGGGATATGGCCTGAGAGTAGCACCTAATGAAGACCAGCGGAGGCACACCATCCAGGTCAGTGAATGGATATTCAAAAAAGGAGCCCCTGCAGCAGCCAACTGTCCAAAATACACGGTGCTGGCCTCGCACCTGTGCTTATGCTCCCCTCCCCTGGCTCTCTCGCCTGCCCAGCAGGAGTCCCTGCTCCCAGTTTGACTTCCTGTGGGGTAACACCACCACTGAAGCTGCAGGCACTGAGCCACTCATGGTCAAACAGCCCTGAACTCTGGGTCCCCTCCTTCTTCCCTTTTCCCCTCCTCCTGGTTCAGGCTTTGCTTTGGTGACCCATGTTCTGCAGCTGATACCCGGCTTGGACCTGTGCTCCGTTTTTAGCTCCAGATGGGCACTTTGTAAGCTGTCACACATTACCACTTTTTTTCCCTCTGACTTCTGGTTTGCTTCATAATTTTATTTTTATGCTTTGGAAAATAGAGGCTAGATAATTATTCCATTCCTAGCTGTACTAAAGCTCCATGATGGAAGAGCTTTTTCTCTACGAACTGATACTAGAATACTTCAGAAATGATGCTAGGAGTACTTCCTAAATGATGCTAGACTACTTCAGAAACATCACAGAGTACTATTGGGATTATAAAACATCCAAAGACACATTAGAAACAGGACTGTTTATCCAAGAGAGGAGCTTGTTTTTTCAAGAGACGATCATTTTTATGCGTTAATTCAGGTATAGCTATTTGACTGGTAGCATCTAGAATGCAGGGTCCATGACTTAGGCCTAGCTCACTGCATCTGTAGCATTCAATTTTTACACACGTAGACATTCATAGAATTGAACCTAATTGAATTGAATATATAGGACTCACTCACTAATTGGGGTCAATTAGTAGGTCTTCTACCCGCTGAGGCAATACAAAGGGCAGTGTTTTTATGTGGGTGCGGGAGAAATTCAGATGGGGCAATGAGTAAAAATAATAAGTGGTCATGACTACTGTATAATTATATTTCCTTGAGCTTGATCCTAGGTGTTATGCCGAAGGCCTAAAATGAATTGAGAAGAATGACTTGGGATAGCCTATAAATTCACCACCCTGTAAGAAAAGTTGGGCACAATAATAATGACAGCCATTGTTTTTTTATGGAGCACCCACTAAAGGTTAGGAACTATACTTGACATTTTTTTCATATATTACATTTTTCAAACTTCACAAAAGTGCTATCACCGTTTTATAGAAGAAGAAATTTCCACTAAATAGCTGAGCAGAGAGTCACACCCAGGTCTCTCTGGCATCAGAATGCATATGCCTTCGGCTTCACCAGGCTGCCCCAATTATATTCACAATTTAAAAAGTGTGGCACTGGGAGTCAGGGAAGGAAACCATCCGTCTGACTGTGATCCAAACACCAGAAAGGCAAGAAAGATAAAAATAAAGAGAAAGAGGGAAGGTAGAATAGAGGGCAAGGTAGGCATTTGGGAACAGCTTTCACAAAAATAGAAGAGCAATTAAACTGATGTCTTCCAAAATGGTCTGGACTCACATACCTACAGCCCTGGCTGCTCTGTTTTATCTCATTAAATGCCTGGTTATGGATGGGCAGGTTTGCCATCTGTTTAAATAATGGTTTTCTGTTCTCCATGAACTCAGCTGCAGTGTTGAGGACAATTAAAGCGTCATTTCCACCACCATCTCTCTCGGCGGGAACCCTGATATTGCAGGACCATTGTGCCACCACCATACTGGCATCCGCTCCCAGCTACAATTTCCCTGCTTTCCCACCTAATCTTCCCACCAGAGGTGAGCCTTGCTGGCCAAGATGCAGGCTGTACAAGCATGAACGCCCACTCAGAAAAGAACAGGAGATAGATTAGGAATAGTTCCAGCACCGTCCTTCTTGGCAATCCCAGAGTGACGGATGTGACTTCCTGTGAAATCTAACGATAAGCTATTTTCAAAAATTCAGTTTAAAATTAGTGGGCAACGATGGGGTTTTTTCAAAAGTGACTACAACTTGAAGAGAAGCCAAGAGGCTGCACTTCCGACAAAGGAAAGAGACCCAGTTTATAAATCCTTGGGGATACCCTAAGAGAGGGACTGAGAATGGTGGCTGCCTGTGGAGAGCATGCATAGAGGTACATCTCCAAGATGTGGCGTTGGAACAGGAGGATGAGCTCTTGTGCTACCTGTTTTCAATCAGGAAAGCATCACACAGTGATAAAAAAATAATGGCTAATATTTATTGGGCAATAACTCTGAACCACGCACAGTGCTAGGTACTTTATTAATTAATCAATGCGTGTAATCCTTACAACAACGCTAGGATGTAGGGATAGTTATTATGAGTATTTCTATTTTATAGATAAGGAAAACTGAGGTTTAGAGTTTAATCTATTTGATGTGTGGATGAAGCGGAATTTTAACTCTATCAGTTTGCCTTCAGATTCTGGATCTATTGGGTAACCAATAATTTACTGGCCAGACTAAGACACTTTTAGAAGTGAAACAGGATGCTACTGATAATTATGCCAGGACAACAAGCATAAATAGGGACGGCCCTGAGCAAGCTGCCCTGGGAAGTATATTTGCCCTATTCACACTGCTTCCTCAGTGAGTTGAATCAGAGGATAAGTATATATGACAATATCTCATGACAGTTCATACTTACTGTTTCCTGGTGCATTACAGTAGTCTCGGTTATTTTTTTAGTAATAAAAATTCTTCTCAAGGGTTAGGAACCTTGATACTGCTTGCCTCAACCCATGACCCTTCTCAAAAAATACATCAAACTCTAAAAGCAGGCAAACAAGTTTTGACACCACTGGGAAAGAAAAGAATAGGCCATGGCTCTGTTTGCATGTTTTCTGAGAATTTACACTCATGACCCCATGTATTTGTGTATGTCTGTGTGTGTGTAGCATGTATATGTATATAAATGTATATGTATGTGTGTATAAATACATATATACATATATATTCATATATTTTTTTTCTGAAGTGTCCTTCTTACAGAGCGTATCATATTTATATTTCTAATTTCCACTACATTTCAAACATGGTTTGGGTTGTTCAGAAATATTCCAAAAAACTGTCTAATGGTGATTCTTGTCACTTGTTTAGGCTTAAAGTTGAATTTGGATTTAGTGTAGATTTCTTTGCTTCTGTTATAACTGTATATCCAGTACATTCTGCCAAAGACCTCTATATGATCTATATAAGAAATTCCAATGTCCCAGAATGAGCATTCACTAATCCTAATCCTCATACCACAAGAAATTCATTGTGAATGAGGTCCAATAGAAAAAACAAATTGAAGGAGAAAAAATATGACAATATCCTAAGTACAGACATTATTACAATTTGTATTTATAAGATGCTTTAAGTTTCCTTTCTTTTTCGCTGAAATTCATTTTTAAAGATCTAAATTCACTTACATTCTGGTACCTCTATCTTTGTCCATGGACACTGATGTCCAGTTAGTTTACCTTTCAACTCTTTGTCTTGATGCAACTACTGGCTTTTTCTTTAGAGTGCCATGGCATTATCAGAGATTTCGTTTCATCATTAGATCCACTGGCATTAAAGGATAGCTAAGGCAAGAGCCATACAAAAGACAAGAAATGAGGAACTAGAAGTCAACTTGTAGTGATATTTATTCTCTGACAATAAAATACAGGTTATTGCATCAAGAGAATGGTCTCTGTTTCATTGGATAAAGATGCCAGGCAGCACATAAACTCATGACCAAGGGCTATCGTGGTACCCTAATTCCCGGCATTCCCATGGCCCTTCAAAGTGTCTTCACATAGAGCCTCTCATGTGAACAGTGGAGTCCTCACAGGTTGAGAAGTGTTCATTGTGAGAACTTCAAACTGCAAGAATTATTTGTAAGATACTTGCAAAGATTATGGGTAGTATGGGTTGCATTGTGTCCCCTCAAGATATGTTGAAGTCCTAACCCTTAGTACCTCAAACTGTGACCTTATTTAGAAATGAGGTCAGATGTAATTAGTTAAGATGAGGTAATTAGGGTGGGTGCTAATCCAGTATGACTGGTGTGGTTATAAAAAGGGGAAATTTGGACACAGCGACGGATGTGCATAGAGGGGAGGTGATGCCAAGACACACAGGGAGAAGACAGTTCAGTAATAACCGAGGCAGAGATTGGAGCTATACTGCCACAGCCAAGGAATGCCCAGGGCTACCAGAAACTGGACGAGGCAAGGAAGAATCCTCCCAGAGGCTTCAGAAAGAGCATGGTCCTGCCAATACCTTGATTTTGGACTTCTGGACTCCAGAACTGTGAGAGAATAAATGTCTGTTGTTTTAAGCCACGCACCTTGTGGTACTTTCTTATGGCTGCCCTAGGAAATAAATACAATAGCTGACTAATGTTTCAGTGTATAAATTTTGGTTGCAATATATGCTTTTGATAATGGACAAGTTCAATTTCATGGCTAATTCTCCTCCTGGTCTCTACTGAATCATTGATTACATACCATCCTGTTTCAAGTCACCTAGGTACAAATAACTGACCATTGATTCTATTATGTGATGCCATCAGGACCCACATCAGCACCTCCAAGACATTCTAGGAGATGGCATAAGGTGATAGTCATGAGTGTTCTGGATGGGGAAGGAAGCTTTTAAGAAAAATATCAGTTTTTCTTGTCTAAGTTATGTCAGAAAGTAGGTTCTATCTGAGCAAAATCTGATAAGAAGATAAATATATTTTTCTATTTTTTAACAACCATTAGGAGAAGTTTTTCATGAAACAAATAAAATATGGGCCTTTGTGAGCCATCTCATTATGCTAAAATAGGGCCACTTTACTCTAAGCACTGAAGGCAATAATAATAAAAAGAAAAAAAAGGCTTATTTGCTCCAGCATTTTTTGCTTCGCTCCAGTCTCAGCACACCTGTTCTTATCTGCCATCTTCTGTTGCCTTGAAAAATTTTAAAACAATCTTGTGCAGGGCAAAATATATAATAAAAGCTATATCTCCCTATGTTATTATCTTACACAGTGCTTGCAAGCTCACCTGTGAAATTATGTGATCCTTAGACAGCAGATTCCAAGCCATGCCAGATTCCGTCAGCAGACCCTAGCTGTCTGCTTCACAAAGGAGAGCGTGAGACGATACATGGCGAATGAAAGGCAAGCTTGGACACCTGAGTCTCTGAGACCAGCCAATGATTCAAAGCGTAAGGTTCTGCCTGTCATCAATAGGGACCTCTTTAACCTTTGATTCTTCCGCCCATGAAAACCCATCTAAAAAATTCACATTTACAGTTAAAAGTGAAAAATCTGCCAAGATTCTATAGGAGTGTGATTCAAGGACAGTGTGTGGAGGTGGGTGCCCACTATCAGGAAAATCAAATTTGACATAAGCATATTTCTGTTATCTCTGGGTTGGTATCACTTGACACAGGACACAACAGTATATTAAGTGGTGGCTTAGCCTGGCTGAGACTTGACCGAGACTAGACAAGGGCTGTGTACAGGTATTTTGTTTTGGGGAAGGTGATCCAGGGATCAGGAGTGAGGCACAGGGAAGACGAAAATAAGAGAGAAAGTGAAACCAGTACAGGGGGTTGTTCTCAGATTGGTCACCACTGAGGTCAACAAGGGCTCGCTCCTGCCAGGACTTTCGAAGGTGACTGTTGAAATACCACTCAGAACTGTCTGTTCAAGAGAGGGAATGGTGGAGCATTATCTACTGCTTGCTGTCCCCATTGATCAAGGGTTGTCCCGTGCAACATTAACTCGTTCACAATTCCAGGTTGTGTATATGTAAGTGCCAAAGAGATCCCCTGAGAGTCCCACCTCACAGTGTCAGAGCAGCTCCAGGCAGAAAGCTAGAAGTACAAGGTGCAGCTGAGGTGGACTGCTATCAGGTTACGTCTGTGCGAAGTTGGTTGCCATAGCAATGGTGAGAGCAAGCCATGGGTCCTGAAGACACGAGGCCCTGGGGTGCAGGGGGGCCAACGCTGGCCATATTTTGCACTGCTCAGACCCACTTGTGCTCCCCATTAAGCCCAACCCATCATCAAATTTTCAAGGTGGCAGCCAGCCACATTCTGTAAAAAGCCTTAAGACAGGAAGATTAATGCAGCAAGCTATATCTAATCTGCTACAATTAACCCTGAAACTTTAATTGATAATCACTATCTCCCTGCGCTACTACTCATTTTAGGTTTCGCTCATTCTTGCTCCACAGTTCAGCTGATCTAGGTTGTTTTCCAGATGGGGAGACACAGATCTTCATGCCTAAAAGGTTTAGTCCCCACCCAGGCACCTTGCCTGACCATAGTTTGCTACGATTGCTTATCTACAATTATTGGGAGGCCTGGAAGCAGTGAAAGGCACTACAGCAACCCACCTGGGTTCTAGAAGAGCTGCTTCCTGACTTTGCTGTGTCGTAGGAACTCTCACTCTTCATGGTAATGAAGGTCAGTCCAGATGCCGTGCTGAGGGCCTGCTTTCTAGGGTCACTTGCAAATCTGGCTATCTCAGTCCAGGTTCCCCGAGAAAGCAGAGCCGGAGCCAGGCATTGTCACAGGTAGTTTATCTTAGAAAGTGATTCCAGGGAACAGGAGTGGGGACTGGGGAGAGTGAACCAGGGAAGGGAGTCAAGCCCATGCAAAGAGTACTCTCCTGTTGGTCACCCTGAGGGCAAGTGGGGCTCCCTTCCATCAGGACCCTCAGAGAAGCCTTGCAGAATTTGCCTCAGAATTGCCCACCTCAATAATAGAAGAGGACAGCATTTATCCATACCTTTTTGCCTACTGGTCAGGAATGTGGACTCCCTTGCATACCAAGGCTGCCAACGTGTGGGTGCCGGCAGGTTCCCAGAAGCATCTGTACTGTGATCAGAAATGTCTCATGGCAGGGGCTGCCCCATGGCCTACTGGTTAAGTTCAGCATGCTAGGTTTTGGTGGCCCAGGTTTGCTTCCTGGGCGTGGACTCATACACCACTCATTGGTGGCCATGCTGTGGCAGCGACAAATAGAGGAATATTGGCACAGACATTAGCTCAGGGTGAATCTTCCTCAGCTAAAAAAATGTCCCAGGGCAGAAAGTGAGAGATTAGTGGTGCAGTGGAGACCTGGTGCTGTCAAGTTACACCTGTTTACAGCTGGTTTCTGTAAAGAGGATTGGAGAAAAGCCGGGCTAAATAGATGTGAAGTGGGGTACAACAGGTTCCAATACAGGTGGTGAACCCACTTTTAAAAGCTGTGTAAGAACCTCTGGGCCAGGAACAAAAGAAGGAAAGAAATTTGAAGAAATTTCCACATGTCTTACAGAGTAGGTTTTGGTTTTACACATAAACCTATTGGCCATTACTAAAAATAAATGTTATTGTCTTTTACTAAAATGAAACTCACTTATAATTCCTCAGGTAAATACTCTGCATAGAAACAACTAAACCAGAATTTAAAACTAGTGAAATACCACTAATCCTTTGCAAACTGACTCTCTATTATCAAATTAAAAGACAACCCTACTTCATGATAGCACCAAATTAGAAAAAGAGGAGAAAAATCCTAGGTTTACTTTGTTTGGAATGTGTTTGAGTCAGGAAAACAGTATCAGCTTTTTTATTATATAAATAATACTGATTTTTCTCCCTAGTCAGGGTCCATTTTCTCCTTTCTAGGCCTGAGGGTAGCCATCTGCTTCTTCCATGCTTCTGTCTAGCATTTCACACAATCTAGCATAAATTCTCTGGATTCCAGAACCGTGAAGGTGATAACTTTGCACAGCGCCAAAGGGAATTACGTGTTTGTAAATGCAGAAAGAATTTTATACTGTGAACTTTTGGGGGATTATTACATCATGTTATTAAATGAATTAATGCATGTAAAGCATTTAGAACAGGGCTGAGCACATAATAAGAGCTCAATAAATGTTAGCTTTATCATGGTTGTGATCATCATCATCATCATTACAAAGAAGCAGCCAAATCTAACCGATAAGCACTAGTTTAGGCATCAGAAGAGCTGGTCTGTAGTCCTGATTTTATCAGTTATTAGTCCTGTGGCTTTGGTAAAGCCATTTAACCTCTTGGAAACTCAGTGTTCTTATCTGTAGAGGAAGGATAACAAATTCCATTTCAGGGTATTGCCATGAGGATGAAGTAAGATAGTGATTTGTGGATTTCAAAGTGCTATACCAGGATAGGCATTTCCAACACATCGCTAGTTCTGACCAGCTGTCTTGTCACTGATGATGCTGGTGGCTAAGAGCAGGGGACTGGATTCTGCAAAACCCCAAATAACTCTGTTGTATGTAATGATGTTTATTCTCCTTACCCTTCTGACTCTTGATTTCATGTGTGATGTATACTTCTTTGAACTGTATTTATTTATTTGGTTCCTCCACCTCTCCAGACAAAAAAAGTATCTATATCTTTATTTCCAGCATTCCTCCTTTCCCATTGAAGCAATCTGAAATCTAATTTTAAATAACCCAACAAATTGAAAGGATTATCACCTGTTTCTTTTCCTACATCTTTATTCTTTTTTGAACTTTCCATATTTTCCAGAATGAGAATGTAATTATTTATAATCAGAAAAAATGTCTAATAAAAAGAAAATTCAAAGGCCAACATACATTTCATTCACATGTATGAACTTCTGAACAGAAATTTAAAGAGTGATTTATAAATCTCTGCAGATAAGACAAACCAAGTATCATTTTTGAATGGCACAAGTCTACAGAATGCCCAACAAGAACATACTATAGGCAGTTTTGTATTTCTGTAAAGAAAAGAAATGACTTTTAGAAATCACAAAGCTTTGTTTTCTCTTATGCGATGTGTAACTAAATCAGGCAGCTTATCACCCTAGTGAGAGGATTTCCCCCAAAGTTTTGCTCAGGTTTTTAGACTGAATTCTTCAGGAATAACCCTTTTTGTAAACTAATGAGATGAAGGAACAGTAAATATAAATTTGTAAAGGCTGATCCTTTTGGATTTCGACTGTCAACACAGGAAATGTAACAAGATGGCTACTATGGAAGATGAGGAGGTGGCTGTAAGGCCTCACTCTGTGAAATATTGTACTTGCTTTTTGTGTGATCTTCTGGCAAGACAACAAAGTACTGCCTGATCAATTGAAATCACACTAAGCAGAGATCCAGGCTCAAAATGAGAGCCAGGGAAGACAAGATGAGATCCTGGAAAATCTGGCAAGGCCAACGATCCAGTTGAGCCTACAGCAATTATTAATAAAATATTTAGTATAATGGCTGAAAGGACTATTTCGATTCAAATCCTGTGGGATGAGCATTGAGACAAAACTTATAAAATTCTTCATCTATTCTTGGCTGGTTGTATAAGGAATTTATTTAGCTATTCTTTTGCATCTATCACCAGACCTTTAAAATGAGAATGGCAAAAGCCATCAATTTTCAATGACTGTAAGAAAGTATTTTGGAAAATGTGAATAATAATTTGTTTTTCAGAGTTTTTATGAAAGCACCTTAAAAGATAGACTAAGTGATCTAAGTGACCATGGGCTCTGGGAACAGACCACAGACAAGTACATTATTATTTCAAATCTTAGCTTCCTTTTCTATAAAATAAGGGTACTAACAATATATACCTTCTAGCATTTTAGTGAGTGTTATATTAAGTAAAATAATGGCAAGTGATTAAAATGCTTAGTTATGTTATTATTTACTTGATTGGTAACATGTATTTGTTGACCACCATTTCCAGACACCATGACAGAGGACGGGGATAGAAAGTCAAATAAGGCACAGTCTCTGTCTTTAAAATGCTTGCTGCCCAATATATCAAAACATAGAGTTATTCTGTGGACACAGTTTGCTGTAGTTCTGAGTTATTGTTATGTATGCACTTATGTGTGGGTATTCGCACATTTATTCGTGCATTTTTGTGATACTGTATGTTGAAGTGTAGGAAGTGTGACCCCCTAGAAAAATTAGTTGCTCACAATCTCATTCGTCGTTCACTAATGGAGAACCAGACCTCTCCAGTGGAGAAGCACTCCCACATTTCAGAACTTCCTTGCTGCTGGGTCAGAGGTTATAAACTCCCTCCCAGTATTTTTCACCAACTCATTTTGTGCTCTTCGAATAATGACCCCCTCCATGTGGTCCAGCCACACAGAATGCAATTTGAGGAATTAAATCAAACCTTGACAAAACGAAGGATAACTTAGTATCCTAGGATAAGATGTTTATTGAATACCTCCTTCTGCGTTGAAGTGGGCTTGACCTTAAGCAACCTGAAAATTTGCTGGAGGAAAATAAGTACATTCTACTAAGGATCTTTGAAATAGCAATTACTGTGAATACTAATCAAGGTGCTACTATACTGATTCTAGTAGATAGTGTCAAATGACTAAGACAGATCGTATGCAAGGGTGTAGGTGGGTGGAGGGCGGGTGCGAAGAATTAATTGGGAAGTTAGCAAATGGCAGTTACAGGAGAAGAAAGAGAGATACTATGCTCGAGTTAATTCTGCAACCTTCGGGTATCTCTGGTATTTTCTCCTGAGGAAGTAATTTGAAAGGAGAACCAAATCAAGAACCTCTTCAAAGGATCAAATACCACACTGAGTTTATTCCTGTAAGAAGAATTGCTACTGTGTAGATGAAATGCCAGTAGAAAGAAATAAACCTGTATCTATTTTTAGGAACTCTGTGATTTCGCTTATTTCAGTAACCATTGTTCACGTATAATCTTGCAAGGAAAATGAACATGGCCTCTCAGTAGGAAGCGGAGCTCAGTTGGAATGGTGTCTCTTGTGACTGTAATTTAAAAATCAGATATGCATTTGTCTCTGTTGAATAAAATGGATGAATTACTGCATTCAAATTAAAGGGCTAAATATCTAGCCACACAGGCAAATAAAGCCACTATAAGAATTTTTCCACATAAACTCAGAAGTATACGGCTCATTTCAATGCCATGTTCTATTCTTAGAGTTAAAGCTGTTACAGAGTTGGAAATTAAGCGAAGAAGGGAAGAGGTGCTCAGAAAGTTTCAAGTATCTCTTTAAAGAATGTCAATCAATTTAACAGATATATGATTAAATTGTAATGTGGGATTTATAAGGGTCAAATCACAGAAACGAAGATTTCTTCAAATGTCTCCTTAATTTTACAGAACAGAAAATTCTGAGGTAGAAAGATTAAATGAGTCCCTAAAAGTCACACAGCAAGAGAAAAGCAGCTCCTGAGCCCTCCGGCTCATTTCCACAGCCCTAAATGTTGGATACCCACATCAGATAATGCCTAGTGTCACGCCTCCCTACTGGCTCCTGAAATCGAGGAGCTCTTACTCCCGGGCCCTTGAGATTCGTGACCCCAAAACCACATGGAGTGTTCACTGTGAAATATGTCAGGGTTATCAATCATGTTATTTTTATCAGTGAATTCTACTCTCTTAATTATATTTATGCCCATTTTGAGGGAAACATTATGCTAGTTTCCAAAGCTTTGTTAGAAATAATTAACCAGAGTCCATGAATCCTTTGTGGAAAGAAGCAAGGCATAAATACTTCAGTTATTTAAACATTTAATTAACTGTATCTGAGGAGCAACCAGGAGATGGTTGCACTTCAGCCCCCCTCAGCAAAACTCTGCTTTAGTCAAATGCACAGGGGGATTCATGGGCCACCTCCCCAAAGTGAGTAATATATTAAATCCATGAGGGAAGCCTAGAGAAGGGGAAGCATTCCTGGGATAGTGATGTCTTGACCAAGATGGAAAGCCCATCATGGTGTCTCTGCTCCATTTCACAGGCCAGCTCTGATGGTGGTGACGGCCCAGTGCTATGCAAACTGATTCGGAGAGTGGGAAATAACTCCTGGTCGATTAGAGGTGGAGGAGTGACTGTACACACCAGGTGTGACCTCTGTGGGCAGGTGCAGACAGGGCGCTTTAGCCAGAGACAGGAGAGATGTCCTGGGAGGCAGAGTTCTTTAATTCAAGGGACCACACTCCCTTAGTTCCAGAAGTGGTCAGGAGACCAGAGAGTTTAGATAAGAAAACTAGACAGTGGATGACCTTAAATAAATAATAAATGAAAGTTCTGCCCTGAATAATTCTAAACACAATTCTTTCCTTTTCTTCTTCCCTCCCTCCCTCCCTTGCCTCTCACTCCCTCCCCCTCTTTCCATCTCTTTATTTATGTTAAGAATGTACTTCTGCAACCATCTTGTTCTCAAAGGATATGAGGCAGCTTAGAGAAACAACATAAAAAATTAAGTAACAGAAAATTAGGCAGGAGTGACAGGCAGGAGGAGAGGAAAGTGGAGGCAGAGAAGCAATAAAAGTATGATAGACATTAAGATGATAATATGGCTACCTTGTATTAAATATTTACCATGCTGCTACAGGAAGTAATTTACATGTATTAACTCATTCAATCCTCACAACAACCTTGTGAGGGAGCTACTATTATTATTCCATTTCATAGATGTAGAAACTGAGGCACAGGGGAATCTCAGAGCTAATAAATGGGAGAACTTGGATTCAAGCCACACCCTGGAACTCTTTTCTACCAACGTTTGCCATCTCTTTTAAAATAGGGGTGGTTTGTAGCCACAATATGTTATCTAAAGTTCCATACTCTCTTGTACAGGTCAGCCTCAAATTTTACTCTTGTCAATCAGGGCAAAGAGGACCAGAGCCTTGAAGACTACTAGCCAGAAGGCCCCCATTGCTGTGTTTACACAAGAGGTGAGGCTGCCTGGACATCTGGCCAGATGCAGACTTCTCTGACTAAGCAGGTCCTCCTCCCTCTGGGTGGCCAGGGCCTTCCATCTCCACCCGTGCTGGCTCATGTCAGTCTGCTGCTGGGAGGGAACAGGTGAGTCAGCACATCTCAGGTGCCTTTTCCTCCATCCCACTTAAGGATCTGCATGGATCGATGCCAAGTGTAGGCTGTTTGAAAAAGTTATGTATGATTCAAGTGGATGACAAAGAATGTAAATGACATAACTTGTCCTTTCATCTTTTGAGTTGACTTTATGACAAAATTCAAACTATATGTTAACAGCATTTATTTCTTATTATTTAAAAATTGCGAGTAGTCTGACAAGAGCATTTATAAACTATTTAGCTCCATGTAAATTTAGAGTGCTGTGGGATTTTTTTTTTAAGGCCCCTCTGAGTGCAAAGGAGGTTACAGTCTAAAAAAGAAAGGAAAAACATACATTATAAAACCAATAAAAAACTAAGAAGCAGATACCTTGGGTATAGATAGATATTGCAAATTTGAATATCTTAGTTCAAAGAGGAAAAATGGACCAATAAGGTATCAAGGACCACACAGGTATGTAGCTTGAATTTGCAGTTTAAAGGACAATTGTGAGTTGAGAGCTCAGAATAAACATCCTTTCTGGCCCCCATCACACCTAAAACCTTAGAGCTTTCTTCCAAGTTCTCCGGGGACTTTGGTGAATCTGTTCAACACACAGTATTGTGCTTCCATGGGAGCAATGGATTTTGCAGACACAATCCATCACAGCTCCTTCTAGAGTGGGCAGAATGAGAGAAGAGGTTGCAGCAAGGGAAGAGCCTGCCTCCTGGGCTCTCTGGGACAGACTGCTCAGCTTACTGAGGGCCAAAATATAGTCGGGTGGTTCATGATGGGGCTTTACAGTCAGCCAGGTGGCAGTTTGACTTCCATGTCTGCCACTCACTGGAAGGGTGATGGGGGACAATTTATTTAAGCCCCATGAACTTTCATCTGTAAGAGGAACCTACTCAGAGGACTTGTGTGAGGCTTAAATGAGCTGATTTATGCAAATGCTTTGCACAGACCCTGACACAATAAACAGGAGCTATTGCCATTTTTAATTCTCATTTACTTGGGTTTCTTGAATAGATAGTTTCATTCTTCACATTATTCCTTCAAATATTTGCGTGGATATTAGTAACCACTAACAGTATTACAGTGGCCATATGCCTTACAAATTAGTAGAGGATTAAGAAAACCAAAGAACATGCATTGCAGATGGTCAGTGTTAGAAAGTAAATTTTTTAAAAAGTATGAGATACTGAGAGGAGTGAAGAGCAAGTATTATTTATACAACAAATGTGAATGAACCAAATTAACCTACTTAAAGTCAAGTACTCTGAGATTATATTAAAAATACACAGTCCAACAACATGTATTTTACAGGAGACATTAAAAACAGCTGAGGAGTATAAAAAATTAAATGGTAATATTAAAAACAGAACAAATAAAATTCAAGGATAAATTAGAAGTGGGAAAAACTCTACTTGTCAAAACATATAAAACAAAACTTCTAAAACCCCATAAAACTCATAGTCGTACTAGGAGGCTTTTAACAAACTTGATTTTTTTTACTTCCTAAGCAGAAGAAAAATATATATGGTTGTATCTAAAATGAGTAATACAACCATAGTTTGCTGGCCTTTGATTTATATTTATAATATATGAAAGTATTCATGTGTTTCACATTATATTTACATAATTGATATTACACTTATATTAATTACGTTACAGGTATAATTTCCTACAAAATCTTTTTTTCAAAAGCACGTGGAACATTTACAAATATTGACTAAAAATAACAGACAAAGAAGAGGTCTTACAAATTTCCTATATCATGTGGTCTGGGGATCCTGGGTGATCCCCAAGATCCTTTCAGGTTGTCCTCAAGGCCAAACCTATTTTCATAATAATATTTGATGTTATTTGCCTTTTTTCACACTCAATCTATCATGTGGATACAGTGAAGTTTTCCAAAAGCTTCATGACATATTACATTTCAACACACTGAATGCAGAAGCAGACGTAAGAATCTAGCTTTCTTCTATTGAGTCATAGATTAGACGGATTAGCAAAAATGTAAAACAATGCTACTTTTTCGGGTTTTGTTTTGAAAAACATAATAATTTTCCATCAAAATCTGTTGTATATGTTAAGAAGTAATGAGTATATTATTCCTATTTTAAAAATAATTTATATATAAATATTTCTCTCTTTCTAATGTGGTAAATATTGATAGACATCAACCAAAGCTCCTTTAAGGTCTTCTATAATTTTTAAGAGTGTAAAGAGGTTCTGAGACCAAAAAGTTGGAGAAATGCAGTTTTAGAGAATTGTACAGGCTACATTATCTTACTACAATACAATGCATTTTGTATATTAATTAGGTATATTTAGTCTTTGATAGTGGACTAGCTAAGCCCTAAACTTGTTTAAAAATCAACCATCCCACTTTGAGGGTATTATGTTGAGTGAAATAAGCCAGGCAGAGAAAGACGAACTCTGTATGACGCCACTCATAGGTGGAAGTTAACATATAGACAAAGAGAACTGATCAGTGGTTACTAGGGGAAAGCGGGGCTTGGGGGAGGGCACAAAGGGTGAAGTGGTGCACCTACAACATGACTAACAATAATGTACAACTCAAATTTCACAAGGTTGTTAACTATCATAATCTTAATAAAAAAAAAAAAAATCAACCATCCCTTCTCACCACTAGACTGTCTTTCATGTGCCTAAGAAAGAAACACAATTAAACCCAGGGCAAGGTCATCACCTCCCAGCATCCTTTCTCAAGGATTTTGACTAGCCGGGTTAGTCTACACAGAATGAGTCAGGGTCTAAGTTTCAGCTAAAAAGAAAATGTCCAACTGGGCTGCAGAACCAGAATTGGGAGTATAGTAAACAGTTAATGCAGATAAACTACAGCAGTTAGGTTAATTCAAGATGGGAAAGGGAAACCAAAGGAGAGGACCTCACTGCATTTTTAATTAGATCAGGTGATTCCTCAACAACTGTGCAAATGATGTTAACTTTCATTTTCAAACGTCAAGGAAGATAGTTTGCTTTAAGACCCAAAGCAGCTTTTTAAATAACAGACATTTTTGCTCAACATTGTGTTTGGGATATCTATGCACGTTGTTAGATGTGGTGGTAATTTATTGATTTTCATTTTTGTCAAGTATGTATTTCATTTTACGAATTCCACAATTTATTTACTTTTTACTCCACGATTTGTTTACTTTTTCATAAACAGTACTTTTTTCCTAACTTTCAGCTATTACAAAGAGTTCTGTCAAGAACATTCTTCTACGTGATGTTCTGGTACATGCTTAAGGCATTTCTGTTGGGTGTACATCTATAAAAGGAATTGCCTGGTCATGTTGATATTTAACATTAGTAGATACTTTAAATTTTCCAAGTAGTTGCAACAGTTTACACTCCAAATAGCAGCTTATGAGAATTCTAGTGGTCCCATCCGCCTCAACATTTGGATTATTGATTTTTGTCATTTTAGCCATTTGAATGCCAATGTAGTGGCATCTTATCATGTTTTATTTTCCATTTCCCTTGTGTTTGAGGTTGAGTACCTTTTCAGATATTTATTGACCAACTAAATATCCTCTTTTGTGAAAAGAATATTCCTGTCCTCTTTAGTGCCTTAGAAAAAATAAGGTTGTTTTCATTACTTTTAAATGAAACGTTGTTTTAAAATTGGGTTGACTGTGTTTTTCTTATTGATTTGTAGTTCTTCCTATTTACTAAGTATGTCTTTATTGTATATACACATTGAAGATATTTTCTAGCCATTTGTGGCCTGCCTTTTCACTCTTTTAAGCATCTCTTTTGATAAATAGTAAATTCTTATTAATAGTAGCCCTGACAGTCCAACTTATCAATCTTTTCTTTTATGTACTGCTTTTTATATTCTCCTTAAGAAATCTTTCCTTTCCCGAGATTGTAAAATAATCTTTTATGTTATTTTCTAGAAGCTACATTGTTTTACCCTTTACATTTTGATAAGCAATCTAATTATAATTGATTTTTTTGTTTATGGAGTGAGGTAGTGATCAAGAATCACTTTTTCTTTCCATTTGGAAATCCAGTTGACCAAGTATCATTTATTGAAAAGACTGTTCTTTCACTCTGAAATGCCACCTTTTTCATAAATCAGGAATCCATATATGAGTAAGTCTCCTTAATTCTCTGTGTCTATTTGTTTAGCCTTGCACCAGTACCACACTGTTTTAATTATTCCTTTATATTAATTCTTAAAATATGTGAGTGTAAGTCCTTTAACTTTATTCTTCTTCTAGAATATCTGGGCTAATGTTGGGCCAGTTTTGGTCAGCTATTTGCCACTATACTGCATTTCCATGTGAATATTAGAATTAAATTGTCAATTTGCATTGAAATAAAAAGCTGCTGAGATTTTGATTGAGATGGCGTTGAATCTATGGATCAATTTGGGGATAGTTGGCATCTTTAAAATAACAGCTTTTCTGATTCATCAAGAGTACATTTATTCCATTTACTTAGGTATTCTTTTTCTGTCTCTCAATAATGTTTTGTGATTTCCTATATGGAGGTTTTCATATCTTTTGTTAAATTTATTCCTAATATTTGATATTTAGTCATGCTGTGTAAGTGCTAATTTTGTCTTTAAATTACATTTTCTAATTGTTTATTTAGGAATGGTTTCTTTAAAAATACTATTAATTTTTTAATATTGTGTCCAGCAAGCTTGCAGCATTTGCTTACCAAATCCAATAATTTATCTAATATTTTCTATATTCAAGTTGTCTACAAATAATAGTTTATTTCTTCCTTTCCAATTCTTATACCTTTTATTTATTTGTCTTGCCTTCTTGCACTAACTAGACTAGTTAGAAAAATGTTGAATAGAGGTAGTGATGGGAGTGTCCTCGTTCTATTTTTGCTCCCAGCAGAAAACTTTGAATGTTTTACCATTAAGTTCAATACTTGCTGTAGGATTTTTGTAGATTTTTTTTTAAAAAAGGAACTACCGGGGCCCACCCAGTGGCATAGTGGTTAAGTTTGCATGCTTCACTTTGGCGGCCGAGGGTTCACGGGTTCAAATCCCAGGAGTGGACCTACACATTGTTCATCAAGCCATGCTGTGGTGGCGTCCCATATACAAAATGGAAGAGGATTGACACACATGTTAGCTCAGCAACAATCTTCCTCAAGCAACAAGAGGAAGATTGGCAACAGATGTTAGCTCAGAGCCGATCTTTCTCACCAAAAATAAAAAAATAAAAAATAAATCAATTACAGAAGTTCCTTTATGTTTCTAGACTGCTAAGAAATTTTTTTCAACTAATTCATGAATGGTTATTAAATCTGAAACACAGAGGTGATCATATAATTTTTCTCCTTTATATTCTAAATGTGATAAGTACATCAACTGACTATATGTTAAATGAACCTTATATTGCTGGAATAACTTCTGAGTCATGATCTATTTCCTTATTTGTGTATAGCAAGATTCACTTTGCTACTATTTTGAGTGAGATTTTGCAAGTTTATTCATAATAGACAGTGGCCTGCATTTTCCTCTCTTGTAAATGTGCTTTCACTGTTTTGTATCAAGGTCATGTTGGCCTTATAAAATGAATTGGACCTGTTCTTTTTCTATTTCCTGTTTTTGTAAAATTTGGATAAATTCACTGATGATGCCCTCTGGACCTCGAATTTCATTGTAGAAAAGTTTTAAATTACAGATTCAATTTCTTTTAGATATAGAATTATACAGATTTTCTATTTCTTTTTGTGACAATTTCACAGACATATTTTTCTAGGAATTTGTCCATTTTTTTAACTTTTCAAGTTTATTGGCAAAAAACATAATATCCTCTTCTTGTCTTTGTAATGTCAATAGGATCTGGTAATGTCTCTCTTTTTATCTCTGACATTGGTAATTGTATTTTCTCTCTTTTATTCTCAATCTTGCCAAAGCTTTATAAATTTTATTAATTTACTAGCCTTTTGGTATTCTTCTCCATTGAATGTTTGTTTTCTAATTTATTAATTTCTGCTTCTTTCATCTTTCTATTCTTTCTTCCTTTCTTTCTCCTTTCTTCTTTCTTGATTTCAGTTTTTAAATTGACTAATGTATGCCAATAAGTTAAGTATACATTTCCTTTTGAGTACACTTGAGCTGATTCCACAAATTTTATGTTATGGTTGCATTACCATCCACCTCATTTCAAACTATTACGTGACATCTTTTGAATCATGAATTATTTATAATTCTATTGTTTAATTTCCAAACATTAGGGATTTTCTAGTCATCTTTTATATTGACATCTCATTTGGTTTCACTGTATTCAGAGAACATTTCACAGATAAGTTCAATACTTTGAAATCTTTTGACCACTGCTGTGGCCCTCCAACGGGTTGATTTTGCTGAAGGTTCCAAGTATACTTGAAAAGAATTAAGTATATAATGCGACCATTGGTTGCAGTGTTCTCTAAATGTCAATTTGCTCAAGTTTAATTATGTTCTTTAGATCCTCTATATCTTTACTGATTTTTGTCTTTGTTTTCTATCAGTTACTGAGATGTATAGATTGTTAATTCCTTTATATGTCCTAAAAATATTTAAATTTTACTTTATATATTTGAGGTTATGTTATTATATGCATATACATTTAGAATTGCTGTATATTCCTGGTGACTTGATCCTTTCATCGTTATGAATCAAATCTCTATCTCTAATAATGCTTCTTGTCTTAAAGGCTACTTTATCTGATATTAGTATAGCAATGTCAGCTTTCTTCTGATTAGTGTTTATATAATATTTTGCATATCCTTTACCTTCAAACATTCTGTATCCTTGTATTTCATGTAACTCCACTGACTGTAGTCCTGCCCTTAATGCAGTTGTTTCAGGTAGTTTAATTCTACATGTAATCGAGTTTTTCTCCTACTCTGAAAATCTTTGTATTTCAAATGGGAGTGTTTAGTCAGTTTCCATTTGATGTAATTACTGATCTTATTTGAGCTTAAATCCCCTTTTCTTACTCTTTGTTTCCTATTTATCCATTTGTTCAATATTTCTTTTAATCTCTTCTCTTTACTTCTTTTGGATTAACAAATATTTTATATTATTCATTTCCCTCATTATTAGCTTTTTTACCATGTATTCTTTTCCTTTTCTTTTAGTGCCTTAAGTGGGTTGAATAATGTCTCCCCAAAATTCGTGTCCACCCAGAACCTCAGAATGTGAATGTGATCTTCTTTGAAAACAGTGTCTTTGCAGTTGGAATTAGTTAACTTGAATTCACACGGATCAGCATGGGCCCTACAACCAAAGGTTGGTGTCCTTCTAAGAAGAGGAGGAAAGAGAGAGTCACACAGAGAGACACAAGGGAAGAACATATTTGATGATGGAGGCAGAGACTGGAGTGATACAGCTCCATCAAGGACATCAAGGGTCGCCAGGATCCACCGGAAGCTGAAATAGGCAAGAAGGATTCTTCCCTAGAGCCTTCAAAGGGAACGTGGCCCTGCCAACACCTTATTTGTTCTTCTAGCTCCCGGTGCTGGGAGAGAATAACTTTCTGCTGTTTTCAGCCACCCAGTTTGTGGTACTTTGTTATGGCAGTCCTAGGAAACTAACACAATGTTTACCCTAGATGTTATGAAATGTAACTTAGACTCAGTCCAATATAAATTGGTGGTGTTCCCAAATATATAAAGGAATCTTAGAACATTTTAACTCCAAACACTCCAGTTCTGCCTTTAACACTGTTGTTTCATGTGTTTTAATTCTACATACTATATATTGTTTTCTCAATGATAATTTAGATTTACCCAAAGATTGACCTTTTCTGTTATACTTCTTTTCTTCCTGGATTTCCATGCTTCCAAGTTGGATCATTTTTCTTCTCAAAATTCCCTTTACTAATTTATTTAGTGGTGTTTGTTTATAGGAAATTCCCGTGTGTGTATGCATTTATGAAAATGAATTTATTTTCCCTTTATTTTTTCCAACATTTTATTATAAAATTTTGTATACATCCAGCAAAGTTGAGAGAATTTTATCGTGCAAACTTGTATACATACCATGTAGAGTCTACCATTCATATTTTACTATACTTGCTTTATCGCTATCATATTTCTACTCATCTATATCCCTCTGTCTATCCACTAATCCATGTCTTTTTTTTATGCATTTAAAATTAGATTGCACACATCAGTATACCTTCTTATAAATATTTTGGCATATATGTTATTCAATGGAGTTCCTTGTTTGTGATTTATATTTTCTTTGATGTAAAATTTGAATATAATTAAATGCTAAATATTAAATGTAAATTTACTGAGTTTTGACAAATTTATACACTTGTGTAATCCAGAGACAGTTCCTTCATGCCCATTCTCTGTCAACCCCTGTCCCTCCCAGACACAACCACTGCTCTGATTTTTCCTCCATAGATTAGTTTGTCTGTTCTAGAATTTTATATAACTTTATGTAAGGCTTCTTTCACTCAGCATACTGTTTTTGAGACTCATCCATGTTTGTGTGTGTGTGTGTGTGTTCTTTCCTTTTTTAATTGCTCAGTAATATTCCACTATATGAATATACCACACTTTGTTTATCTATTCTCCTGTTGATGGACATTTGAGTTGTTTCTAGCTTTTGGCTACTAAAAATGTAGCTACTATGAATATTCTTGTACAAGTCTTTTTTGTAAACACATATTTTCATTGTTCTTGAGCAAAATATCTAGGAGTGGAATTATGTATGTTTACTTTTATAAAGATCTCCCAGAATTTAAAAAAAAATTGTTGTATCATTTCATATCCCTATCAAGAATGTTTAAGAGTTCCAGGCACTATAGCCTCACCAGCATTTAGAGTTGCCATTCCCTTTATTTTTAGCCATTCTGGTGGATACGTTGTAGTAGCTCATGGTTTTAATTTGCTTTTCCTTAATGACCAATGATGTTGAGTTCTTTTTCTTTTGCTTATTGGCTGTTTGTGTTCTTCTTTTGTTAAATGTATGTCTGAATCATTGGCCTATTTTTTTTTTATTGAGATATTTGTCTTTTTATTATTGGGTTATCAGAATTCTTTGTATAATCCTAGATGCCAGTCCTTTGTTTGGTAGTGTGGGGACCTGGAAATGGCCACCCCAAGATATGTCTCTTTGGCATGATTATTTGAGGCTGGTTCCTTTGCAGACAGAAAAGCAACCGAAAAGTAGAACTTGCTTACCCTTTGTAAGAGACATTTACATTGTAAAGGAACTCTCCATCTGTAAAGATATCTCCCTCTCTGTACCAGGAAGGGGAGATGACCTTCTCTCTAGAAACTCTTAATCAATGCCAAAGGCAAGGACTTAAATCTGCATTTTGTTTACTGTATTTGTGTGGTAATTTCCCATGATCGACTCCCCCTCCCAGTGTTGGCATTTCTTTAAGGATTAAGCATCTTTCCTTAGGCTAGGAACTGATTGCTGCGCTCACCTGTGACCACCCAGCTCGAGACAATAGACTTGCCTCCTGCTATGCCCTTCAAGATAGCAGACCCACAACCTGCTGTGTCCATCAAGCGCTGTGCCGACAGGGCAATCTTGTGACTATTGTGGGAGGGACATTTCAATCATATGTGAAATATCCAACTGTTTGGGGGTATATAACCACTCTGTGCACCCCACTTCTTCGGTGCCCTTTCTTCCTTCGGGAAGAAAGGCCCCGGGCCACGGTCCTCATAAAGCTTTGTTTAATTTTCTCTTGCTATTCTGTCTCATGTGAATTTAATTTGTTCTCCAGCCAGACGAACCCACATTAGGTACAGGAAAAGTCTTCCTCCCCTATGGTATATATAGTGAAAATATTCTCTCCACTCTGTGGCTTTACTTATTCATTTTTTATGATGTCTTTTGCTAGCAGAACATTTTAATTTTGATGAAGCCTAATTTATCATTTTTATGTGGATATTGTTTTCTGTGATCTGTCCAAGAAATATTTGCCTACCTTTGGGTGAACAAAATGTTTGCTTATGTTTTTCCTTAAAAGCATATCATTTTAGCTTTTGTATTTAGGTCCATGATCCATTTTAAATTATTTTTGTGTATGGTACAAGATAGAAATTAAGGCTCAGTTTTTTCATATGCATATCCACTTGTTCCCACACCATTTGTTGAAAAGACTTTCCTTTCTCCCTCAAGTTGCCTTGCCGTCATTATCAAAAATCAAGCGGCCATTTAAGAATGGGTATATATCCTGAACTCTCTAGTCTGCTGCTTGATGAATTTGTCAATCATTATGTCGTTGTCGCTCAGTGTTGAATACTATAGTTTTATACTAAGTCTTGAAGTCAAATAGCATAAATCCTCCAACTTTCTTCTTCTTTTCAAGATTACTTTGGATATTCTGATCCTATTTTCTATTTCTTATCTTTACTGTTATCCTTTTTCTACTTCCTTTGGCTTTATTTTGATCTTCTTTTTCTAGCTTCTTAAAGTGAAACCTTAGATCATTGATTTTAGACTTTTCTTTTTTCCTAATATAAATATTTAAAGCAATTAAAAGCAATAAAAAGGCAAAAAAACCCCTGTTACCTCTGCTTTATATGCAGTCCTCAAACTCTGATTTGTTATATTTTCATTGTCATTCAGTTCAAAATATTTCTAATGTATCTTGTTATTTATTGTTTTTCCCATTGATTATTTAGAATTGTGTTGTTTAATTTTCAATGTTTGAGGTTTCCTTGGATATTTTATAGTTGATTTGTAATTGTGGACAAAGAATACACTCTGTCTTATATGAATCCTTTAAATTCATTGAACTTTGTTTTATGGTCCAGTATATGGTCCAGTTTTTGTGAGTGCACCATGTGCACTTTTCTTTAACTTACTCCTTACTCCTGGGGTGTCCAAAATGAAAGCCTGGGAAAATTGCCAGAGCACCTACTCTTTGGAGGGACCTGAACTCCAGTGTTGATTTCCCATGCTAAGACTTTGAATGCTTCTGTTGTATTTTTCTCTCTTAGCCTGTCACTTGAGAATCAGCAAATGCCTCAAAGGGGAAAGCAAGCCTGACTGTTGGGCTCACCTCCCCAGGTGACCCTTCTCTTCAGGGTGATGCTCCCTTGAGTCTTCTTGCCTTGGAAGCTCAATGATGCTTCAGTCATATATTTTTAAAAATTTTATCCTGTTTTTCTAGTCATTCTTAGCAGGAGGGCTGGTGTCTGATACAAACCAATCTGCTACAGATAAGAGTAGAATTCTGAACTCATCATTTTAAAAAGTCAGAAATATCAGACTCTAGATATTTAAGTTTTAAGGCTTTTGAATAAGACTAGGCAAGAAAAAGTCTTGCTTATTCATTCACATTTTAGGGGATATTGTTAGTAATTTGTAATGAAACGTTTCATCATTTTAATCAAATTCTTATAAATTGTTAAAGACTCTAGCACCACATAGCATAATTATATTTTGTTAATAGATTTTCTTTTAAAAAAAAGAAGTTATTAAAAAATTCTTTGAATGGCATATAAGAATATTCAAAGTAAACTGTTATATTGTCATTTATATATGTACATTTTCTCCGGTAATATGGCCACCATCTGGATTCTATTTTTAAAATTGATAATTAATTTTTTCCAAACATTCCTCATTATTTCTGTTACATTTTAGGCTTCCAGCCTTATTCCAAGTTCTCTCAATGAAAACGAAATCAAAAGCATCAGTTCCTGGCTGTTCTCATTTCATTAATCTAAAGATTCTAGTAAATTGAAGGTCGAAAACAAATATCTGCCTCTGTCATGTTCTGTTGACCTTTTCTTGAGTAACTTGGGTTTTGCAGTGATGAATAAGGAAATCTACAAATTAACACGTTGCATAAATAATTTCCATAAATTGAGCAGCTGTGCTGCTTAAAATATTAATCCCTTCAAAGTGACCTTCATGAGAAAAGAAATCATATGAGATCAAATGGTATTCTTTCTAAGGCTATAGTTGTTATTTCATAATCTTCAAAGTTCCTTTCAGCTCTGTGACTCTGACTCTAAAACTCTTTTTCTGATATAAATCCATTTTAATTAAAGACTGAATATGAATCTACATGGTGAACGATAGAAATTAGAGAGTCATATTCTTTAGGTGGAGCCGTGTCATCTGTTTTTCATAGCACCAATCTTAATTTAAAATATTTATTCCTTTATATGTTTTCTGAAGTTATAAATACATTTGCCAAATACCTGTGAGTTTCAGATAACAATGACCTTACATTAACATCTGATGTGGCACTCTTATCCTATTAGTTGTTTTTTTGCCAAAGTCTTTGAAATGAAATGAGACGTAGAACAAGGTTGTGAGACTAATTTTTGAATTCATGTCCACTTAAATTTTCAACTGTGCATTTCTGTGTAAAATGAGAGTACAATTGAAGTAGTGTTTACATGATGATCATCCTTTTTTTTTTTTTTTGTATCTTGAATAATCTCTCTCCTTTTACTGTCTCCTTTAAACCTTTTCTCTTTTGACCTGCCAATGACATGAAGTCATTCACAGCTTTTTCTTAGCCTGGCTGGTTCCCCAATAGAAAGAGTGAGTTATATACACTGAGTCTTGGAAAGTCAAGTCATTTGTCTGGAGCCCCCCCTCAGTTCTCTCTTCATGCCTCTATAATTTTGGCTAGAGTAGAAAGTCCAATTACACAAACATTTCTTGGATCCCTGAGTGGAATTTATCAGATATCTCATTCCCTCACAGAATACAGGACTACATTTGTAGGACAGCAACAGATCTTCGTAAAAGAAAATCCTGGTACACAGACATTTAGAGGTCAACTGGAGTTAAGGGGTCATTCCCTTAACTATTTTCATGGTATAGTAAAATTTCTGCCTTTGTGACTAGAGAGAACCTTACTTTGAAGAATTCATATTGATTCCTTGCCCTATTATTTAAACTGATGGCAGAGACAGCTTGGCAATTTTGTGAAGGACTCAAATGTTTCAATAAACTCAGGTGAACCAACCTTTCAAGTTTTTTGAGATTTCCCCTTTTGTGACTGCAAGGAAGGGTGTGAAATCCATTGTGTTAGAAAGTCCACAAGGATTTTCCAATAGAGTGAGCATGGGCGTGGGGATGGGATTTTAGTCTAACCTCTGGATTTCCTGGCTGATTCTTTTCAAATTGATTCCGGAAGTTAATTTTCCAAGGAGGACTCACACTTTCTTGGAAAAATTTCCTCAGATATTTTAAAAGTGTGATTCATGGTCTGTCTCTTATTTCAGATTTAACATAGGAAATTGTTTTCCACATCTCTCTCTCTCTCTCTCTGTAGCTTTGTTCTTTCTTGTCTACAGCCCAGGGTTCTAAGAAATTGATGCCAAGTTAGAATTTTCCTTAAAATTATTTATTTTGTGATGTATATCCCCAAATCAACTACAAACAAAACATTTTTGTGCATCTATGAACAAACCTATTCACAATAAGATCTTAAATGAAAATATTTCTGTAATTTAAACACCATCTCCTTTATCCTTCCTTTCTCCCTCTCCAATTCTTGCCTCTTCATATTTTGTTTCTTGAGCAAATATGTTTTATTGGATTCCTAGTTCAAGGATCAACCAACTTATTATTATATATATTGCAACTTATAGTTTCCTTCGCTTTCTTTCCAGAAAAGAACTCTAGTGCCCAAGACTGTCATCAAGTTTTATAGGAATACAATCTCTCAGTAGTGTGGAAGTTTTCTCTTGTGGTTAACTGACTATTAACATTTTAGAAGTATGGATGACAGTGAATTATTTGTTACTGGACTGACCTAATTCTACGGTGGCAGGGAACTAGTGACTAATGAACCATTTGTTCTCACAATTTGCTGATTATCGGAGAGACAAGACCTCAGTTTCTTGAAACTTGGCAAAGCCCATTGCTTGTGTTGAAATTATCTGGTCATTGGCATTGACGTGTGGGCCACAGGAACTTTACATGAGATAGACCCCCACAGTTTTCATATGAAATGATCTTAATATTTTTACATTGCTCAGGGAGGGGGAAGAGGGTTAATGGAAGTCATTAGAGGTGGCAGAAGTTGGGGAGGGGCACAATGACTGAAGCCCTCCTAACATGTTCCTTTCTTCTGGCATAGATTCTAGAGATGGAGCTTGAGTGTTTTATTATAAGAAGGTAGAGAGGAGACATACATATTAATTAATAATGGGTTTCTCAAGGTATCATGATGGCATGTTGCATTTAAAATAGTGCCATGGAAGAGCACAGTGAGAAAGCCGGTTAAAATACAACTCTAGGAGAAAATTATGCATTAAGGCCTGTAAAGCATGCATTTTTATGTAATGAATTAACTTCTCTCCTATGATGGAGATCAGTATTAGTATGTACCATCCTTGATAGAATCGAGAAAATTGTCACTAACCTCAGTTTCTGTGTTCTGTGATTCAGATGAGGAACCCTGGTTGAGAAAGATGATCTAAATGATTAAGCATTTTTCAAGTTTTTCAAAATTCAAAATGTATTACCGGAAATTGAAAAGTTCAAGATGATTGCTTTGTTTCATTAAATACTAAATAGCAGGCTCTCTACTAATTGTTTTTTTCATGCCGCTAAAGAAATTAAAATCAATTAAAGACAGATTTTCAAAGACTTCTTACTTTTTTATTCCATTATAATTCATTATATTGGTGGCCAACTGTTTTAAATTATTTTGAAAGAAATTGTTATGGTGTTTCAGAAAAGTCTAGACCAGTGTATTCTGAAAGAACTATTCTTTCAGAGCTGGTGAAGAAAAGTAGATTCCTAAGAATTTTGGAAGAAGTTAAAAGAGACTTAGATCTGATTTTCAGTCCCTCTTTGGAAAGACAAGCTATTTTATATTTAGTAATTTTTCTTGTGCAACGGAAACCTAGTCATTTCCCCCAGAAAGTAAAATGCAGTCTTGATTTCTTTCTTTTCTTCTTTGAAGGCTCTTTCATTTTACCAGAACTTTAAGATATCTGGTAAAATTCAACCCTTTTGGATTGAGAAACCCGAGTTTACATTTCTCTCCTAATTCCACCAAGAGCAGCAAGGCTGGTGGCAATGGTTCTTTAGAAAAGTGCTGGTACCTTCTTTATTCAACCACAAGCTCTCCCCCATGTCACTCAGAAACGATGTCCGGGCGCATTCTTCAGAAGTCCTCGCTACTGCTGTGGCTCACCTTCAAATGTATTCATACCCTTGAATTTGCTTGGAAAGGTTAAAATGAATGTGAAACATGAAAAAGATATTTAATCCTCTTGATGGTTCTAGTAATGTCTTATAAATTCTCTGAAAATAATGGGGCCTCAAATTTATTTCTTTTGGATCCAAAGCCAAATTGTGAAACAGTTGGATTGGGAACATATAATCTTCCATTAGCTACCTTCAATAGCCTGTTGCTAAAATGTAGGAAACTGAGTGGAAACCACGGAAGACCACTTGGGTGGTCTTCCATTGCGCTGGTGAGTGGATGATTCTAACCTGGATTAGTGAGCCATCATAAACTCTTGTAGAAAGTGACTCTAATGTTAACTGCAACACCCCTTCCTCCAAAGAAAATGTGTTCAATTTATGAAGTAGTCCCACAAAGACACAAGTATATACAAAACTTGGAATTCTTAGGAAAATAAGCAACACAATTTCACTTAGTTGGACAGTCAGCAAGTTAGCGATTTTGCGGTTTGACCCTCATATGGTACATCAATCATGGCAAGTTTCTTTCTCTCTCCATTCCAAGTAAAACCACTACTTCCCACGCAACATGTCATTACCATCACAATAGGAGCTGCGCAGTAATAGAGTTTGGATTGGATCCTTAACTTTAAAGCCTTATTTGAAATTGCAGCTTCCTTCCTGTTGCAACTTAGCTTTAAAACAGACTTCTAGTGATCTTGGAAAATCACTCTCTCTTCTCCTTCAGTTTTTGGTTCTATTACCTTGCAAGCCAGTTTCGATTTTCTGTTTTCCCACAAGAGACGCAGTTTTCCTAAGCATACCATCATTTTTCTATTTCTTTCTGTCTTAAGATGAGGAAAGGCATACAGGAAGAATGGAAATAAAGTGTCCATGGTTCCATGGGACAGGAATTTAAGTGCTCTCCTTAGCAGAAGCATAATTTGTACTTACCCAGCTTGATGACAACTCTGCCCCCGGTTAAAGTACTAAATCATACAAATAAGCGATAAACCATCAGAAAAACTTTGCAATAATGATTACTATCAAGCAGAAAATGTAAAATTTAATATTAAAGAGGAATGAAATATTTAATCTGACTTCTCAGACATCTGAGTTTAAGTTTGAAGTCAAATGAACTTGAACAGTAACAATTACGTAGCACATTTACACTTAAGTGTGCCAAGGACTTCCACACACATTTACAAACTTTTCCTCATACTCTTGGCAGGTAGGCAAAGAGCAGGTACAAGCAGTCCAATTTTAGGCAAGGAGAAATTTAGTAACCACAGTGGTATACTTCCTGGAAGGGTCCCAATGCCTAAAAATACCTTCTTTTCACTTCACTTAATTTTATTTCTAAAGTTCCATTAATTAGATATTATTCTGGTTTAAATTTTTTTTTTAATCAAACAAATCCATGCCTTGTAAATGATGCTCTTTAGAAATTCACACATTTAGGTAATTGAGTTCAATAAACTTCTTTTTTCTTAATAGAAAATTAGATAACAACATTAAGTTTTTCACCCTGCCATTTCCAGCTTGCAATTCACTTTTACATCGATTCTGTTCATTAAGCTTTAACCCTGATCCCGTGATGTTAAAATTATTCACAACATTGTTTTCAACTTGTGAACAGAATCAGAGAGCTTAATATGGCACCAAAATTCTAAATTTAGCATAAGGTACATCCGATAGCTGAACCAAGATCTTTGATTTCAAATCCCATGTGTTGTCAGTTCTATCATGGTGCCCTGATGGGCCTCAACTCTCTCTTGTTGGGGAGGAGGCGCCTGTGGACTGGCACAGAGAGAGGCCATGCCCAACCTGCTGGAATAGGTGGGCAGGGCAGACTTAGGTGGAGACACACAGTCTTGGGGCTCTTTGAGGCTATTACTATGGACTATGAAGACTGGCCCTGGAAGCTGAGATGATTCTAAGATTTTTGTATTTCAAAAAAATTGCACCTGAGAAAGCAAAAGACTTTCCTTTTTTTCTTCGGTCTCCTCCTCCTCCTCCTCCATCTTCCCCAGAATCTCTTGCTTCCAGAAACCTAACGTCAGTTTCACAGTAAAATAGATCAGTGGTTATTAAAGGAGATTTTGTTGACTAGCTTGAAAATCGAACCACCATTTTAACTTAAAAAAAAAATTCCCCTTGGAAAATGAGTCTTAAATTCTAAATAACTGACATATCAGAATTTATTTTTTTCCCATAGAATAAAACTTCCTATATATTGGTTACTTCTACTTTTTACTTATAAATATCTCAGCAAGGATTAGGGAAAACTAAAATTTCAAAGTAACTTGCCACTAAAATATTTGCTCTTTTCCCTTTTTTTCCTACTTGCTGGCTGACCTAGGCTGTTTCTATGGCACCTGCTCCCATCTGCTCCATGCGGAACTCTTTCAAATGCAGGTATAAATTACTTTTTCAACACATTTCTGCTACTCATTCTATTAAGTGCCCCAACCAAATACTATTGGCCTAAAAATAGATCTCCTGCCATCTGGAGTCCCAAGTTTCTGCATTTTCTCTTTCACCTCGGAGCAACTCCAGCAGTCATAAAAGAACTTCACCTGATGTAATTGTATCTGCTTCCAACTGCTCCTAACGCATTCTGGAGCTTTCGTTCTGAGTGAATAATTCTCCCATGTTATCATCAGGCTTCCTGAAGGGATCAGATGGTCATTCATTTGGACATTTTCAAATCATCAAGAAAAACTTAACAAATCCCAGAGTTTGATTTTAGCTTTAGTCTTACCATTTTTTAAAGTTTCGTATACTATACATATGTAGACTAGCCCTAAAAGCTCTCAAATTAATCAAAATCCCCATGCTTCCCACAGTTCTTGAATAGTGAAGTAGGTAAAAGAGGTCAAGTAATTTTTTTAAGTTTTACTTTCCATTGAAATAAATGAAAATCAAAGTACATATTTAAGTCCATATCATTCATGGATAACCTTGTAGTGTCTGAAACATTTCTTCCAATTGAGATTCAGAAGACAGATTGAACATTTCACATTAATCATCAATTGTCTCCCTATCTCCACCTCAAACGTCCAGAGCTTTTTCTTTCTCATATTTTCTTTCAGTGGTGGCACTCTCCATCTGATACCTCAAATAAGAAATTGAGAAGCTGTTCCTAACATCTCACTTTTTTCATACGTCAAATGCTCTTGCACCATCTCAATTCGTTCCCTTCCCATCTCTCCTTCCACCAGTGTAGTTTAGGCCAGCTGTATCTCCCTGCATCCAACTGGACATTCCCCCATCCATTCTCCTCTTCTTGGGCCAAAGTGATCTTGTCAAACAAATGTTTTAAGATGCCATCCTCTTCGTAAAACCTTTTAGTGTTTCACTCCTTGGCGTAGCTTACAAAGCCCTCATGAGCCGCCTCCCAACCTCTCTAACCTCAGTTAAAAATTTGCCTGTGCTTTTGAACAGAATGCGTTATAGCAAGTCCTCAAACCCTCTTAATAACATGTTTGCCTTTAATAGGGTAATGGGCAAAAAAGTACACTGATGCCAGATTTCAGGAAAATTTCCCCCAATTTTATGGATAGCAAGCAGAGGAAAATTTGCTTTGTTTCAAAACGTTAAGTGCAGATTATCTTTCATCAACATTTGGGAAGTTCCAGGCTCTGCAACCCACTTTGGATTCTTCCCCGTGCTTTTTAGGTAGTCCTCTGCTCTTCCTGATCACAATATTTCACTGGGAAATTTCACCGTCTCTCCTGACTTCCCTTATTTCTGACATGCATATCTATCAATCCTCTCCTTCAAACTCTTCTGAATTCCAGACACAAATTTCTAAATAACTCCTTGGCCACTGTCCTCGGGTGTGCTGCAGGATGCTGAAGTCAATCCTAAAGCATTCTCAGTCCCCTCTCATTGCCTTACACTCATCCCAGTACAGAGGTGCCCCTGCTTCTGGGGCTCCTAACTTCATGAATGGCTGCTCCCCGAGGCAAGCCACCAATGCTAAGACTCTCAAAAACTACTCTATTCCTCCCATTTTCCAAAGTCAAGAATTCATGAGGCCCTGTCGGCTGTGTATCTTTTATCTAATCCTTTTTTATCAACTAGAATGCCTTCATTTCAGTGCTCTGCAGGCTTTTCCAAGTCTAGTCAATGGTAGATTGTAAAATATGGTCAACCTTGCTTTTCTCCATTAGCTAAAACAAACTAAAAATGCCTGCGTATGGATACCCAGTATCTTCATAATTTGGCTACAACCTTTTTTTCTTACCTAGTCTTCTAAAATTCTTGAAACAATATCAACTTCGATCTAGTCCAGTGGTTGTCCAACCAAAACAGTCACATCAGTATCACCTGGGAACTTAGAAATGCAGATTCTTAGACTCTACCCCACACCTACTGAACCAGCTTTCTGAGGTTTAACAGGCCTACCATGTGATCCTTGTGCACGCTAAAGTTTGAAAACTACTGCTCTAGGCATAACAGTTTATTTGTCATTCTCTCAAAAGGGCATCCTTTTATACCCTCACACCTTAGTTCTAGAAATTTCCTATATCTAGAATGCTGTTCTACTTAACTATTTCCAAAATGCTTATTCTTCCTTCAGAAATCATTTTTATTTATTTTTTTATTGCAGTAACATTGGATTATAACATTATATAACTTTCAGGTGTGCATTGTAATACATTTCGAAATCTGTGTAGATTACATCATGTTCACCACAAAGGACTAATTACAATCCATCACCACACGTATGTGCCTAATCACCCTTTTCACCCTACTCCTTCCCCCCTTCCCCTCTGTTAACCACTAATCCAATCTCTGTCTCTATGTGTTTGTTTGTCCTTGTTTTTATCTTCTACTTATGAGTGAGATCATGTGGTCTTTGACTTTCTCCCTCTGACTTATTTCACTTAGCATAATACCCTCAAGTTCCATCCATTTTGTTACAAATGGCCAGATTTCATCATTTCTTATGGCTGAGTAGTTATTCCATTGTGTATATATACCACATCTTCTTTATCCATTCGTCCCTTGATAGGCACCTGGGTTGCTTCCAAGTCTTGGCTATTGTGAATAATGCTACATGAACATAGGGGTGCATGTATCTTTGCACATTCATGTTTTCATGTGCTTTGGATAAATACCCAGCAGTGGAATAGCTGGATTGTATAGTAGATCTATTCTCAATTTTCTGAGGAAACTCCATAGTGGCTGCACCTGTTTGCACTCCCATGATCAGTGTACGAGGATTCCCTTCTCTCCACATCCTTTCCAACACTTATTGTTTCCTGTCTTGTTAATTATAGCCATTCTGACTGGAGTCAAGTGGTATCTCATTGTAGTTTTGATTTGCATTTCCCTGATAATTAAAGATGTTGAACATCTTTTCATGTGCCTTTTGGCCATCTGTATACCTTCTTTGGAGAAATCTCTGTTCAGATCTTTTGCCCGTTTTTTAATTGGGTTGTGTTGTTAGTTTTTCTGTTGTTGAGATATATGTGTCCTTTTATATTTTGGATATAAACCCCGTATCTGATATATGGTTTGCAAATATCTTCCCCCAGTTATTAGGTTGTCTTTTCATCTTGTTGATGGTTTCTTTTGCTGTGCAGAAGCTTTTTAGTTTGATTTAGTCCCATTTGTTTATTTTTTCTATTATTTCCCTTGCCTGGTCAGACATTGTCTTTGAAAAATTGCTGCTAAGACAGGTATTGAAGAGCATACTGCCTATGTTTTCTTCTACAAGTTTCATGGTTTCAGATCTTACATTCAAATCTTTAATCCATTTTTAGTTTATTTTTGTGCATGGTGGAAGATAATGGTCTACTTTCATTCTTTTGCATGTGACTGTCCAGTTTTCCCAACACTATTTATTGAAGAGAGTCTACTTTCTCTATTATATGTTCTTGGCTCCCTTGTCGAAAATTAGCTGTCCATATATGCGTGAGTTTATTTCTGGGCTCTCAATTCTGTTCCATTGATCCATGTGTCCATTTTTGTACTAGTACCATGCTGTTTTGGTTACTATAGCTTTGTAGTATAGTTTGAAATCAGGGAATGTGATACCTCCAGCTTTGTTCTTTTTTCTCAGGATTGCTTTGGCTATTCGGGGTCTTTTGTTGTTCCATTAAATTTTAGGATTCTTTGTTCTATTTCTGTGAAAATTGTTGTTGAAACTTTGATAGGGATTGCATTGAATCTATAGATTGCTTTAGGAAGTATGGACATTTTAACGATGTTAATTCTTCCAATCCAAGAGCACGGAATATCTTTCCATTTCTATGTGTCTTCTTCAGTTTCTTTCAACAATATATTATAGTTTTCAGTGTACAGATCTTTCGCCTCTTAGGTTAAGTTTATTGCTAGGTATTTTATTCTTTTTGTTGCAATTGTAAATGGGATTGTATTCTCAATTTCTCTTTCTGCTACTTCGTTTTTAGGGTATAGAAACTCAACTGATTTTTATATGTTGATTTTGTATCCTGCGACCTGACTGTATTCCTTTATTATTTCTAAAAGTTTTTTGGTAGATTCTTTAGGGTTTTCTATATATAAAATCATGTCATCTGCAAATAATGACAGTTTCACTTCTTCTTTTCCAATTTGGATCCCTTTTATTTCTTTTTCTAGCCTGATTTCTCTGGCTAGGACTTCCAACACTATGTTAAATAAGAATGTGAAAGTGGGCGTCCTTGTCTGGTTTCTGTTCTTAAAGGGATAGCTTTCAGTTTTTCTCCATTGAGAATGATATTAGTTGTGTGTTTGTCACATATGGCCTTTATTTGTTGAGGTATTTTCCTTCTATACCCATTTTATTTAGAGTTTTTATCATATCATTTCATTATATAAATAGATGCTGTATCTTGTCAAATGCTTTCTCTGCAACTATTGAGATGATCATGTGATTTTTATTCTTCATTTTGTTAACATGGTATATCACATTGATTGTTTGTGGATGTTGAACCATACCTGCATCCCTAGGATAAACCCCACTTGATCATGGTGTATGCTCTTTTTAATGTATTGTTGTATTTGATTTGCTAGTATTTTGTTGAGGGGTTTTGCATTGATGTTCAGAAATCATTTTTAAATAGCCACTTCTTAAGGCTTCTCCAGTTTCTCCAGGCAGAACTAACTACTACTTTTTATTCCTTCCAAAGTACTTTATTTACTATCCCTTTTTCTGTAGTACAATTTGACTTACAGTTAGTTAAAAATAGATTTGTTTCTTTTGATGAGTTATGAACTCCATGAGAACTCCAAAGGTGATTTTTCTTAGTAAATGTTAGCAGGGAAGGAGCCACGTCTTACTCAACAACCATAAGTGCTCAATAAAAGAGAATTAAATTAAAAGAGATTATGGATACATTTTATTATTCTTATAACAAATAATAAGGCATTTACTAACCCAATATCTTTTATGTATAATTTTAGTTTTAAATAGTCTCCATTTCACAGGATAATTTAGTGGGAAAAAATGAAAAGATTACATGCAAAGATTGTAACTATATGTGCAAGTAAGTGATTCATAAGAAGGTCAAACAGGGTAAGTTGTAAAATTTTTGGACTCAGATTCATGGCCCATTAAGTTTAATCTGTAAAGAATTAGAAAAGTGTCTCAATGATTCTCAAGATAACCACATCATAAAATGGATGTGACTTGGTAAACATAAAATTTATTCCTTCCAGGGTTTCACTTCTAATAGATTTCAGTTTTCTTAAAATTGAAAAAAGTTATTTTTTTCTAACAAAATATAATATTTCTTTTATAATCATTTATTAAAGTAACAATTAATGATTCACACATGGGGTTGTTTCTACTATGATTTGTAGACACAGCTTTCTCAACTAGTAGTCAATTAATATCCTCAAAGAACATAAGTTGGAGAGTTCATTATTAGATAATTCTGTTATCTAATATTGCAACACTTGGCTATGTGTCCTCAAAATTGAGATATTTGAAAATGATGGTGTCATCACAAACCATGATATAAAAACATCTATCAAGGCAAACATAGCAATGCCATATTTTTCTCCCCATCTGTAAAGCAATTGTGCTACTCACAAAACACTTAGACTTTCCTGGCTAAGCTCATTTCATTATACAATAACCTTTTTAGAATTAGAAAGTATTATTTTCCCTGTTTTTCACGTAAGTGAATGCTGATCTGAGTTCCAAGGCCTGGGCATAAGTCTCACAGCTAGAAAATTCATTTATTCACTTATTTATTCATTGCCTTCAAAATGTATATGGGATGTCCACTATGAATGAGACAGTGTTTGAAGTACTGAACGTATGCCCGTCCCCAGCAAGCTTAGCTCCTGGTGAAGGATAGAGGTCATAAGCACACAGTGAAGAGTGCACTCACAGGGAGATGCACTGTTTCCTCAGAATGGCTAACAGCAGAGGCAGGTGATCCAGATGTGTGCAACTGAAGAAAGCTCAGAAGTAGGAATTACGTAGATGATCGGAGAGTAATAGATAGGAAAGCTTCTAGGTGGAGGAAGCAGCGTGAGCAGACCTTGAGCTGTCTGTTACAGTAAGTTAGTACTATTGGAGCAAACTGTGACACAGGGAATGTGGGACAGAGAGATTTAGGCCTGAAATATAAATTTGGAAAACATCAAAATAAAAATGGTATTTGGAATTATGGGAGGATTAAATTACCCAGCTAAACTGTTTAGTAATGGAATCCTGGAAGGCACTGCCCCTGGAGTTGCTGGGAGAGGACAGCCAGATGGCGAGATGTACAGGGAGCAGCAGGAGTGGCGGGAAGAACACCTGGAGAAGGCTTAAAGAAAGGGGTCATCACTGCCAAGTGCCGTGGACCAGAGTCGCCATGACAGAATGAAGAATGCCTGTCCTTCTACAAGCTAGTGTGCAGATGGGAAGGGAAGGATTCTGGTAGAATTCCCAAGTGAAAGCTCCTACTTTTCAGTAAAGTAGGAGGCAAGACCATCTGTGGGAAGTGAGGGGCCCCAGGGCAGGTGGGAGGGCTGAGGGGAGGGAGTGGTTGGACATAGCTACTGTGGGGAATGGTGGCATGGACTTACCACCACTCTCAGAAGTACAGACAACACTGAGACTCAGTTAAGGGTAGGAATCTTGAATCTTTAGTGAATTCAATGTGTGCAGTTGTGTGATTTATCTCCAGTAGGAGACAAGGAAGCAGAGAAGTAGACAGTGGGTTGATTTGGTTGAGAGTTTTGCCTAGAGGGTTAGTAGACTGGCAATCCAGACGAAACAGAATCATAGCTGTGACTAGGGTGAAGCAAGTGATGTGCCTATGGCACAAAATGTGAGGTAGTGCTCACTCTTGGGGTCATTCAAGTGACTTGGATAAATGTAGCAAAAATAAAGGAGAAAGCTGTAAAAACAGATGATTATAGTCAGAGAAACGGGTTTCATGTGATGACTGGAACTCTAGCCCTGCCAAAGGTTAAAGGAGAAAATGTTTGAGATTAAGGATATGAAAGAATTGAGTGTGTTGATCTTACAGACCTTAAAGTCACCTGAGTTGAAGGCAGGAATGGGGAGGAAGAAGGCTGTGAATCTTGAAGTCTGCAGTGGATGAGGACAAGCTCTAGGAAGTCTGTCTATGGTAGGGTGAGAGGCTTCTACTGGACAGCAGGATTTCAAGTGAACAGAGGCTGAGCATGATGGAGTGGTGATGGGGTGCAGCAGCAAAGAGGAATGGGGAGCTGGCCAATACCATCCCCTAATTGAGAGATGTGTAGTTGTGGAAGATTGAGCTGCTTTGAGGGACATGGTGTCGCCAAGGGAGAGCCAACTCACTTACGCATACGCAGAACAGAGGTTAGCAGGTAAAAAAGAATTATATATGATGAAATCGTGGTTTCTAAAATAGGGAGCAATGAGCAGATGGATTAGGGAAAATGTGGATCAGAGTGGTAAGGGTGCGATTATGGAAGGGGGTTCATGACCAGACGAAGTCTTATCATTTTAGTGACTAAAGTTAACAAGTGGATAATTCAATGTGGAAATCTTTACTATAGTGGTGTGTATTTGTTTTACCAAGCTTCAGATGAAGCCAGAAGAAGCGCAATAATTGCTTCAAAATGATAAGACAAGGGCCATGCTAGTAGGAGACAGTATACATATTTAGAATGTCTTATCTTCAAGAAAAATTCATTCTTGTTTGAAAAGGCACTGACTTCAGTGGTTACCTGGTCAAGAATCTAGAACCCACAGATCTCATTGATTGGAGCTGAACTAGAACTAGAGAATCAACACTTGCTTGTACTTTGGAGATTAGATCCCCTCCTGATCCTGATCCTGGGCAGGGAGAAAGTAGGTCAATAGGCAAATAACCATCTCACAGAAGGCTTGGGACTGCTAACTGCAGCGAGGGACCTGGTTAATCTCTGTTCCTCTTATGCCGAAGGCCCTGTTGAGCTTGCCTAGCCTTTAGGAAAGAACTTTTTGTGTGAAATGGAACCACACATTTACTCCCACTTCACTTAGGGATGCAAAGAAAATGGATCTCCTTTTCTTTTCAGTCTTTAACTCTTGTGATCTCTCTTATGTGGCCTCCTTGCCCCAGTCATCAGTTAAAGAAAAAACCAAACATCTAGATTTCAGTCCAAAGCCATCCAAAGCAATAAAGTTAATTCATTGCAATCCTTTAAACTGTCCCTTTAACATAGATAAATGCACAGTACTTTAGTTTCTCAGATTTCCTCTTATTACATCTGGGCTTATATCTGGCATCTGGGCTAACAGTGTGGCTTGCAGTGACCCATAATAAAGGTAAAGGAATCTTCAGATCTACATTGAATGTCCATGGGATCCTCTGGATATTTGCACATTCCTGTTCCCAAAGGGAATGGTTTGACTGATAATCAGACTGGCGACCTTTAAGGAAGAACTGATGGCCTCTGACTTTGAGCATGATGTCCTGACATCCACAACTAGGGCCTGTGGTACTGGTCATTTGTATCTACTCTGGAGGTCCCCGCCTATGGCACGGTCTTCACCCAGATTCCAACCTCTACATACCAATGACACTTCCAGCAACTTCCTGTCTGTCCAGAGTACACAAATCTGGATTCTTTGCATCTCTTGGAGGTCTTGGAAGCTTAGAGAAATGTCTTAGGCTCACCTATCTACCCACTCTCTAAAAACGGAGAAATGACTACATTCAGAAATTCGGAGTTGACGCTGGTCAAACCTTAGAAAATATGCCACTTTCACAGAAGTTCTCATACTCTCCTGCGTCTAACTTACTTGTAATAGCCAAGATGAATTTTGCCTCTTTTTGTACTTTGTATAAATGAAATCATACATCTATGTGCTCCTCTGGTCTGGCTTATTTCACTCAATATTATTTATGAGATCTATCTACCTTGCCATATGTAATTGTAGATAGTTAATTCTCATTGCTGTAAGTATTTAGTTGAGTGGAATTTAGAGTCTTAAATCTGAGGTTCAAGGGGCCAGCCCAGTGGTGTGGTTGTTAAGTTCATGCACTCTGCTTCAGCGGCCCGGGGTTCTCAGGTTTGGATCCCTGGTGAGGATGTACACACCGCTCATCAAGCCATGCTGTGGCAGCATCCCACATATAAAATAGAGAAAGACTGGCATAGATGTTAGCTCAGCAATGATCTTCCTCAAGCAAAAAGAGGAAGATTGGCAATAGGTGTTAGTTCAGGGCCAATCTTCCTCACCAAAACAGTAAATAAATAATCTAAGGTTCAGGCATTGAGCAATGAATTTGGAAGAATACAAAATCAACAATACCTATATTTTCCTGCTCCAGACGATGAAAATCCCTTTGGTCAAGGAGTTGAGAATGGATTGAGACAGAGTTTGGTTCTGACATGGGCTCCTGAGAAGGGGGCTGGGTCCCAAGGCACAAGATTGGAGGAGTGGATGGAAATGTCAGAACTACAGGTAGGTTTGGTAACAACAGTCTTGTGGCCTCTTTCATTGGCATGGCGCCAGGCTCCACCACCTCAGGTGTTTCACAGTACCTCGGGGTACTTGGGTGTTTCATTCTCTCATAATGTGGACTATCCAACTTCAGAGCTTTTTGTTTTTATGCTGTATTCCTGTCTCTCACTGTAGCTCAAGAATATCTCTACAATTATCTTTGCCTCTTTATAGTCATTTGAAAATACTCATTGTGGATCATTTTTATCCAGCTGCTTTATGACAATTCTTTTGTTAGAATCTTCCAGCCATCTTCTCTATCAAGCCCAAGCCTAATTCTTAGGTTTAACAATATTCCTGTATTCATCCTTTCTTATATAAATCATCAACTCCTGATATTCCCCTCCTGTTTCCTTCCCTAAGTCACTGAACCTTCTTGCAGCCACCTTCCTCTTCTGCTGGGCAGGGGTTGGGACCCCGTGACTCTGGGTGGCCATACTCCCACAGTTTTGGGTAGAGATCGTCTGGCCTGTTGAAAGAGAGGGGATGGTCCCCCTTTTTGAAACCACTCTACCGCCTGGGCCCATACATTCTGAGCCTGTGATGGAAGAGGTAGCCCTGAAGATCTCTGAGTTTCCTTCCTAGGTCATTCTTCCACTGTCTTGGAGAATAATTCCTGGTGTCTGTTGAGATGGCTGATCCATACTGATCACCTTATCAAACAGTCACTTGGCCAGACCCCTAGTGTTCTCTTCCAGCCATGCTTTCTCATTTTTTATGATATGGATAGGCTGAGAATTTTCCAAATCTTTAAGTTTTCCTTCCTTTTTTTCTTAACAATTCCTTCTTTAAATTGTTTCCTTCTTCTCTCATTTTATTGCATGCAGTCAGGAGGAATCAGGCCACTATTTCAGTACTTTGCTTAGAAATAGCTTCAGCCAAATATTCAATATCATCACTCACAAGTTCTAATTTCCATAAAACACTAGCACCCCAACACAGTTCAGCCTAGTTCTTTGCCACTTTATAACAAAGATTGCCTTTCCTCCATTGTCCAATAATGTGTCCCTCATTTCCATGTGAGACCTCATCAGAATGGCCTTTTATGTCCATTTTTCTACGACATTCTGTTCTGGATTACGTAGGTGTTCTCTGAGAAGTCTGAGGCTTTTTCTATAGTGCTCTGCTTTTATTTTTGAGCTCTCAACAGAATCCCCCTTAATGCTCCACGCGTGGCCATGTAAGTTTTTTGTAGCATACGCCTCAAAACTCTTCCAGCCTCTACCCACTACCCAATTCAAAAGCCACTTCCACATTTTAGGTATTTGTTACAGCAGCACCCCCACCTCTTGGTACCAATTTCTTAGTCAGAGTTCTCCAGAGAAACAGAACCAGTAAGATATATAGAGACGTATATGAGAAGATTTACTATAGGAGTTGGCTCACAGGATTATGGAAGCCAAGAATTCCCAACATCTGCCTCCTGTAAGCTAGAGAACCAAGAAAGCTGGTGGTGTAATTCAGTCCAAGTCTGAAGGGGGAGTCAATGGCGTAAGTACCAGTCTGAGTCTTAAGGCGGAGAACCAACAGTACCAATGTCTGAGGTTAGAAGATGAAAGTCCCAGCAAAGAGAGCAAATTCACCTTTCTTTCACCTTTTTGTTCTATTCAGGCTCTCAATCAGTTGGCTGTTGCCCACCCACATCGGTGATGGAGATCTGCTTTACTCAATCTACTCATTCCAATGCTAATCTTCCCCCCACGTACTCTTACACACACACCCAGAAATAATGTTTCACCAGCTATCTGGACATGCCTTAGCCCAGTCAACTTGACATGTAAAATTAACCATCACACTATCCCATTTTCCCCGTTGAGCCTTGAGATAGTTGGAAATATGGCTGATCTCTATATAGCTCAGTCACAAACAGCAGTTTTCAATGTTTCCAAATGGGCTCACTGGTAGGGATATTGACTGTTTTCCAGAAATTCAACCCCTCTACCTTCCTGGACCTCTTATAACCAAAGGCACGTATTTGCAAATCTGCCAGCTGAATTCAGTGTAGTTTGTTATACAATTTCTGTGATGAGGAAATGCAACAACTGAAGCACGTTAGTGGAAAACCTACAATCTTGGCATTTTTAGCATCATGTAGGAACCACTTGAAATACAGCACAAGGCAGGCAGAGCATGGACAGGATTAGCATTGCCTGCACAACGTTACATTGTTACCATTCAGAGATATTAGAACCTTCCAAAGTGTTAGCTAAAAAGTCATTTTGTAGATTGAGAAGAACGTGTCTATATGTCAGATATCAGCAGTTTTTTTTCTAATGAGCTGAAGCTTAAAAGGTAGGAATTAAAGTAAAATCCCAGAGCTATCAGTTTGGTGTCCCTGTGTATTCAAGCCCCCATGTAGCTCCCAATAATAATCTGCTACCAGCAGCGCTGTTTGTAAATAGGCTCTGAACACAGAATTGGCAACAAGGAATCTGATATCTGGGCACAAGTCCAGTCAGACTGGTGTCTACATAAGATGGAGGTTAATCAGAAGATGTAAGTCCCAATATTGAAGGTAGGACTCCCTGTAAATGTATGCTTATTCTTTCTGGATTTGAGGGGAGCTAATATGTGAATTTTTATTTTCTCAAAATCTCACTGGAACTGTTGGAATATAAGAGTTAATCTACAAGACCTTGGAAATTTAATTTGGAAAGGAATTTTAACGTTACACTAAGTTTTTCTTTAAGGAAATATGAGTAAATGTGGTATCAGAGAGAATGGAGCTCTTTGCAATAAACAGACTCAAAAAGAGATCTTGATAATCAAAGCATTAGAATTTATTTTGTGAAATTTCTTTTCATCTGTATAAAGAAGTAGGGAATTCTAAAATACAATCAGTAAAACTAAATTGTTTTGTATGTTTCTCTCGATACACAGACTCAGAATATTGAGGTTAAAAGGTTCTTACCCGTGGGGCGGGCCCAGTGGTGTAGTGGTTAAGTTCATGGGGTTTGCAGGTTCGGATCCTAGGTGTGGACCTAGTACTGATCGTCAAGCCACACTGTGGCGGCATCCCAAATAAAGTAGAGGAAGATTGGCACAGATGTTAGCTCAGTGACAATTTCCTCAATCAGACAAAAAGTGAGTATTTTCCTGATGTAAATTTTTCCATTCTTTTCTTTCAAAGTTTTAACATTTTTGTGTTTTGTGTGCCTTTTTTAACAAAAATATAGTTGGATTTTTAAAATCCATTTTTACAATCTCTACCTTTTAAGTAATGCTTTAATCTATTTACATTTATTATAATTATTGACCTATTTGGATTTGTTTCTATTATTTTACTTTGTGCTTTTAATTTGTCTTACTTTCTTACATTCTTTTATAGTTGAGCTTTTTTTTGGTTTGCTTTTCTTGTTCTCTTTTATCCTGTCTACTAGTTTGTAATTTATCCACTCTATTTCTAGTCTTCTAGGAGATACCTTTGAAATTTTAACTGAATCTAAAATCAATTAATACCCTTTCCAAATAATCAAAGACTTAGAATAATTTCAATCCGATCACCGTATCTTAATTCTGTCCTTTTTTATTGACCCAATGAATTTGGCATTATCATTTCATTATTCTTAAACAGAGAGCATATGTTTACATTTACCTATATTTTCCTTCACATTACTTATTTTATCTCACATCTTTCCAGGACATTTTTTTGTTCCTGTAATAGAATCTTTAGAAGTCCCTTGGTGTAGGTTTATGATGATAAATTCTCTTAATTTTTATTTATCTGAAAATGTCTTTATTTCATAGTCATTCTTAAAAATGTTTTTTTCTGGATATATAATTCTAGGCTGACAAGTATTTTCCCTCAATATATTGGACAGTGAAAGATACTATTCCACTGGTTCCAAAGTAGTTGCCCAACTAAATGTCATTTCTCATTGATAATCTGGGGTTTTTTCCCCTCACAGACTGCGTTCAAGATATTCTCTTGGAATTGTCATACTGTAGTTTTACAACAATGTGTTTAAGTTTGGATGGATTCCTTTTTATTTATACCTCAGGCTTCCTGTAGACATGAATTTCTCTTTCATCAGCTTTGAAAAAAGCTCCAGCCATTTTTCCTTCAAATATTGATTCTCCTCCATTCTCTCCTCCTGAGACATTAACCAAAAAGATATTAGTCTTTATCATTCTCTCTTTAATGATTGTTAATATCCTTCATGTAGCTTATCTCCTTGCCTCTTTTTGCTGCATTCTGGATATTCTATTAAAATTTATCTTAGTTTGCTAATTCTATCTTCAGCTATGTCTAATTTGCTATTTAACTCACCAGTTGAGGTTTTAATTTCAATTTATTTTTCAATTATAACACTTCTTTATGCTTATTTTTCCAAACTTACTTGGACTTTTAAAAATAATCTCTTACTCCTTGCTCATTTGTTAAATTCAAAACTTCATTTTATTAGTTGTTTCTTCATAGTAATTTTATAAAATTTTATTTTACAATTTTAGCATGTTATCACAATTTCATATTTTGCGTGTGATCATTCAGAAGATTTTTAGAGATTTAGATCCATTGTTTGTGATTTCTGCTGGCCCCAATCACAGTGCCTGGTTTCATTGAGTGTTAAAAATAATCTGTGGGACTGTTGAGGCCTAATTGTGGATGCTTTCCTCCAGGTACAATTTGCATTTGCTTCTGATGGGGAATATTCAAGTTTAGCTTTTTCACCTTGAAGCCAACAGAAGGTTTAATCTTGGGATCACATCTCTGATACAGGAACATGCCTTCAAGACAATCTTGACCTTCTCTACTGCTTACTGCTCACCATTCCCTGCTTAACAGCTATCTGCTCTGGTTTTGAGACAGGGAAAAGGCAGAACTGAGAGCTGTCTCTCAAGCAGCAAAAGATGCCTGACCACTCCAGGTAGCCAACCAGCGGCCTGATCACTAGGTTGGTTCCTGGCCTGCAGAAGATGACCGCCTGGCCCAGAGACTAACCAATCTCTAGCTGCCAACCCAACTTCTCACTTCAGACTAACCAACCCCCAGCTGCCCACTTCAACCACTTTAAATCAGCACCCCAGACTCCACCCAGGGCTGGTCAGTCAGTTTCCAGCCAATTAGCCTGGCCTGCTCTCCTTCCTCGGGTAGATTAGTCTACTTTCTTTCTAATCAGCATAGCTTTGTCTCTCAATAAGCCTCTATAATCTTCCCTGAGCCGCTCTTGAATTCTTTTCTGCGCGAGGTCAAGAAGCCACACTAAGGGCCATGTCTGACCCAGGACCCTGGTCCTACCCGGTCCAGTATCAGGTTCAGTTTCTTTTTCTTTTTTGTTTGTGATTTTGCCTATAGGAGATTTACTTTATTTTCTAGTGAATCCAGAAATACATTCAAAATTCTATATGCAGTAATTTATGCAGAATATTTTTTGAGCGGAGTTGTATCAGAATGACTTGGGTGTACAATGGGAATCTATGCTGGTCCCCAGTGTTCACTGTTTCCTTGTCTTGTTGCACACAAACCATTGATTCTGGATATAAAAACAAGCATACACGTTTGTTATTTCCACACTCTAATATCTTTTTCTTTTTTCACACAGAAGACACTGGGAATAGACAATATTTTATGCCCCAGAAAATGACACTATTTCCATAGAATTGGTACACCATAAACCAATTACTTTAATATTACAAATTTGGTTCATTCTAATACTTCTTTTATTCACTAACCAAACATTGGATTTGCTTAAGTAACAGGGAATGTGAAATATTATTTGACCTTGGGTTGTGTTAACTTAATTAAACTGTTCAACTAAAATCTTAATAATTAAACAAAACACAGTGTCAGAACATCTTTAAATTAGGCAACTGATGAAAAATTTCTTCATCTCCATTCTTTAAACTGAAGCTTAAAAGATGGTATAAACTGATTTGAAGAATCAGAAATCTTCTTGATTATTGGATGAATAAAGAGGAGAGAAAATATCCAGAAGTTTGAGCTAGTTAAAAAAGAAATCTTATTTCCTGTTTTGTGAATTAATGAATAAATATAAATTAAATTTAGTAATTATTGAAGATGAAGCCCCCCCCTTGTGCCCATTCCCCTCCAAAAGTAATCCCAGATTTAATATGATGAAAAATGGTAGAAATATTTTCCAGTGCAATCCTCGCCTAAGTACATAAAGGCCTTGCATAGTTCTCTCGCAACTGGAAAGTCCTAACTTAACTTAAATGCCCTCAGTGGAACCGGCTACTGTTAGGACCAGTGTTGTTTAAGCAACATAGGCAAAGAGAGTGTCTAAGTAGCTAAGGAAAGTATTATTGAATACTGGATACTACTGGAGGGCACGAAGGTACCAAGACACTTGATGCATGAGTAGAAATTCTCTGCTTCTGTTCTCACTTTTCTACTAATTATTTATCTCTAGGTAAAGATCAAAACTACAGAACTATGGACCACTATTTTGGAAACAATGAGATCTAGTCCTCCAGGTAGAGAGTAGAATGGAAGCCTGATTAGTTAAACAGCTTGCAATTCTTTCTTAAGCAAACCTGCTCAGTTGTAGAACAGAAAACTAAAAGAGAAAGTCTCACTGTGTAATGCTCTGTAACAAAGGACTACAGACATCAAGATAGGAGATGAGCAGCTGTTATTTTTATTGAGAATGTATTACCACATAATGCCTGAGCAGAGCTCAAAGTGCTTCACTGTAGCCAACCAAAATAAGATGATCTACACTTGCTTGCCATCCTATTGTGTGCAGAGTTTATGTTGTGCAAGGTTTGCAGGTCCCAGGAAGAGCAGACTGCAGTTCTTCTGCCCTTAAGGATATCTCTTTATCATTTTAATAACCGCTGAATTTTTCCTACCTCTGTTTCCTACCTGGTTTTGGAGATAATAAGGATATGCATACCCTTATACAAAAATATAAGGACAAGCAATCCCTTACTCTGTTTTCTCACTTTATAGCAGAGCTGTTAAAGCTATTTAATCAAAGTTCTTTGCTATGTTTTTCCAACCGCTGTCCTGGGAACACCTGCATCAGAATCCATCAGGAATGTTTATTTAAAGTACAGAATCCTTACCCTTTTCCCAGGACCACAGGGTCTGGCCTCTGCAGGTAGTGGGAAATGGGGTGGGGAAGCAGAGAATGGGTGAATATGCATTATGTGTTAATAAGACCTTAGGTGACTTTTGGAAAATTGCACTTCAAGAACCATTGTTCTATAGTCTGTATATTTCATCGCTTATGTTTTGATCAATTTGTAAATAATGAGTATGTAAGAAGGGAAAGAAGAAAGGAGCTATCCACAAAATGAATAATTAGTCCTTAGATATTTTATAATTAGCTATATAAATTTTTGTATAAAGTCTTTTGAAAACTTAATGGTTCAATTCATTATAAATGAATAAAAATCATAAGACTTGACTCCTGGAAAAATTCTAGCATTATTTGCAGGCATGTTAGGAGACAAATTTGAAATAATTAGGGTCGTTTGATAAATAATCTGTGTCCTAATAATGCAATGAAACTTTCAAATCCCTTCAGCAAATTTTGGTTTCTATTTCTTGTTTTCCTATCACAGTCTATTTAATTAACTCCATTGACATCATCACATCTCCGTTTATTTAGACTTCTAGGGAGTTTATCTTTCTGTGTTCCCAGGAATCTTCAGACATAATGAGATGGGCTTATAGTGCACCTCACCAATGTTTGTTTGCTACCTGTTAGCTGGGTTGTCTCAGGTTATGCTGTAGGGTACAAAATATGGCCTCCCTGTAGTAACCCAAGTAAGCATCAGAGAGCCACCATTGGCCAGATTGGCGGCAATTCAAGCTCGTTTGCTCTTCTCTCTTTTTCTTTCCTCTCCTTCTCAGTTATTAAGGAACAATGACTGGTATTTAAAAATGCGAAGAAACTAGTCCTATTTCTTCTTGCCACTCAGTTGAATCTGAAAGTCATTTGCACTTGCTTCCATTTGAAGCAAAACTCCTCAATTGCTATATGTTACAGCCATCACCGATGGGCATTTCTGAGTCCATGTGTTTGAAGCTGAGCTTTGGTGCCTGTTGCTGTCACAGTCACACAGTTGCTTCCTCACAAGACAACAGTGGCTCTTGCAAGTGTGAAGGTGGAGAAGCCCTCCTCCTTGGAGTTCTGTTCAGCCTAGGGCCCTCCACAGCAAATTAGCCTGGGCCCCTCATGATCGCTCTCCAGATTCTCTCCTGCAGCTCCTTCCTCAGGGCCAAATCAGCCCCCTGGAGCATAGGGTCATGATCCGTTTCCAAATCCACTCTTGGAAAACTTGGAATTACTCTGCCTCTTGGCCACATGACTCAGGCAGAGGCTGAATTGTGTCTAGGTCTCTATCCCTTTTGTAATTTCATGTTTATTTTTCTTCCTAACAATTTCCAATTACTCAGAATCAACAGGGCAGAGGTTAGGAATCTTGTTCTTTCCCAAACCAGAAAGTCCAGGGGCTTGTCTGACCCCCAATTCCCAGAAGCCTTTATATTCCTCATATCAATAGTAAATACTTCATATATTCCCTCGCTCACCAAGAAAAAATTAAAATAAAATTCAACCTAATCAAATATTGTACTGCATGCATAGAATATACCATATGATCAAAAATATAATATAATAAAATATTTTTAGAAACACCAAACAGATAACACAATTATAAATATTCCTGCGGTCTACATACTCTATCAGAAGAAGAAAATAATGCATGAAGGGAATTCTCTTCATAAGACTATGCTAGGCAGGGTGGAATGTACTGTAAATGTAGTTGAACAGTTTTTAGGCAAGTTGACTCTTTTACATAATTTTGAGCTCTCAGAAAATCATGCCATGGAATCTCTAGCTTGCAGGTAAAGAGTCTTCATTTGGAAGGGCCTGGGCACAATAGCCTTCGGTGAGATCTAGGAGCTTACCAAGAAAGCGATCACTTTTTGTGGAAGGATGAGATGGCTTACAATTTCCTCACACCCATGTCTGTCCAGCAGTCTGTAATGGCCCTCTTTTGCTTACCATAGAAAGACTAAATTCATCTATTTGGCTTTCAATGGCCTTTTACCATTTGGACTCTTCCAGACTCCAATGGGCTCTCTCCTCCCTACTCAGTGTTCTTATAAGGTTTATTTCCACTTTCAAACTTTGTCCTAGAACACTCTCCCTTCTCCTCTTGGCCAAGCAAAAGCTCTTCCTCCCTTGTAGGCTTTGCTAGTGCTCCTTAAGTGAAGGTTTCCAAGGGACCATAATCTAGCATCCTTCCAATAATGGGTAAAATCTATTCAGCACAATTTAGCCCTAAATAAGATCACATTTGGGATAGTATTAAATAATCTCTAAAGTATAGTGCAGATTTTACTGGGAATGTAACAGACTCTTGCGATTCCAAAGTTCAGCATACTAGAGTTTATGGTATCAAGAGTGGCTGTCAAGGTCTTGTTATGCAGGAATTTGTGCTTTGCAAGGGCTAAGACTGACATGGTGCATGCTGAGGGCCTGGTGCATAGGGGTGAGTCTTTCTCCAGCCATCCAGTAAGCAGAGCAGGATGGAGCATCCTGCAGACTTCCCCACAGCTTTACCAGTCTCTTCTTGTCATTGCTGCTGCACTGACTCTTAACATAGGAGTTAAGCAGCTTTTGTTCCTCTTTGAAAAAATGTTAATAACTTCACCTCTATCTTTATAGAATCACTAAAATTCTAAAGGTATCAGTTCAATTGTTTGATTATTGTTTACAGAATTTTATGGGGGAAGCTATGTGCAATTTTTTAAGAGGCTCACCGACGTGAAGTTTCAACTTTACTATATGCAATGAATATTTTGCTAATTGAAGTGTGTGTGTGTGAGTTTAGCTACACAATTTTCTTGTAGACAGAGACTTTTTAAATAATATTATTCTTGTGTAGTAGAAGTGGCGAATCAGGTTTTCTGTCTAAGAAATGATGAAGTGAATCATTGAACTGGTAACAAGAGGAGAAGCAGATGAAAACAGAAGTAAGGAAATACAGGGGGCAGTTTCTGGGGAGCCCTAAGACTAGAGTGCTAGAAAAATTATCAGCAAATGTCTGCCTTTGAGATCGAAAGGAGCTAACCTGGCCCTCAAGCCATCTGGTCCTGGTCCCTTGCAATTCCTTTTCTTCTATAAATCTACATGCTTGGCTTTCTCAAGCCTGGTCCACATGGATGAGATTCCTGATATCCTATTTCCTTGCAGAGCCATATGGAAAAAACCCTTTTCTGAGGCAATTTTACTGAGGCTCTTTCTTGTAATCCAAAAAGCTCAAAACAAGAGTCATTTTTGTGATCATCTCTTAGAAGATGATTTTAGGACAATGATAAGTATCTTTCTATTACATTTATTTTGAAATACTCAATAACCCTCATGTTCAGACGTTTGTAATTAGCCTTTTGAAAAGTAAGCCTATGCTTAAAAGAAATTTACAAGGACACATTTTCGTGTTAATGTGTCTCTTCCTCTTTGACTCAAAGGAATTTGGTGGAGGATAGCCAATGTCTAAATAGGCCAATACCCCAATAACTACAATATCTTCTCCCACTGACCTAACTAACAGGGGAGTCCACTGAATATTACAGGCTCCACTTCAATAGGAAGACTACCTTAAGTCTTTTGGGATGGGACCTTTTGATTCCTTATGGCATTTGTCAGTTTCACTTAAACCCTGGGGTGTGTGAAGGAACTGTTGAACTACTTATTCTGTGGGGATTGTAGAATAAGTCTTAAAGTTATGCTTGCTTTACCAAAAACACTCCTCCAATTTCGATGCCAACTTCACCAAGATTTACTACAGGAATAGATACAGACTCTCCTTCCTTTCTTTTCTTTCTGTCTTTCCTTCCTTTTAACTTTTTCTCTTTTCTCTCCCTCACCCTGTTTCAAAAGGTGCTAACTGAAAATGTGCAGTTTTGACTTTCTGCTGAAAGGTAATTCTCTGAGACGAATTATTGTTGTATTTTATAGTGACATCACTGCTCACAAACTATAGGATTAATACGTGTTGCTTGGCCAAATTTGAGCTGGCTTTTATCTCCTGCATTTCCTCATTTCAGGGAAAGGGTTTTTAAAGCTCTTTAGTGAAGCAACATCAGAAACTCTTTTCCTGGGTCCCAACAGAAACCCTCACGATACCCGTGAGAGTGTTTTTTTTTCAATGGCACCTAGATGGAGATTCAAGTTCACCTCTGGGCCTAGTTATAGTTCAGGCCTCTTGGCTTATTCTTTGGGACACGTTATCAGGTTATTTTAGAACTTAGAATGACTTGTGGGGTGTCACAAGCTAACCCACTGTACCAGTCTAAAAACTTGAACTCTATAATAACTGCCATTCACTCTCAGCCGGGAGCATTTGCTAGGAGTAAGTAGGCATGATCCATGATCCTGTGCATAGGCCCAGCCCCTTAGCTTAGCCCACAGGAGCCTTCATAAGCTGTTCCCCGTACACATGTGTTCAGTCTCACCTTCCTATGCTACTTTCCAGCCGTAATATGACTTGCATTCCATTCACAGTTCTTCCTGTAGCCTTGTTCACACCCACACCCAAGTCTTTCCATACGGTTGCTCCACTGCCCGGAATGCTCCTCCTGGCCTCTTACTCCTGGTTTCTACTCTTCATCCTTCAGGTTCAGAATCTGATACCTTCTCTGACCCTTCAAAGTTGGGTGAGTACCCTTTGTATGAGTCTCTGACCATCCTCAACTGCACATATTATACAACTTTTTGCACTCTTTTGTTGCCTGGTTATTTTTTCAATCTATTCCACCAAGCTGTCATACAGAATCTTCTGTGACTCTTTCATCAGAATGTCCCTAGCTTTTCACCAGGTCTCTGATGAATGATCAATGAGTGGAAGAAGGAAGCATGAAGGGATGCGTACAGGTGTCTCCTTTACACACACAGCTCTTGCCTCCCTCCCCACCACTTCGAGGACCCCCATATCAGCTTCCTAAGGAGAGGGAGTGGTGATTTCAAATCCTGGAAAGGAAGATGCTAGGTCTTCTTGGAGGTAGTCAAAACTTTTTCTCTTTTGACAGACATCAGGTTTAGGAAAATTTGGAGAAAGAAGACTTCATCTGGCTTCAGGTGGCCAGTTGCCTCCACTTTCTCTCCTAGTCTCCTGGGCTCTTCCTGAGCCCTCCACCCATAGTTTAGATCTGTTCTTTAAGGTCTTAAAACTCTACAGCTTCTTAAGCTTCCAGATTCCTCTAATGCTTTCCTCTAACTGACATTGTCTATCCAGTGTCCCATTCCTGTGTAGCTTTGCTCTCATTTTCCTGGTAACAATAAAAAATAATATTGGTGATAACAATAATTAACATAAATTGAAACCTCTCTTAGTTAGAAATGCTCCAAGCACTTTATTTCATGATTTCTTTTATCCTCACAAGGTAGGAACTATTACCCTTATTCTTACTTTACAGATGAAAAACTTGAGACTTATGATATAAAAAACAAAACTACCCAAGGTCACATAGCTAAGGGCAGGTTTTCCCTCCAGCCCCAGCTCGTCATCAAGTAAAACAGAATATTTCGGGAGACAAAGCCTACACATAAAAGAAAGCCTGGGTATAGTGGTAAGAAGTTTCTAAGACCATCACAGATTAAAAGGAAAACATATTTGAGAAGGAGCCGGGGTACTGGGGGAGGGGCTGCTGGAAATGACCTCTAATTTTACCATGTGGCTACACGTCTTGTCTTTGTGTAACACAGTGGCAAGACATTGGCATAGCAAGGGTAAACAGCATCTGGAGGCAATGTCATGGCTGTGAGTCCTCTCTCTGCAATGACGCTAGACCTGGCAACAGCTCCATCTTCACAGTCCTTTAGGACCAGCACCCAGGGACATCGGTCCTCCTCTCTTATTCTTTTCTCTAGGTCCCTGTGGGTTGCATGAAAGTTGAAGTCGGATAGATTTTAGTTTGAATCCTAATTCTGCCTCTCATTCATTGTGTGATCTTGGGCAATTTAATTAACATCTCTGAGGGGCAATTTCCTTATCTGCAAAATAGTGATGATGATATTTCTTCTTATCGTTATCAAGACTAAAGAGATTTATTATATGCAACATTGTGCATGCAGTAAATACTCAAAAAGTGTTAATTCCTTTCCTTTACTTCCCACACTGTCCCCCATCTCTCCCTCCCTGAACAAGTCAGTAGGCATTTCATGATCATTCTTCAGATTAGAAGACAGAAAAAGATGGTAGATAAAGGAGTCAGTTTGAAGACCCATTTCTAGCACACTATTTATCCAAGCAGAGACTAGACTAAACCAAGAGAAGACCAAGGTGTGGTTCTAGATGAAGAATAGACAGAGAAGTCAATGAGGCAGTTTAGGGAGTCCAGTCAGGCATGAGTACATATGCTAACAAAATACGCTGACGGTGGTAGTGCTTCAACGCAGCAGGGAAACATTTTCATGATAAATGGTGGTAGAACAATCCATTAGCGATTTGGGAAATAGTAAAATTAGAGCAGTGCATTCAAAATGAATTAAAGAGTTAAATATAAGAAAATAAAACCAGGAAAATAACTAGAAATAAATCTAAGTATTCATGTTATTTGGGAGCAGCAAGGGCTTGTTTCGGCAAAAAATAAAACTAGGGAACTCTAAAGAAAAAAGATTGGTGGAATTAGCTACATAAATATAATTTTTGTATAACAAAATACCTCATTATCAAAATTAAAAGGAAAATAATAAATGTATTATTTATAATAATAAAGAGATCTTCATAACATAATAATAGAGCTCTTCCAATCAATAAGAATGTGAGATCAGCACAATAGAAAAATGTACAAGGATAGGATGAGATAATTGACAAGAGAAGAAACACAAACACTAATATATGGAGAGAAAGAGATAAATGACTTCGTTAATGGTCATATAAATGTAAATTAAAACAAGAAGTGAAGATTTTAAATGTGATAATATAAAGTTTGGGCAGAGATGTGAGGAACTGGGCATGCCTCTGGTACAAATGTATTTTGGTTTAAAGAATCTGGAAGTTTATTGGACAATATTACCCTTTCTATTGCCTTTAGGACACGTATAACCCCCGATGCTATTTTGTTGATGTGTTTTCTTGCTGATTTTCTATGTCATTTCACTAAGGAGGAAGCTCCTGCCAGAGCAGGACCCAGACTATCTTCTCATCCACGCTTTCTAATCCATCGAGATTTACTGAATAGTATGTTCTTAGGAAGAAAACTCTCAAAATGTATCTGTACTGAATCCTGACCACAAATTCAACACCTGAATATTAGTTTTAATGAAATGATCAGACGTGTGCCAAGATTCTCAACACAGTATATTGTATAACTGTAAAATTTGAAAAAAAAAATCTAAATGCTTAGCCATAAGAAATTGGATAAATAAATGTCTATCAGTAGAATTCCATAAAGTTGTTAAAATGACACAGATAAATACTCAATCACATGGGGGAAATGATCATATTAAACTATTAAGTAATGAAGTTACAGATTTCTGTATACAGTAGGATTTTAGCTCTATAAAATAATAGCAACAATAACAACAAACTCTGTTCCATAATGCATGCATGCGCATTTCCTTATACGGAAAAATATCAAGAAATATTTTTTTAAAAGAGATAACTCTCATGAAAACCTCATCTACTTTCATTTTTTTTTTTTTTACGTATCTGTATAAAGAACACATCTGTGACACTGTCTACTATGGTCCAATGTTGGAAAAAGTCTCACCATTTTTACCTCCCCATTTTCCAGTCCCATCCCCAATACCTCCTTCCTGACTTTTCCAACTGGCCATTGTGCACCTTGTCCTTTTTATTCCTGATGACAGTCCCAGCCAAGCTTCCAAATGGAGTCCATGTGATGAGCAGGTAACAGCAGCCAAAAGAGACACTTTCCTGGACAAAGCAGCTCAAAGGAGTCGGCTGAGCAGGCAGTAGCTAAAAGTATTCCTGCATAGTTTGCTGTCTCAGGAGTTTTCTGCCAGATACTTAAAATGGACATTTCAATATGTATTTTATCAAATAAACTTTATTCTTAAAATATGTTATTTCTCTTTGCAGTTTCTATAAGTGATTTCATTGCTATTGAAGTTTATTATTTTCAACATCCCATAGAAAGTCCTTCTCCAAATAAATTGGGATGTCTCAACTTACATGTGTAACTTTTTCCTATTACTAATATGGGAGCTAGGTATTTGCCTTAAAGTAATTTCCATTATCCCTTTCATGCATTTGATATTTATATATTTCAACAAAGATTGCCATGAAACACTATCTAGGGAAGTGTGTGGCTGCATATTAATTTATTCTATAAGAGCATCAGTTCCATGTATAGCTCCAGACATGTTAAAATGTTTAGTTACTGGGTAGCACTCAGACATGGAATAGCCTAATTGAGGGAGGGGGAATACACTTACTGGAATCCTTGGTGTATCTGTCACGAATCTCAATGAAACGACTATTCCAGGGATGTCCCCAAGAATTGGAGATAATAAGAGAAACGTGTGAATGGAATAAGTCATGAAAGTGGATAGAAAATTTGTCTTATTTCGGATCCCTTGACTAGGCCCCTCAGAGGCTTTATGTTTTGCCCAGGAAGCTCTTCCCCCAGATAGCACCATGATTGCTGGTCCTCTGCCTTTGAGTTTCTGCTCAGAAGGCACTAACTCCTAAAGTCTACCTGGTTACCTTGTCTAAAGTAGCCCCTGTCACTTCATGTCTGAACAATCCACACCAACAATAGCCACCCTTTATCTCATTTCCATTTGTATTGCCTTTAGGACACTTATCACCACTGTTTATTGGTGTGTTTCCTTACTGATTATTTATGTCATTCTACTAAATTATAAATCCCACCAAAGTAGGGACTTAGACTGTTTTGCTCACCACTCTATCCCCAGTGCCTGGAATATTGTGGACACTCTTAAATACATTGTGAATCAATAAACTTGGTTTCAGACCCAGTACTACTTCAGCTTGAAACGGTGATGAAGTAATTCTATGTATCAACAAGTAACTTTTGAAATTCCTGTAAGGAAAGCTTAGAACAGACCTTTACTACAGACTTTGTCACCTTCCATCATTAATGTCCATTTCCTAGCAGTGTCTTTTTTTTTTTAACTTCTTCCTAGCTTCCCTTTTTTCCTTCCAACAAACATTTATGGAATGCTGATGTTATGTTAGGCCTGAAGATGCAGAGATCAACATGAAATAATTTCTAATTTCTGGTGTTAATAGTTCAGTGAAGGACTGATTTAAAAAGCACATAGATAAATTTTTTTTTAAAGTACAATAAAAGCACAGCGATGGAACAGTGGGAGCTTAGAATTCTGCTGAAACACACACATACACCTCCCTGTAGCTCAAGACAGAAATTGTTACTCTAGGCTGCAATCACCTTTGCCTTCTTTTTGCCTGGTCAACTGGAGTTGGTGGGCAGAGGAATTCGAGCCATTCTTCCTCCTGTGCTCTTTAGTGAATGAAGAGCTTCCTACAGAAACAAAGACAGCTTCATTCCAGCTGAGCTACAGAACCTCTAGGCTGATTGCATTTCTTAGAGTGATGTCCAGAGTGTGGATGAGAAAGGCTGCTCGGGCTGCTGGGGCTTAAGGGTAGATGCACTGTGACAAGAGCCTATGGAAGACAGATTGTATTAACACTTCTGACTTAATTCACATGCTCTACCATTTTTTTGTCATTATGTAGAATTAAGAGATTAGTTTGGCCAGCTTGGCCCTTTTGTCATCTTTCAATAGTTGCTGTTTCTCTGAAATTCTATTTGGAAGTAGTGAAAGAAGAGAGCAAATTGAGTCACCCTGAATCTTACATTTCTACAATAATCCCCTACCCTGCTGAACAGATGCTTCCAGAAAGCACTGAAGAGGTGCAAAAGGGAATATTTTGCATGGATTCTTTCCTTAAGATTTTCAGTTGTCTTCCTCAACTCTTTTGTGGAATAAGGTAGAATACAAGAATATAAAAGGGCATGATGAGTAATCACAGTGTGTAATATTGGCAGAATATAAGTAAAGATATAGAATATAAGTAAAGATGTGATGTAACTGCAAAAACATAGGGATTTTATTAGCAATGTGATCTTGGGCAAATGGCAGACTGTGTTCAGTTTCTCCATCTGTGAAGTAACGATAATAAATACCTACCTCAAGGGTTATGAGAGAATTAAATAAGAGATTGGTTATAAGAAGTACCATTTTTTGTTTAGAGAAGATCAAATATAATTTGAGTAGATGTAGTGGCAAGGGAACTCTGTCTCCACCTCTCACCTTTTAGTTTAATGGTCCAACCATAGGGCATGTTAGTCTCCTCTCTACGAGTGGTGTTTATGACTTGAAAAAAAAGTTGCCTTTATGAAAACTGGAGTTGCATATTGTTTTAGGTTCCTTTTCTACATAACTATTAACGTGTGAGCTGTAAAATTTTTTATTTAAATTGACCCACAATTTTGAGACTAATCATTTATAAAATTTACATTTTAAATAGTTGTTGAGAATGTAGAAGCCATTTGTAGGAAAAGACTTTAACAATGAAGTCCCACGTTCTTCCTTGAAATAGCTGAAGGTGGCCTCAATAGTGGTGCCATTCTGGGAGATGGATCTTATTCAGTGTTGATGCATTCTGGGGCAAAAACTCTTGGATATGTTAATTATCATGGACCTGTGGCCCTGTTTTGGTAGCTTTGGATTTTTTGACAAAAGTGTAACAACAACCAAATACTCCCTCTCCCTCCCAAATCTCTTGGTCTTTACAAACAGCAACCTGAGTTCTTCTCCACAGACACAGACGTGTTTTGTATTCTCTTCGGTGTCTAACACCCAGTATGTTAACAAATGTGTTTTTGTTTTTCTTAAGGATCTGACTTACTCATTCTAGACACAGTACACTTTTATCATATGTTTTTCTAAAACATACTCTTAGACAATGAAAACTTTGTGCACACCCCAACATGCACACACACCCCTAATATCTATGCATCTCCGTTACTTTATCCTTATAAATATGACTCACATTAGCTTGCTGAAGCAGAGAAGATCCGTACAAAGCAAGTAAATCCTAATAATCCCAGAACAATGAAGAGAAGAGAAATTGTTTGCTCAAGGAACTGACTATTAAACCTTTTGCTTTCAAATTTGCATATAGTGGAGACTAGAAGCTTCCTGAACTTTTTCCTGCGGTAACTTTCACTTCATTTCTATTCCTGCTAGCAAAAAAACAACCTAATGGTGATATCCCATGGCTAGGTGGCCTTTTGAGGTCACAGGCAATTATTGGGAGGGATGATTACTGAATCTGTCTCATAAGAAATACTAAAATTAACTTAAAAAAAAATCTTATAGTCTAATGGAAGGAGTTGATGACTTGCTTTCTAGAAAAGTGAAGGGCACTGGAAAGGATTATAACTGTGTGAGAAGATAAGACAGGCATCTTGGGAAGGGAGGACACCCAAGGAATAAGGTCAACTGTGGCCAATGGATGAGTTCTTTGAAGCTGAGCCCGCTTATGAACTTTCCATTCACACAGTCCAGAAATGGAATTGAAGCAGCAACCCTGAGCACTAAAGTGACCTGAGCAAATAAACTATACTTAATTTCTGTGTTTACCATTTGTGTTAAGAGTTTTAAGTACATGTCTCCACCTGCCAACATTAACATTAATGTTGCACGTTTAGAAAAGAGGTAAGAAGTGATGGAGGAATCTACCTAATTCGCCACTATGATGATGCTTAAGCAAATTGAGTGTTGAAATGGCACTTCCCATCTTTGTCTGGATGAGTGCTATGGTCTGAATGTTTGTGTGCCCCCCAAAATTCAAATGTTGAAATCCTAATGCCCAATATGATAGTATTAAGAGATGGGGCCTTTGGGAAGTGCTGAGGTCGTGAGAGTGGAGCCCTCATGAATGGGATTAGTGACATGTAATTTTCCCTCACTGTCTTAGTCAGTTTGGGCTGCTCTAACAAAATACCACAGACTGGGTAGCTTATAAACAACAGAAATTTATTTCTCGCAAGTCCAGGATCAAGGTGCCAGCAGCCCAAATTGACTAACACAGTGAAGGACAGTTATTATGTAGGAACTGCATTTCTGGATCCATGTGTCTTTTGAGAATTCCAAGAATTGCTTCACACTAATTGTGAGCAATTTTCCCTGGGCAATGCGTGTGTGTATGGAGAAATAGTGAGAAAAGCATTTCCTTAAGATCAAAGATGAGGATAATTAAGATTCTTTCCTATGGATGATTGTTGACAGTAATACATGTGGTGAAATATCTTGGGGCCATTTCCAAAAACCTATTACTATACTTTTAAAGGGGAAGTTATAATTTTTTCCCCCACATAGCCTTAATTCAATTCTTGAAATCTTCACGTCATTTATGAATGATTGGGAATGTATCTAATCCGAAACAAGTCTGAGAAAAGAAGGGTATTACAATTAGCTACTGGTTGAGATAAACTCTTAGGGAGAGAGGCAAATGAGGAAAGATAATTAATGTTTCTTCAGGCATTTTGCTGAAGAGTGGTGGCCTTGTAGAAAATACATATATATCTATGAATTGTCCCTCAGATGGTCAGGGACTACGAGATAGGAAGTGTCTTATTTCAGGTAAAGATACTGCTTTACAACTTACCCTTTCAATAAGGTCAAATGCATAGTCTGCTAATAATGTAATATCATATAACAATAATTGTAATCTATTGTCTTACCTGGATTGTTATTTTTAGTAATGTTTTGGATCCTCTATATTTTATTGCACTTTGCATTTTACAACGCATTGTTGAGGCCTATATTCCCATACCTCTAAAATGTAGCGTTCTTTTCCCCACATTTTTACTTTTCTAGAATTGGGGTGTACCATACAAAAACTGTCAAAAGAAGCTGCCTGACCTCCAGGGAAAGGAGAGGGTTGGGATGTAGTTGCATTGCCTGATCGTGTTCAAATTGGTCTGGGGAGAGACAAGCTCTGATCACTTGACTGTAACCTTGGTGGGGCTAGTTGCACTGCTAGAGCAACGTGTTGGATTCTAATTTATACTTCTATTACTCATTGTCATTTAAAGTATTTTTTAAGAGATTGCAGTGCAATAAGAGGCAATGTAACATTCAGGTTATCAGCCTGGCTCTGCAGCTGGATTTCCTAAGCTCAGAGCCCAGGCCCCTCCTCACTAGGCCTGAGGCAGGGCCTAGTGTCATGGGCCGTTTGTTTATCATCTCTATAATGGGGAAATGAGACACCTACCTCATTGGGTCACTGTAAAGATGACAATGAGCTCACCTACATAAAGCATTTTTCACACTGCCTGGCACCCCATTCACCCATTTGTTCAGTGAATATATAAGGAGTTCTTACTATGAGCCAGGGACCATTCCACCTGCTGGAGATATAGAGATGGATTAGGTAGCTAAGATATGTCTGCAGCTCATTTTTAGTGATTACAAAGAAAAAAATTATGTCAGATGATGATAAATGCCACGAAGACAAATGGGGAGGTGGTAGGTGATTGGAAGGGAGTTACTATTGTTAGGTGGTCAGAGAAGAATTGTTGGAGGAGGTACATTGGCTGAGACTTCAGTTGTGAGAGGAGGCCAACCAAAAACAGATAGGAGAAGGAAAAGGGCCCACAGAGCACCAAGGATCACAGTAGAAAGTGGCGTCAGAGTCTTGAGCAGAGCCCAAACATCTGATCAGGTTATGGGGCTGGCATTTATTCTGAGGACAGAGTGAAGTCAATCAGAGGGATCTAAGCAGGAGAGTCATTTACAGTTAAATTACCATTATGAATGATGTTTGGGGAGCTGGAAAGCCACGCAGAGGGAGGTCTTTGAGGAGCCTAGTGGGATAATCCAAAGAGAACTGATGGTGGCTTGGGGCAGGATGGTAGCAGTGGAGATGGAGAGAAGCAGATGGCAAATGAAACCTTTCATGTTTGAGTAACTAAAAGAAGTTCAGCATGGCTGGGCCCATAGAAGGGGTAATTTGTAGGTGATTAACTGACAGTCTAATTAATCGAACTGATGTTGGCTCAGCGAGCCAAGGAGTAGAAAGAAAGATTTCTTAGACTCTCAAGGTCTGGCAGTAGTGCTCTTTTATTCAGAGAATAGCATGGAGTAGCATGGGGACAGGACCCATGGGCAGTGAAGAGCTGCAGCATGGGGACAGGCCCTATGGACAGTAAAGAGCTGCAGCATAGGGACAACACCCATGGGGAGTGAAGGACTGCAAACATTGGTTGAGGGTAGGGCTAAATTTATAAGGCATAGGTGTGTGCATTATTTCCTTACAAGACGAAGGAAAGATCATGTAAAAAAGCCATTAGAATGGTATCAGTGCATGTCGGGTCTGGTTATCAGGTGGTCCTATATCTTTGGATATGAATCGGGTCAGATCAGGTCAGGACATCCTATGCTTCCTGGAGGATGATATAGATCAGTGTGTAGGGAGGACACCTTGGGCTTCTCTCCCTGGGGCAACCTTGATCCTCATCATAACCAGAAATGCATATTCATGGAGGGGAGATAGTTAGCATATGAGAGATACTAACCAGCTACTACAAACTCCTCCGTTACAACTATTTGACCTGCCCTGGAGAATTTGGTAATTAGCACAAGGAGATGTTAGAAGTAAATTTTCATTCTTGAAATGATCAGTGTTCAAAATAGATGGATTGGCTAGAAAAATTGCTTCTTGATAGAAATATCTGCCCAGCAAGCCCCACCTTGAAACTCTTTAAAGAAGTGCCCCAAATCTGATGAACCTGTGTTCCTGCAATTCTCTGATGGTTTCCTTAACCTTACTGAACTAGATCCTGCCACTAGAGTACTATCACATCTGCCTCTGCCATCCATGTTCTGCTGGGCCTGGTGTCGTTTGCTCTGTCATGACACCTCTTTCATTAGGGTAATTTAGGGAGCCTCAGGGACAGAGACCAGGGGCTCCACCAGCCCTACAAGCAGTTGGAATGGCCATTTTGTGTTTCTGTGTTGAATGTGATACAGGATGCAGGATGAGACTAGCTTTCATAGTTATATTTTTCTCAATGAGATTATGCTCTCTTCTACTGTTTTTTTTTTTTTTTTTTTTGAGAAAGATTAGCCCTGAGCTAACAACTGCTGCCAATCCTCCTCTTTTTGCTGAGGAAGCCTGGCCCTGAACTAACATCCATGCCCATCTTCCTCTACTTTTTATATGTGGGATGCCTACCACAGCATGGCTTGCCAAGCCTTGCCATGTCCGCACCCAGGATCTGAACCGGCCAACCCAGGTACCCCGAAGCAGATATGTGCACGTAACCACTGCGCCACTAGGCCGGCCCCTCTGTTCTACTTCTAACCACTGTGAAAGACAAAACACACTGGACAATTAGGGAGATGATTTTATTTGGGCTACTGCAATAGGGAGAAAGCCCATTAATAAGGAAATTCTCAAAGAAAGAGAAGAAAGCCTGGGTTTTACAGAGGCTAGTAAACAGGGAACCATCTACTTTAGGATTCTTGAGAGAGAATGGAAACCAAACTTATTTCGGACTACTCAGGGTAGGGTGGTCCTTTGAGCTTTCTTGGAAGACAAAAGAGTGGGCAAATTTTCAAAAATAAAAGAGTGATGTGATTTCTTAACCACTCCTGTTTTCCAGGAGCGCAGGGCTCAAGTAAAGTTCAACCTTGTCACTATTGAAGGCTAAAAGAAGGACACATTGGCCTTAGTCATTTTCAACACAAGGGAGGGACGATCTTGGCTTATAGGGAGGATGAGGCAGTGGAGAAGGAGAGGAGTGGATGGAATTGAAGGATGTTTAGATATAGAACTGAGAGGACTTGGTCATTGATGGGATGAATGAGAGTTGAGGATAAAGTGGAAGTTTCTGGCTTGGGAAATGGGTAACTGGCAATGCCATTTACTAAAATACCAAACATGAAGAAGGAATAGACTTGGAAGAAAATGATGTTGAGTTCAGTTTTAGTCTTGGCTGAGGTATATAATGTTCATCTGCCATGCAGTGTCTGACATGTAAGTGACTGCTAAACATTTGCGAAAGAATCATAATCATAATGTCGAAGGTGAGTGTACAAATTAGCAATAGACCAATGATCAGTTACTTTTCCTATTTCATAACTTGAGCTACTCACTAGAAAATACATAGATTAGAACACATCTGTCCTTCTAAAAGCTCTTAAAAGTGCTGAAGGTGTCAATTAAAAGCTCAATGAAATTAACTGGCGATTTCCAAGAAGCAAGGGAAAGAATGAATCCAGAGTATTTGCCCAATTGAAAATTAAGCAAAAGTCTAAAACATAGATTTTCTGCTTAGAAAAGTAGAAGAAATCTCTCAAATTCCTTCAGTTTTCCTCCTGTGACCTGGCTTCTCCAGAGATCTCAATCCTTTGCACACTCTCTGCCCCACCTGGCAGCAAGCATCTATTTCTGTGTTGCTGAGAGGGGGAATCAGCCTACTTTCTCTACATAAAAACAAAAACTCATTCCTCCCATCAAACATACAATTCCTGCAGAACAGATCTGTGTGATAAGACTTGAAAATACAAGCAGTTCAGCCTGAGGGACTGAAAGAGGAATTACAAGCCCAGACTCATTAGCTAATTACAATAACTCACATCAGCTGTTACTTTAAAAAATATATTGCCTGTTGAATGAGATTCTTTTTTTTTTTTTTTTTTTTTTAAGATTTTATTTTTTCCTTTTTCTCCCCAAAGCCCCCCAGTACATAGTTGTATATTCTTCGTTGTGGGTCCTTCTAGTTGTGGCATGTGGGACGCTGCCTCAGCGTGGTCCGACGAGCAGTGCCATGTCCGCGCCCAGGATTCGAACCAACGAAACACTGGGCCGCCTGCAGGGGAGCGCGCGAACTTAACCACTCGGCCACGGGGCCAGCCCCTGAATGAGATTCTTGAGAATATTAGCATCTAATTTTCTGAATGGTAATACAAAGTGCCGACATTTTTGGCTACGTCAACAGGCAATGCATGGTGCAGAGTTAACGCAATTTTTGGTGCAAGACAAAGACATCTGGACTGAGGGTCAGGAACTTCGGTTTTAGAACCAGCTATAACTAACCAGCTGCATGACCTTGTGCACGAAACTTAACCTTTGGGCATTTTGTTTCCTTGTCTCTAAAAGAGATATTTTTGATTTTCCAGTTCATGGTCTTAAGAATTCGGATTATTCTAGTCCAGTCTACACTAAAATAAATAAGTAAATATATAAATAAATAAGGGAGAAGCTGAATAATATCACATTGGTGAATTTATATTTGATATTTGAAGAGAATTAAGCATATTTGTTGGTGAGGGCTGTATTAATGTGAGCACAAATGCACACATATATTAGGCAAAAGTTAATTATGGAAAATACCTGAGAGCTTGGGGTGGAAGAGGAATAGAAGAGACTGGATATTGCTCATCCATCTTTGTGTTCGGAACTGCATACTTTTACTCTCTGCCATGACCCTCTCCATCAATGGGAGAATCCCCCAAGCCTCCCTCCCTTTGATTTCTGGAGCTCACACCTCCAAGTGAAGGATTCCAAACTTGGAATCCCTAGTCCATTCCTCTCTCTGTGGTTACTCAGTTACATCTAGGCTGGAAAACGGAAAAGCAGGAGAAAAAGAATGAAAAAGGAAATGGAACAGAATAGGCAAGAACTGTGGGACAGCTACTGAAGGTGTAATGTATGTGTAATATGAGTACAAGTAGAAGGAAAAAGAAAGTTGCAGAAGAAATATTTGAAGCAACAATGACTGAGAATTTCCGCAAACTAATGTCAGACACAAAACCACAGATCCAGGAAACTGAGAGGACATAAAAACCTAAACTTAGGCATGTGATACTCACACTTCAGAAAAGTCAAAGCTAGAGGAAAATCTTGAAAGAAACCAGGGAACAAAACACCTTACCTATATAGGAACAAAGATAAAAATTACATCCAACTTCTCAAAAAACCATGCAAGCAAGAACACAGGGAAGTGAAATAATTAAACCGTTGAGAGAAAAAAACCCACCAACTTAGGTTTGTATATCCTGAGAAATTACCACTCAAATAATGAAGAAATAAAGACTTTCTCAGACAAACAGAAATTGAGGGAATTTGTTGCCAGTAGACCTGCCTTGCAAGAAATACAAAAAGAAGTTCTTCAGAGAGAAGGAAAATGATATGGGTAATAAAGCTGGATCTGCATAAATAAAGGAAAGGCATCAGAGAAAGTATAAGTGAAGATAAAGTAACAACTTTTACTCTGATTGTTGAGTTTAAGAGTTCTTTATATATTTTGGATAACAGTTCCTTTATCAGATATGTGTTTTGCAAATCTTTTCTCCGAGTCTTCTCATTCTCTTGACTGTACTTAGCAGAGCAGAAGTTTGTAACTTTAATGAAGTCTAGCTTACAAGTTATTTCTTTCATGGATCATGGCTTCAGTGTTGTATCTAAAAGTCATCACCATACCCAAGATTACCTAGATAGCCTCCTGTTATCTTCCAGGAGTGTTACAGTTTTGCATGGTGCACTTACTCCTACTGGAGTTCCTAACTCTTGCAAATGTCTACCCTGAGCCTCCAGCAATTCTTGCTACTCTGGTACTGGTTCCCACAGAGCTTCCTGCTCATGGGTTTCTGCTCCAGTGAGTTGTGATTCTCTCTATCCTCCTGTCTCTAATTTGAGGGGCAGTGGTTTGCCCTGTGACCTGACTTTTTTTGATAGATCTAAAAAGACTTATTGGTCTTTCAGTTTGATCAGTTTTTTACATGTTCTTAGGATGGAGTGGTGACTTCCAAGCTCCTTAAATGCTGGACCAGAAACTGAAAGACTGCACTATTTTTAAACTGCAATTTTAAAAGTCATTTTGTTTTCAGATGCATAAAGTCATCTGACATAATGATGACCACTGAGAAGGACACTTGGGTTAAAATACAAAAAACTGGACTCTTCTCTCTGCCATCCTCTGTCTGAATCTGTGAGTCAGACCCAACCACTTCACCATTCAGGTCTGTTAAAGAGGCATTGGGTAGATCAAGGTTTCGTTACCTTTTTAGATATGAGGCATCTTTGACCGTTTGGTTCAGGCCGTGGATACAAACTCTCTTCAGCTAAAGATGCCTATCTGTCATGGACCAGCTGGACCTAGAAATTCTTGCACAGGTCATCTAGAAGATCGTCTATAATGCCGTCTCAGCCTTTTTGACTAATTCTAGTTTTCTAGCTCTGTGTGAACTCCGTACTCACAGGTATTTTGAGATAAGTGAAATACCACAAAACAAGTAATACTAACTAATATTTATTGAGCACTCCTAATGTGCCACGTGCCTAGACTTGTGTATAGAGTATTCATTTTGGTCCTCACCATAGTTTTAGGAGGGAGGCAAGTATGAGCAGCCCCTATTTCGCAGGACATGTTTATTGCTAATTTTGTGCCAGGAATCGTGCTGAGCGAGTCCACCTAACGACCCTACCAGGGTTTGCATTAGAGTTTGTTAGTAATTTAGAATGCAAACTGGGACACTTTTCAGAATTGAAAGACTCATTATTAATAATTAGACTTGACAACAAGCAAAAATAGAGATTCTCAAGGGCAAACTGGGACATATGGTCCCCTTAGTTACCAACCTTCTTAAAGAGGAGAAAACTGAGACAAGAGATGCAAAGTAGCTTTCCAGAGGCTATATCCTAGTATGAGGACTAGAAACATTTCCAGAAACATTAGACTCAGTATTTAATCACAACATGCTGGGATAGACCAGTGAATGGCACCTATGATGAATTTCCCAAGTTGTCCTCATATATCCTTCTAGTGTGTGTCATCAATCTGCCCTTTAAAGGAGAATTCCCCGGTACTTGACCATGTACTAGTATCAGTGACTGTAGAGATAAGCTAATGCAAGCTTAGACATCTATGAAAACCAGGATTATACTTCACTGGAAATGCTCACAATAGCAGATTTTCTCTTTTTTTCAAGAAGGAGAGCCTAATTACCTTTCGAAATTCCAAAAATGTCAAACTGATTACGGTGTATGCTTTTTTTATAACATCACATGCACCGAAGTTATTTTGGGATAATGAGCAATTTTAATCTTGCTTAATAAAAGCTATTCACAGGGCACTTTAGGAGGGGATCTGCATATAAGTAGTTTTACTAAACCACTTTCCCCTTCAGTGGCATTTATTCAAGAGTATGCAAATTCTTCTAAAACTGGCAGCTAAATTTAGAAATCAGAAAGGCAAAGCTATGGACTTGAGTAAATTTTCTGTTTTTTAAGAATATATCTGATAAAAAGAAAGTACAATTGAATTTTGAATTTCACCTATCATCTATGTGCTAATAAAAAGCAGTGATGTGCTGAGTTTTGAGTTTGAGTTTGAATTCAGGTTTACAAGTTAAGCTAAATCTAAAAAGATTTATTTAAATCATTCAGTTGATATGATGAAATAATCATCAAAGGATGTTTTAAAGAAAAAATGCATCAGGAATCTTTTTTTAAAGAATATTTTGTTTAACTTTTCAAGCAAAAAGGAATAGGAAATTTTTATGGCAACACTCTAATCATAAAAGTGAGTTGAAAATAAGCATCTTAAATTATAAGAGATTCCTTTTTCTGGCCAACTAATAAGAACCTATAGATGATACAGGCAACATGACCCAAGAGACTGAGACATTCATGACTTGGTATTTAAGATGGAGAGAATGGCTTACTCCACGTTTCCCACGGCTTGAACAAGTCTTCTAGAAATATTCTCTGCCCATTTTCTGCGGTAGGTCCTCGCTTTCTGAAATCCTGCCATTGTCAGTGCTCAGACTCTCACCAATAGAGATAGGTTTATGAAATGAGACCAGTGAGGTTCAGAGCGCTATCTGGTCTGATGGAGGCAATATGGAGCATAATTTTCTCTCGGGACTTTGATTATCTTCTGTTCTGCCAAAGATTTCTGCCTTTTCCAAACAATAAAGAGATAAATGTGCAAACAATCGAAAAAAGAAAATGAGGGGACTTATCTGTGACTTCCATCCCATAGTCTCTCTGCCCCTAGAAACTTATCTGTTTTCCCTTGTCTGACCATTTAAGATGTTAGGATTTCCTCCTTACTATTCCCAATCCCTTTTTTCTGTTTCTATATCTATCTTGATTTCAAGACATGATTTTATAATTTCTTAAGGAGTCATGATTACATTCAATGCCCAAGGTGCCCTCTCAACCATGTTCATTCACTAAACAAGTTCTTATTATGTCTGCTGTGTTGCAGGCTCTCTGACCCTGGGAAGCCATGGTGAAGCAAAAGCATCCCTGCCCTCAGGAAGCTGACATTCTTCTGCATCTTACTTTCTGAAAGCACTTCCCTTGCTTCCTTCCTTCCTATACGCACAGGGCTACTCCACTGTATAAAAATCCTTTCTTGATCCTGACTCCCTCCTCTGGTCAAAGTAAACCTTTCTCTTTTCGTTCTTCCTATTGGCTGCCTCCATTTAAACACCTGGGACACCTATGCCACCCATTCTACTCCATCTGTGACAAATGGTTTCCTTCCTTGCCAGAGAGCACAGACTAATGTTAGCTTGGAGTTAGTGGGTCTGCTGATCCCTAGAGATCATTAGATCCTCAAAATTTTCTACAAGTAGAAAGTGAGTTCATAACTTTTCCCATACAACTTATTAGTGATAGACACATCCCTGGTGCTAGAAAGCTCTCACAACCAGCCCATGAGCTCTCTCAACTATGCACCAGATATTGTTGAAATATCCTCTTGTAACGCTATTGGATAGCAAGTTCTAGAAAGGCAAGCTTGACAAAACTGTGACACTCAGATTGAATTTATAGATGACTTAGTCTGCTCTGCAGATGAGGAAATGGGGGCCTGGATCAGCAGAGTGATTGTCTCAGAGTCCTCAAGTTTTAATAGTGGGTAGACCAGAGCAGGTCTCCAGGTCTCCTGATTCTAGGGCTTTCTCCCTCTTCCGCTTGTATTCAGTCCTCTGTCTTGGTTCTTCCTTGGGCAGGTTCCCTGAGAGCCACTGAAAATATGATACATTTCTCCTCAGTCTACACTTTCTGTACCCAGGCCCCTCACAGGCAGAATGCTTCCCAAGGAACACATTGTTCTTGGTGTCAGTCCTTCTGCTGACACTCCTTCCCTCAGAGAACTCACACGCTCCCTATTTTCACTATCTATTCACACTCATACTAGACCTTTAATTGCCACTGAGCCCTACATTTTAGACTGCTGGAAGGATGAGTGAGATACGTGCTGCATGTCCAAGATGCGTGTATGGAGGAGAGGAAATCGCCATACAGCTCCCGCTCAGAGACCTCAGAGAGATGCTTCTGTCCCCTCCTCTGAGCTTCTAAATAACCTTGTAAGGGCACTGAGGTTCAGAAAGATTAAGTACTTGTCTAAGATCTCACAGCTAGTAAGAAGTGAACTGGGATTTGAACCAGGTCTTCTGTCTTCAAGTCCAATGCTCTCAACAATATCAATATCAGGCTTTCTCCAACTGAAGTTGCTTTTAAACTCTTATGTTGCTCCCCTTGATCCTTTCTGGCTAGAAACAACTGCTTTTGTTCTTACAGAGTGGATCTTCATTTCTTATAACAAGCGAGATTCCTCAGCCCACCTTTCCTCCAGTCTCATCCTTTTAACGTCACATCCCATCCACCGTTATCCAGAAGGAAGTGAAATGGAAAAGCCAAGAGAGAATGGTGAAATTGGTGAGCGTCCTTTTTTTTTCTTCCTGGTCTACAAAATAGCTATGATAATACTACCGATAGCACAAATCTGAACAGATTACATGAGCTCATCCATGTAAAACACATAGTTGTATGCCTGGCACATAGCTAGTACTCAGTAAGGATTCTTTTAGTCACGATCCAGAGAGAAATCTAGTTCTATGCCATGTATTTTTAGGAATAAAGCAAAATTAAGAGAAAAGCTCCCTCCAGTTTACTTAAATGAACATCAACAATTGCTATTGTAAGATTTGTAGAATGCATTTTGATGTCCTTCGAGAGGGAAATCCAACGAAGAGAAGATGGGAGAACAAACTGTCAGGTCTGTTTCTTAAATTGTTAATATAATTGTTTTCATTATTTTCACTTATGAAAGCAAGCATACTCATTATAGAAAAATTTGGGAAATTCAGGAAAAAATAAAAGCATATTATTCTCCAAAGACAAAAGACTACTGACATCTGGTGTACTCATCTTTAACTCTTTCTAATTCTGGGTTATAAAGAGTGTTGCCACATTCAGCTGTGCAAGTTGTACACTGTGCCACCCCAGGAAGCACCATCTATATGACCTGCTATGCGATTGACACTCTCTGGAATCGTACCATGTATCACATATAACATATATCTGTATACATGTGCATTTTTCTTTTCTCCTAATTGTAAAAAATGTCCCTATGATACTACATTGTAATTAATGTGGTAGTATGACTATTTTAAGTGTTATAAGAACTGCTTCAAAAACATTTTTCGGAGATGAAATAATATCCCTTTAAGTGGTTGTGTGATTTACTTAACCATTACATAATTTTTAGAACTTTAACATGTTTCCAAATTTCTGCTATGAGTAATACCATTGTGATGAACATCTTTGTGTAGAAAGCTTTCTCCTATATTTTGGAATTTCTTTAGTACACAATACTATGGCTAAAGGGTAAAAATTTTGTATGGCGTATAAGATATATTATCAGATTGCTTTTCAAAAGTGCTGTATCTGTTTATATACCTCCTTCCAAAGGGGTATGGAGGCTTCATATGAGTAAATCCCAATGTTTTCTTAAAGTCAACACTTACTTTAGCTGTTACCTAATATTTTAAAGCAAATCTGGCTCGTCATCCAAGTACAAAGAGAGAAATCTGCCGAGAAAAATGGAGCCAGGCATAGTACATCTGGCTTGAAGTAAAAACCCAAAGGACTGAAATATCCCAATAAAAGAATTGGATTCACTTGGCCAACCTTCCTGCTATATCTGAAGGTCATACGTTTGTAGATACAAAGAAAAAAATAAATGTCCAGCACATTTTTTTCTCGGATGTTAATATTATTAGGACATTTACAAACACAGGCCTGCTTGTGTTTGAGAAAGTTTTCTATGCTCTTTTAGAGCTTTGGGGACAAATTCTAGGAGAGGCTGTAAGAGCAGAAGCAGTAGTGAGGTTTATATCCTTGCTACCCAAAGTGTGGTCCAGAAGCCAGAAGCATCAGCAGCATGTGGGAGCTGGTTAGAAATGCAAAATTTCAGGTCCCAGCCAGAAATATGGAATGAGACTCTGCATATTAACAAGATCCCCAGGTGATGCATATGTGATCCCCAGGTGATGCATATGCACATGAGATTTTGAGAAACACTGGTTTGTGTGTCCAAGGGGAATTACGCTCAAGTTGAGGAGCCACAAAAATGCACGTTGGAAATGACCTGGAATGTTCAAAATCTCACTTTGCTCTGGGACAGGTGCCCCACAAGCTAATCCCATAGAACCCTGACATGATTATAGAACCCCTTATCATATTGCGTCGGGATTGTGTGCATTTTTCCTTGTCTTCAATAATTTTGAAGGATGTTGCTAAATAAGAGGACTGTAAACTAAATACCCTTTTTGCAGAGAAATGAGCTACATTTTCCCTTTATTTTCCAAAGGCTACTCAGGAGAGAGAGTACACTGAAAATTCCAGTGGTAAATCTCTTGATGGGACAAATATTTGCTTCTTCAACTAGAACAGATCTGCCTTCAGACTCCACTTCCTTTTGGTTACAACACAGTTAAATCTTATGCTTAATCACTAGCAAATCAACTTTTGTTAATATTCTATCTCATATTTTAATGTCTTATTTGGCAGGTGTGGTTGAGTCACTGGCAAGCGTCTAATTTATGTCAAATCTAATATTATTTTCCTACAGTGAAAGTATTCCCTGTCTTGTCTCAGTCCTGAGATAATTCTTTTTCTTCTCTTTTTCGGAAGAAGATGAATTGTGAAAGCAAAGTTGAATAACATATGTTAAAAGTGGTTGTGAGAAGCAAAATCACACTTACTTAAAAACACCTGAAAAAATATATATATTTATCCAGAGATAACTTAAAAATGGCTGAATATTGACTAAACATTAAATGTTAAAGAGAAATTGCAAGTACTATATTTAAACCATAGGCAAATTTTCTGAGTAATTTGAGAGGGGAGAAAAGTGGAATGGAAGCTTTTACAGGAGAATATTTTTGCTCAGGCCCAGTTCAAATTTGTCACTTCATTTAATTCTATTACTGTTTCCATAACCCTGAAGCCTCAGAAACGCATGCAGTTCTTTTTTCTGGATGCCTCGGATGTGGTGTCTAGCTGTGGTGGTAGGCAACAGCATTGTTAAAATGGAAGAGGAAACATTTCAGCAAACCCAGGAAGACAACTGGTGTTAACTGAGCATCTATTAAGTGTCAGCCACGCATAGCCACATCACAGGCATCGCTGTATCAGAACTTCGACATTCATAGATGAACCCTCTATTTTCATAGATGAAATGATGGATGATTAGAGAAGTAAGTTGCCATAAACTTACACATTTTAAGGGGGAGAATCTAGAATTAAAAAAACAGGTACATTGGCTTGATTCCAAAGCTCATGTTTCTCTACCACATGCTGCAAAAATGATACCATCTCAAACATCAAATGTCTCCTGCATTTCTGCTGTGACTTGGCTATGAAGAAAGGTGTATTTATTGTATCTGGATAGGAATAAGTCCTGTGGAGGGGGGTTCATCCTTGGGCTTATCTCTTCTGAAACAGCCCCAGGGTCTGTGGATCAGTCAACATTTGCCGACTGCTAGGGGCTCCAGAAAGCCTTCTCATCTACTTTAGCTTAAGCAAAGTAGTATTGTTCATGATTTTATTTTTTATTGGACCAGTTCTGCCTTTCTAGAGGATCTGTTTATCCTGAGGAAGCTTCCTATGAATTTTAGCTTCTACCTGCTCTCTTAAATGGGCTGTTCCAAGTATTCAGTGACTGTGTTCCAGTTGCCAGATCCCTACCCTGGAGGATGTCTATCTTAGGCATTGTGGCTCGGGAGCTGGTGGACCAGAGGGTAGCGGCATTCCTAAGGAGCTGCCACACAAGGATTGAGGGGTCGCCGTTCCATTTGCAGTGCTTGGGAATTCGACCCTCAGTAAATAGCTCCTCTTGAGCCCTTTACCGACAAGGGCTCAGTGGTATTAAGACGTGATTTATTTACAGCTTTACAGATCTGAGGTTACATTAGGAAATCTTTCCATTGCCAAGATAGACCTCCCCAAGGACCATTCTCAGCTAGGAAATGCTTGATCTCAAGCCTTTAGAACCCACTTGAATCTAACGAAAAAAAAACATACTTGGTCAACTAGGGATTGGTTCTGTTCCCGTTTAAAAATCATCAAAGAAACATTTCCTAAGTGTGGTCGCCTAACACGCCCACCCAACAAGGCCACTGTTTCACTTCTTTTGCTTTCTGAGGTGGTTCTCAGATCAAATTTACTTGACTTCAGACCAGGGTTTTGCATCCATGCCCTCCAAGCATCACACAGCACACCCTGCACACTTCTGAACCATCTCAAGTAGGCACGCCTATTCCAGAGAATGAGGTCAGCCTGTACCCGCTTTAGATGGAGAAATCCAAGCTTAGGTTAGATCCAATAACTGGAGCTCAGGAATGTTCCTCTAAAGCTCAGAGACGGGTGGAAGAGTCAGTCTCAATTTCATAAATACTTCACTAATCCCTTTCAAGTTTTACTTATATTCCCTTGAATATTTTAGAAGTAATTAATGGTTAACCTTGGCCAAATTACTTAGCTTCTCTAAGCCCTGGTTTCATCATTGGTAAAAGAGGGATCGTAATTGTAGGACCTCGTAAATTTATCATCACCATTAAATGAGGTAATCTGCCTATGGTGCTTCCAACAAGCCAAGCAGCTGAAAGACGTCGGCCATTACCTTGCTCTTTGATACTCTTAGTCATGCTAAGTCGAAGAAAACACTTTTTGTTGTTGTTTATTTTTGATGAAGTTAACGTTATTCCCAGCTTGGCTCCAGGACTATAGTTGGGTTCACAAATGTGGCTGTGTCAGGATCACTCAGAGAGAAATTCGGATACACATTCCCTGCCTTCGACCTTTTGACTCAGTCCTTCGGAGATTCTGCACAAGGGCCTGAGGATCTGGGTTTTTAAAGTTCCTCAGGTGCTTCTGATGATTGCCAGGGTGGAGAACTACTTCTCTACCAGGTAGGAAGTGCTCCCTCATCACCATTTTCTCACTGCAGCCAGAAGTTCAGGAAGGAACAAAGGCAACGTAAGTTTAAGCATCATTTTTCCCTCTCTTTGCTTAAAAGTGGTGATTGTCTCACTTAAAAGTATTCAGGTGGGCGTAACCTCTCACTTCCCTACAGTAGCCAGGCTGCACATATCCCGTAAGAGGCAACACCCCAGACCCACAGATTCTGGAAGCCGACTGGGTCTGGGGGCACACTGATTTCAGGGGCTTTGCATGAATATCCACTTACCTGCAAATGCCGGAGAGGGACAATTCAGGAATTGTTTTTCCTTGTAATTTTGGATGTCCTTCTCTGGCAAGAACAAAACTTATTTTGCACCTGGAAAATGGGGATAAACAAGACGACTCGCTCCTGGAGCTGGTTGGGAGAGTGGAAGAGTCAAGCACTCAGTGCTCAGGCTTTGGAACCTCTCAGGAGGCCTTAGGAACTTCTAAATGACAAATATATCCCAAAATGGTTGTATCCTACATTTTGGTTAATCAATTGATATAAATGTGATGTATTGTTTTAAATGTAAATGACTTTCAACATGGGCGTGTTTATTTATTTTGCTTTATTTCGTGCTCTGCACTTTTGGGAGGCCCCATAACAAAGTGTTGCACTTTCCCGGTCCATCCAGTTCTTCCCAAAGGCCTTGCTGCTCTCTCTTTCCCTTTCTACAGCCCCTTTTCTTTTGTTTGTCCTTTCAATCTTTCTTAATCCCTGGGACAGTCTCCCCCTCCCACGGCCCCACCCAGTCCTCCTTTGTTCCCTCCCTCTGTGGTCAAATGGCAGTTTGGCTGATCTTCAAGTCACATAAGAGTCACCTCTGGTCTCCTGACTAGAGAAAATAGGGGAAGGGGTATGAGACTCTGCACCCAAAAGGGGCTCTTTCTACAAAGTCAGCTGAGCCTTCAGGGTTAAGGCAACAATGCTTTTTCCAGGTGTTGAACTTTGACTTTTTTTCATCAGGATTGACATTGTTTTTTCTTTTGACGTTGCCTTCAAAATGCTGTGACCATTTTCTCTCTGGCCTTGGATTTGTCTTAGTTATTAATTCAAAAATTATAAATTTCTTGATCACCTGTTGTGGCAAGAACATAACTTATTTTGCATCTGTCTCCTTTCCTCCTTGGAGACACCATATGTCCATTTCTGGCTTCTACCCTCTTTTATAAACACAAAAGTGGAAAGGTTTGGCTTTATTCAGTGAGTATCTTTTATGTCAGTAAATTATATATGTCCCTCTGTTGCAATCTCAGTCATCTCTCCTTAACTCATACGTCTTCCATGTTGAAATGTCCCATTTGTTCTAACCATTTATGCAATGGTGCTTTTAATTAACACTTTGTACTCATAAAAAACATATGTATAGTTTATAATCTATCTTGGCCTCTTTAGTGTTGAACCTACAAACATAAAATGTTCTTTCTCTTCTACCTGCTATCAATAGGTTAGTTGTATGTTGTAGGAAAGTTTATTGCATCATAATCATTCTCTATCCAAATAAAGCCATGGCATTGCATATGTTCAAAATTATGCACATTGCCAGACAGAGAAAGACAAATACTGCCTGGTATCGTTTACATGGGGAATCTGAAAAAAAAAAATCAAACCCCTAGAAACAGAGTAGAAAAGTGGTTGCCATGGGGTGGGGGAAATGGGGGGAGGTTGGTTAAAGGGTACAAACTTTCAGTTATAAGACAAATAAGGTCTGAGGATCCACTGTAAAACATGGTGACTATAGTTGATCACACTGTATTCTATAATTGAAATCTACTAAGAGAGTAGAACTTATATGTCCTTCCTGAAAAAACCCAAAAAAGATAAATATGTGAGGTGATAGACATGTTAATTAACTAGATGGTGGGAATCCTTCCGCAATGTGTACGTGTATCAAATCACTATGATGTACACTCGAAATGGCTTACAATTTTGTCAATTACACTTCAATAACGCTGAAAAAAATTACATATGTGGTTCTCATTTGTGACTCACATTATATTTCTCTTGGTCTGTGCTGCTGGGGACAACTAACACTTGGAGGTGGAATGAAGGAGGGGGAGTGGTCTGCAACATAGAAGGGAAACAAGGAGAAGGTGTCGGAGAGACCAAGGTGAGTCCTGGTCCCTTCTCCAAAGTATTCATCGATACCAACCTGAGCATGCATGTGATCAATGGCTATAGACCAGCGATACCCGCTAGGGTGCTGCTTGTTTGAAGGGGAGGGTGTTCGCTTCTGAACAGAAGGAGCACAAAGGCCAGTGACAGAGGAGACTTCTAAGGTGGGCCTTGAGCATTGCCCGGGGTTTTGCTGGGTAAGTTCAGGTTGGAGGAGGACTTGAAGAGAACACATTTTCTGTTGGGAGCAGCCTCTGGGGATTGCCCCTTTAGGAGAGGGTCATTTCTACACGTGCTGTATGGCCTATGGCTATAATTTCATCAATCAGGATCTCCTTTGGAAATTCCCTGCCTTTAGGGAACAACAGATGGATAACACTGTCTATGAGAACAGAAGAAAAAAGTCACAACAATCAATGCAGCAATTGGATTTCTTTTTGGTATTTCTAGTATTAACTAAAATAGATAAAATCTATTACCAGTAAAAATAGAAGAGTGTTAAAGTTTGAAACAACTTCATCTTACAGAATAGACAACTGAGTTCTGGAAATGGAAAATAGAGAGAAAACTGACATCTGTGTGCCAAGTCCTGTGCAAGGAGTTTCACATAGTTAATTTAATCCTCCCCTGTGGTGTAGTTGTAACATCGCCGCATAGGTGAGAAAACTGGCGCTCAGAGAAGCACAATGACGTCATCCAGACAGACACCTGGCTAGCTGGCAGAGCCGGGGCCAGCACAGATGTGTCTTGTTTTTATTTCCAACAATCTTCCCATCATACCATATAGGGGTAGTTTCAGCTTTGTGCTAAGTTGATCACAAGTTGGTGTTTTCAGATTCTATAACTAACCAACTAATTAGTTGGTTAGTTCTGAGTGTAGGTGGATAGTGCCTTAATTTTGAATACAATGAGAAATGTCTAATTTATTTTTGGAGGAGTGGGAAGAAAGAATTACAAGGATCTCTCAGAATTCAAGAGAGACCTCAGTAACCTCCACTTTGTTGAAACCCCAGATATATTAAAACGTGGAGATACACCAAAAGAGTTTTGTAAACAGTGAGGCACGTTTTCATGCTCACATTTAGCAAATTAGTAATTTCAAAAAATAAAATGAAGCCTAGTATCCTATTTACAAGTTAGCCCAGGACTTAGGAAAATATTGACTTTTCATATGCCGGAGGACGTATTTAGAGTCTGTTAACAGGATGAGTTTTAAACAACATCTTCTTCCAGTTTGGTCACTGTATCTCAGTGACTAAGTAAATCAGTTCATTTGGAGATTAAATCGAGTCTAAATTTGAGGGCTAGACTAAATGACCCTCCCTGCTTCTCAGTGATAGGCCCCTTATCGGCATTCTTGCAAGGCCCTGCCCTGGTTAGGAAACCCCCAATTCCCAACTGGCGCCCTGTGTGAGAGTGGGTGTCCCTGGGACCACGTGATTTGACATTCACCGGAGCTGTTGGCATCGCGCTGAGTTCACTCTGGTGTTATCTGTCCTGCCTTCAGCCTCCTTCCCAGGGCATGCTGTCACACCTCTGTGAAATTCCCCGTGACCCTAATGTCCTTGCTTTGCTATCAGTAGATTGATTGCTCTCTCTCCAGTATCTCTTACTGCAAAGCAGTAATGATAGGAAAGGGAAAGAAAGAGCATAGCAGGACTGGGGGATGCCCGCAGGGCTGGCAGGGGGCCAGGCAGCCTCTGGCTCACAGGCTCTTTCCTCTGCAGGCCTAGCTTCGGCCTGAAGAAGCCCCCCACCTCCTGTCCACGGCTGTCCATGCAGGTGGTCGCCAACACCAAAGCCAGTGTTGTCTTGGACTCACTGCAGGAGGCAGGTGCACTTGATGGCCCGGGGCAGGCAGTAGATATGGAATATCAGTTCTTCCGGGGAGAGTCTTTGTGCCCCTTAACAGGTTGCTGTGTGGGAATTCCAGAACTGCTTTGCACACAGCCCTTGGGACTGGTGTAAAAGCACAGCAAACTCCTCTCCACATCTCGACCCGGAGTCAGTGGAGTAAAGCTGAGCAAGGTGAAGCCTGGAGTCCCTTTGAGCAGCGGCATGCCATCTGCCCTCTGTTTGTGACCAGAAAGCCCATGCAAGTGGCCCACAGAGTGCCAACCGTGTGTTCACAAACAGTTATTGAAGATGAAAGCATTCCACTCTGTCTCTGAGAACTCGCAGACCCTGGCTGTAAGGGAATAAGCCTCATGATAAAGCCATCCTCCCTGGCCACCAGCAAGTCAGCTTCAGTGATGTCCAGTAGGGAATTTCAAAGTGACCAAACATAAAGTTGCTTTAGATATCCATCTTTTTCATGGCAGCCTCATGCGCTCAGTGTCTCTATTTAAACGCTTGCAGGTTTAGATGGCCTTGCTTTTTTCCAGGCTCATGTAAATGATGCCAGCAGCTTTGCCCTGTTCTCAAGGTACACTTATTTGCAGAATCTCTGTTTCTAAGGCCAAGTCCCCAGTCTTCACACTTTTCTCCAACAGAGGCAAGCCGGCTGAAGACCGCCTGCCATCGGCATATCGCACTGCAGAGGAATAGGAGTGGTGTGAGGCCAAGCCAGCCCAGACTGCCCGGCCTAGCCCCCAGCGACACAGCCGCGTACCAGCCTGTGGGCAGCCCTCCAGGCTGCCTTTGTTTTCAGCATGATTCTTGCACGCTCATCTTTACACGATACACTAATGAGGTTGGAATGGGTATTTGGCAGAAAGCAGTGGCATCTGTCATCTCTGCTTCACCAAGCCTCCAGCTCAGAGCCCAGCCCCTGGTCATGCATTTCCTCCCATTGGCTGGCTGGGTTATTGATGGGTTTGGGTTATTGACGGATCTATGCTACAGCACTGGGTGGGTTAAGCTTGGTGGATCTCCAGGCTCTGCTTTTGAGTCAATTTCCGCAAGCCAAACTAAGTTCCTTAGTAGTACAAAACAGATTTTAACATTCACAGGAGAAAAAGAAAATCCCTAACAGTCATCCACCAAAACCACACGGTGCAAAGGGCAAAGGTAGATAGATATTGTGGTTCAAATATCTTAACTTGAGTTAGAAAGTCATCCTTGACCCGGCCATTGCCAACTTTTCCTGCCTCAGCTTTGCTCACTTTCGTTCCCAGTTGGGCCCAGGTGTTTTGTGTGTGTCTGTGTTTTTTTTCCCCTCAGATGTATTGAACTCTTTCTGTTCTTGTTCACACTTTCGGGCTTCTATTTGGTCTTTCAGTATTTCTGGAAGGCTTCCTCCTTCTCTTCATTTAGTTAACTGCTGTTTATCCTCTGGATTCTAAATGCCACATCCTATTTAAATCCGTCTCTTCCATGCTTACACAATACCCAGACATCTTTACCACAACATCTCACTGTGTTGTGATTACTTATTTAACACAGTCTCGCCCATTCTGAGAGCTGTGAGGCTGGGGTCAGTATCCACCTTGCTGCCATTGTATTCCCGGTGCCCACCACTGTGCCTGGCAAACTGTGGGTATGCAGGGCACTTTGCCTGGATGGTGGGTTGAATGAGAGAATGCAGAATTGCTGCATCTTTGTTTCACAGCTGTATAGGGAGCCACATGGTGGAAAGTGTTATTCCATGGAATCCTTTAAATTCTTCTGCTTTCCTTCCTTTCTGTCTGCTTAAAGTTCCCACCTTTCGTGACATCACAAACAGCTGCTCAGGTGTTTTTCCATCTGTGTAGCAGAATCATGCTCAGACTTGTTCTTGCTGATGGACTGGTTATCTGCCAACCTTGTCACGGATGAGGGATGAGGATTGGGGCAGATGGCACTGTCTATTCAGATGTGACTAACTGTAGAGATATGAAATAACTTTAGGATCATTGTGGGATTTGAGGCCATGTAATTTTGTTTTATAGTCTCTCACCTCAAAAGTGGTAGCAATGGAGGTAACTTTTTAATCTTGCGTAACCTCTATTTCTTATTCTGATGAGAAGTCTGTTTAAATGTCTGTGGATACACAGTGGATGCACAACCCAACTGAACTGCCACCACATGCTGGAGACATTTGCTCCTCATTTTTGGAAACAGTGTCAGCCACTTCCAAACATGGAAAGAAAACAACTGTCATCTGTTGACTTGTTCAACACAGGTCTAATACATCAATTTTAAGAAAATTGATGCTGTTGGAGATAAATTTACTCGAATTCTGTCTACTTCACTTCTAGACCAAATAGAGCAGGACCCACATTGACCCTCTTCTTTGCTTTCACAGAAATAGTGGCCACGCCTCCTTCCCAAGGCGCATCCCTCCACTTCCTCACTGGGTCCCCTCTCACCATCACATCCCACTCCCCACCTTGCCACTTCTGTGGGGCTCTTCAAACTCTCCCTTTCCTTTCTTTCCTTTCCTCAGCCTATAAGAAAAAACATCTCCATTATCTTAAAAAATAATTTTTAAATATTCACACTAGATAGCATCTTCTCTTCTTCCTCATCTTGATTACCTTTATTGGGATAGTCAGGATTTGTGACCTCAACGCCCTCACTTCTTGCTATGGACTGAATGGTGTAACCCTCCCAGATTTGCATGTTGAAGCCCTAAAACCAATGTGACTGCATTTGGAGATAAGGCTTTTAGGAGGTTAAGTGAGATCATAAGAGTGGGGCCCAAAGAGCAATCTCTCTGTCTCTCTCTCCACACACACACACACACACACACACACACCACAGACAGGCACAGTGAAAAGGTGGCTGTCTACAAGCCAGGAAGAATGGTTCTCACCAGAAGCCAAAGCCTGCTGGACTTTCCAGCCTCCAGAACTGTGAGAAAATATATTTCTGTTGTCTGAGCCACTCAGATTATACTACATGTGATGGCATCCCGAGCTGACTAATTTACTCCTCCACCCACTCGGGTCTAGTTTTTGTGTGTCAGCCACACTACGAAGGCAGCTCCTGATAATTTTCCAAGGCCAGGACCTGGTTTTAGGCCTCTTCTCCCTTGACCCACGCAGGGTGGAATGCTGTTGACCAACCCTTGAAGCTGTCTTCTGCTTCTTCTAACTTCTCTCCCAGCATTCCTCTTTCTCCTTAAGTAACTCTTCCTCCTATTCCACCTCTCTTGTAAATGCTGACATTTACCAGTGTTCTAGTCTTGGTCTTACTATTCTGCGTATTGCCCTGGGGGTGATATTTTAGATCTTCATACCGTTTTTTGTTGGATCTGAGCTCCATATCTCCAGACCTAATATTTCTCTCAGAAGCACAGCCTGATTCCTTTTCACCTAATGGGCATTTATGCTTCAGCACCTATACTTTACTAGACATCTGGAATTTTATCACTCACTAGTCATCTCTCCCTAGGCACTGATGGATTCTCTCACACTCCTTAGCCCAATTGATAGCATCACCATTCACCCATTCTCTCAACTTAGAAAACCTAGAATTGCTAGCACCTCTTCCTTCTCCCTTCCTTTCTACATCTTATCAAATCCCAAGGACTATCTGTTTAACCTTGAAATGGTCCCCGCATTTGGATCTGTCCACTTTACTACATGCTATTTGGAATGTCTTAGTGCAGGCTTATTTTGTTGCTTGCTTGGACTACAGCAAAAGACTCCAAACCTGTAGTGTACATCAATTTGTTATCCTCATTGAAGACAGACTTTCATCCCAGAAAATAATAAAATTGTTTCCTCTCTACTCATAGACTTCAGCTGACTGCTCAGCTGAATACTAAATCATATTTCGCAAGATGCACTCCTTGGAATAGTAATTAAAATTTTTCCTTGGGATGTTAATAGGTGTTTTGTAAGCAAAATAGAGGCCTAAGTGTTGAAAAGTCAAATCTATATGGGAAATAGCAGATGAAAGAAATTTAATTTCTTTACGAAAGAACGGAGAAACTGGTCATGTGCACCGTGACTGTCTAAAAGAAGATTGTGCAGGTCCACGGCCCTTGATCCAAACATTTTTGGAGCTGGATGTGTTTGGAATTCTGAATTTTTCAGGTATTTAAGATAGGTAATAAGGTACATGTACATAATATTACATAACACCTCCCAGCATTCACATTACTATTTCTATAGCAAAATATGTGGAAATCCACATTACGTGACCATAAATAGCCTCACATCAGTTGAGATTAGGTTTTGTAGCCTGATGAAGTACAAAACATGTTTGGTTTTTCGAGCTGTTTGGATTTTGGAATTGTGTATTAAGGATTATGAACCAGTAATATACTGAATTTCCCAAACATAGTTGTCTGTGGAAGCTTTTCTCCCAAGAACATCTCTCAGGGGTTCTGGACCATGTACACATTTTTGGAAATGTGGACATATAGGCAATCTCAGCCTCCCTCCATTGAAATGTTATTCTTCTCCAAAGGACTTTAACGTTTACCGCTCGGTGTTTCTTGATGTTGCACTTTGATCTTCCTTCCTCACCTGGAAAATATCTGTTCATCCATCAAATTCAAGTTCAAATGTCAGTTTGCACTCCTTTTACGACTATTATCACATTGCATGTTAATTATCTCGTTACTTCTGTGTCGAGAGAACTATTTGTCAAGAGGCTATTTCTTTTTTCATTACTGAATCCTTACTGCTTAGAATAGTATCTGGTCCATAGTAGATATTCAAGAACTACTGAACAAAGGAATGAAAATTGATATCCCACTGCAATAGCACTGAAGACACTGAAAAATCACCAGACTGAAAACTGAGTGGCCAACAGCTTAAAGCCAGAATCTGGGCATACTTGCCCATTGACAGTGTCAAAGGAATTGGGTTAAGAAAAAAATCTTCTGGAATACCAAAATTTTGCATGTGTTGCCCTTTGGTTTAGCAATCCCATTTTTAGAAGTCTTTCCAAAGGAGATACTCAGACAAATATGTGAGAAATACATACAAGGAGATGTCAGCACAGTAATGTTTATAATAATGAAAGGTGGACAAAATCTAGTTGCTTATCAATAGCAAACTGGCTAAATATATTGTGCAAAATCTCACACAATAGATTACTACATGGCTCTTAAACAAGATTGTGTGCGTGTGTGTGTGTGTGTATCTGTCTGTACACTATCTTAAAAAATCTCTTTGGCATATTGTTGGAAAAAAACAGCTTGTAAAACAGAATGTATATTTTGATCCCATTTATGTGCAAATTATATACATATATGGTCATACATATATATCCATATATTATAGAGCAAGCCTTGGAAGGGTGTCCATCAAATCTTTGACAGTAGTTGAGTTTTAGTGGTTAGAGTCTTGGGACTTTAATTTTTTTCTTTCTTGTATTTTTAAATTTTCTAAAAACTGCCATATTTTATCTTTGTAAGTAGTAAAACAGTAAAAAAATTTGCTTTAAAGTCAACATATAGTTATTCATGATTCTAAGTCAGTTTGAGAACTTGGAAGCAAGTAATTTACTTATAGTAATATATATGCATTATTATTAAGTGAAGATTTTTGGAAGTTTCTTAATGAATATTCACAAAAATTCCTGTGAGGCTGGTCTTACTATCTTGTGAGAGAACAGCGGTTGTGATTTTGGTCTGGAGAATCCCAAAGTTTATCTTTTTTACTTTCTCCATGTGGAGGAGTTCTGCCATGGGAAAGCTGCTCTGGGACCATGACTCTGGCTGAGCAACTGACGTCCAACCCATGTTTCAACAGTCTTCTGCAACTGGTATCATTTCTCTTGAATTCTAGCTAGAGCCCCCTCCGTAGTGATGCTCTTGGAAATGTCATGCATTGTTTTGATTTAGGATTGACCACATATAGAACAAACCGGCCATTTTACTACTTTTGGGCTTGACCTATTGGCAGCTCTGGATCTTCTGGAGTAGGTGAATGTTCCACACAGACTGTATAACTTGTCTCTTTGGCACCCTCAGTATGACCCCAACACATGAGCACACCCACATATGTATCGCAGGCCTGCCATTTTCTACGTCACCAGTCACCCAACTTCATGCCTGGTTTCTCTCCACCACTCCTCTTTCTGCTTCTTCCTCCCTCCTTCTGACCATCATGTGCAGGATCAGGAAGAGGGAGGGGCCTGGTCTCTGTACACACCTCCTGCCCATTTGCTACACACATTCATACCAAAAGCCCAGCCAAGAGTTTGCTGGCCTGAGATTTTGCTTACATACAATTCTTATTTTCTGAAATCCTCAAGTCTTGGAGAATGGAGACACCTAATCAACTCTGCATCAGTGCACAGGGGATCATCGGGGTCTAGACCACGTTCCCTGGGTTTAGTTATTATCTGAAGCATCCAGAGAGTTTCCTGTAACTATATGGGGAAAATAGAGCTCGTGTTCCTTACGGCTGCTAAGGGCCACTCTAACATTTCTAAAAGTCTTTCTATCATCTTTGTAGAAGCGAAGTAAAGGGTCCACTTAGGACTGATTAAAGAATAGGTGAAAAATTACTCCACAGTATTTCAGTGTACTGTACATTCTGTTTTACCTGTTTTAAGACCAGTCTGACTTATTTAACCACATGTAGCAGTTAGCATTCATAAATGATGAATAAATGGCCAGAATACCAGTGTTACTCTGAGCAGTTTGTCAGACTTCTGGTTCCATTGGACAGGATATAACTGTTATTTTTGAAATCTCTTCCTGCTTACCTTCTATAAATTTTAAAATTTTGAAGTGATGTACTAATTATTTCTCTTAGGAACCTATGAAAACCCTTATGTTCATTGTTTCTAATAAGTTGCCTGGAATTGAAAAGAACATAGTGTAGAGGGATTTTTCAGATAACACTTCTTAATGACTTCATCACCCTTTAAATTGCAACTCAGATTGTTTCAAGACCATGAGAAGTTACATTATCAAAATATAACCAGATGATGTTACATTTATTTTGCCTATAACTTATGCAATATTCATGTCAAGACCAGAGTCTAATCCTAGCTGAACTTTAAGACAGCATCTGACGAGCAGTCCTTAATATTACCCCTCCCAATACCCCTACTGCAATAGTAAAGACTTTGAAAAATCACCAGATTGAAAACTCAGAGTGGCTGACAACTTAATGCCCAAATCTGGGCATACTTCCCCACCAATGAAGTCAAAGGACTTGGGGTGAGAAAAAAAATGAGTGGATTGCCTATGTTTTTGTGTAATGAAACAGAACAATTCTACCTTCCAGAATGATGGAAACAAAAAGTTGTATCCATTACCTACTAACTCAGAGACCCAGGCTCATTAAGAGCCAGAAATGAGGACAACCCCGTGGAGTTCCCTACAGAGGTGGTGTTCTGTTTCTATCTCTAAATCTCTCATTCCTGTACCATTTTTTATTCATATGTAAAAAAGAATTTAATGGGCAAAGACTTTTTAAGAAAATAGAAATGAAAATATATGACAATATTGATTTTAGAAAAAACTTTTTCAGCCAAGCATATGGAATGAAGACTATTGTTGTATTGAGCTGAATATAATTTGGAATTGCCATGTAATAGACATGAATATGTGTGCATGAAAATGTAGTGACAAATTTTTAAAAGAAAATGTTGTCAGTTCCATTATTATTAATAATGCTCTAATACAGATTTCTCAGCCTTTGAAAAATCAACTCAGAGAGTGACTATTATAACCAGTAAATGTGAATGAAAATTGCTGAAACTGTTTCCTCTTTTTGGTCCCTCGTGAACTATTTACAAAAGTTCATCATATATTAAGCCACAAAGGAAAAACTCAGAAAGTTTCCAGCACTGGAATATTTACAGACAGATTCCTCTGAGTATAATGCAGTAAGACTAGCACTTAATAACCCAAGTTTAAACAAAGGGTGAAAACCAACAAAAATCTAACCATTTTAAAAGGAGAAAAAATTGCTTAGAATCCATTGTTCTAAGAAAAAATTAAAATGATAATTTTAGTTTTTTTCTAAAAAAAGACAATGCTTGGTACATGGTAGATGCTAAATGAATAATCATTCGATGAATGAATGATGATTATTTAGAAACATAATGAAAAGAAGAAAAACCCTGTCTAATAACACAATGGGATCAAATTTGTGACCTTAATTACGCTTACTTAAACATGAAGAACGAAAATAAATGAATTAAGCTGTCAATCCCAGAAGTTGGAGAAATGACAAGAAATTAAACAAACCAAGAGGAAAATAATGATAAAAGCAAAAATCAATATATCTGTAGGACAAAGGGAGAAAAAAAAGGATAAGTTTTCAGTAATTTTAATTTTAGAAAATAGAGATAAAATATGATGGAAAAAACTAGAACTGATATAGGTCATATAAGCAAAAAAACAGATGCTATTTTTAAAAATACGGAGAACAGTATGTTATTATCTAAGTATGCTTATGAACTTGAGAATTTTAGTGGAAAGAATGATTTATTTTAACAAAGCATAAGTGGAGAAAATTGACTCATAAATAATTAGAGAACCAGAGTATGTGAAATACTCGGTGAAAAAATGAAAAAGTAAAAGTTATCAAAGAATTGTTTCCACAAAGACTCCAGGACTTTTTGATGAAAGTTTTAAGGAGCAGGCTTAATAAATTGTTCCAGAACATTGAAAGAGTTTGAAAGCTATCCAGATCGTTTTATAAACTAAAGTAAAAACAAAACCTGACAGAAATAGCACAAAAGACAATTATAGACAATAAAATATTAGCAAATTGAATTCAACTATATCTAGTAAAAGAAAAAATCTGTCTCTACGAAGACTGTTCATGTAGGAATGAGTTGAAGCTAAAAATTAGGACATCTCTTCATATAATACAGTATAGCCTAGGTCCAGTTAGAAAATCCACATTTATAATCTCAGCAGATGCTTTAATGGCATTTAATAAAACTAAATACCCATCGCAGATTCAAAAAAAAATAACTTTAGCAAGTAGGATTAGAAAGATACTTGCCTAATATGATAGAGAACATCTATATTAAATAGTCAGCATATTTTCAATGAAATACTGGAAACACTCCTTTAAAAATAAGAAAGAATGAGATAAGAATGTCTGCTATCTCCGTTAATATTTAATATTGTTCTGAATTCTGGCCATTGCTGCATGTAACAAAAATAGCAGAAAAGGCAAAGACAACATTTTTAATAACATACCTAAAAATTCAGAATTCTTCGCTACAAAATTCTTAAATTTTTATGAATGCAGCTGGCTTTAAGAAAAAAAAACTATCTAAAAGACGATTTCTTTCTTACAGATCAACAGTAACTAAGTGAAGAATACATTGGGAGAGACTCATTCTCTCTAGTAAAAATGTAATAGTACAATAGAAGCAGTAATTTTAACAAGAAATGTGAAGTACCTAGATACACAAAATTACAAAATCTTTCTGGGAGAGATATGTAGTGTTCACTGATAAAAATGTAAATGTTTTGAAAATATTGTTCCAAAATTAATTTATGGGTTTAACTTAACCTCAATCACAGTTCCACTGTTTTTACTTGACACAGTGATTCTCAAATTCATCTGGAAGAATAAATAAATCAGAATGATGTCTGTGATTATTTTCATAACATTTAAATAGATAAATGGGAATTGTGCCTGCAGATGCTAAAGTGTATTGCACAGGCCTAATCACCAAAATGATGAATGGAAAGGAGTAAATAACAAATGAATGAAACAGAATTTAGAACTCACTAATAAAATAAAAGATCAATATGCAGTAAGAATACAACAAAATTTAATGAGAAGATAATAATGGGTTAGATAACAAATGGTGTTGAGAAAAACTAAAAGAAAAAATCAAGTTGGGTCTTACTTATGTCACACACCAAAATAGAGTTCTAAAGAATTAATGGCTAAAATTTACCCATTAAAATATAAATGTTGAAGAAACCATAAGAGAATATTTGAATGATTACAGAATGGGCAAGAGATTTCTAACGTGAAAAGTGATGGAAGAAATAATAAAGAAAGGCCAAACATTTTACTAAAAAATGTAAAGCTTTTGTGCCTATTCTTATCACGTAAAAAATTATTATGAGAAAAGCATTTATAACCCAGATAGAGAATAGGGCAAAGGCCATAAACAGGTACTAGAATATCTTAGTAGATTTAAAAAAAAATATATCTTGTAAACTCCACAATTGACAAAGAAATACAAGTAAAAAAGGATAATATTTAGGTCTACCTAATTATTATTGATTTTAAAATAGTTATAGTCGATATTCATCAGAGCAGTATTAAATTTAAACATTATAAGCTGGCATAATTATTTTCTCTGCATTTCTTTCTATACATAGATGTAGTAAATCAATTGCTACGTTAACAGTAAATTATTAACGTAATTATCTCTGTGTAGTGGGATTATTTTTTGTTTTTTATACTTTTTAAAGATTTTTATACTGTGTATATACATATACATACATATATATATATGTAGAGAGAGACAGATTGCTATGTCAATCAGTAGATAGATATATACATACATCGTAAAACTACATACACAGATTGTGCAAATCCAGTTTATTCCCCATTTGTTCCTGGGGCCCATTTTTGTTACCTATAAAATGAGACTTGACAAGATTCCAAATATTTATCTTTTTAGTTAAATAAAACATCAAACCAGCACTGTTTTCTGCATATGTATGTATATATCTCTTTACATACACATACATACACATGCATACAGGTCAAATATACACATATAAATACATCTATATATACACACACAAAAAAATAAATATCTATACAAAAATTGCATTAATTTTAACAGTCAAAATAGAAGTAGACTAAATAGCATCCATGCCGACAATGCCAAATATGCAATCTGACTTTTAAAGACCTTACACACGACAGTGTCTCTGGCAGGAAATTGATTCTGGCTGAGCAAAATGACAATGGTGCTCCGGCAAATTCTAGAGTACAATGTCTATATAATGAATGAATGACTACAGATGAATTAAAATTTAGACATTATTGAACAAATTGCAAAATATCTATTTTGATTACTAGACAGAATAGTTCAAATGTTTTTTCCTAGACTGATTTTTTTCCCTGCTCATGATTGACACCTATGACAAACATGAAGGCTCAAAATTGGAGAAATACAAGGATAGCGGAATCTAGGGTCCCACTGTACTGGGTAAATTAACTTTAAAAGAGCCAGGGGGAGAAATGCTTTCATATTCTTCCTGTATAACTCTGATACTCATTCAGTCACCTGATTCACAAGAACCTGGGGCTAAGGTGAAGGGGAAGGGAGAAAAGAGGTAGAGGGTAAAATGATTGCTCTCTTTATTCAACTACCTAATTCCTTATAGCTCTCAAAATTAGTTTTCCATTAAGCCCTGTTTGCTGCATGAAATGCTAATCCCAACAAATGTAGTGATTATATATGTATCTATACACGTATATACATAGACACATCTCTGTCTTTATGAAAGTGAATACATATGTCTGTGTCTACTTGTATACGAGTCATAGTCCAGATCACTGGATCTTGCCTTTCTTGGCCATGCTGGCTGTGTCTGGACATTGCTTAGGAAAATCCGTCCCCAGCCCGTGTTAATTCAGCACACATACAGCACCTAGCCAGCTGTCAATGGCAGTAGTTACACATCATGAGCAAAAACATTCCATATTGAGTCACATGCATTAAGAAAAACTAGCTCTCTGCCACAATGTTGTGTCATTTGTGATTACAAAGTGCCAACTGTACTTGGTTTCTGTGCATTCTCGCTGCTGGGCTCCATGCAATGCCAGGCTGCACATTCTATGCTTTGTGTTCCAAATTCCTCATTCTCATTTGGAGTTCCAAGTCATGAATCCTGGATGTGCTGCATGCACAATGTTGTCCATGTTATTATCTTGCTTTTTTTTAAGTGAGCTTCAGCTAAAAGAGCAAGCTAATTTATATGAAAACAGATCACTTAGCACAGTAAAATTAACTAAAGCTATTACATCGAAAGAGAGAGTTTTTTTCTTCCCTCTCTTTCTTGTTTTTATTCATGGTCCCTGGGGTAAATTTTCTATTGGGGCTCAACTAAATTCCTTTTTTTTCCCTTCCCACTTTGGAACTCTAAGCTAGTGTCAAAGTTTGAAAATGACTGTCTTATTCCTTCTCAGTTGAAGAGGAGTCTGGCTTGAGCACAAAGAATAGCCTCTAATTTTCGCTTTGTGTCATGACCAGCTTATGCTTCACCTATTAAGGTCACCTACTTCACAGAATTTAAATAACGGTTCTACTGGGACCCACCCCTCACCCACCTGTGTATGTCTCCAAATAACAGAACGATGCTTATAAGTAAAAGTTCCTTGCTGGTGACGCCAATAATTGGCCATAAAAGTACAGTTAAGATACCCAGGCTAGGTCTTATAAAATGAAGAAGACCCCTCATCTGAGCTGGCTCCTCCCTTGTTAGGGTACACATGGTTAGATGCCAGGCATAATGACCTTTCCCTCTTTTCCTCATCCCTTCTTCCTTTCTCCTTCACCCCCTTTTCCTTCTCCCTCACATTTTTCTCCTTAGCCCTTTCCCCTTGGGGAAAGACTATGGTTCAACTGGGTTCTTGATTATCCAAATGGTAAGCTACTCCTAGCGTGAAAGTACTTTTAGAGATTAAAACATCTAAGTCGTTGACTCCCATCTTTCATGCCATGAAGGAATGCAGTCACCTCCAATGAATAGTCATCTAAACCGCTGCTGCTCAAAACTAGCTTCAATTTCAGCTCACCAGGGAGGCTTATTAGAAAGGCAGAGCAGCTCCTGGGTTTACCTCGTTTGCCTGATGCAGGTTTCATGGTTTAAAGGATGGCACTCTAGAATGGGGAGCATGCTCACAGGTCACTTGAGTGCTCTAGAGGTCACACCCATGGGCAAGAAAGAGGTGAGGATGGCACCATGAAAGAAATACCGCATCATCTGTGGCCTCTAGAGGATGTTCACTGGAAAATTGCACGTGCATTCACCCATTTCCCTCTTGTAGAGAATCAGCCTATCTGTAGGGACATATACTTGATGAGTCCCTCCCATTACCTCTTTGAGAGTAAATCACGCCTTGTCACAGTGGCATAATCCTTGGATAAATGCTTTAAAAAGACATGCTCTATCCAACTTTCAACTTCTGTGTAAAATATGATGAGTTTTGCAGCCAGGCCGGGCAAAATTGTTTTCTTTAGCACCAACTAAGTTAAAGTAAAAATGTAATTATTGTGACTCCCAGATCTTTCTCATCCTACTGCAATCTGCTTTTCTCACTGGGTTCTTTTCATAGTTTTTGGTACTGCTGGTGTTTTTGTTGACTCTTCTTGGTTAAATAAGGTCTTTGTAGAAGAAAGAGACATGGTCAATTACGGACTGCGTGTTAGGGGCTCAGAGGAATGTACTAATCTGAATTCACCGGTTCCTCTTTATTCTGTCCCTAAGCCATGTGGCATTTGTGGTAAGTACTTTGAAAAATCATATTCATTCTACAGTTGTTACAATTATACAAACAAAAGTAAAATACTTAGCGTTTGAGAAACATTGGTTTATCATAAATTGATACTATTATTTTAAATACAATGACCTCCCTGGGAGGATAAGCAAATAAAATTATAGTTACTCAATATCCCAGCATGATAGTCCTATCTGTTTACCTGACCAGAATATTTGGTAACCAACTCCAGGATCCAAATGTGTTAAGGTTCGTTATACTGTGTAGGCCAACCAAAGATTTAAAGTTAAAGTTACACAAAATATTTGCTTTTCATTAAATTATTCAAGTCCAAATGTTTTATTCCCTGCCCCAAAAACTTGCCTTCATATCGTTAGCGGAACAGTGTTAACACTAAATTTCTGTAAAGAGTTAGCGGTGAGCCCAGAGACATCTGCGGGTTCCTGTAAATGTACCCAGGGGAGAGGGTCAGGAGAGTATAATAACACCAGGACAAGGTTTGAGAAGCAAGGCTCTTGGGTAGACAGGGGGTCGAATCCTGTCTACAAGACCTGTGTTCTAGTCAGTGGTGTGGTGGTAAAATGTTTAACAACCAGCTCTTGGGGTGGGGGAGGGGGGTGAAGGCGGGAATCCCTGATGTGGGGCATTTGTTTTCCTGTTTCCTTGTGTAAATACTCCCACAGTGGCCAATCTCAAGCCACCCATGTGACATGACTGAATGTGGAGTTGGGAAAAGATGCCAGCAATTGATTCTCATGAACTTGCTCTAGCACACCACTTACTGGTTAGCTTCGGCTCTTGCCAGCGGCTGAGAAATCTTAATTCATACTTTCTTTCATATTTGAGTTTCACACTTTAAAATGAACTTAATTATATGTGTGCCCATTTTTATGAGGGAAAGATGAAGGAAGAGATGTAAAGTTATCTTGTAGGTTCTCAGGGAAGTTTGAGGTATTAATTGTGCCACATAACTGTAAAAGTGTGTGGTAATGGTGGGGATTGAGTCCCAAAAGTCATGTAAATTTGTCCATTTGCTCACCGATCTAGCCCAACCCTATCGCCTTCTTCTCCTCACAAAGGGATGCATATTTGAAAATAATAGTTCTAAGAAATGTTTTGTAAACATCGACCTCTCATTAACCACACGTGTCTACCCTCAGAACACCCACAGTTTTTTTCCCTCGTATATTTATTCTCTTGTGTTTTTATCTGTGCTCTGAAAAGTTTTTTATATACTAGATATATTTCAACAGTCTTATAGCCTCTACATTTCACTGTCCATCCCTATATGATTTTCTGTCTTCCCATAGACACTTCCGGCCATTGCCAATTATTAGGATTCCTTTGCCATTAAGTATGTCCCGAGAAACCAGGTTCCACACTTCTCTCCAGAACATTCAATCCATTACCGTCTCATTACATTATTAACCGGTCCTCCAGGTGAGACTGCCCACTCATTTCCTGTGAAGTAGCCTCCCCTGATTCCTCAGGACCTCAGGATCCTCCATTTCCTAAATTTGTTTGGCCCTTTTAACTACACAACTTATTTGCAATAATGACATTAAAGAATCATTAAACCTCAAAGTTAAAGTAAATTTAAATGGACATTTCTTCTTGCTAGCTGTTTTAGCATTTAATTTAATTTTTTTCTTTTTCTCTTTATTCTTTTATTGAGACAACATTGGTTTATAACATTACATAAATTTCAGGTGTACATCATTATATTTTGATTTCTGTATAGCTTACAGCGTGTTCACCACCAAAAGTCTGGTTGCCATCCATCACCATACAAATGTACCCCTTTATCCCTTTTGCCCTCCCTTTGGTAACCACCAATCTATTCTCTGTACCTTTGTGTTTGTTTGTTGTTTTCTATTTTCCACAGATGAGTGGAATCATATAGTATTTGGCTTTCTCCTTCTGACTTATTTCACTTAGCATAATACCCTCAAGGTCCATCCCTGTTGTCACAAACAGCAAAATTTCATCTTTGTTTATGGCTGAGTAGTATTCCATTTGGCGTGTGTGTGTGTGTGTGTGTGTGTGTGTGTGTGTGTGTATGCACATACACCACATCTTCTTTATCCATTCATCCATCGATGGACACTTAGGTTGTTTCCAAGTCTTGGCTATTGTGAATAATGCTACAAGAAATATAGGGGTGCATATATCTTTTTTAATTATTGTTTTCGTGTTCTTTGGATAAAACCTCAGGAGTGGAATAGCTAGATGATAAGGTAATTCTATTTCCAATTTTTTGAGAAATCTTCGTACTGTTTTACATAGTGGCTACACCAATTTATGTTCATACCAGCCGTGTATGAGGCTTCCCTTTTCTCCATGTCATCTCCAACACTTATTTCTTGTCTTTTTAATAATAGCCATTCTGACAGGCATAAGATGATATCTCATTTGGGTTTTGATTTGCAATTCCATAATAATTAGTGATGTTGAACATCTTTTCATGTACCTGTTGGCCATCTGTATATCTTGTTTGGAAAAATATCTGTTCAGATCCTCTGCCCATTTTTTGATTGGGTTGTTCACTTTTTTGTTGTTGAGTTATACGAGTTCTTTACATATTTTGAAGATTAACCTCTTATTGGATATATGTTTGCAAATATCTCCTTCCAACTGGTAGGTTGTCTTTTTGTTTTGTTGATGGTTTCCTTTGACATGCAGAAGCTTTTTACTCTGATGTGGTCCCTTTTGTTTATTTTTTCTTTTGTTTCTCTTGCCTGAGAAGACATGGTATTCAAAAAGATGCTGCTAAAACCGATGTCAAAGAGCATACTACTTATGTTTTCTTCTAGGAGTTTTACGGTTTCAGGTCTTACATTCAAGTCTTTACTCCATTTTGAGTTAATTTCTGTGTATAGTGTAAGATAATGGTCTACTTTCATTCTTTTGCATGTGACTGTCCAGTTTTCCCAACACCATTTATTGAAGAGACTTTCCTTTCTCCATTGTGTGTTCTTGGCTCCCTTGTCAAAAATTAGCTGTCCGTAAATGTGTAGATTTATTTCTGGGCTCTCAATTCTTTCCACTGATCTGTGTGTCTGTTTTTCTGCCAGTACCATGTGTATTGATTACTATAGCTTTGTAGTGTACTTTGAAATCAGGGAATAGGATATCTCCAGCTTTATTCTTTTTTCTCAGGATTGCTTTGGCTATTCGGGGTGTTTTGTTGTCCCACATAAATTTTAGGACTCTGTTCTATTTCTGTGAAAAATGTCATTAGAACTTTGATAGGGATTGCATGGAATCTGTAGATTGCTTTAGGTGATATGGACTTTTTAACTATGTTAATTCTTCCAATCCATGAGCACGGAATATCTTTCCATTTCTTTGTGTCTTCTTCAATTTCTTTCAATGATGTTTTATAGTTTTCAATGTACAGGTCTTTCACCTCATTGGTTAAATTTATTTCTAGGTATTTTATTGGTATTTTTGCAATTGTAAATACGATTGTATTCTTGATTTCTCTTTCTGCTATTTCGTTGTTAGTGTATAGAAACACAACTGATTTTTGTATGTTGATTTTATACCCTGCAACTTCACTGTATCCCATTTGTTATTTCTAATAGTTTTTTGGTGGATTCTTTAGGGTTTTCTGTCTATTAAAATCATGTCATCTGCAAATAGAGTTTTACTTCTTCCTTTCCAGTTTTGATCCCTTTTATTTCTTTTCCTTCTAGTAGCATTTTAAACTGGAAAGGATCCCACTGGTGAGGTCAGAGTATCCTCAGAAGAGATTCGTGGGTACCAATAGGTTTCCCCAGATAAATTTTACCTTAGTCTGGCCACTACTTTTCTGTCTCTGAAACCTGACTTTGTCAGCACATAGAGAGCAGATGTGTTTTTCAAAGTCAGACTCTCACTAACCAAATTTATAGACTACTTTGTAACCCCAAATACCAATACGTTAATATAAACTGTCAGCATAACTATCACTTGGACCCAAGTACTCAAGTTGAAATGACTAGTGTATTTTCTCCCTATTGGCAGATGCTTAGGAAAAGCCACATCATCATCAGGAGGATGAAGGATATTTAGTGAACCCTGAACTGGAGAAGGGGTGTTGGTATTATATTTCAATTGTTGAATCACTCTAGGCTATGATGTCTTTGTGCATTCCTCCCAACAGAGATGCGGTTCCTATAGAAGTTGGAGTCTGTGGGTTGGATCTCTCTCCCCATGACTGTGTTGGGGTGAACTCTGCCAACTCATGCTTCTCTGGATCTTTTCTTGGGTCTTTCATACTTGACCTATCCTCTTCTGATTTTATTAGAGGATCAGTTCCATTTGTCAAGTACGGGTCTGGTCCAAAAGCTGTTCTTTCCAGTAGATTAACTTTGAAAATTTCTGCTTTAATTCAATCTGTGTTGATTTTATAGTTGGAGTAGAGAACAACCCTATCCCCCATTGGTTAAAAGTTCCCCCTCATGGTGACTATAAAGGCTATTGCTGTAAAACAAGCCACCTCGAATTTAATGGCTTTACACAGCAACCATTTATTCTCCCTCGTCTGAGGCTGGACATCTCTGTTTCAAGCTGCGGGTCCAGCTGGGCTTGTCTCCTTGCTATAAGCTGAGCTCAGGTCTGCTTTGCATGTGCCCAGTCTGAGGCTCTGGCTGACAACATGCAGCTATCAGAGGAAGCTCTTCTAGTGGCAACAACAGAGACACAAAAGGAGAAACCCAACCACACAAGCACATTTCAGTTCTCTGCTGCTAACACGTCTGCTAAAGATCCACTAGCCAAGCCAAGTCACATGGCTAGACTCAAAATCAAGGTTCACCAAAGTACACTGCACCCACCAGGAGGCCAAAGCACGTCATGTGGCTGAATATCAATTGGACAGGGAAGTATATTCCTGTTCTGGAGGTAAGAGAGTCACTGTTCAAAAATAGTAATTTGATCTACCACAGTGGCTTATGTATGCCGTATGCTATTTGAACAATTGTAGGTACAATGGTAAATTTTCACCTTGTTTCATTTGTTCAACTAGAGTATAACATCCTTGAAGGTTAAGGTTTTATAGAACAAAGTAAAACAAACAAAACAAAACAAAAATATATGCACACACACAGGCTATTGAACTATAAAAATTCAAACACCAGAGTCAAACTGAACTAGGTGTATCATATTTGACAAACTATTTAATATTTATGAGTCAAGGTCCGCAGATTGTTTGGAATGTGTATTTGACACAGTGTTGGTACCTAATAAATATTATTTTTTTCACCTTGTACCATCTATAACCCTAAGATAAGGTCTTGTTCGTAGCAGCTTTTCAATGACTATTGACCCATTAGCTATACCATCTCTGTTCTGGAAAGCCACTTGCTAGCATCTGGAATAGTTTCAGAGCCACAGGGCTTACTGGCTTTTAACTATACAAACCAAATGCTTTTTCTAATTTTAAACATCATATCATTGTTCCATCCATTTTGAATTACACGGAGCAATTGTTCTCAGCTCTACTGTCTGCAGATGACTTTGGTCTTGCAAAATAGCGTGTGGATCACCTACTCCGTCTGCTTCCATTCACCACAGCAAGACAAATCCAACCAGAATTAACAGGCAACGGGGCCCCATTCTCATTGGGAGCATCTGCTTCTTATTAAATATCATAAGTAATTTATTAATTCTTGCCAGAAACAAAAGTAAAGACACTGTCATACTAAAAGCATTACCAGCACAAAAGACCAGCCGGCAGAGCACCTGGAGGACTTCTCAGACAGCCCCCGGGGTGTCATTAATCTGGGGACGCAAGATGTCAGGTTTCTTCTATTTTCTTACTGAGGAAGACAAAGCCAGAGTGTGTCTGAATTGCAGACCCCACGCCTTTGAGTTTATTTGTGTGGTTGGGCTGTAATAATGGGAAATGGATTAGTGGGTGGTGGGGTGACCACACAAACCCGACGGCACATCATGGTGGATCTCATCATAAAACGTGAGTGCTGGAAAGGACGTAAGAGCAGACTGGGGCCAACTCAGCCATTCACAGGCATGGACTGAGGTCCAGAAGGGGAGATGACTACTTCCAGGTCGTCCAGCCAACAGATGACAAAGCCAGGCCAAGAATCCAGATCCCCTAACACCTTGGCAGAGTTCTGTGCCCAATCTTACAGAAAAGTGGACCCTTCCCTTTGATAGCCAGCTGAGCAGACTGAACACTGTGTGATTTCTATGTGCTCTTTTAGAGGTTTGAGGTTCTGCAAAGTGTGTACCTTGTCTAATGCTTCGATTTTGGAAGGATATCTACGTTTCTTTTCTTTAACGATGATGATAAAATAATAACGGCCAGTATCTCTTTAGTCCTCGCTGTGTGCCAGGAGCTATTTTAAGTGCTTTGCATATATTTCTGATTTAACCTCCAATGACCAAATTAAAGTAGGTACTTTTAAAATCCCATTTTACAGATGATGAAACTGATGCTCAGAGAGAGTAAATAATTTTCCCAGGTTGCACAGCAAGTAAGTTTTGGAGCCAGAATATAAGGCAGGTGCAATGGACTCCAGTGTGTGATTTGTTCTCTCTGGTGTATTGTCTTTAGCCACATTGCACTTTGGATGTTTGTGGCACTTATATCGGCTAATTTGTCAGTTTCTGCAAGCATATTTTGACTTCTTTGGTATAGGTGAAATATTTTCCTGTAAATGAATTAATTTCATGTATTGATTTATTCATTTTCTAAGTCATATTTCAAACTATTGTATTTACTTCTTTGTGTTTAATATTCTCTTGCTTATCTGGAATGTGCTTTTGTGTCATATCCAAGAACTCCTTGCCTAACTGCAGGTCCCAAAGATTTTCTCCCTTGTTTTCTTCTAAAAGTTTTATAGCTTTGCATTTTACATTTAGATCTATAGTCCATTCTGAGTTACTTTTTGTATGAAGTGTAAAGTGTACATCACAGTTCATTATTTGCATATGGATATAAGAATATAGTTATCAGCCTATTCATGCTATCTATTTTATCTTGGGCTAGTTTGGGCGGTTTTTGGTTTTCAAGGAATTGATCCATTTGGTCTAAGATTGAATCTGTGTGCATAGAGTTGCTGGAAGCATCCCTTTATTACCCTTTTAACGTCTGTGGGGTCTGTAGTGATATCTTCTGTTTCATTCCTGATATTGGTAATTTTTGCCTTCTCAATTTTTTCCTTTGTCATTCTTGCTAGGGGTCTGTCAATTCTGATCTTTTCAAAGAACCAGCTTTTGATTTCATTAATTTTCTCTTTTTTCCTGCTGTTTTGTATTTCATTGATTTCTGTTCTTATCTTTACTATTTTCTTCATTCTGCTTGCTTTGGGTATATTTTGAACCTCTTCTACTTTCTTAAGACTTAAGATTAGTTAGTTGGTTTGAGACTTTTTTCTTTTCAAATATAAACACTTACTGCTACAAATTTTTCCCTCGACACTGTTTCAACTATATCCCACAAATTTTGATATGTTGTATTTTTATTTTTGTTCAGTTCAAAATATTTTCTGATTTCCCTTGGACTTCTATCTATTACTCAGAGAAGAGTGTTAAATTCTCTAATGGTAATTGTGGATTTGTCTGTTTCTTTTCAATTCTGTCAATTTTTGCTTCGTTTTGAAGCTCTGTTGTTAAGTACATAGACGTTTATGATTATTATGTCTACTTGGCGAATTGAGCTTTTTTTTTTATCATTATGTGACACTCTTCTTTCTCCTGGGCAATTTTCCTTGCTAGCAAGTCTACTTTGTCTCATACATTATAGCCATCCCAATTTTATTTAACTAGTGTTTAGTATACTACATGGTATATCTTTTTTATCCTTTTACTTTTAACCTACCTATATCGCTATATTTGAAAAGACTTTCTTGTAGACAGCTTCTTTTTAAAAAATCTGGGGCCAGCCTGGTGGCACAGTGGTTAAGTTTGCATGTTCCGCTTTGGAGGTCCAGAGTTCACTGGTTCAGATCCCAGGTGCAGACATGGCACAGCTTGACAAGCCATGCTATGGCAGGCATCCCATGTATAAAGCGGAGGAAGATGGGCACGGATGTTAGCTCAGGGCCAGTCTTCCTCAGCAAAAAGAGGAGGTTTGGCGGCACGTGTTAGCTCAGGGCTAATCTTCCTCAAAAAAAAAAAAAAATCCATTCTTTCAATCTCTGACTTTTAATTGATGCATTGAGGCCATTTGTAGTCAATGTAATTGTTGATATGTTTGGATTTAGTTCTATCATTTTATTTTTTTTCCATTTATTCTATTTTTATTTCTTTGTTCCCTATTTCCTTCCTTTTTCTGTAATTTATGTCTTTGCCAAATGTGGAGAGTTTTCAGCTATTATTTCTTCAAAAATTTTTTCACCATTGCATTCTTTCTCCTTTCCTTCTGAGTGACACAAATGGCAAATCTTCAGTTATTGACCCACAGATTCCTGAGACTCTTTACATTTTCTTTCAATTCTTTTCTCTACGTTGTTCAGATTGGATAATTTCTATTGACCTACCTTCAAGTTTACCAATTTTTTCCCCTTACACCTCTTCTCTGAGGTGGTACCCATCTAAATAGTTTCAGTTGTTTTGTTTCCTAGCTCTAAATTTTTTCGGTTTGTTCTTTGTATGCTCTGTCCTTTGTTGAGGGTTTTAGTTTTCAATTGGTTGTAAGAGAATTTGCAATTGCTTTCTGGACCATTTGTATAATAGCTGCTTTAAAGCTTCGATAGATAATTCCAATATTTGTGCCATTGCAGCATTGACATCTGTTGTCTATTCCCATGTAAGTCGAGATTTTACTGATTCTTTGTACGCTGAGAAATTTTTCTTGTATCCTAGACATTTTGAAATTCAGATCTTATTTATATTCTACCAAAAATGTTGTAGGCTCAGGCTTGAAGTTCCAGCATACATGCTGTGGACTCTGGACTCCACGTTGGTTCAGTTGTCAGAGCCTTTACAGTATCAGATCTGTGTCATGTGTATGCCACCCATGCAGACAATTTTGGATGTAGCCTCTGTTAGTTTAGTTCTCAAAGTTGTTGGTATACTGATTCAGATCAGATCCATGTATGTACAGCTTAGCTGGTGAGCCCAGTAGTTCATAAACGCCTTCATAATATTGCTTCTGCTAGTTCTCTTTTCGCAATATCACCACTACTTTAGGTTCCCTGGGACTCCTCTTTTTGGTCTTCCGGGTGGAAAGTTAGGGCTTTAGTTGCTTGCTCTACTGTGCACTCGATTGTGTCCATATCTAGGACCAAGAGGCAGGAGGACAGAGAGAGAGAGCAAATGCAATGGAGGTGGGCTCCCCACTCTTCAAAGCACAGCTCCTCTGAATGGAGAGAAAGGTGCTCTTCCCTCAGAGTTTGGCTCCTGCAGACTCACATTGCTGCATGCTGCTGGGGCCACCACAGGATTGCTTGGCATCTGGGGCATAGGAAAACAGATAAAAAGGAGGGGAGAGTCAAAGGGTGGACTTCTGCATGTTAAACTATTAGAATTTCCCTTTTCCTGTCTGTGAGCCAGATCTAGAGGGTTTCTCCTAGAGCTCCCTGCAGCCTGTACTCACTTCCGGTGCATTGAGTTCAAGCCAGGGGATACTGGGGGAAATATAAATTGTAAATTCATCATTGGTTTGGTGGTATTTTGAACAATGTTCTTCTTCCCGATCTATCTGCTGCTATTTACTTTTGAAAGTCCTCAAAGAGCTGCTTAATTCATTCTGTCCAGGGAGTAAACAGGATGGAGCGTGTTTACTCCATCTCACCTGATCAGAAATCCCCCAATTCTATTTTAATGCATTTGTCATTCGTGCAGGTGTATCAAACTGCTCTATCACTGTCTGCCTTTTATGGAATGGTTCCTTAAGGATTAATTTGGACTCTAAAAGATGGACCATGTGCCAAGCCCTATCCTAGACTCTAGGGATATAAAGATGAAGAAGAATCTCTGCCCTAAAAAAGCTCACAGATCTCAGTTCTCCTTCTCTGATTTCCTTCTGGGGAACCACCTGCTACCCGTTTATGAGCATTTTGGATGGGATAGAAAATTAGATGCTCTGCCCTCCTCTACCAAAGGAGTATACATATGAAGAAAATTGAGCCTATGGGACCCGTCCTTCTCTGAATCTTGAGGCTAATGATACAAGAATAGAACAGAGCCACTTATTTCCCCTCGGCAGTGCCTGGATGCCTGGGGGTGTCCAGGTCCTAGTCCTATTCTCTATCTTTCCATATTTCCATTTATTCTGGTGCTACCTAATATACCCTCAATAAATTCTCTATTTCATTTTACTTTGTAAGGGTCGGTTTCTGTTGTTTGCCACCAAAAATCTATGAGAGAAGACAGATCCTTACACAAGCCACTGCAGTCAAAGGTTTAATCAGTGCTACGACAGAGGCTATTACCAAAAGGTCTCAGAATACGGAGGTCACACTGATTTACTGGAAGAAGGTTGTGAAAGAGCTTACAAAAAAGATGTCCTTTAATTGGAAATAACATTATTGATTCAAGGAAGGCTGTCTTATTCCTTGGGTATTTCTTGAGCATCTGGTTATAGTCCTCTTATTCAAGCCATGCCCTCTCATGTAGCAAGAAGAGAAAATGTTTGGTAAAGTTAAAAGACATTTGAATTTGGTGGGTCCTTATTTGAAAATTGAGATTCCGTCTCCAGTGGTTGAACGTCTGCTCAGTGCTGGCAAAAAGCAACTTCACGGTTTGAAAAAAAAAAGACATACGAAACGCCCATACGGCATCTTAGACATCAAATAACTCTTACAAAACAGCATTTTGATGAGTTAAGTGTAAATGAATCAGAAACATACGGATTAAATTTCCCTTGAAATACACAGGGGCTTAAAAATTAAGAGAAAAAGTGCCTGGCAAAACGTGTTTTGAATTTTGCCAAGTCCTAAAGGTTTAAGAAGCAATTCAAGATGTTTTGCCAGGCCACTCCAAACATCGCTGGCTTCTCCCATCCCTTCAAGAGCAGATCTAGATATTTTATTCCTTCTGGCTGGCTGGCTGCCAGTCCCCCGGGGCTGGGACGAGGGTGGAGGGTGGTAGCACATGCTTCCTGCAGGCTGTCCTTGTTTTCTACTGCTGACATCTTAACAGGGGCCCAGATAGGTGCTCCATTCCCACCCTCACCTCTCCTTCTACACATTCTCTTCTGAAATCAGGGATAATAGTTTGTTCCTTAAAGTTATTTAGAACAACTCCATGGAAAAGTATCCCTCCCAGTCCACTAACATTGTTGTTCTATCAAACCTTCCACAAAAAAATGAAGGAAGCCTACTGCTGCTAAATAAGTAACTTGAGTTATATTTCACCCAGAAATTTAATAATGAAATCTGGGGCAACATTAGAAATATTCAGTATCAACTGGATATTTAAAAAGTTAAATTAGGATGCACTCAAAAGTATACTTTATGATTGTATTTTTTTATTTGTCCATCTTTGTATTATACAAATTTTCAAATACACACAAAAATCGAGAGAATGGTGTAATGAATGCCATGTGTCCATCACTCACCTTCAACAATCATCACTGTTCTGGTGTAAAGAAAGATTTTTAAATCTTGAGATTTACAATGAGGTTTTTTTGTTTGTTTCTTTGTTTGTTTGTTTTCCAATCTTGCTCTTTTTTTGCTTGAGGAAGATTAGCCCTGAGCTGACCTCTGCGCCAACCTTCCCCACTTTATATGTGAGTTGCCACCACAGCATGGCTTATGAGTGGTGTAGGTCTATGCCTGGGATCCAAACCCACAAACCTGGGCACCAAAGTGGAATGTGCTGGACTTAACTGCTATGCCACAGGGCTGGTCCCAAGATTTTTTTTTTATTGAGTCAATGAGCAATAAACAAATAAGACTAGCATCTGTTGTGTATGGGGAATGAATCAGGTACTGGGACTTAAAGAAATGTAAGATGATGCTCATACCTTCAATACCTATATTCTAGGTAAGGGGGTACAAAAAAGATAGAGTTAGAAAATAATGAGTCTCTTAGGGGTGTGGCACAGATCATAGGTTTAGAAAACAACACTAAAGAGAGTGAATTCAATTACTGAGCCCATAGTTACTGAACCTCAGGCACTGAGGTGAGAATAGAAAAGGAAAAAAAAGACAAAACCCCCACACTTCAGAAACTTGATGTAATCAGGAAGGCGGAGAGATGACTTGTATTAGTGTTAGTGCCCAAACAGAGACATTCTAACAGACATTTCAAAGACTGATAATAGAGGTACCACAAACTCCTTTGACTAGGACGGAGTTACACACTTTGGTTAACTGTTTCCACTCTTGCATGGAGAGTGGCTCTCTTACCATCACGGAATGGTCCCCAAAGGCCCGAGAGAGTTCTTGAGAGCTCTTGGATTTGGTGAGAGAAGATCTTAAGATTGCATGTCCATCCTGGGAGCAGGTAGCCAGTTGGACAACTTTGAAAACCGAAAGGCCAAATTCATCTTTATTTTCTCAAGAGCTTGTCTCTCTTGCCCCATGTACAAATCCAGTGAGCGTAAACTCTGCCCTCTGGGGCAGAATGCTTTGGAAGGTGGTGGGGCTGAGAGCACGAGACTCTACGGTTTGGTTTGGTCTGTATGACACCAAATAACCAGAGTCACTACTGGGTTTTATACCACCTGCTTAATTGGGGTCCTTGGACCAAAGTAATTAGTAATCTGGGTATTTGGAGAATATGAAGACACTTGAAAAATCCTTCTCCGTGGAAAGGGGCCCTGGACTATATTGTTATGAGCTGAATTTGTCCCCCTCAAAATTCGTATGTCAAAGTCCTAACCCCAGTACCTCAGATGGTGACTGTAGTAGGAGATAGGACCTTTAAAGAGGTCATTAAGTTAAAATGAGAGCATTAGGGTGGGCCCTAATCCACTATGACTGGTATCCTTATAAGAAAAGGAAATTTGGACACAAACATATACAGAGGGAAGACCATGTGAAGAAACGGAAGATAGCTATCTGCAAGCCAAGGAAAGAGGCCTCAGGAGAAACCAACCCTGCCGACACCTTGATCTTGGACTTCTAGCCTCCAGAACTGTGAGAAAATAAATTTCTGTTGCTTAAACCACACAGTCTGTGGTAGTTTGTCATGGCAGCCCTCCCTAAATAATACATACATAATGTTTAATACTTCCATCGAAAATGTGAGGATAACATTTGAGTAACAGTATTGAGAAATTGTGTAATTTAATTAAATGAGGAATGTGTGTGTGCTCCAGGTTATTATATACACACTAAAGGGAGTGATCAGATCTGACAAGTTGTGGTCTTACATTAACAGTTTTATCTAGTTTCATCTACTCTGATAACATTCTGGCCAAATAAACAGGTACAGCCAAATCCAATTAAGTATATTCAATATTTGGATTTGAGTATTTGGATTAAAAAATTAATGTATAAAAAACCTATCAGCCTATGAAGCACTGTTGACATAAAAAATACCTTTTGGACAAACATGGCTGGCCCGCCAAAGCACTGTAGTATATTTTAAAACACGAGCCTAAAACTGTCTTATATACAGTGAATTAGTTCTGAGAAAGTTTTCATTACAATCCTTCCTTGCAAAACACATTTTTATTTTTAAATCTTATCTAATATATGTGTATATTCACTCCATCTCCTTTACCAAAAGGATAGGAAAATTTTATTCTTAGAAAACTGATCATAAGATATATATACGCAGTGTGTATGCGTAAGCTGCTACCATGTATGAAAGGCATTAATGATTGTTTACTGTAGGTTAAAAATAAACTAATTGATATCATTTGGATAATTTCAGCCTCAGAGCAGAGTGTGTGGATGGCAAGAATCACACAAGATGAAGTTGCAAGTTGTTAAGAAAAAGTTTTACGTATGTTTCCTAAAACTGTTTCTTGTTCTCTGAATACAGAGTTCGTATGTGATGACCTCTACCTTTATATCTATGAAAATGTATAATGATATTCAAAAGGAAACGTATTTTACAGCTTCATCATATGTTGTAACCCTTGCTCTGATCCAATACAGAGTTTTTCCAATTGCACAAAAGAAATGAAAATTAAAACGTGCTTCGTAAAATGTTAAGTGCAATATAAATATTTAATTATGGCTATTTTAAATATTTTAAATACTGCTGTGCTGTGGGGTATCATAGAGGTTATTCCAAGGCTCTGGTCCTGAATGGAGGAGGAGTTTGCAAGTTCCATTAGTAAGTAACAAGGGAACAACTGGAGCACGTTCCTGAGGCCTGAGAGGCTAGTGTTGCTTCAGGGTTCTCTACCGCTGCTCCAAATCAAGAAAAAAAGATCCAGAACCTCGGAGGCAATAAAAATCCAAGTTGAGAGAAAGCGGAATCTTCTGGTTCCCATTGTCAATTTTGTGTTAGTAAAAGTGAATCTTGAAATTAAAATCAGGATTCATCCTAGAACCCTCTAGTCTTGCCTCAGCTGTAAGCAGAGTTGTGGGCAGGCCCCAGCTGGGGACGAGGAGCCAGCCTCTGAGATTTCAATTTAGTGGGGTTCTTGTGATGATTCTGTGAGCCCCAAGTTTCGTTTTACTTTTCACATCTCTGTGTAGTTCTGTGGCTAGACTGTGGCATTTAGAACAAAGAGAATCTGCCAGCCCCATTAAATCTATTGCATGAATAAACTTATTTGCCTTCACTCTGTACTCTCTGAAGATCAACAGGTAAAAACTTGCTGATTTCTTTAGAATCCCAGTGCTATCCTTTTCCCTCCCCTGCAAAAGAAGCACAGATGAAGGGAGCCTAGACTGACATATGAAGACCTTTTCCCACCGAAATCAACCCCCTCTCGCCTTTCTAGCTCTCTGCTTTGAGCAACAGGGAAGGGGGCACAGAAACAAAGTCAACAGCAAAATCTTCAGGTTGTGGAGAATCATAGGAAAATGAAACTATTCTCCATTGTATAGTTGTAGTACTGTAATTCGACTAGAATTAGAAAAAATAAAAGGATTATTGATCCATTGGTGAAGATTTTGAATTAAACTTTGGAGATAGATTTAAAAAAAAAAAAAAAGAAGAAGAAGTGGAATAGAGCCAAGAATAATTTGACAGCTTTAACCCTGCTGGTAATCAACCCCCTAGAGTCATTAAGAAAGACAGGAGTGGGAGGTGAAACATCTGGAGAAATGTGAGCAGATAACGAATTGGGTGGGTTTTATAAAAGCTAAATGCTATCTGTAGGAAGTAAAGTTATAAAAAATTTTGAGGCAATAACCCTAAGGTCGTACAGAGGTGAAGAGGAGAAGCCGACTCCTGGGCCATTCTTCCAAGGAGATTGGCTAGTGGAGGCACTAATTCTCACAAATGCATCCCTGTAGTGGCCAGACATGGGTAGTCGAAAGATGCTGTCCCAAAAGAATCTTGTTATATCCTGGGTCAGCCTAAGTGCTGGCTGCTCCCGCTCGACCATGACGCCCCCAGCCTGGGCACTTCAGATGGTGACTGTCAGGGAGCAGGTGATGGTGTCATGAAGATAGCACAGACTTCTGGGTCCCGGGGGCTTTGATTCAAAACAAGCTGCTGTCTCTTACTAATTATGGGACCTCAAGAAAGGTGTTTCTGCTCTGTGAGTCTCATCTTCCTCATTTGATGAGTTTGGATAATGACGCCCACTTTGCGTATTTTTGTGAATTGATTGAATGACACAACACATCTGACACAGTGTCAGGCACATAGCAGATGACGGCTCCTTGTTGGTTCTCTAATCCCCTCTTCACTCACTCCCTCCACAATCACTGATTCAACACTAACCATGTACCCTTTGCTAGGCACTGAGGTACACACATAAAAAAGACACAACCCCTGTCCTAAGTGAGGTCATAATTTTGAGAAAGATAGATATAAACTGGTAACTACAATGTAATGTAATAAATAAGAGTGATAGAAATTAGCACAGGGTACTGAAAGGGCAGAGATAAGGAGCGTGTAATTCAGCTGTGGATGGGGGAGATCAGGAAGCCTTCCTGGAAGAGGTGAAACCTGTGGTTGGTCCTACAAGATTAGTAAGAGTTAAGGAGGAGGGCCAGCTTTAGTGGCCTAGTGGTTAAGTTTGGCACACTCCATGGCGGTGGCCCAGGTTTGGTTCTCAGGAGTGGACCTACACCGCTCTGCTGGTGGCCATGCTGTGCTAGTGGCCTACATGCTAGAAAAATAGAGGAAGATTGGCATGGATGCTAGCTCAGGGAGAATCTTCCTCAGCAAAAAAAAAGGAGGGGTCAGGAGGAGATAAGCTGTGTGTTCGAAGCAGACAGTGTGAGCAAGGGTCAGGGGTCAAGAAGTAGCATGGCTCGCATGGGGACCTCTTGCATCATAATGTGGCTGGAACCTAAAATATAAAGCAGAGAGTGGTAAGAGAAGATGTGGGAGGGTAGGCAGGGAGCCAGATGATGGAGTACTTGGTGTGGCATGGATCGTGGATGTCACCTCTAGCCTGGGTACCTGGGCCCCTGCTCCTTCCATTGGTGTGTTGCAGGGTGTATTCTGACTTAGAGAATTCAACCACCATAAATTATTGTATATGAGAGAATCAAAAGGTCAGATGGGGTGGCTGGGCAAAGAAGACCTGGGTCGTAGCTGCTGATGTTACCTCGAATGTCTCCCACGGTTATTCCTAGCACGTTTTTCTAACTTGCGATGCCATACAACTAGGTGAACTTGCAAATAGTTTTTCATGAAGAGCCAGGATCCAACACAAACCAGCCAGTAGGGCCTCATGCATAGGCCAGTACTTCGATGCAGAGCCTGTAAGGGTGCTGGCGAGCCCAAACTGCAATGATGACAGGACGCTCTGTGCCAGGTCAAAGAAGGCTTTACAGCCTCTTCCCACCCTGTGAGTTACTGGAGGAACTGAGAGGAGGATCATCGGTGTCCCTTGGCCTCCACCACTGCTTCTCCAGGGAGAGAACATTTCAACAGCCTGGCAGCCCCTCTGGCCACTTCTCCCCGGGGACAAACTGGGCCACTGAGGCCACTTCACAAGTCCTTAACCTCCAGGCCTTTAGGTCAATGGGTCCAAACAGTTCCACATTGTTCTCTGTCTTGTTTCCAGAGCTTTCTAGGAATTTGGAGACATTGCCTTGAGGGACAGCCTGGAAGTCCTGCCAGAATTTATGAAACTAGTTCTTCATGTAGCCGTTTCTCTTCTTTTTCATCTATGAATATTCTGTGGGTGAAAATAAGAGAATAAGTGGAACCATTTCATAAGGTCATTTTCTTACCTACTTTCAGGAATTAGTCAAAGTCAGAGGCTCTGCAAATGCACGTCCTAATGGGCCCCGCCAGGGAATTTAAGTGGGCGCATTAGGCAGATACAAGACAACAGGGAACAGCTAGACTTTTGGTTGAGATAAAAAAATACATGCCCCCCCAGAAACATTCTACTTTTTTAACTAAAGCATCCTAATTTGATGAAAAATAATACAATGCTGGCCTAAAAGTGTTGCTGTGTGCATTTGCTCCCAGGTGTCCCCCTGTTTGTGATCCCTTGGATTATATAGACTTGATCAATCTTCCCCATATATTTCTTCTGCCATGACTTTTGAATACCATCTGTGTATCTTGCCCTCTCGGTGACAAACTATATTCATCACCTTAGCCCTTGTTTTCCAAACTGGTCTTTTAAATAAATGATACTGATGCCTGAGGTTTCTTCCACCATACTTCTCCCTTCCCATTCTAGAAATATTTCCCTCTAGGAAGATGCAGAAGAGGTTTTCAGTGACCTGTCATGGAGCTCTGGCTCACCTTAAAAATAAGAGTAAAAGAGACTATAAGGCAAGACTAAATTGCAAATTTAAAAGCACCATTTTAAATGAGAGATGATGGTCTCTTAGATAGGGCTTTCAAGAGCCAGCAATGTGACACCCTGGGACTTGAGGACGAGCCTCGGGAACTGTGCATATTGATGAGGAGACTGAGTCGTTTTGTAAGGGAGCAGCCATTTTGCAGATAAGGTTTGTCACCAAGTGATAACCATCATCAATCTTAACATTTATTGAGCAAAACACTGAATCACTGTCCTACAGGGACTCTATAGGAAAGAAGGATGATGAATCCTTCTCTCCACAAAAGAGGATTCCTGGCTTAAATTCGTAAAACGGCAGTTCTGAATGAAAAGATGGTATCAAGTCCATAGCTGTGATAGAATGAGGGCAGAAATCAAGAGGTGACTTCCTCGCTTTCACATCTGCTTGTAGGTTACTAATGATTAGAACCAAGACATTCTGAGGAATCACGTGTCCTAACAGAGAATCAATGTACATCCTGTAGGTTTGTGTCAGTGGTTCTCTTAGTGATGCTGACTCTTAGGGCCCTGAGGTTGCAGAGGTGAAGTGACTTGTCCGGGGTCACATCATGAATTCACAGTGCTTGCCCTCAGCTCTTCCTAGTCCTGTAAGAAGCCTCTGTTGGGCCAATTTACAAACAGGCCATAAGCCATCACTCCCAACTACTATTCATTTGAAGAACTGAAACCATTAGTTTCATTCAGATTCTCTCTAATATTTCTGTTTATCGACATACACCAAACAAATTCTTTGGCTGTTAACCAATTATTAGCCACATGTATTCCATGTTGACCCAAATACCAACAAGGCTTCCAAAAACTGTCATCTTCATTTACACATTTAAAATAATAGTTTGATGATAATTTAAAAATTCTTATTTATATTTATTAATGTTATTTTAGAAAATTATACTTCCTTTATACAAGATAGAAAATGGTACATAAAGCTTAAAATCCCAACTCTTTACATCAGTTGAACTCACACTCTGATCCTACAAGGCATTATTCATATCCACTTTGTTATAATGACAAAGTACATATTATCTGGTATTTTTACTACGTAAAATAATTGAAAAGGAGTTGTTTAGAGAGTTTTTCTAGGACTCTCCAAAAAGGATCCCAGTACTGTGTGACTTTTTAAAAATCCAATTGCATCAAATACAAAGTTTAAGCAGACAAATGAGAGCTGCTGTCAGAGCCACATCACAAACTCCAACCCTCCAGCAAACCATGTGACATATCGCTGCTGGGGGCCCGTGGGGTGGCCTCGTCTCTAATGTTTGCCCCAATTCTCAGTCATCATTGCTGCATGATGACCAGTGTCTGAGATGAGGTGGGTACAGATAAGGCCTGGCCTCAGCAGGAAAAGAAACAAAATCAGCCTTCACAGTGGGACATTTTACCCCACTCGCGGTTTGTGCTACTATTAAAACTAGGATTATGATGTAGATAGCCATAATAAAACGAATCATAAAAGCATGTCTAATTTATGGTGCCAACGATTTCTCTAATAATATTTCCTAAATAACATTCAGAAGACATATAGTGTGGTTCAGGTCTGGAACCACAAACCTTGATACTTCAAAGGTGTTAAACAGGCTTTCTTCTCAAAGTCACACGGGACCCCTGCATTTCGAAATGGACTTACCAGCTGAACATTCTGTACTTGCCAGTGTTAGAACAACAACAGCAATTCCCCAACCCTTAGTGAAAATGAGGCTCTTTTACCTCCTTTCCTCCATCCTGAACTCTTTGTGGGTAAAGACTTCCAATCCCTACTCGACAAGCACAGAGGAGACGGAGGGTCTCCCCACATCCGCATCGTGGGGTGTGTGGAGGGCCTGGCCTACTGAGGGTGGAGGCGGTTGCGCAGCGCTGCTTGGCAGGGCTGAACGGGGCTGCCACGTGGGGCATGCTGGGGAAGGGTGGGATGGCCCTTCTATTGCTCAGTCTGCGCAAGCTGCTTGCCTTGTAGCGTGGACATTCCTGTGATGTATGGGCACTCACGAGCCCGGCCCCAGTGTCCTGCACCTACAGAGTACGGCTCTGGAGCTGACTGCCTGGATCCAAATCCTGCTCCTTACTAGCTTGTGCAAGTTAGTCAACCTCCCTGGGTCACCTTTTCTTTATCTGTAACATGGAACTAATAACCATAACAACAGCAATAACAACCATGCCTTTTTCAAAGGGCTCTTATGAGGCTGAAATACAATCTTGCAACACAGCCTGACATACAGCATGCATTCTATAAACATTAACTATTTTTATAAATATTCAAAGGCAATTTAAAAACTGCATTTAGCTGAGCTCCTGGCTCATAGTAAGCTTATGTAAGTGTTACTTTTGTTTCTCTGCTTGGTGTTGGGAGTTTCTCTGCACTCACTGTCTCCTTAGATATCATGAGGGAGGGTGGAGTAATGTCAACAGTGTGGACTTTGAAGTCAGACCAACCTGAGTTCAAAATCCAGCTCAGCCACTTACTGCCTGTGTGAACCAGGCATGTTACGTAACACTTGGAGCTTCAGGTTTCTCATCTGTGCAAGGCAGAGATTACCTCCTATTCCTGAGAGTGAAAGGAGAGCAAGCCATACATCTGGACCCTTGGAGGTACTCAAGAAACGTTAGTCCCCACTCAGCACCTGCACCTCCATCTCTGCTTCTGCTGCTTCTCCCTCAAGGACACTCTGGGTCAGCAGTCCCGAGGCCTGGAGGATAGATAGGCTGTCCTCTCTTCCTCCTATACTTTCATCCCTCAGCTCATCTGCACAACCACTGTGGGAAGCAGTCAAGAGAGTCCCCGTCTTATACTTCTGAAATCTGAGGTTCAAACGTCCTTTGCCACACAGCCCGGCTAGCAGTCAGCAGAGCTGGCTTCTAGTTCAGGTTAATTTGACCCCCAAAACCTTTGGCTTCTCACTATCCCACACTGTCTTCTTGAGATCACAGCATCTTTTTCTCAATACCCAACTGTAACTTTGCATCCTGCCCCAGGTCAGCCCCAAAGCAATAGGAGAGTGAAGGGCTTGTTCTTGAGGTGTGCACATCCACACTTTCTGAATCTCCTCAATTACAGAGAATCCTGCAGATACTCCTTCTGTTCAAAAGAGCAAGGATGGGTCTCCTGATAGAAAACACTCTTTGCTCTGCTGTATTTGTGAGGACTCTTTGGGATGTGAATAACAACAACAACAAAAAAGATTGAAACTGGCTTAGGGAAAAAATAATAAAATCCATGGCTCACATAACAGGGGTAGGATTAATTTCAGACACAGCTGGATGCAAGTCCTCAAGTGAATGACCAGCCCCAAGATTCCCATCTCTTGACCCTGCTTCCTCTGAATTGGCTGCATTCTCAGAACAGGGTCCCTTCATGGTGGCAGTAATGGGTTGAATGGTGGCACCCAGAAAGTTATGTCATGTCCAAATCTCTGGAACTTGTGGATGGGACCTTATTTGGGAAAGGTTCTTTGAAGATGTAATTAAGGATCTTGAGATAAAATCATCTGGATTACCCAGATAGGTCTTAAATCCAATGATGAGTTTTCTTATAAGAGAGAGAAGAAAAGTAGACACAGACAGAAGAGGAGAGGGCTGTGTGAAGATGGAGGCAGAGATTGGAGCGGTACAGCCACAAGCCAAGAAGAAGCTGGAAGACGCAAGGAAGGATTCTTCCCTAGAGCTTCCGGAGGGAGCAGGGCCTTGTTGACTCCTTGATTCCAGATTTCTGGGCTCCAGAACTGTGAGAGAATAGGTTTTTGTTGTTTTAAGTCACAAAGTTTGTGGTAATTTGTTAAAACAGCCACGGGAAACTAATACTGTCGCATAGGGCTATGGCAACCCCGAGCTCACATTCTCACAACTCTGAGCTGAGGTGAGTGTTTCCATAAAAATTCGGAGACTTGCTCTGAAGGGGTGAAACCAGTCATGTGCCCATCCTTACACCCCCTGTGGCCCAGGTAATCCCAGTTATGAGTTCTACCTCTCAATCCAGACTAAAGACTTCCCCAGGTCACATGGGCAGAGCAAGGAGGAGGAATCCCCAAACCAAGACCAGGGGCTGGTGCCTGCTAGGGGACTGATACTGGGGAGGAGGAAAATGACGAGTGTTCACCACCCTACTGAAACACTCACCCAGGGGGCAGTCACAGTTGGTCAGTTTTACTTTCTGCGTGGTCATCATGGCTGTAAATATACTATAAACACAGTATTGGTGTTTCTGTTGACTATTTGTCCTTATCCAGTGTTAGATTTTTGACATCCTTTTTGAAATTCAGAAATGTTTTCCCTTTTCAACCTCTTCTCTATCTCCCTTCGTAACTCCTCACTCACCAGTGATGACTATTAAAGTGTGGGTTTCCTCCACAGTTGAACTGAAAGCTGCTTGGGTCCATACTGGGACTCCTCTTAGTTTCACTAAATTGTTTTCATCTTGTATCCAAAGAGTTTCCGTGGTGAGGTGAAGTTCAGTTGTGCTAACATTGGGCATGATGGTTGAACAGCTCCTCCAAATACAAAAGAGGGCCTCCAGACGCTGCTCTTGCTAAGCTAGACATGGGGGTAGGTTAAGGATTTAGTGAGTGTTCCCTGGAATTTTCAGAGATCCCACACTATAACTGGAGCCAGACAAGATTAAGGTAGGATCAGAAATCCTGAGTGCAAATCATTTTCTGAGTATTAACCTTCCCAGCACTCCTCTCTTCCTACCTAACCCTGGGAAGTGACATTTGATATTTGTATGTTTTCCTCTAGCACATTTCCTCAGCACCAATGGAATGTGTGTGAGTGTGTGCATGCATCTGCAAAGGGAGGAAGAGAGAGGGAGAAAAAGTGAGAGAAGAAGAAATTGTGCACCTGCAATTTGCCAGCCTCTCTGCTAAGTATTTGGCAGAGGACTTGACACAGAGTATGCATTTTTGGTTCTACTAATGTTAACATTAATTATTATTACTAGTTAATTTAAGATTCACAGAAAGCCTGTGATATAGTTTAGCCCCACTTTACACATCAGAAAACTGAGGCTCAGAGAGGTTAAGCAATGCATTCAAAGATACACAGCCATTCAGAGGCAGCACTATCTGGAATTTGAACCCAGACCTGTCTGACTGTTATGCTTCAAGCCCTTTCCTGTCCTCTGGCTCTCTCTGCATTCTGCAATCTGTAACTGCATTGTAAATTACTTAATTAAGAAAGTTATTTGGAATGCCAGAAATGCTTTTTTAAAAATCTATAAATACCCTATTAAAACTCATAAGACTTCAGTAAGCTTTTGGGGGTATAATATTAAATATACAAAAATCAATAACTTTCACAGATACCAGTAACAACCAATTAGAAATTTTAATTTATGAAAGTTGCAATTTGCAGTCACAAAATGTATAATGTATGTAGGAATATCTAACTAAACATTAACAATACTAACTAAAGAATACTAACAAAAGATGTGCAAGATCATAAGAAAAAAATATATATATAAACTTTGTTATGAAACTAACAGAAGGAACTAAATTGAGTAATATACCATGTTCATGGATCAGAACACTCAATATTGTAAATTTGTCTCTAATACTAATAGACTCAATTTTAATCAAAGTGCTGATAGAAGTCTAAAATAGATTTCACTAGCTCAATCTCAAATTTATATTGAATGTACTCAAGATTAGCCAAGGAAATACGAAAATTAATAATAATAATAATAATGTAGGACTCATCATGCAGAAATCAAATCTTTATAAAGCTTACGTAGGAATAGACAACAAACCAATAGAAAGAATAGAAAGCCAGAAAATAAGCCTCTTTATACATAGAAACTTGTTTTTTGAGAGCAGCGACATTATAAATCACTGTGGGAAGAATAAAAGATTCAGTAAATGATTCTGGGAAAGTTAGCAATCCATGTGGAAAAAAGTAAATTAGATCTCTACCTCAGATCATATACAGGAATGAATTCCAATGGTTTAAAGACTCAATTAAGAATATCAAAACTACAAAATTTCAGAAAAAAGAAGCAGAAGAATATATTTATTACTTCTGGTTGGTACATATTTCTTAAACAATAAACAAAATACACAAACCATGGCAAAAATGTTAATAAATTTGACCAAAAAATAGAAAACAACTGTATTAGAAAAGACACCATGAGCAAAGTTAAAAGAAATGACACAGAGGAAGTAATTTACGGTTGGTCTCCAGATTAAAGACAAGAGAAACTGACAAAGTATACACGAGCAGGCATTTCACAGAAGAGGAAACCCAAAAGTCCCCACATATGAAGCATCACATCACATACGATGTGATGCGTAACATCACTTACACTCAGGTATCTGCAAAGTAAAACAGTACTCGTATGTCAATTCTCACCCATCCGATTGGCAGACATCTAAAAGTCTGGGATTCCCAAGTGTCGATGAGGACATGGGGCAAAGAAACTCACATAGATTGCTAGTGGAAGGCTGGGTTGCTCTAACCTTCCCGGTGTGCATTTGGTCTTATCTGGTAAAGTTACAGACGTGGAAATCATACTACCCAGGAATTTCACTTCCTGAGTTCCTCCACGCATGCAAAAAGGGCACATCCTAAGACAATCTTATACAGCACATATAACAAGAAAAGTCAGAAGCAACTACATATTCACCTATAGAGGCAGGAGAGAAAGAAATCACGATGTATTTAAAAAGCTGATCTATAACACTTGGAATGAAAAACTACATCTACATATATCAACTTGAGTCACTCTTAAAAATAGATTACATGAACAAAAAGTGGTGATAGGCTACTCACAGTATACTGTTTATATAAATTAAAAAAAAATTGCATAGTGTATGAACACTGTGGAATAAAATTGTAAGACCATAGAGAAAAGTATATGCCAACTTCAGGATGGTAGCTTTCTCTGAGGTGGCAGGGGAATGAGTTGGGTAGGAATGGGGTACTTCAAATAATTTTATTTTTTTTAATAAAAATCTAGAAGCCAAAAGAAAGAAAATGGGTAGTGGCCAGAGAGTTCATGTTAGAACATAGTCACAAGGAAAGAAAGTCGATTTTCTAGCTTAAATGTGCCTCAGAGTGAAATCAAGCCCTTAAGAACCATCTCATGCCTTCGCCTTCAAGGATGATCATGATCTTCATGTCAATTTCTTATTTATTTTCCCCATTCTTTCTGCTTTTTCTTTGCCTTTCTTGGTCCTTAAATTTCCTTCTCAAGAGTTCTTATGAGAGAGGAGCCTTCTGCCCTGAAATGTAAATTTTAGAGCACTTGCAATTTGCCAGCCTTTATGCCAAGTACCTAGCAGATAACTAGTTTTTTTTTTTTTTTTTTTAAAGATTTTATTTTTTCCTTTTTCTTCCCAAAGTCCCCCGGTACATAGTTGTATATATTCTTTGTTGTGGGTCCTGCTAGTTGTGGCATGTGGGACGCCGCCTCAGCGTGGTTTGATGAGCAGTGCCATGTCCGTGCCCAGGATTCGAACCAACGAAACACTGGGCCGCCTGCAGTGGAGCGTGCGAACTTAACCGCTCGGCCACGGGGCCAGCCCCAGATAACTAGTTTTTTGAAATTCACAGTAACCCTATATGACAGGTATTGTTTAGCTCCATTTTACACATAAGAAAACTGAAGCTCAGAGAGGTTAAGCAATATATTCAAGGTTAAATGGCTAATCAGAGTCAGGAATAGACAGGATTTGAACCCAAGTCTGTCTGTCACTTGCATTGGCAAGTGACACTTGCCTGGCAGCTGTGTCGGACTGATGGATTTACAAACCATGCTGTAGACTAGCCAGGGGGTACTTACTACTTTCAGTATTTGCATGCCACTCCATGTTTGCAATGTGTTTTATGATTGGTTTTATTACTTATTCCTATTTTATAGCTGGTCTCAGTTTACAGCATGCTTTCTGCAACAGCAGTTATAAAGAAAAACAAACATGAAAACCATCACTGCTTTGCTGAATGGAGACACTCGTGGTACTCACGTGAGCAGCAGCCATATTGGAAGGTGGCTGTCAGGCACAGTTCTATTCTTTGCAAACCTGCTGATGGCCAGCCCAGTTCTATTCCCAGGAGATAGGTCCTTAACACTCTTGAAATGGAGAGCGAAACTGCAATACCGTCTTCAGTATAAGCAAAGCTCATTCACTTTTTACCAAGTGTTAGGGCAGAAGAAGTCACTTAGATCACTTTCAGTCCTTTTAACAAGGGACGCGTTTTCATTATAAAATGTTTTAATGATTACTTTGGTCTTGCCTGGAACAATGAGGGGCAGAAAAGGGGGCCCACTAATATCATTACTCAAAAGCCTGAGGTTCTCTTGCTCTTTCTTTTAAGAGCATTCCAGACCTAGGGCTTTCTTCACAGAGGTAAAGATGAAGGAGCACAGGAAATCACCCTGAGGATATTGTGTTTAAATGAGAGCCAGGAGAAAGAATAGAACGCTGCCTTGCCCTTCCCTGAGAGAACTGACACGCCCTGGCAGAGGCCAGAACGGCGCCCACAGTCACACTCTGGTTCTCCCTGGGAGAAGACTCAAAGGCCTTTTCTTCAAGGTGGAGAGATGAGGGAGGAGGGCTGCGGGATTTCTCAGTTTCCTCCAAGGTTGAACCAGCTTCCTCACCTCCTTCATCATCGTCTTCACCCACATCCTTATCATTATTCACAATGACTATAGTTTGAGCAATTAATTTGTCATGTCCTGAGCTAAACCCGAAGTAGTATTCTCATTTTACAGATGAGGTAAGAAAATTGATTTCCCAAGGTTATCATCACACGCACGCATGCATGCATGCACACATGGACACGCACGCAATACTTTGGGTAGTGCATTTGAAGTTATGTTTTCCTTCCTGAGGATGCTGATTTTACCAAAAATTGTTCACAAAAGATTTTAAATATCAAATTAAAAAAAAAAAAAAAAGCAGAAGAATATGTAAGTGAATCCCCCTGTTTTCCAGCTTCTAGAGGCTGCTGCGCTCCTCAGCTCGTGGCCCCCAGCCAGCAATCACATCACTGACCTCTGCTTCTGTCATCACATCTCCTGCTCTGACTCTCCCGCCTCCCTCGTTCCCTTATAAGAACCCTTGCGGTTACATTGGGCCCACCTGGATAATCCAGGAGACTCTCATCTAAGATCCTCGGCTTAATCACATCTGCACAGTCTCTGTTGCCAGATAAGATAACGTATTCACAGGTTCCAGGCATTACCATGTGAACATCTTGGGGGGGCCGTTTTCCTGCCTACCACACCTGGTTTTCACATATCAATAAAACTCTCTGGAGGCAACGCAATGGAAGAGGAAAAAAAATAAAAAGAGGTGGCACGTTAATTATTAGAAAAACATCTCGTAAATCATAGTATTTTAGCGCTGGGAGAAACTTTACAGTTCACTGCTGGTTGTAGAGTTGAGGAGCTGAGGTGGAGCAGAGGAAAGCCAGTCTGGGATTACACGGTGGGTGCAGTATCCTGGCACCAGGACCCCCTGACTTGCAGCTTCTGGCCAGCTCTCCGTCCAGCACATCAGGGAGATCTGCGCCAGTTCTTAGACTTCGGTGAAAGACCCCCTCTCTGTATCCCAGAAAAGGCCAAGGGCGCTACCAGAAAACTCTGCACACGACCGCAGTTCTTCAATGTTATTCTGAGATGGAAAAGCAAGAAAGTTCCTGCAAGAAAGTCATTTAATCACTTTCCTGATCAAAAAAGTTAGCAGAGCATTCACATGATAATCATATATTGCAGTTTTAAATTCGATGGAAAGTAATTAACAGGCGTCTCTGTTTACATCTCCCATCTTCCCTTGGGATTGATTTATGCCGTGTTGTTTGAAGGTGCAGCCAGGTCTGCTCTGCTGGGAGAAGGGGTACGGTCCTGCCTGCTTGCCCACACTGAGTGAAGTCGACACAAGCTAGTGGCCACTGTGTGTGTCACTAGCTTATGACGTTTCTTTCATTAACATTTTCTCATATTTACTATGATAATTATTTTCAACATAAATGTAATCTTGAAGATTACTGTCATACTTTTTAAGGGTCAAAATTATCGATCATAATCTCAACCCTATTATGTAATCTTATAACATGACATGCACTGGAACATTTCTCAAAGGCCCTTTACCTGAAAACAATTTAGGACCTGAGAGAGAGACATAGTGGCGAATGTCGTAAACATTTCTTTGAAGGGTAAATCCAAGGTCAACAGGAACTGAGGGACAAGCTGAGACCACAGGCAAGCACACATTAGTACAAACAGTTTTCTCTGCTAATGAGGAAGAGCACTTGGGGGTATTGACAAAATGATGAGGACATTATGCTCAGCTTTTCTTTCCTTACCCTAAATTGGACACTTTTGGCAGTGGAAGGCAGTCACTACAAACGATCCAGGGACCAAGATAATACATTGAAAGATGTTTCTCTCTCCCTCCCATGCAAGCCCATGAGAAAAGCCTACCTCTTCAACAGGAGTGGCTTATCACCCTCTCCTCTTTCTCTTTGTCTCTGTGCCTCTGGGAGAGCAATTCTCCTAGCGTCTCACATGTATCCATGCCACCTGGACAGGAGATTCCTGGGGGGCAGCAACTTTGCTTCGCCCCTTTTGTGGAGCCAGTGATGGATTCATTGGGATTAATTACAGATCACTTCAATACGGGACAATGACTTTTACTATTTAGGTGTTTTTTAATGTTTTCTTCTATTTCTGTTATTGAAATTAAATGATCCTTGAGAACTGGCTAGGGTCATTTACTTGGTGCTGATCACCATGGACACTCACTAAATGCTCTTTACTGGCTTCATTCGTCTATTTTTTTTTTAAACAATTAGAATACTAGAATAGAGTGTTGGATATAGAGCTGGGACACTTGGCCTTGAGTTTTCATTCTACCACCAAGGAGCTGTGTTATCTTGGGCAATCTCTTCCCCTCTCTGGGCCCAGGTTTCCGAGTCAGCAAATAAATTGAGTATGTAGGTAAGTCCATAAGAAGATTGATGGATGGTTCTGAAGTTTTTGGGGTCACAAATTCCTTTGAGAATCATTTATGGACGCTGTCCCTAAAAATAAATACTATAGTCTTTGGACTACATGCTCTTGAAAATCTCTTTCAGTTCTAACAAGTATTGTCATGTCAGATGCTAAGCTCTGGGTTAATTATTTTTCATGTTTTGTCTCATTTACTGTTCACAATAAACCTAGGAATTAAGTATCATTATTTATTTTATTACTTCTATTTTTGGAGGAAAAAAAACTGCTGCCCAAGGTCAGCCAGCTAGTTAGGGATAGAGCTGGACCCAGAAGCCTGCATGCATGAGCAGCTTCTGTGCGCAAGTGATGTGCTAGCAGGTTTGTGGCTTGAAGAGTAAGCTTAAAACCCAGAAAATTGTACCAAATTACATATTAAGTTACCAAAGGAAAGAACACAGTGTAAACACTCCTTTATCTATTTTAGTAATTTCAGCAAAATTAGACTAGTGGATGACATTAGAATTTGGTTTGTTTTTATACATCCTCAATCATTGAACCAACATCTGACAGCCAGATTACCCAAGGCTTGCTGGATACTTCAAATAGCATTTTCAGGGATGTTTTCCCAAAATGATAACACAGATTGATGGATTTCACGACATATACAAGGAACAAGAAGAGAATGGAATAAGTGCAATAAAATAGTCATCCTTCCCCACATTTTTTGCTGCAGAGATTCACTCCAGATCTCATTTATGCGATCACATATTTAGAGCAATTTAAAATCAAAATAGCAATACATTTCCTGGGTAATCCCCAAATGAGAGACAAACAGGGTCATAAAAGGAAGGTTCTTACCCCTCTAGTGAACCAAAATCTTTGTTTGACTTTTCACTCAATTTTATGTTTCTCTTTGAAAAGTTACTAAAACTTGTGATAACTAAAACATTTCCAGATGTCTGAATTCTTTTCTATTTGCACATTTCCCTACCGGGGACAAGAGGAGCAGAGGCAGTGGCCACAGGGAGAGGTAGTCATGGGAGGCTCCTTTCAGTGGAGGGGGCTGCATAGACAGGGGCAGTTCCCTTCTATTCTTGCTGTTAGAGATTGTCCCCCAAAACTGTTTTGTCGTTGATGTTGTTTGTTTCTTTTGTCTTTTTAGATTCTTTACCAAAGGTCTCAGTCTGGTTTATCCTAAAGGGTGGTGGTGACCTCAGTATTATGACTGGGAGTATTCCTAGGAGATCTGAGATCTAAAGCCAGCCCTTATTAAATCAGAGACTTGGTCTCCTCAACTACTGCTATGCCCTTTCTTCTCTCCCTTTGCTCATTTGAATCCTGACATCTCACTCTGTAAGTTCCCAATGAATGACATGCAGAATTCTAGACCATCAACCAATTTGAAGTTAGGATATACACAGAGCTAGGATATAAGGAGAAACAGATGACCAAATGACTGTGCAATTAGCAAGAGCAGTTAAAACCTGCAAAATGGGTTTTTGACCAATGACTTCCTATAACCCTTACTTCTTGATTTGGGTTTGCTGGTGGAGAAACAATTCTACATGCATTTAGACAACTAAAAGAGGAAATTGGGAGGATTCATAGAAGCAGAGAATATAGAAGTGTGACTTTTCATGTGATTCCTTAGAACTAGAAGGAATCATGGGCCATTTCTATTACAAGATGCCTTTTGTTTATCCATCATAAAGAAGCTTGGGTCCGTGTCTCTGCACCCACAACATCTGTCATCTAGTGATGGTGTAGGGATGGAGGGTGAGAAAGAGAGAGAGAGAATGATTGATTAACTTTCCCCAATTCTGGTAAGACAGGGACCCAGGCAATAGAGAGAATGGTCAGACAGAACTCTTCCAACAGAAAAAAAGGAAGAAAGAGGCAAGTGGAGGTGGATTGCAATGCCTCCCTCAAAACTGCCTGCCTGGCAGGTAAATCTGATAGCTGACAGCAGTCTTCAAGTCAAAGAAATTGCCTTCTTTATCACATTTCCAGATATTTTTAGTCCTATCACTATAACATAATGGTCGTATGTATTTTTACGTACATTCAAAAAACACTGAAAAGCAAGTGTATCTGTGCCCTTGCTGAGGATGCATAAGTGAAGAAGAGATCATTCTTGCCCTTAAAGGGCTCACAAGCTGGTTGGGTAAGTAGACATCTTAAATAACGGTCCTGTTCTGCTATTATGGAGTTTTGTAATGCGTAAACATGAACACAAATCCGTCACCTCACCCAGTCCAGCGCAGAAGAGGTAGAGATGTAAGCATAGCTAACTAGAACATATAATAAAAGATAATGTATTGTTTAAAATTAGATCAATATCTATAGAACATCTAGGAGTTAATCTACCGAGATTTACCCAATTTGTGGAAAAATTTCTAGAGGTTTATTAGCAGATCTGAAATAAAACCCAGATAAATATTTATGAAGAGGAGCCCTTAACATTGGAATGATTCTATCGAAAACTGTCAAATTAATCCATAAATTCAGTGACATGCTAAGCACAATTCGAGCAGAATATTGGGGGAATGGAAAGGGGGTTTGACAAGCTGATTTTAAATTTCACATGAAAGGATAAGGTCTATGTTACCTCCTACCAGATATTAAGATACGCTGTAACGTCAGGGCAATAAATAAAAGATGTTATATGGGCCATGGTGCATACATATAGACCACTGGACCTACAATTAGGTTCCCTAAGAGGCTGAACTTGGTAGAATACCGTTAGGAAGCAGCTGTATTTCTCTTCTCCCTCTGCCTTCTGACATGCTCTGTGGTTATCTCCCATCCTGGCCCCTTGATGATGTTGCAAACAGCTCCCTGCTTTCTGGCAATTTCCAGCCATTGTTCAGATGTTAAAAGAAGTTCTGTCTGTGGTGGTGCATCTTAATTAAAATGTCTATTTCACATCCAGTTAGCTGTTCTTCCTTTTCCGTCTAGTTCAGGTCTGACACATTCAGGCCTGAGAACTCATGTGACTCAGAGGAGAGTTTACAGAAGTCCACAGTCTGTGCATGTGTGTGGATGGGCCTTCGTCGCAGCCCGGACGCTCATCCCTAGGAACAGGTGACTGAATGTGGGGTATGCAAGGTAAAGCAACGGGAAAGAACGGAAGTACACACAGCACTGGGGAACAAGCTGGAAAACATAGTAATCAGTGAAAAGGTACAAAATAGATTTAGATGTGTACACAGTATGCACATTAATAATATATTCATGAGAAAGAACACTGGGTATTTTTCAAGAATACACATGTATGTTTAAGGCCGTAATGCACCAGAGAGGGGACCCGGTCAGGGGTTAGGGTTAGGGGAATGGACATGGCTGAGGAATAAAGAGGAAAAGTAGTAACATAAACCAAAGGGGGCTTTGCGCGCTGGTGATGATGGGCAGCTGTGAAGTCAAGAATGTGGCAGACTCGCCTCTGTGAGGGCAGAGGCGGTGCCTGACCTGAGACATGGAAACTAAAGGGAAAAGTGGGGACACGAGGAGGGAAGGGGCCTTGGGGCCTTGGGGCCAGGGGAATGGCACGTGCCCTCACAGAAGCCGTCTTGAAATGCCAGGTGCACTGCGGTGATGCCCAGAAGGAGATCCTCAGGGAATGGAGGGAAAAGGCAGATTCAGGAGTGTCTAAGTGTAGCTGAGACTGCTCCCTCTGTGCTGGTCACTGCATCTCGTGGTGGGAGGGACCTGTGGGCTTAGGTTCTGCTGGCCAGGGAGAAGCAGTCCTGTCCAGCGGTGTGAATGCCTCATGGCTGCAAATGGGCCCTGGCAGTTCTCAAGGCATGTGCCCCTCTGGCCACTATCGAATGGACCAGTGGGCCTCAAACCTGCAAATCTGGAAAACATCTGGGACACTTATCCGAAAATTCTAAAGCATGGGACACAACCCCAGAGATTCTAATTTGGTACTTGCAAGTAGCTCCTGACACAGTACTTGAGTAGTTTAGTCATTTATGAGAAAAATATACATACCCTAGCCCACCTTCTCCTCAGGGAATATGTTCCAAGACCCTCAGTGGATGCCTGAAACCACGGATCATACCAAACCCTGTGTATCCTGTTTTTTCCTGTACATACATACCTATGATAAAGTTTAGGTTATGCATTAGGCACGGAAAGAGATTGACACCAATAACTAATAATAAAATAGAACAATGATAACAATATACTGTAATCAAAGTTATGTGACTCTGGTGTCTCTCTGAAAGTATCTTATTGTCCTGTACTCACCCTTCTCGTGATGTGAGCGTGCAGAGCCTGGAGAGCCGGGACAAAGGGATGGTTCACGCCCTGCGCAGGACTGAGCGGTCGGCGTGAGATTTCATCACGCTACTCAGAATGGCACACAATTTAAACCCATGAATTGCTTATTTTTGAATTTCCACTTCATATTTTTGGCCCTTGGTTGACTGTGGGTGACTGAAACCACCATGGAAAGCAAAACCGTGGAGAAGGGAGGACAACTGTGTACACAGGTATTTGCTGTTTAAGAATACAAACAGCATTTACAAATATCTAGTTGTTATGCCAATTATTTAGCCCTTGGAAAGCTATCTTTATATATTCTCAAGGACTTAAAATGAACATTAACCTTAGAACTGCCATGGACTAGGGAAGCACTCAGAAGGCCTGAGGAGATTTCCTTGTGGATAACTTTAGTGTTCATAGTAAATATAAGCTGTGTGCCAAGCTTCTTTGATCACTATGCCCATTTGTTTCCAGAATGTTTCATGGGATTATTGTGCTTTAGAATACGCTTTGAGGAATATTGGGTCTCGTGAGGCTTCCCAAGCACTTCTTGAAAAGCCACTTTCTTTTCTCACCTTATCTCTTTGCTCAATATTCTGCAATGCCAGAAAATGGACAGGCCTCTGAAGATGTCTTGTTTTCCCCCAGCCTCCCTTTGCTTTTGGCTACTGCTGCCCATTCATCCTCTTCTGCCCATGACTATGGCTCCCAGAAGTAGTTGATGTGCTGACACAATTATCGAGCAAGATACAGTTAATTTCAACACAATTTTTAAAGAATTGTGGTGCTGCCCATATGTGCAAATTTGTAAAAGAGAGAAAATTAAGAGATAACGAACAAGAGATAGATCTAATCTGGAATGTTTAATAACAGATGAGATTTGACTGCACTCTTAAAGGAGCTGGAGCGAGCAGCCTGGAGCAGTAAGAGCCTCACTGGCCCAGGAGCCAGTGATCTGGGCTGTAATTCACTGCCTTTAACCAGCCGAATGACCTTGGATAAGTCATTGACCTCTGTGAGCCATAAATATTCTCCAACATGCCTTCCTCTGCTCAAATTCAATGACTCTTCATTGTTCTAAATCCTCAGATCCTTTTAAAAAATTGTTTAAAAATCTTTTTAATTTAAAAGTCAGTTTAAAAAATTGTGGGAACTGATATAAGAATGACAACTTTATATTTCGTCAAGTAAGGACATTGAAAATTATAATCCATGACATTAATATTTTATTAAATAAAGGATATTTCAACACCCCCCCAAATTAAGTAGAGAACTTATTTTATAATAAAAAGACATATGTAGATATATAGGGAAATATAGATAAAGCTCCTTATGTGACAATTCTATTCTTTTCCTAAGTTTGCCACAGTTTAGGGAAAAATTGTCCTAGTTGAGGGTGAAAAGGTGAGTAGAAGGTGAAGGTGGTGATGCAGGTGGGAGGCCAATCCCAGCGCACAGAGTCAAGAGCAGGAAAGGGTGAGAGTCCTTGTTGACTGATTGACTGACCAGTGGGAGACTGGAGTCTCTCCCCTTGAGGCACTCTTCAGGTGAGTTGGAAGAATTTTCTAAACATCGTAATGAAAGCAGGAAACACTTTCCCACTCATGAAGCTTCTCCTATGAGTTTAATACATTTATTTACAAAACCTTTAGGTAACGTTTTATAGTGATTTCCTTGCCATTCTAAAATACAGCAGGCTACGGTGATTCAGGAAGCAATGATGATTTGTATCAATTTAATTGTCTTTTGAGACTTGATATCCATGACAAACATCTTGTTCTGCTTTGTTCTTGATGGTTAGTGTTACTGTATACATCCCATATGGGAGTTAGAGAAATGTGGGTGGATGAATGAAGGAAAAAGCATTCAGACTAATCTCATGGGACAGAAATAGTGAAGGAGTGAATCACAAGAGATTTGAAAGGTTTCCCTGGGTTTGGAGAAGCACCAAATCTGGGGGGGAAATCTTCAAATTCTTTCATTCCCACAAAATTTTAAGGCTCTTGGCTTTCCCTTGAGAATTTTGATACATTCAGTGAAGATTAGAAAGTTGATTTTTTTCATATATACAAAACACAGTCTTGATTTGGGGAGTTGAGTGGCTAACTTGATTTTGAACTTGTTTACTCTGGAAAATAATGGCTTCCTGTTTTTGACAAGGGAGCAACATCAAAAAAGGTTTACAAATGAAAATTAAAAGGTTTCTTGGACAGCGAATACACCAGCAGTATTTTGGAAATTGGTCTTAAGTGAATCCGAAAACAGAATAACTGTCCCCTGAAAGGCACATGGGCTTGGTAAATAAAGTGAAAATTGTTTGATAAATGGCAATGTAGTCTAAATGCAGCCTTTTAATGAAGGGTAGGAATGTTCTCTAATAGCCAGCTCTATTCATTCTGTTTTCAGCTTTCAGGGTAGTACAAAGTATGAAGATAGACTGTTTCCCTATGGCAGTCAGTCTTAACAAAAATCTGTGGGCCTCTCCAGGGAAGGTCTAATTTAGAGGGGTGATAAATACTAATGTTGACTTGAATGTCAGCTGTTTGATGCATCTTCAAATACACTCAATTATGAATTTAGGGTCCGCTTCAGGCTAGGTTCTGAGTCTCCGGAGATGAACAAGACACAGTCTATCGCCTCATAAATTTCATGGTCTAGTGCAGAGGTCAGTAAACTTTTTCTGTAATGGACCAGAGAGTAAATAGTTTAGACTTTCCAGCCATAAGCTCTTGGTTGCAATCACTCAACATTGCATTGTACTGTGAAAACAACCATAGGATAATGTGCCAGCAAATAAGCATGACTTGTTCCAATAAAACTTTATTGACAAAAACAAGCAGCAGGCAAGATTTGGCTCAAGAGCTGTAGTTTGCCAACTCCTGGACTAGTGGTAGAGGAAGCTTATAAGAGTTATCATAATGGCAATTATAACACAGCATAAGATGGTTTACAATGATGGTGTTCTGTGAACCCAAGGGAAAGAGTCCAGTCTGTCTGTGAGGATCATGGAAAGTACATTCAAAAGTAAATGACATCAAGCTGGATCTTTAATGATGAGCAGCATTAGGCCAGTGGATAAATGACTGTTTACTCCCCGTCTTAGCAGAAAATGTTGTCAAGTTCTTTTCATAATAAAGGATTTTTTGTTACAAAATTTCATTGCAGAAGTAGTTTAAAAAGAAAAAGTTTATTCTTTAAACTGACCTTTTACTTGATCAAGTATCAATAAACTGGTAAAAAAAAAACAAAACAAAAACCTGATAAACAATAGCCAAACTAAGTTTAAAGGGCCATCTTCTTGTATGACCATATGATTATAAGTGAAAATTCTGAAATTTCAAATACTTTATTTGAGTTAGGAAAGAAGAGATACTAAAATAACTAATCATTTAAATAAATACTCCAATGGCCTTCTTTACATGATAAAATAGCCAAATTTTCCACTCCAGCATGTGTATTAGTTTTCTATTGCTATGTAACAAATTACCACAAACTTAGCTTAAAAAAATATGTTTATTATCTCAGGATTTATGTAGGTCAGTTTTCTGGCCATGGCTCAGCTGGGGCCATTGCTCAGGGCCTCACAAGACTGTAATCAAGGTGTGGACTACATTGCATTCTTTTCTGGAAGTTCAGCTGGGGAATTCATACTCAAGCCCATGCAGATCATTGGTAGAATTAATTTCTTTGTGGTTGTAGGACTGAGGGCCCTGGCTTTTTGTGGGTTCTTGGCTAAAGGCTGTCCTCAGTTCCTGGTAGCCACTGCACTTCCTAGTGGCCTCTTACAGTTCCTTGCCATAGGAGTTTCTCCAACATGGCCTCTTACTTCATCAAGCCCACAGGAAAGTCTCTAGCTACAATCTGTTAAGACATAACCTAACTATGGGAGTGATATCCCGTAGCCTTTGCCATGTTCTATTAGATACAAGCAAGTTGTAGGTCCCACCTACACTCAAGAGGAGGGATTAAACAAAGTTAAACACCAGGAGCTGAAGATACTGGAGGGCTACCTTAGGGTCTATCTACCACAGCATGCCTACTTTTGTGTGTGTGCTGTGTTTAGTTTTCCTTGTGAACAGAAGTTTCATTTATAAGCAGGTATAGCCAATGACTGTGGAGTAGTCAATAATCCACAGTCAGGAGAGACAACAGAGTAGTCACTCTGTGTGCCAGACACTAAAATATGGTATTCCCTTTTTAGAGAAGAGATCGTTGGGATTCATAGAGGTTAAGTAAATTGTGGAAGATAATTCAGTCACTAAGAGTTCTGATTTGAGCCAGGTTGGATAACTTTGAGGCCTCTTCTTTTCATCAGTATAGCAGAGTGTGAAGCTAACTGGAGTTGGCTGACCCAGCTGATGACAGCCCACATTGCAATGTTCTGAAGTTTCATGTTTGCCTTGTGCCCAAGTGTCATACTCAAAGGGACCCTAACCACAAATGACCTAAGGAGAGGTTGTAGAAAGACAGTGAACATTTGCGGTCATTACTCAAATGAATTCTTATCTTGTGCGTGTAAAGTATGAAGAGCATCACCCTTGTTAATTGAAGATAGTAGCCTATCTCTGAACCTCTCCTCAGGTGTTCTGTCTCCAGATGGAAGTATGCCAACACAGGATATCGTAAAGGTTTGATACCCATCCAGCTCCCACAACCCATCCTTCTTTTGAAAAAATGTTTGACTTCATTTGGGAAGATCTGGGTAGATTATGAATTGTATAAGTCAGGCTAGACAGGCTGTACTATGGTATCAACAACTCCAAAAGCTCAATGACTTGCAGCCAGGGTTTAATTCTTGCTCACGCTGTATGTTCCTAGTCAGTAGGGGCCCTGCTCCTCATCCTTCTCATTCTTACTCCAAGTTGCTCCAAACTGATGAAGCAGCTGTTAGCTGGAATACTGCTTGTCACCGTGGCAGAGGTAAAGAAAGCTCTGAAAGGTCTTCACTGGCAGTAAACTGTTTGCAGAGAAGGGGACATATATCATTTACATTCATGACTCATTAGTCAAAACTAGTCACCCGACCACAAGGGGGCCGGAAGATATGATGCATTCATGGGCCTAGGAGACAGAAAGCTTGGAATATGCTGTGCACTAATGACTGACAATACATCTGTCCAAATTCTCTGCCTTCCAAGTTGGAGATTTAGGCAATGGCTGTCCTAACCCGTTATTTTATAGATGAAGAAACTAAGGCACAGGTAAATAATAAAATAAGGACAAAGTGTTGATTCTCAGATCTTTTTTGTTATTAAATCAAGCCTTCAAAATGACCACAGGTTCTAGAAGTTAATTCAGATGGTTTTTTTGTAGCAATAGTGTCTGTAATCTGAAATCAAATTTTAGTGAGTTTCAGAGGGCAAACAAATGTGATCAGAAACAATGGAGAGAAAACGAATGCATGGGATGACTGGGGAGTTCAAAAGTCTGCTCTTAAAAGCAGCATGTTCACGAAGAGCAGGAGGACAATGTTCCTCTCCAAATCCAACAAGTACTCCAGATATGGATGGTGTTCACATTGAAAATGGATATGATGTCGCTATTAATCAACGCTTACACTAAGATAGTTTGTGAGCTCTGGCTTTTGAAATGAAGCTCTTAAATTGCCCTGGTTAATAACTACAGAGCGAGCCTGAGAGCAATAACACATCCCCTTAATAAAACTTTATGTATGAGTATTTTAATGAATTGTTCCAGTATACAGAACTTTCAAAGAGAGCCAAGTTAGTGGTTGAAAACAGAATAGGTTTCAGTCCTTACTAAGAAACTCAATCCTAACAACTGGTACGAGAATTAAAATGAAGAAAGGGGCCTGCCTGTCTCACACACTCGCATTTTTGGAAGCCATTCTTTTAGACACTACATTTTAGAATTTCCAGGCATCTGTCTGTTGCTAGAATACCTACACACTTTGTGGAAGCTTTATTTGAGAATGCTGTGTACCTTGTCTAAAGGGCCAGCTGGGATGCCAGAAATAGTATCGGCTCTATTTATGTCTTTGGAGTAATTACAGTGGAATTTAAAGACTTAGTTTATAGATCCAAGAAGAAGATCTTCTGTGTACACTAAAAGGATGAATCCTTTCCAGACGACTTCTCATTTGGCTGAAGAAGAGCTTGAGGAAGCATTTCATAACGTCAGCCAAAGTCGTTTTTAGCAAGACCTGGGTGGGATTCTTGCTGTTGATATCCAAATTAAAAAAGCCTTGATTTTAATCTATCCAAGGTTACTTTGTTGTAGTTATGAAACCATGAATCAATTTTAAAGCTTTCAGGGATGAAAGGAGATATTGAGACAAGTGCCTGCTATCTTTTGTTGAATGGGGGAAAAATATGTTAACCAATTTCCTGATGGCTTCGCCTGGTGGACTTGACTTTTTGTTTAGCTAATGTCTTTTTGGAATGCATTTCTGTTTTTTCCTATTCATGCCCTGCCTCTTACCAAAGGCCAGCGTGTGTATGCGTTCAAGGAGAAAGATGCAGTGTGTGTGGTCAGTGTGCTTGTCTTCCATTTACTGGATGTGAGCTGGATTGTGCTCAGAGACGGGATGCTAAATGCTGATGAAGATGATGATGGACCTTGAGGGAGATTACGTGACTGTATGCTTTTTGGACAAAGACTGAGAGAATGCTTGCATACAGAATCTGTTATGCTGCCCCCTTCTCCAGTCTTTCTAGCTATGAGAATAAAAATCAACTCTTTCTAAATGTGTCCTAGTACACAATAAACCTTTGAGAGAATTTGTTTTCATCAACCTCCAAAAAGATGAGGAAAAATTTCACTGCCATTCAGTCCATCCATCCTCTTAAATGTTCATGTGTGTTCAAGAGGCCCTCTTGCTATTATAAGCAATAATAATAGTGATTTAAACATATTGCTTGCTTATTTGGTGTCAGACACCTTGCTTGATCCTCAAGGCTGCAACGATGAATAAGCTAAACACGGTCTTTGTCCCTATGGACCACACTTCGCACCGCGTCCCAACACTGTGTCTAATCCTTAAGACAAAAATTTAATATTGATATTATGAGCCCCACTTTATTGATGGAGAAACTGTGAATCAGAGAGATTGAGTGTCTTTGCTAAGGCCATAAAGCAAGCAAGTAATCAAGATTCAAATACAAGTCTATCTAACTGCCTAGCCACCCCCTCTTTTTCCAACAGACTATCTTTATAACACAGAATCAAAATGATTTTGAAAATGTTCCAGCCAAAATGAGCATGGCCTATTTTGTGGAAATTGAAGTTTCTATCCTCACTGTGCTGGTTTGTTCTACTGTTGATCTCTTTGAGCTGGGCCATTCCCTTCCATCTATTGTTCCTGGTTAGAGCTGGCCAGAAGAGAAGCTTGTGTGAAATTTGAGAGGCAGAGGTGAAGCAGGAGCCACCACACCCTGAAGGATTTTTCTTGGTTAGATATGGTAAAGAGATGCAGACGTGCCCAGGGAGGTCCAGCTTGACCATGTTCTCCTCCACTCCATAGATAGGTCTTCCTTCAGACTTCAGACTGACCACCCAGAGGTTGAGGCTCTGTTTAATGTTTGTGTGTAGACTCAGAGAGGTGGAAGTTACGCAAAGATCGTAGCTCCTTAGACCTTTCAGTGAGTGGTCCATTCACGAAGGGCTATGCTTGGCTTCTCAGATTTCCCTTTAAGACCCAAATTGTCTTCCCAAACCAGTGGCTTCATGGACTGGTAAGATGTTCTCTCTGATTCCCCAACAGCCCCTTCTACATCTTTGCACAATTCCTCCCACAGTTCTTTAACGTCCATTTCCTATAAAGATCCTTCACCACATGACACTTATGGGGTTCTTCCCTTATTAAATCCTGATGATCTATTCATTTATTCATTGGCTGGGGCAAACCCAGTGTTAGCTGAAGGAAAACCCTGGCCTGACCTACTGATACTCTCTCAGCTTAGCTTCATTTGAAGATGACTGATCTTGGCTCAGGTAAGTCCTGGTGCCACCTCAATTTTCACAAAAGGATGTCACATCTGTTATCAGCTCAAGTGATCATGTAGCTGTCATTATTCAGGAACTAAAGTCTGAAATCTTTACCAGACAATATTACTCTCACTGGTTTGCCACCCAACTTTTATTAAAAGCTCTATTAGGAGAATTTAATTCATAGAGGTTCACCTTCCTATGAAGAGTTTTAAATGGAGGGTTTCAATTCAATAGAGAATTGCATTGACCTGAAGAGGTACCAAACATATTTGAATTGGTTACCAATGTTTAAAAATTGGGAGATTGCATTTCCGATTTCCTTTTTTAAAAATAGAAACATCTCATGTCACCGGACCTACATTTGTAAATTGCAGTGATACCTTTCATTTTTTGTTACTTGTTTGACCTCTTAGGCACTGGAATCGGTGACCCTCACCTAGATTTTACCACGGGGTCAAGGGTTATTAACATACACAGGGAGGTGTACTATCAGAAGCAGCTATGAAAAATCCCCACTGATTTGTTCCAAAGACGTTGAGGATGTTGTTAACTTATACCTAATTTCCAGGGGTCAAATTTGGAACAGAACAGTGTATATTATCAGCGTCATGTCAAACACAAAGCCAGTCTTCCCCAAGTTTTCTTAGCCTGTGATGACACAGCGAATGGGCTAGTATTCTCACTCGCTTTCTGAAGGCCTACACTCCAGTTGACTGTTCTCATTGGCTGCCTGCTTCCCCGGGCCCAAGTTCTGCTGGCACCTCAGTATGGAGCGCTACACAGCACAGTCTCCTGTTGATGTTAGCATGGTCTGTCTTGCAGGTTTAAGTTCCAGGCTTGGCTGCAGGGCTGGAGCGTTTCCTCCCATAAATGTATGATTTGCAACACTGTTGACTTTTGTTTAGCTTTCCTGTTTGTCATATCTTGCAATGCTTCCTTTCGGTTAAGAATATTTGGCAACTTTGTTGAAACAGGCTGGCTGTCTTAAATCAAGAATTTAAAAGTTTAATTTAGGTTGATTATTCTCTAAAGAAAAAAAGGGGGATGCTTTTCAGCATAAATTTTCACTTCCTTATTGTGGAAGATCTTTTTATCAGCTGATTTAGTTAATAGAGTCTCTGAAGAACATGAGCTCTTCAAATATATGTAGAAGTGGTTGTATGTAAAGAATACATATAAACAGTGTCTGGAACAAAGTTAGAACACAAATTATCTATTATTATGATATGTACAATATAAATTATGTAAGTGATTATGTTTCCTGTTTTGCTTTGGCTTCCAGGAAGCTCCAAAACAAACTTGCGGTTGAATTATAATTACCTTATAGGAATTATACTTATGGCTAGTTAGTGGATCTTTTGTTACTCATGTGATTTTTATATTACCCCTCCCTGATTCTGATTATTTAATTTCTCTCTTTTCACTAAACTGTATTTATTTTTTTTGTAATTTATAATCCTTTGTGGAGTGATAGAGATAAATGGAGTAATTCAAATTTTTATTACCTAAAACCAGGATTAGAGCTAATTGGTTTATTTATCCTTAATCTCTGAAAGAACCCAATTCAATTTACAATCTAAAATACAGTTTTAAATATAATTCTAACATTAAAAAAATTATCTCCTAAAAGATAAAATCTAAATGTCCTAGCCTGGCATTGAAACTTTCCTTAAAGTGGCTTTGGCCTGCTTCTTCAGCTGAATGACTCTCCTATGAAACTTCCACTCTGACCAGATTGGCCTTTGAAGATTCAGCTCTTTCTCATCACGCAGCAAAGTGCAGGGTATGCAGTCAGCAAGAGGAGGAAAAGGCCAAATTCTTGGGAGATGCACCATGACTAACAGGCCTCCTGAGTTTCTATACCCTGGGATATGGAGGGCTCTGATTCTTCTTGTTTTAGACACCATTTGGGGGCAAACATATGCAAGGGGGATATTTTTCCAAATAAAAAAAAAGAAAATTTGAAAACTGAAAAAAAAAATGGATAGGATTCATTTTGGCTCCATTGCTTATAAACAACACAAAGCCTTCTTAAGCTCTTTGCTGACCCAGGAGCACATCTGTGTGGAAGGGTTTTGTTTTTCTTTTTTACAGTAAGGTTAATTTCCAAACCTAGTGACTTTATGACCTTCTTTCAGTGTGTTTCCCTTTTACCTCAGTCCGCCGCTAACTTAGCCTCTCTTCGCTCACTCATTCACTTTATTAATTCAATATTAATAATTAAATATTTATTGAGCCCACTTCTGTGGCAGGCATGATGATAGGTACTGAGGATAGAGTGAAGAACATAGCTAAGTACTTACCTTCTTGAGGTAGGGAGGGAAGAATAAAAACCAAAACCGATCACTCAAAAAAATAAAAATTACAGGGTCAAATATTTATAGCTATGTAGGAATCTATACAACAGGATAACTGTTATACAGATAAGTGTATGGAATTAAATGTATAAATTTAAGAGTAAAGTTAGGCTAAGGATCAGGGAAGGAATGTGCTGGGGCTATGTGAGGTCATGGAAGGCTTCTCTGAGGAAATAACATTTTGAAAGAGGAAAGAGAAGAAATCAACAAATGGAAATAATTCCCCAAATTAGAGCACATTTTTGGTGATTATGAAGCTCTTATAAAAGAGTACTTGTCATATATATATCACATGATATTATATATTATAATATATGCACTATGTATTATAAGTACTATATGTTATTATAAGTTTATATATTATAATATGTGCATTATAATATATGTGTTATAATATGTGATACTATATTATAGATGTGCAATATAATACATATAATATATGTATATTATATACATATATAAACTCTGTCATATATATTTAGTTTAGACAGATACTATGAAAAAGACAAATTATAAGCTATTTATTCCTTTCATATTTTTATTTTCTGTGATCATAAAAATTATATCTGATACAAATCCTTAATAATTAAGGAAATAAACTTATATTTCCTCAAAAAACCATTGAATATCTACTAGTTACCAAGCTCAGCATTGGTGTCCTTCAGGACATGCAGAGTGGTGAGACTAGGGGACACAAGACCAGATAATGTCCCTGTGATGTGGGGATAGCTGTGGGAGAAGTGTAACTGTGGAGCTGAGGAGCATGGGAGAGAGTCACTGGCAACCTGGTGTTTCAGGGAAGGCTTCCTGGAAGTGACGATGCATGATCCCAATCTGAAGGATGATTAAAAGTGAAGCAGGAGAAAGGAGACTAGCTTGAGAAGAGGTAGAAAAGTAAGCAATAGTATGGATACGCGAGAATAAAAGGCATGGCTCAGCAAAAAAGGAATTGACTGTTGTCGGCAAACAGATGATAGTTAAATCCAAATGGATGGTAGTGCAAGGAGTGCTAGAGAAAATCTAGTGGAAAATAGAAAATCAAGAGAAAATAGCAGGCAACCATCTGTATGGCAAAGCGGGAGAGTCCCAAGAATGGGACAGAGAGGGAACAGTCACTGAGGACCAGTGAGACTAGTCAACACTGGCAAGTGATTCCACATGGAATTAATGTGCCATGGTATCAAAGGCAGCCAGGAGGCCCAGCAAGGGAAGCACCGATGCAGGATCATAGCATTTAGAAAGAAGAAGGCCTTTGGCGACCTTTCCAAAAGCAGTAAGGACTGGAGGCGGCAGCAGTTTGAGGGGTTGTGGCCTGAGACGATGAGAATCGACGGAAGGGAGAGTCTTGCCATGACTTTTACAAGAAGTTTCACTGCAAAGAGGAGAATGTCAGAGGGACCACTCACAGAGGGCATGTGAGTCCAGGGAGGTTTATCTACTGTGGTTGTTTTGCTTTTTAAGTGTGCAAAGATTTAAACATTTATTTAGGCCAAGGGAAAGAAGCCAAGACAGAAGGGATGGTTGAAGATAAAACAGTAAATATTATATTTGATTGATCACGGTCTTGAAGGAAAACAGATGGGATCAAGGGCAACACTAAAGATGTTGGCATTGAACAAGAGACAGGACATCTTGTCCTCTGACCATGGAGACAAAGAGGCAGGGAAGGGACAGATGAAGATGGATTTCTATGTGGCAAGGATGGGCAGGAGGTTGAGGTAGTTCACACCTGATGACGTGGAAGTGTAAGGAGCGGGCAAAATCAGAGAAAGGCTATGGCGTCAAATAAAAGACTTGGGTGATGAAGGTGTGAAAGAGGCCCTGGGACAACCAGAATGGCAGCCGGCTCGGGCTGATGGATGAACAAAGTTAAGGTGGCCCAGCTGAGGCTGAAGACCATTAATGAGGAGATGGGGCAACCTGCCCTACTGTGTGAGCCTCTTCAGCATAATGCAGCAATTTAGAAATAGAAAAGAGGAGATAAAACATGGACCTGAAATTTTTCCTAGCAGGCATAACAGGAAGTGGGAGGAGGTCGGAAGGAACACGGGGTAGAGGAGTGGGAGAGGTTGAACATGCTGGTGAAACAGTAGTTCTAGATGTCACCATTTCATCTGGGAAGGATCAGGAAGGAAGGGATACTGGAGGGTTGAACAGTCAGTGAGAAAAGAGAGACGCTGACTGACGTTCTCTATGAGACAGAGAAGAGTATACTGAGAGGAAAGGAACATCAAATGTTTATAATGTGCCAGAGAATGAAAACAGATATTCTAGTCCTAATATTTCATGTGTTTTCATAAATTTTGCTAAAACTAAATCAACTGAGTTGGGAACCCACCATGGACCAAAGAGGTTTCCTGAATTAATAAAAAATTGTGCTAATTGTTCAGATATTTCCATTGTCAATTGCTGCTGGTAAGTGCCGAATTTTCAGGAAATAAACTAGGCCAGCTAAAGACTGAGTCTGAAGTGGATTTATTTAGTCCATTGTCTTCCTAATCATGGAAATACATGACCAATAAGTCTACAGGCTTCTCCAAATGTGCACGTCTCCCTCTGATGAGAAAAGATGGTTTTATTGAAGCAAAGCTTGGGAGAGAGATTCCTTTTTATAGGTGATCAAAGTCTGTGGATGAAATTTTCTCCAATCACTAAGGACCACACATTTGAGGAACTCCTTGTCCTAGGGGCAGGAGTTCCTGGACCCTTGACAAAGAGGCCTGCTTCTGCTGTGGCTCAAATCCTTTGTGCAGCAATAGAAAAGGTTGTACGGAGATGGAGGTAAATCTCCTTGACTCTGGTTCACAGCTTCCCAGACTTTGGAATTTTAACTTTATGTGAGGATAGGAAATAAACATCGATGTATGTTTATCATAATTTCTCAAACTTCAGAGGATACATTTAACTCTACTGCTGTTTTGTGCCCTGTAGAAAGAAAGTAAACAAGCCACTAGGGAACAAGACGGCAGAAAAGTTTTTTTTTTACCATCTCTCCCCAAAGAAAACTGATTTTGACAACTGTCCACAGACAAGAATATCTCTGTGGAAGTCTAGGAGTCCAGCAGAGGAGTTTCAGCGCACGTTGGAGCAGAAAAATCCAAGAGTAGATGCACTGAAGAGGGTTAGAGGAAGAGTTTCACTTTACCAATGTTACCCTCCCCACCAAGGTGGCACAGGGCAGTGCTGGAAGACCCTCTTGGCCTGCAATTTCTCCCAAGAGGGAAAGTGAGAGTATGTGAGTGAGTGTTCGCCTTCCCCAGCAGTGCAAACAGGCCCACCTCTTTCTTGTCCCATCCAGAAGCCTGAGGTGAGTTGCATGATTGAGGAGCGGGGAGGGGCAGGGAGAATAGCAGCCAGGGCTCAGCACATATCAAAGAGCTGTGGATCCTACTAACCACTGCATGGACTCCATCAGGGAGCCTAGCACAAGCCACTGAGGATGCCTCTCTAGCATATCCCCCCAGTGGGTCCACAGACACCCCCAACACTCTGTGCACCTCACCGACACTACCCCCCACCCTCTCGTCTGCTCCCTGTGCACTTTCCAATAGCAGCGAGTACAAGCCTTTGCAGCCAGCTGGTGAGCATGCGCAGAAAGCCAGACTGATTCTACAGGACTGGGAGAAAACACATGAACTTGAGAATTCTGCATCACCCTAGGGGAAGCAAATGGGAGGATGTCGGCACTTGGCCTGGCTTTGCAGGAAAGCATACCTTCTTAAGAATTGCCCCCCAAGAAGGAGTAAGAAGTGTGGAGCAGGTGTACCCATAGAAGAGGTCTGAGAAAGCCTCAGAATCCTTAGCAGGGCTGACAGAAGGCATTTCTCTCCCAAAGCTAGTCAGTGAAGCCTGGAGGAAGTGACTCCTTCTTCAAATGCAAAGTCGGCAATACAGGACTTCAGGGAATGTGAAAAATCAAGGAAACATGACAGCATCAACGAAGCACAATAATTTTCTAGTAACCGACCCCCCCAAAACAGGAGATCTGCAATTTGCCCAGAAAGAATTCGAAATAGGCATTTTAAGGAAGCTCAGTGAGCTACAAGAAAATGCAGAAAGATAATTCAATAAATTTAGGAAACAACTACATGAACAAATTGAGAAGTTTAACAGAGAGACACAAATCATTAAAAAGAACCAAACAGAAATTCCATTATTAAAGAATATAATAAATAAAATGAAAAATGCAATAGAGAGCACAATCAAAAGAAGACTTGATCAAGCAGAAGAAAGAGTCTGTGAACTCAAAGGTAGGTCATTTGAAATTATCCACTCAGAGGAGAACAACAACAGCAAAAGAATGAAAAGAGTGAAGAAAGCCTAGGTAAATTATGGGAAGCTACCAAGAGAAAGAATTGATGCATTATTGGTGTTCCAAAAGGAGAAGAGAAGAAGAAAGGAGCAGAAAGCTTATTTAAAGAAATAATGGCTGAGAATTTCCCAAATCTTGGGAGAGATTTGGACTTCCCAGTTCTATGAAGCTCATAGGTCCTCAATCAGATTCTACCCAGAGATCTTCTCCAAGACATAGTATAATAAAGTCGCCTAAGATCAAAGACAAAGAGAGAATTTTAAAAACAGCTAGAGAAAAGAAATTCCTCACATACATGGGAACCTCCATGAAGCTATCAGCAGATTTCTCAGCAGAATCCATGTAAGTCAGATGAAAGTGGGGTGATATGTACAAAACCCTGAAAGGGAAAAACTGCCAACCAAGATGGCTTTACCCAGTAAAGCTGTTATTTCCACTCAAAAATGGAGAGTTAAAGACTTTCCCAGACAAACAAGAACTGAGGAAGTTTATCACCACTAGACCTGCCTTATAAGAAATGCCGAAAGGAGTTCTGCAAGCCACAATGAGAGGACACTAATTAGTAACGTGAAAACATATGAAAATAAAAAACCCACTGCTGAGGTTAGGTATATAGTCAAATTCAGAATACTCTAATACTATAATATGGTGGTGTGTTAATTACTTAACTCCAGTACAAAGGATAAAGCACAAAAATGTTAAAAATAACTATGGCTACAGTAATTTGTTAATAGATACACAATATCAAAAAGATGTAAACTGTGAAATCAAAAGTAGAAAGTGTGAGAGGGAAAATAAAAGGGTAGAGTTTTTGTACGCAAAGTTAAGCTGTCGTCAACTTAAAATAGACCATTATAACTACAAGATGTTTTACATAAGCCTCATGGAAACCACAAGGCAAAACCAACAGCAGATAAAGAGGAGGGTATCAAAGCATATCACACTTTGGAAAGTCATCAACTCACAAAGGAAGACAGCAAGAGAGGAAGAAAGGAATAAAGGAACTACAAAATGTCCAGAAAACAATTAATTAAGTGGCATTAGAAAGTGCTTGTGCGTTAATAATTCTTTACAGGTAAATTGATTAAATTTTCTACTCAAAAGGCATAGCATGTCTTAATGGATAAAAAAACAAGAGCAAAGTATATGCTGCCTATAAGAGACTCACTTCAACTTTAAGAACACACATAGGTTGAAATTGAAGGGATGGAAAAGATATTCCACGCAAAGGGAAATCAAAAGAGAGCAGGGTAGCAATACTTACATCTCACAAAATAGACTGTAAGTCAAAAACTGTAACAAGAGACAAAGAAGGTCATTATATAATGATAAAGGGGTCAATTCATTAAAAGAACATAACAATTATAAGTATAAATGCACCCAACATAGGAGCACATAAATATATTAAGCAAATACTGATAGATCTGAAGGGAGAAATACAGAGCACAAATATAGTATGGGACTTCATCACCCCACTTTCAACAGTGGACAGCTCATTCAGACATAAAAATCAATAAGGAAATATTGGACTAGAAATATGCTTTAGACCAAATGGACCTAGCAGTCATACACAGAACATTCCATCCAACAGCAGCAGAATACACATTCTTCTCAAGTGTGTGTGAAACATTCTCCAGTATAGATCATATGTTAGACCACAAAAAAAGTCTTAAAAAATTTTAGAAGACTGAAATAACCTCAAGCATCTTTTCTGATCACAACGGTATAAAACTAGAAATCAATAACAGGAGAAAAACTGGAAAAATTGCTAATATGTGAGATTAAGCAACACGCTCCTGAACAACCAATGGGCCAAAGAAGAATCAAAAGCGAAATCAAAAAATATCTCGAGACACACGTACCAAAACTTATGGAATGAAGCAAAAGCGGTTCCAAGAGGGAGGTTGATAGCAATAAATGCCTACACTGAGCAAAAGTAAAGAATTCAAATAAACAATCTAAATTTACATCTTAAGAAACTAGATAAAGAAAAACAAACGAAGCCCAAAGTAGTAAAAGGAAGGGAATAGCAAAGATCAGAGAAGAAAATAAACAAAATAGAGAATAGAAAGACAATCAAGAAGATCAACAAAACTGAGTTCGTTTTATCATAAACAAAATTGACAAATAGCTAAACTAAGAAAAAAGGGAAGATTCAAATACAATCAGAAATTAAAGAGGACACATTATAACTGATACTGCAGGAACACAAAGGCTCAGAAGAGACCACTGTGAACAAATTATACACCAACAAATTGGACAACCTAGAAGAAATGGATAAATTCCTAGAATCATACAACCTACCAAGATTGAATGATAAAAAAATTAAAAATCTGAACAGACCAAGAATGAATAAGGAGATTCAATCAGTAACAAAGAAAATTTCAGGACCAGATGGCTTTAATGGTGAATTCTACCAAATTATTTAAAGAAGAATCAATACTGATCCTTTTAAAACTCTTCCAAAAAACTAAAGAGGAGGGAACATGTCCAAACTCACTTTATGAGATGAATATTACCCTGTTATTAAATCCAGACATGGACACTACAGGAAAAGAAAATTTCAGGCCAACATTCCTAATGAACATAGACGCAAAAATCCTCAACAAAATATTAGCAAACTGAATTCAACAGCACAGTAACAGGATCATACATCATGATCAAGTGGGATTTACTCCAGGGATGCAAGGATGGTTCAACTTCTACAAATCAATAAATATGAAACACCACATTAACAACATAAAGGATAAAAATCATTTACTCATCTCAATGAATGCAGAAAAAGCATTTGACAAAAATAAACATCACTTCATGATGAAAACTCTCAACAAATTAGGTATAGATGGAATGTACCTCAATATAATAAAGGCCATATACAACAAGTACACAGTTTACATTGTACTCAATGGTGAAAAGCTGACAGCTTTTCCTCTAAGACGAAGAACAAGGCAAAGGTATCCACTCTCACCACTTATATGCAACATAGTAATGGAAGTCCTAGCCAGAGCAATTAGGCAAGGAAAAGAAATAAAGGGCATCCAAATCATAATGGAAGAAATAAAATTGTCTCTATTTTCATATGACATGGTATCACATATAGAAAACCCTATAAACTACATGAAAAAGCAGTTAGAACTGAAAAATGAATTCAGTGAAGTTGTAGGATACTAAAATCAACATACGAAAATCAGTTGCATTTCTATACACTAACAATAAACTATCTGAAGAAAAATTAAGAAAGCAATTCCGTTTACAATGCTATCAAAAATAATAAAATACTAGGGCCAGCCTGGTGGTGTAGTGGTTAATTTCACATGCCCCACTTCGGCATCCCAGAGTTCGTGGGGTCGTATCCTGGGCTGGACCTACACACTGCTCATCAAGCCATGCTGTGGCAGCATCCCACGTACAAAATAGTGGAAGATTGGCACAGGCATTAGCTCAGTGACAATCTTCCTCAAGCAAAAAGAGCAAGCTTGGGAACAGATGTTAGCTCAGGGCCAATTTTCCTCACCAAAAGAAAAAAAGAATAAAATACTTAGGAATAAATTTATCCAAGGAGGTGAAAAATCTGCACACTCAAAACTATAAAACCTTAATAAAAAAAATTGAACACGTAACTAAAAGGAAAATTATCCCATGTTCATGGGTTGGAAGAATTAGCCTTGTTAAAATGTCCATACTACACAAAGTAATCTATGGATTCAATGCAGTTCCTATCAAATCCAATGACATTTTTCACAGAAATAGAACAAATCATCCTAAAATTTGTATGGAACCACAAAAGACCCCAAATAGATAAAGCCATATTGAACAAGAAGAGCAATGCTGGAGGCATCACACTTCTTGGTATCAAGCTATATTACAAAGCTACAGTAATCAAAACAGTATGGTATTGGCATAAGAACAGACATATAGATCAGTGAAACAGAAGAGAGAGCCCAGAAATAAACCCACACATATATGGTCAACTGATTTCGACAAGGGTGCTAAGAATACACAGTGGGAAAATGATAGTCTCTTCAATAAATGGTGTTGGGAAGGCTGGGTATCCTCAAACAAAACAATGAAATTGGATCCGTATCATACACCATACACAAAAACTAACTCAAAATGGATTAAAGACTTAAATTTAAGACCTGAAACTGTAAAACTTCTAGAAGAAAACATAGGGGAAAAAATCCTTGACATTGGTCTTGGACATAATGTTTTAGATTTGACACCAAAAGCAGAGACAACAGAAGCAAAAACAGTCAAGTGGGACTACATCAAACTAAAAACTTTCCATACAGCAGAGGAAACAACAAAATGAAGAGGTAATCTATGGAATGGGAGAAAATATTTGCAAATCATATATCATATAAGGAGTTAATATTCAAAATATATAAGGAACTATTACAACTCAATAGCAAAAACACCCAAATATTACCTGATTAAAAAATGGGCAAAATGCCTGAATAGACACTTTTCCAGTGAAGACATACAAATTGCCAATAGGTACATGAAAAGGTGCTCAACATTGCTAATCATCAGGGAAATGCAAATCAAAACCATAATAACATATCACCTCACAGTTGATAGGATGTCTATTATCAAAAAGACAAGAGACAGCGAATGTTAGTGATGAGGTGGAGAAAAGGGAACCCTCATACACTCTTAGTGGGAATGTAAATTGGTGCAGCCACTATGGAAAACAGTATGGAGGTTCCTCAAAAAATTAAAAATAGAATTACTCTATGATCCAGCAATCTCATTTTGGTGTATATACCCAAAGGAAACAAAACCCCTATGTGTGCTCCCAAGTTCATTGCAGCATTATTCACAATAGCCAAGCTATGGAAAATACTGAAGTGTCTGTCGGTGGATGAATGGGTAAAAAAAAATGTGGTATATATAAACAATGGAATATTATTCAGCCTTAAAAAAGAAGGAAACCCTGCCATTTGTGATAACATGGATGAACTTGGAGGACATTATGCTAAGTGAAAGAAGCTGGAGGAAGACAAATACTGTATAATCTCATTTATATGTGGAATCTGCAAAAGCTGAACTCATAGAAACAGAGAGCAGAACGGTGGTTACTAGCAGCTAAGGGATGGGGGAACTGGGAGGGGTAGGTGAAAGGGTACAAGCTTTCAGTTATAAAATAACTAAGTTTGAGGATCTAATGTACAGCATCGTGACCGTAGTTAATAATACTGGACTCTATACTTGAAATTTGCTGAGAGTAGATCTTAAGCATTCTCATAAAAACAAGGTAAGTACGTGAGGTGATGGATGTGTTAATTAATTTGATTTTGGGAATCCTTTCACAACGTATATGAACATCAAATCATGTTTTATAGGTAAATATACTACAATTTTATTTGTCAATTACACCTCAATAAAGCTGGGTGGAGAAAAGGAATTACCTGCAGCAGAAATAAAATGATTAACATATTTTGAAAAAGTCTTATTATTTTGCATCAAAAATGTAAGAGCTTACAAACAAAAAGGGACACGGAAGATGGTTATGTGCTTCTGGGGACAAGACCTCACAGAGTGTCCATTCTTCCTCCACCTGGATCACATCACATCTACCTCCACCCCCAGTGGTAGTTTGCAGTTGGATGTTGGTTTTCCAAAAAGCTGAAGGTTTGAAGATGCAACATGTGTTTTCTCAGTATCAGCTCCCAGACATGCTCCCCCAGATCCAATGCCAAAGCATATATTGTGGAAGGTGGTTCTGCTTGTCACATCTCTTGTGTGTGAGTAGCTGACGAGCCGGGTTCCTGGATGTAGGGACCCGAGTCACCACAACTCCTTCCTCCAGTGAGCACAAGCAACCTCAGATGCTACTGGGGCATCTCAAGTTCCTCAAGCTCTTTTCTAAAATGTTTTTCTGCTCCACCAAAGCTAAAACATTCTCTTCCATTTACTTTTCCCCTTAAGTTTTTTAAACCCAAGGGTATTTTAAAGGAAAATGTTATCCATATGTTTTTGATTCATTTACACTTAAATCATTAAAAGCCTGTTTTGTAAGAGCTTTTTGATGTCCAGCAAGTCTTTTTCTGGGTCCTTTTTATAAGTCATTTAAAGCTGGTCTCCCTTCCCTTTTCCTCCTGCTCCGTCCCTCACTTGCAAAAGAAAAAAACAAAACAAAACAGAATGTTGAATTTTGCTGGGAGCAGATGATTTTTAACCTCAGAGGATGGGGTTTGTTAAATCCTCGGCCCACACATATCAATTTGTTTCTAAACTAGGATATGTGTATCCTCGTGCTCAAAAACTCAGGCCCCAGGTAGTTAAATGTGATACTTTTCCAAGGCCATATAAATTCATGAAATTATGACCCCTTTTTGTTAGCAATCCTTCTGCCAAAATAAACAATACTATTCAAAGTTTATTTACAATCACTTCATCCCACTCAACTCACAATGCACACATCACACATCATGTGGTCGTCCCTGATCTCCCTCCTGTTCCCCAGGCACGCCAAGGGCACATTGTCACGTGCAGCTTTCAACTGGACTTCCTAGATGGTCAATTCCTGAATATGGGTTCTAAACTCAACCTAACTCAGTTCATCCAGACACTAAAATTGTGCCTGTGAGGCACTGGAAGTGGAGAGAAGAGTATCATGTAGACTACTGGGGGTTTTGAATTATTTCCTTAACTACTGAGAAAAGTATGCTTTGGGGGGAATTTATGCTGGAAGCTTTATCTGTTCCAACACTTGCCTTTCTGTATAAGTTCTCAGGCATTCGATTTTGTAAACCAACATCATGTAGGGCTTTCATGCTTGGTTGTCTCTTCTATCTTCCCATAGTGATGTTGGGCATCTAATATTGAGCCCTGTGTCCTTCAGAAGATGCCACACTATGGTGCTGGAAAGTTATTGAGTAGCTTTTTCCCTATGAATATTTTATGCCAACCAAAAATTATAAGCAAAAGATTAATGGCAGTACTAATGGGAAAATGAGTTCTCAAACTATGAACTATTTATAATTAAATAATTGCATATAAATACTATATAGCAGAAGCCAAGGAAACCTACATACCCTTTAACTTACCAATTTGACTTGCAGAAATTTATGCAAAATGAATACTGATAAATTAGTACAAAGATTTAGCTGCAAGATGAAGTAAAAGGGAACTCACTCAATATACATAATTAAGGGATTGAATCAATGAAGCAGTGTTTCATAAAAAGTAATAAAATGCAGGGGCCAGCCCGGTGGCGTAGTGGTTAAGTTTGCGCACTCCGCTTTGGTGGCCTGGGGTTTGTGGGTTCAGATCCCAGGCACAGACCTGCATACCGCTCGTCAGGCCATGCTGTGGTGGCATCCCACGGACAAAATAGAGGACGATTGGCATAGATGTTAGCTAAGATGTTGCTTCCTTACCAAAACAAACAAACAAACAAACAAGCAAAATTAATAAAATGCAACTGTTTATAATGTGGTTCTAGGAGAACACAGAATAAGAGAAGTTTGTTTCTAGTATATTTAGTGTAAGAGTAAATTTTATAAGAGGATTGTCATGTAATTCTATATTGAGTCTAATTAAGGCTACAATAACAGGAACTAAGATTAAGGCACTCAAGATGATCTTAATTTTCTTTTTTTATTATATATATTTAAAAAATTTCCTACTATGTGCCTGGGCAACATACTTTTGCAATATGTTTTTACATTTAAAAAAGATTTATAGGGTATTCTTGATGTTAAAAAGCAAATGGCAAAAGAGATTTCCAGCATTTAATTCTTAATCCAGGATTAAGAATGTGCATTTTTCTGAGAGTTTAATGTACAAACATCTTCTGATTTTATAGATGCATCCAAATCTCTGTACCAAATGCTAACCTTTCACCTTTCCTAACTTCTCCTGAGGATGAACTGTATGCTAATAATTTCATCTTTCTGTGATCCAGGAAAACAATATGAAGCCTTATCATCAGATGGCAGCATCTATTGAGACTGCCTTGGAGTTAATATCCTCTTGTAATGATACAGGATTTAATTTCTGGCAGTACAGATAAGCAGTCAATACTATATGAGTCTTAATATGATCAGTGAATTCACAACCAGGTAAAATTCCAAACAGCAAATGCTACACTAAGTAGAGTTCTCTATAGCAGACCTATATTTTTGCTCCTAATGATTTTCTCCCTAAATTCTATTATAATGAAATAATTTTATGACTTAAATCATTTATCTGGTCCTAGTTAATTAAAGCATTTTTTTTGCAGAGAAAGCACCTTATTGCATACCATTTGTATTGCCATTTTGCCCTACCATCAAGTTACCACCTTCTTTTTATTTTTCCTTGAACCACAGAAATACTAATCACTTCTACTAAAAGAAGGTTAAACACAACTAACCTTCTTGAGTCACACTTATCTCATTTCATCCTCACAAGAAACCTATGAGGTAGACACTATTATTGTCCCATCTTATGGAGGAGGAAACTGAGATGTGTAGAAGTTAGGTTCTTTGCCCAATGGGGCACAGATAGCAGTGAACAGAGGCAGGATTCAACCTTAGTGCTATCTGAATGCCACATCCATGTTCTTAGCCCATGTGGTGGTGTCCTAGCCATCTTGAAAGCGACAATGCATGCAAAATGCTCAGCACAGTGCTTGGTACTCACCCAGCCAGATGAAACGTGCCATGGCTAAGGAACATAAAGAAGGAGAAGGGAAGAATCTTTCTCCTCTCACAGTTTGCAGAGTATCTTCATTAACTTCTTAAATAATTATAAAAGCTAGGGTATCAGCTCCATTTCATTTCCACATCCTGTAAATCTGAGATATGATTTCTGGCAATATAATTATCATGATGAAATTCATTTGCTATTAATCCATTTGAAGATCCTATAATTCATTATAATGTCCATTATCATGGACTTTGGCCAATTGGAAGGAAAAATATCTGAACAATGAGTCTGACTACTTAGATTGACTGAAGCATTACATAATTTAAAATGTCTCCTTTGTATATTTGGATAATTTCATGATAACTAAAGAAGGATAATTTTAACAATTGTTTTAGCTTATTTTCCATTTCATGACATAAGATTTTATATTAATATTAAATATAAACAATAGTATAGGTACTCTCCCTGTTGGGTCAGTATTTCACAGCCTCTTTCTTCACTAGAATGTAGTAAATGAAGCAGAAAAAAAGTAGAGAGCTAGAATATGTTACATGGCTGCTACATTTGAATATTGAACCACATGTGGTCTCTTTTGACTGCTAAGTGCATCAAGATTAATAAAGAATCCATGGAAAGTTCTTTTAGAACCTAGGATGGATGTGATAAATATTTTAGGTTATAGCTATTATTAAAAATAACAACAAAAATAAAATTCTTCCATGCCATTATTTCAACACATAAGTACATATGAGTACAAACTTTATATCTGAACTACACTAAAGTCTGAAACTTGCATTTTTAAAAGCCTCTATTTTTTAAAGTAGTTTTAGGTTTACAAGAAAATTCAGAAGTAGGTACAGAAATTTCCCATATACTGCTGTCCCCACCCATGCACACCCTCCCCCATCGTCAACATCACTCACCAGAATGGTACATTTTTTACCAAGGATGAAGCTACATTGACACATCATAATCGCTCAAAGTCCATAGTTTTCTTTATGGTTCACTCTTGGTGTTTTACTTTCTATGGGTTTAGACAAATGTGTAATGACATTTTTCTATCAGAACAATATCATACGGAGTATTTTCACTGCCCTAAAAATCCCCTGTGCTCTGCCTATTTGTCTCTTCCCCCGACACAAACCCCTGACAACTACCAATTTTTTATTGTCTCTATAGTTTTGCCTTTTCCAGAATGTCATATAGTTGGAATCGCACAGTGTGTAGCCTTTTCAGATTGGCTCCTTTCTTTAGAAATATGCATTTAAGTTTCCTCTACATCTTTCATGGCTTGATAGCACATTTCTTTTTAGTGCTGAATAATATTTTGTCGCCTGGTGCACCACAGTTTATTTATCCATTCACCTACTGAAGGACATCTTGGTTACTTCCAAGTTTTGGCAATTGTGAATAAAGCTGCTATAAACATTCATGTGTGAGTTTTCGTGTGGACAAAAGTTTTCACTTCCTTTGGGTAAATACCAACGAGTGTGATCGTTGGAACATATGATGAGTATGTTTGGTTTTGTAAGAAACTTCCTGTCTTCCAATGTAGCTACACCATGAAACTTGCATTTTCAAAAGTTATTATACTCATTTCTAGATTTCAGAGTTGTTCTTTGCTGAGTGGATATGCTTAAGTGAACAAACATCCAAATATATTTCATGAATGATTTCATTTCTTTTGTCTCACAGAATCCTTTACACTTAGAGGACACAACTCTGTGTTCTCAGAGCAGTTCACTAAGAACAGCCGCACAAAACAATTAAGTCAAAAAAGCGTCTACAAAAAAATACAAAGTCATACTTCCTTTTATTGACAACCGAGTATAAAATAAACAGCCACATTATGTCATATAAACTTCATAATTATAGTATGAAAATTTCAGATGCCTCTTTACAGCCTCTGTTTTGAAGCTCTCATGACAATGATTCTGTGGTTACGGACTGGCCACCACCCTGCAACTCTGGTCAAACAATTGTCTAAAGATGTGATGCTTAGAAATAATGGTACCTAGTCTCTGAAGGGTTAAAGAAGTCAAGTCACTCAAAAATAGGGGAGAAAAAGGCACAAAGGAATCCTGTTAGGTTCTGTTGAAGATTAACAGACCACCACACGAAAGCCCCAAAGCATCCTTCAACCTTCTGAAAAAACGTACTAAAAATGTTACCATGGCAACAACCAATTAAACAAACCAGTAAAAGAGGACAACTATCTGCACCTCAACCAAACTACACAAACAAACAATAAAAAACAAGCACCATAAATCAATCAAGTTTTAAATGTAGCCAGAACGATTGAGGGTGGGGAAAAGTATAGGAGAGAAAGGAGAATAAAAATTCCTAGTCCAAGATCATTAAAACAATGGTAAAGTAGCACAAATAAAATCAGCAACAGGGCCCAAGACTGAAAATAGTGTCCATATTGTTAATACAGATGCACTTTTTATTTGGTGATATTAAAGAATTATTTATGATTTTATGCTAAAATTGTAGGTTTGCTTTAGCAAAACTGGGGGGAGTCTAAAAACTGTTTGTATGCCCTGCTGACTGACTGTTTCTGTGGGAAATAAATCAAAGAGGCTCATGGACATACCACAGAACTTTCTTTATGCTTTAAGATACTGTCTGTTGGACCAAGAGATTTTGCTGGATGTCGGGGACAATTCCGGGGCTCCCTTACCTTGTAGTACAGAGGACTGAGTTACACCTAACTGGAAACCAGTTATCCATAGACCAAGAAAGTAAATCCACTGGACTGAAAGCTTTTTGGGTGATAAAAGCTTCTTAAGACATGGAATCAAGAGCCGAGGAGAGAAATGGTTTAGAGAAGACTAGGAGAAGAAATGGGCGGGACAATTGACTGCTTGCAAGATTGACTCATTTAAGGAAAATCCTTACTGAAAGGTTCACTTTGCCTCTTCTGTGTTTTTCAATTGCTATCTCTGTCTTGAAAGGTTATTCATAGCATTAATTAAATGCATGCACGCATATTACTTCCAAATTAAATTTCAGAACAGAGACGTTAACAGAGAACAGTAGCTGTCAAGCATCTCTGGAGAGCCACATCTATTGTGAGAACTTGGGAAATATTTCTTTGCTAACAGCCACCTCTTACCCTTCTTAAAGATAAAATGGAGCTCTGAAACATCAAAGACGCTTGATAATAGCTGGATATAGCACAAGAGAACTCAGCCATCTTTTGCTTCCAGGGGACTTGCTATAATTGGCCTACATGAGAGGAGGCCCATTTATGTTTAAGTTGGGTAAGTGCTTAGTACTGGATTCCAGGAATCATAACTGAAGATTCTCAGTAACACTGGTTTCTGGATACAAAGCATAATTTGATTGTACCATTGTCACATCATCTGTATTCTTAATGAGAAATGTGATTTAATCATTCCACACTTTTTCTTCTTCTTCTTCTTCTTCTTCTTTTTTTTTTTTTTTTGCTGAGGAAGATTCACCCTGAACTAACATCTGTGCCAATCTTCCTCCATTTTATATGTGGGTCACTGCTACAGCATGGCTGACAAGTGGTGTAGATCTGCACCTGGAATCCGAACCTGTAAATCTGGGCCACCAAAATGGAGCACACTGAACTTAACCACTACACCATGGGGCCAGCCCCATACTTTTTCTTTCTTAATCTCTTTCCCTCTCTCTCCAGAGTCACTGCTTGTATTTAGAGATAATGCAAAATCATAGTGCTAAATGACTGAAAATTTCCTTTCTGTTTTGGGTCCACTGGAAGATGTTAAGAGTACAAAAAAATGTTCCAGTTGCCTATTGTGCTTGGAATGGAATGTTATATATTTAGCGACATCGTTATTTGCCATTTCTGTGTTCCCGTAATCTCTAGGGCAATGGAGATTTTCTTAGCATTCTAGACGGAGCCTCTGTTGCGGGAGAGAGACCTGACGCAAATATTACGGTTTCTGTGGAGATGCCGAGCGATGGAGTCTTAACAATCTATTTGTTAGCAACCTGTGGTTCCTAAACAGATGTTGTTCTAAGGTTTTCAAGCTTGCAGTGTTTCTGGTATGAGGCAAAACCATTCTCCTAAAGGGTGGAGTCGCCTCGGTCTCTTTGTTTATTCATTGTGGGATTGGAAACATCGCTCCGGCACTGTTCAATGAAAAATAATGGAAAACCTCACTTAGTTAGAAGGACAGTAAGCCCGCTTGAAGAAAGGGTGGAAGAACTTGTTGGATTAATTTTAGTTGCAGTTCACATTTCAGAATCAAATCTGAATTCTTTGGTGTTTTAGCTTTCTTGCCACTGACAAAACGCTGCTTACTGCTTCTTAAAGAAAAGAGTTTAAAATTTAAACAGTATCTTGGGATCAAATGCTGCTACTAAATGATTACATTTTGATGAGTGAAGTGGAAATGAATCAGAAACATGTGATAAGTTGTGAATTTTTAAATGAAGATAGAAATCATTCAAAGAACGCATATTTTATTTAACTGGGCAACACGCATAATCATAATTTATAATGTTCAAAAAATTCTAACCTTGGTGTAAGTTGACCCATGTAGCATTAAATAATCATGGAATGATTCAGAATGTGACCCTTTTCCAAAGCATAAAGTACAGTGATCCAGAAGCACCTACTGTAGTAAGCAGTGTGGAAGTATTATTTTTACTGACAAAAAGGTAAGGCACAGTGAACATAATCATCATCTTGATTCTGATTATACCCTTTCAAGGAGCTAGGTGGTGATTGAAGACATGTAAAAGTCTACAATGCCGCGATATTCTGCACATATGGGATCCAACTACACGCATACACACCAACTTCTGTGTAGACGGAAGACTTTTAATTAACCAAAAATCAAAAATTCACATTAATCCTCCAGTAAAACTGTAAACAATGTTGAATGACAATTATATCAACTCCTTTTTAATTAAAGTATTGTTTCTCAGCTGCCAAAGAGTCAAACAATGGAAAAATATCTGTCTCCACAGACCCCTTACCCTTAACATTATAAATTCCATCTCAGATACTCTCACTCTATCCATCCTTTCTTTATTTTTCCTTCTCCCTTATTCCTGTGACCTACAGTAGAGAATATAGATGCTACAAAATAATGTTAGGACTGTGAAACCCAAAGTACATGGGAGTAGAGTATTTGCTCCTTTCTGTAACCTCCACAGTGCCCACTGCAGTACGTGGCACTCAGGACGTGCTTGCTGGATGAGGCTGGCAGGAGCAGCAAGACTGGGGACCTCCTTGAATACAGGTCGGAAGATGGTGCCTTATAATTTATGAAATTCTCTCTGTCCAACTAATTTCATGCCAGCAGATTGGCCCTTTAGTGGGTCCATTCATTCCTCAAGTCTGGTAGTTTAATTGCTACCATGTGTAGAAATGCCAGGGACCCTCTGTGGTCAATCTCCGCTCTGTGCACACGTTACTCCATTGTCCTAGGTTACGCCTTTGGGAGATATGCTTTCTCATTAGCATAGGAAATTCACTAATCTATTTCTTGTCTATTCTTATTTTGTAACAACCCCATTAGTTAATATAAACGGAGAATAAGAGATTCTGCTATTAATTACAGAACCAAAAACTGAAAATAAGGAGACAGACTGAATAAATTACAGTGTACTGGTAGCCATATTTTGTTTCCATTAAAAAGTTCCCATTAATAATTACTGATATGTAACTATCTTCAAAAAAATAGTAAGTGAAAAAATTAAGGTGCAGAACAGTGTATGCAATAGCCTAACATTTGTATTTTTAGAAGGAACATATCCACGAGTGTGTCTATATGTAAAGACACACACTCACACACGTATACGCATAAGCTATCTCTGTACAAGGATTAAACAAGAAACCTGTGAAACCACTTGGCTATAAGTGGCGGGAGGAGTGGGGGCTGTCAGTAGGGGCAGGAGCATGACATTGTTTACCACATTTTCCCCTTTTTACAGATTTGATTTTACCAAGTGCATATTTTACTGTGTAAAATAACAAACCTTTTTGAAATTTTAAAATAATGTACAACTTTATTTCAATACATTTGGAAATATGCTGGAATAAATAGTGTTCTAGGAAAATAAAATATACAAATTTGTCTGAAGATACAGTAGAAAGCCTAAATACACCAATCTAGAAGAAAATAAAATGTTATCAAACATCACCAGGCCCAGATAGTTTTGTATAAACTGTATCAACCATCAGGGACTCATAATCCTCATGTAGCATTTTTTTAAAATTCCAGAGCATCAATGATGACAGGAAGCCACTCTATTTGACTTTATGTGGCTAGCATGATTTTAATAACAAAACTGGACAAAAAGAAGAGCATAAGAAAATAAATCTGTAAGGCAGTCTTATGCACTTAGATGAAAAACTTCTAAGTGAAAAATTAGCCACACCTATCCATGGGTATATTTTTTAAAAATAATAAATAATGCATCATCACCAACTGTAGTTTATCAAGAAGTGCAAAGAAGGTCCAATAGCAGAAATCTATTACTATAATTTGCAGATTAAAGGGAAAATTGCTGCCTTAATAAATGCCCAGAGGCATCTGCTGAAGTTCAATGTATGTTTGAAAAAAAACACTTTGAGAAAGCATATATTCTAAAACCGCTAGCAAAAAGTAAGAAAGCTTCGAATTATTCCATTAAACAGTTTTGGAACAATTTAGGGTAAACAAACATTTTAGAAAAGTTGGGTTGATGGGAATTTCCAGAAGTTGTGAATATGTTCAGAGTGTGAGAGGTGCTGAGGCCAATTGTGCAGAAATGGACGGTCCGTAGGGGACAGGAGGAGAGAGAGGAAGGAGACCAGGCAAGGAGGACTGGGCGGTGGTTTGGCTAGTGTGAGTTTAGGAATCTCCATCTTGCTTCTCTTTTCATTTCTCTTCTCTTCCCCCTTCTCCCTACCCTCGTCTGCAGAACTTTAGTTCCCAGAGATATTAAAATATGTTTTTAGGGAAAAAGTTTTCTCTGGTTAAATACATCTGAGCAGCATGCTAAATTCTCTTCATTAGAATTCATAAAACACAGTGGCAGAAGAAAGCTGGGAAATACACAACAAACATATCATCCTGCTTTTTCAAACCAGTGTTTCTCTAAATGACCTGACTATGGAACATCCAACAGGTTCACACATGCTCCTGCCCAGCAAGGGTCTGGGCGAGCTGTGGGCTGGACCTTGCCACCATCAGGGACCTCCTGCCTCTGGAGTCCTCACCTTCAATTCCTAAATTTCTCAACAGATACTCTTATTCCTCCCTGTCTCTCCTCTTTTCTCCCTACTCCTGCTTTTCAAGTCTTAGGAGTATTATAATAAGTCATACAAGTCTTATGTGCTCTGTAATGTCAGCTCCAAGATTTCTTAAAGCATGGCCTCTAGACCACCTGACATTAATAAAAATGCAGTGTGCCGGAATCCACCAATAAATTAAACTTTCTGAGGATGGGGACTCAGCTGTCTTCATTTTCACAAGGTTCCCTGGGAGATACCCATTTCTCTAATTTTTTCCTTCTCTCCTATAGCCTCCTTTCATGGTTGCATTTCCTATCCAGCTGACCTAAACCTATGGGACGTGGTTTTGCTCACTTCTCTGCCTGCACTGCCTGCACTGTCTGCGCTGTGAGCCTGAACCCCTTGGCATAGGCATATTGTCCTTCGCTGCCTCCAGCAAACCCCTACACTGCCTTCCCAGCTAATGTCCTTCTCAGTGCTGCATCTACGCCCTACACTGGTGCTGTGACAAACTGAGGCTCTCCAACCGCAGGCTGTTCCTCTGCACCTCTCCACAGCTCTGACCTGCTCTGTCTCCCACTCTGTATACACTGGCTATTCCAAAATGGCAGCCCCCAGCCTCAAGGCTTTCTGCTCATCTTGCCTGCCTCCTTCAGTGTCTCTGGTGCCTTCCCCTGCTTCACTGTGGATTTCTGGGCTATTAGAGGTGATACTTTGATACTCTAAGGCTTTTGGGCCTTTGCTTAAATGTTTCTGTGTTGTGTGCACCCTCATTTGTGTCCCTCTTCAAGGTCAATCCCTCTAGCATCGAGTCTAATTCCATCCCCTTCCGTCTGCTACAATTCTGGGATTTATCTATTGACTAATTGCATTCTTTGTCATGTTTTTAGAATGCTTTCTCTATTAGCACAAACCTCAATCTTTCCTATCTAAAACAAACACACACACCACCAAACAAACAAACAAACAAAAAACCGTCACCTGGGTCTGTATCTCCTCTGCCATTCACAGAAATGTAGAAATGTTTTCCAAACAGAATAAAATATTCGCTGTTTCTAAAAGACCTATACATCTACAGAAACCAAAATGGAAAAATCGGAAAATTGAAAGAAGAAAAGGTACTCACTAAATTCATACCCAAATACCTTTCATTTTGTCTGTGTCATTTAGTTTGTTGAGATCACACTGTATTTAATGGCTTTTAAACATAACATATATTTTTTAAATGTTAACATTATTTTAATGCCTGCAAAATAGTCTGTTAAATGGATGTAATATAACAATTCTTCCTTTGTTAAACATGTAATTTGTTCTCAATTTCTTACTAGTATAAACTAATACTGTAATTTACCCTGAACATAAGTCTTTGTGAGCATCTACAATTATTTCCCATGATAGTTTCCTAGAAGTGGAATTCTGGGGCAGAATATGAACTTATTTAAAGTTCTTACAAGCTGCCAAAAGATGTTCCAGAATGTATGTACCAACTGATAATTTAATATCCATTTATTCGAGTATCCATTGCACAGTATTTGAGTATTATGATTCTTTAGAAAAAATAACATTGCCAGCTTGATAATTTTTGTTACTGTTATAATTGTGGCTACCATTAAGACTGTGATCATTATATCCTCTAATTAGTCATTTCTGATCTATATGAAAATTCTGGATTTGAAGACAACGATATGATTTTATGGGCATTCCACCAATGACCATGTTCAGCCTTCCTACTTGCTTTTGGGAAGCTTGTAGTCACAGTGATACTTTCATAAAATGTATCAAAATTCACAACATGAATTATAACATATAATAATGTGTAATAATTTATTATATATAATATACCATTATAATTATTCTTCCTATACCCTTGTATTGATTTTTAAATTATTTTATTTGGCTATATCATATATAACTTTGCAAACCATCTTCGTCTAATTTTGGAATCAAATGGGACATAAATACCAAACGTATTGCATATTCAGCCTTTTACTAAATTCTTTTATCTTGACTCACTCTTTTTTTTGAAATTTTTAATTCTTTTAAGTGCAGTGACATTGGATTATAACAATATATAGCTTTCAGATGTACATCATAATATATTTTGAATTCTGTGTAGATTACATCATGTTCACCACCCAAAAACTAATCATAGTCCATCCCCTCACATGTGAGCCTAGTCACCCTTTTTGCCCTACCCGCCCCCACGTTCCCCTATGGTAACCACCAATCCAATCTCCGTTGCTAGGTGTTTGTTTGTCTTTGTTTTTATCTTCTACTTATGAGTGAGATCATACGGTATTTGACTTTTTCCCTCTGACGTATTTCATTCAGCATAATACCCTCAAGGACCATCCATGTTGTCCCAAATGGCCAGATTTCATCATTTCTTATTGCTGAGTAGTATTCCATTGTGTATATATACCACATCTTTATCTATTCATCTCTTGATGGGTACCTAGTTGCTTCCAAGTCTTGGCTATTGTGAATAATGCTGCAGTGAACATTGACTCCCTCTTTGTCACATTGAACAGCACTCTTTTCTTGATGCCAATACCCTCAGCTTGTCAATCTCTACTCCCCACAGAAACTCTACTCAAAGGGCTTTGTTAATGGTCAAAAATGGGATTTTCATATTAATCTATATGTTCTTCTTGATTTGTTCTTGTTGGTATTGTTAGACTAAACCTTTAATCTATTTGGAACATATGTTGACCTAACATGTAAGAGAATAATCCTATTTCTGTTTCTTCTAAAAATTCTCTCTTTTACCCTAGGATCATTAAATTATTTGTCTCTTTCTCATTGATTGGTAATCCTTCCTTTAATTTATACTAAGATCACAGATATGCATATATGCTATGTTAATCAATTATAATACCTCCTAGAGAAATCTCACCACTTTATTCTTTAAAAACTAGCAACAAAAATCATTTTTGCCTCATTATTATTGAAATTTAACTTTAGATTCACTTGATGTACATACTTACAAACAGAACGCATATGCTTACAAATGGAGTGTTCAGTATTTTACTGGGGCTGCAATAATATTCTACTGGTAAATTTTGAAGGACAGCATTAAACCAGTGTTTTGCAATCTTGTCATTAAATGACCTTCTTTATAGTTACCATATCTATGTCCAAACTGTGCCGTTACTTAGTTAATATTTCAATAATTCATGTAAATGAAGGAGGAAGCTAAGAGGCACAGAACAAGGGAAGAGAGGGAGAGAAGGAATTTGGGTACAAGCACATAGCCAGGTCTTCCAAAGCTGCTCTCCCCACTGGTGACAAACCGAGTTTCTTTCCTTTACTTAAAATTTCTCCCGCCACTCAGAATGACTTTGCGCTGTGGACTAGCTGCCATGGAGCCCAGAGCAAACTCGTAATGCAGCCATCTCTTTCTCCCGCTGCCTTTCAGATTAGATCATCTGAAGCCAGAGTTTGCCATAAGCCATTATTATCGCGTTTTTTGCGTTGTGTTAGATGTTTGATCAATAATTTATGGAATCAGATATTATTGAATTTTGAGAGTTATTTCTTTTATATGTTAGCTTCGTGTTAGTGCTAAGAGAAAGGATGGTTTTGGCTATGGGTCTTTTGTGTTGCTTTTAAACTCACGTTGCATACACAGCTGCAGACGAAGCATGGCAAGTTGGTGTCTAGGAAAGGATCTTGTCACCCAGAATCAATCAACTTCAACCACAATAGCAAAATTCGTGGAAGTTTGGTCCAGGATTTCCTTCCACTTAAACATAAAGTAGAAGCAAAGAGAGTAGAGATGACATTCATTTCCTTGTTATTGTATAATACTGTAGAGAATAACGTATTTAAGACACCTGGCAAAGATATGTAGGAATAAATATTTTGAAACTTCACAATTAGTCCCTATTATAGTTTCTTCAGATCTCTCTCTCTCTTTAACTGCATTTAATTTGTTATTTAGGGGCCAGCCCAGTGGCTGAGTGGCTAATTCACACAGTCTGCTTTGGCGGCCCAGGGTTTTGCCAGTTCAGATCATGGGCGTGGACCTAGCTTCTCTCATCAAGCCATGCTGAGGCAGCGACCCACATAGCAGAACCAGAAGGACCTACAACTAGAATATGCAGCTGTGTACGGGGTGGTTTTGGGAAGGGGAAAAAAAAAAGATTGGCAACAGATGTTAGCTCAGGGCCTGTCTTTAAAAAAAAATTTTTTTTAATTTAAACTATCCATTAAGATTTTTGTTTCAGTCACTGGAATTTTTATTTTACTTTATCTTCTAAAGTCTAGACATTCTATATTTTTCTAAAACTGCCTGTTTTTTTCTCATTGTGGCATATTTTCTCTTCATATTTCTTAAATCATTTCAAAATCTACTTCTTTTTTTTTTTTGCTGAGGAAAATTCAACCTCAGCTAACATCTGTTGCCAACCTTCCTCTTTTTGTATGTAAGCTGCCGCCACAGCGTAGCCACTGACAGATGAGTAGCCAGGCCCTGGGCCCTGGAACTGAACCTGGGCTGCAGAAGTGGAGCACACCAGACTTAACCGCTAGGCCACTGGGGCCAGCCCCAAACCTACTTCTTTTATAGTCTCTTACTTATCTTAAATTCTCCAGATTCTAATCTTCCTATATGCTGTTTGCTGTCTCCTCCTCATAGAAGATTGTTTCCTTGTATAGTTTTTGATATTTTGTTAATGAGTGTGTCGTCTACGTGAGTGTTGTGTTTGTGTGTGTGTGTCTGGTGTGGAGCAGAAGCGGTATTAGAGAATTTTTGTGTTTGTTACATAAGGCACTCCAAAAGTAGCACTTACCTGGCATGAGTTTTTATATCAATTTCTTATAAATTACATACAAAATGGAAATTTGAACCTCACATCTAGGGCCGCCATAGCAAATTACCACAAAGTGGGTGACTTAAAGCCACAGAAATTTATTCTGTCCCAGTCCTGGAGGCCAGAAAGTCTGAAGTCAAGGTCTAGGCAGGGCCACGCTCCCTCTGAAGGCTCTAGGGAAGCAGCCCTCCTCACCTCTTCCAGCTTCTCCTGGCACCCAGCACCTTGGCGCTCCTTGGCTTGTAGCTGCATCACTCCAATGTCTGCCTCCAGTGTCACGTGTGTCCTCTCCTCTTCATATAAGGACATCAACCATGGGACTGAGGGTCCACCCTGATTCAAAATGATCTCATCTTAATTCGATTACATCTGCAAGGACACTATTTCCAAATAATGTCACAGTCATAGGTGCCAAGGGTTGGGACTTCAACATATCTTCTGGAGGGCAGAATTCACCTCACAATAACACTCATGCAGGAAATATCATCACTGGCAAAGGTAAGGCTTCATGTTGTTTCTCTGGGCCAATGGGCAGGGGTTTTCTGGTGTCCATCATATTTATTTCATTCCACAGTGTGTTTCAGTTACTTTCAGCTAAATTCCAAGTTACTAACCCCTTGCTCAGGAATAGGCAAGAGGTACACGAATCTAACCAAAATTACTATCATTATTCCGGTACCTTAATGGGAACGTCAGTGAATCTTAGGGATTTCAACCTCATAGAAAGGTGCTTGAATAGGACCTATTTCCATCTGAAAGGGCCTATTATAAACTGACACTCCAAAATGATTCAATTTTAGGGGCCAGCCTGGTGGCACAGTGGTTAAGTTTGCACATTCTGCTTCAGCAGCCTGGAGTTCACTGGTTAGGATCTCAAGTGCGGACCTACGAACTACTTGTCAAGCCATGCTGTGGCAGGCATCCCACATATAAAGTAGGGGAAGATGGGCACAGATGTTAGCGCAGGGCCAGTCGTCCTCAGCAAAAAAGAGGTGGATTGGCAGTAGTTAGCTCAGGGCTAATCTTCCTCCAAAAAAGTAAAGAAAAGATTCAATTTGAGTTGGTTTGTCCCAAGCAGTTAAGGCCTTAGTTGGAGTTGCAAAGTATATAGGCTCACCACAATAAAACCTGCAATTTTGCATAATATGTCAGTTGTTAAAGAGACTATTCGTTTCAACAACATCATTAAAACTTATAAGAATACTATGGAAATTGAAAGATCACATGTGAGAAAAATAAAGCTATTTTAAGTGGGTTTAAATGTATCTTTTTGCTTCAGCCATGTCCAGAAATTGTATGACTTAAGAAATCCAAAACAAAGAAAACAAAATATAAATTTTGTTAATTACGTGTCTAAAATATATTATATATCAATTTTAAAAAAGACTTCTGTTTATTTTTTTAAAAAATTTTTTTCATTTTTTTTGAGAAAGATCAGCCCTGAGCTAACATCTGCCCCCAATCCTCCTCTTTTTTGCTGAGGAAGCCTGGCCCTGAGCTAACATCCATGACCACCTTCCTCTATTTTATATGTGGGATGCCTGCCACAGCATGGCTTGACAAGCGATGCATACGTCTGCACCCGGGATCTGAACTGGCGAACCCCGAGTTGCCAAAGCAGAACGAACAAAATTAAGTGCTGTGCCACCAGGCTGGCTAAAAAGAGATTTTTAAAAATCAGTGATAGCCAATAAGTCAACAAATATAGTTCTGGAAAAAAATGTGAATTTATTACAAACGCTAAATATTTCAGAAAGGTTGTTGAATTTCTGATGGCCAAAACAAATTTTTCTCTAAACAGCCATTGCTGAGATCAGCTTGTTTTTTGAGAGAGGGCAGTAACTGGCAAGCCAGCTGCTGGATACCATCAGTATCAACTTTGCCCAGAAAATAAAAATCACATTCTAGCATTTTCATCTCAGATACCCAGAAGCACAAGAAAATTATTGCAAAATGACACTGTTTCTATAAGAGATAAAAGAAGCAGAATTGTTAGCAAATCTATTATTTCAAGCTTAACACTTAGCTCGTGGGAAAGAGAGCAACTGAACAGCAGTTGAATGCTAGGAAATTCTGGAAAAGGCATATGGTGTTGTGTCAAATGCTAAAGAACTGAAGATTCCATTCTTACAGATCAAGCAGAATGCCAAAAAAGCAGCCTCTTTATATTTAAGTAGATTACATGTCAAATGTTAGGAAATGGTTGAGAACTGACTAGACGAGATCAAGGCTTCTGTGTGGAGAAGTTCCGTGAGGGCTATTTGCAGGGCTCCCTTCTAATATAATGAAACTTGAGGGGATAAACTGTGAAATACTCCCATTCTGAGCAGCTCTGTCGAAATGTAAGAGGAAGCCATGAGACCAGAAACCTGCCTTCAAACACAGAACCACAACAACAGCAAAACCATCCAGCCATGTATATTCCTGACATCCCCATGTGACCATTCAAGACGGGGGATATAGACAGTTCCTAGAGAAAAAGTTTGGAAGGAAATGTACCAACTGTTGATAGAACAGCTAGTCCAGCAGACAGCCCTGTGCTGGGGCAGCTGGCGATGGAGACAGTGTGGACTCTGGCTCTCACAGTTAGGGCTTAACCCAGAGCAAAAGTTTAGAGCTCAGACTATGAAGTCCCAGATTCTCCCAAGGAGGCTTTTGGTGATGTATACGATAAATCAACAACTAGTCAATAGCCACCGTTTATTTATCACTTACTATGTGCCAGGCCCTGTTCTAGGGTTATTGCAGTAAATTAACACCACAGCAACTGAGAAGTGAGAGACTCCAGGTTTCTTTTCCAAGAAGCGTGGCTCCAGGCTTCACCATTTTGCAACATGGCCTTTGTGTAACCACTGAGAAAGGAGCCGGAAGGCCTGTGTGACCTTGGGTAAGTCACCAAAACTCTCTGTGCCTTATTTTAAAATTAGGATGAATAGTAACAGTACTTATTTAATTAAATTACTTTGAGGTAATAAAACCCGGTTCTTTCGCATACTCTTAGCACAATATCTGACATGGAGTAATCCACAAAAAAATAATTATTATACTCTTTTCAATAACCGTACCCTTCAGCTCTATCAGACCCATAAGTAATCCAGATTTCTTTGGGCCTCTGAAGTTGATAATCACTGATGAGGCCACATAGCCGTAACAATGAAATCTCACAGAATCATGACTCTGCCTCCTCTCCTCCTCATCTCAAGCCCCCACTCCCATCCTTTCTTCTCTCCCACTCCTAGACTCCTGGTTGCCTCTAGGGCTCTTGGGGGCACCTCACGTGTACTCACCAACAGACCTCTGATGTTTGCTGTCTGCTCCCATAGGCAATGCCCAGCGCCCATGAAGCCACTCGAGGGCAGCCCCTGGCTCTGTCTTTGATGCCCCTGGACTCTTAGTGGATGAGAATGTGCTTCTTGGTGTCAGCTTCCAGGGCTCACAAAGCTACAGACTAGTAAAGACCAATTAGAAGGAAAGAATTTGCATCTTTCTCTCTTCAAGCTCACTGTGTCACTCTGACTCTTAACTGGTCACATCCAGCCCTTGGTATAGAAACCTCCCACGGCCTCTGTCCGCAGCGTCTCTCCACTGGGCTTAGGCCAAGTCCATGTCGCCGCCCTGGAGAACAGAGGCCATCTGCTAGGCTGAGACCTTGGCTGAACAAACGTGAGGATTGCCAAAGACTGTCCCAAACCAGGGAGGATAAAACAGAATCACCAAATCACCCAGTTTACCTGGGATTTTCCTAGTTTTAGCACCAAAATCCCATTTCCCAAGAGCTCCCCACTGTCCCCTCCTGAGATGGTTGGTCATCCTTGTTTAAAAATGCCCAGAACATTGTGGGCAGCATTGCTGACGTGGTCCAGCAGCATGGAGGATGGCTGAGGGGGGAGCATCCTGCACACTGAATACAAGATCACACAGAACGTGAGCATCTCTTCCCAGGACATGTGCCCTGCTTTACTCCCTACCAAGATGTTTGTTGTGGTGCAGACATGTGCTTTGTCTCAAGTGGCTGCCTTCAAGAAGTAAGACTATTCCATCTGGTTCAGACGAGTTGAGGTTATTTGAAATGTCCTTTCTCAAACCCAACCCCCCCACTCCCGCCCCAATTCCTGTCTCTATCTATTTTCTGAGAATTTCCAATTCTCGACTTCCTTTAACATTGCCCAGAGAGTCTGCCTTCTGTGTGTGTGGCCTGACAATGTCCCACACTGCTGTGAATTGGGGGCCTGTGGTTTCTTCACTCTGTGTCATTTCAGCAGTGTTTCTTTGTTGGCAAGGAAGCCTTCCTACATCCCACACTTCCGATTACATGAGACTCAGACTGGATACATATAGGCTGCCTGCTCCCTTTTTTCTTTCTTGTCTTTTTTTAAAAAAAAAAAATTTCATGAGAAATCTTTATTCTTACGAAAAGAAGTAAAAACATACCTTAATTTGGCCCCCAAATCTGGCATTAAAAGAAGAGCTTTTCAGATCTAATAAGTTTAAGAGATAGACTTAATGGGTCTGATATTTTACAAACAGGTTGTGACCTTATGTCACAGGACATCCTCTGCACAGGTGGAGATGCAACCGACCACCCCATCAATCCGAGTCAGCTGACTCCTGGGCTCCCTTCACCTCCTCCGTCCCCTGCTCCCTATTAGCAGCGGTCTACTCTTCGCCCATCTCTATGCTGCCCTTGGCGAGAGGGCCTTCCTCCCAGTGTTGTGCTCAGTAGAGGGGGCCCAGCCCCCTGAACCCAGGCCTGCTGGATGTAAACTGTCCCCAGCCTCAGCTCAGGCAGAGTCTTGCTGTTTGGGCAAAAGATGGCCCAGGGCCCCTGGCAAGGTGCTCTCCCCGTCTGCAGACTCAAGGCACTTGTCAGGAGATGCAGGGTGGCACTGGGCCAACAAAGGCCAAGTTCCTGACAGTCAGAACAAGGTCCTGTGATTTAGGACTTGACACTGATGGGGCAGCAGAACTCTTTCTCAGTAGTTTTTTAGGAGGAAAGAAAATCAAGCCATAGCCATACGGCTACCCCTGGCACCTCCGTATCCTCCTTGGCTCGAGCCCCAAAGCATCACAGAGCTTTTACTTTCTCATTCACAATCGCTGTCCAGGGGCAGGCCCTTTCCGAAGGGCCCAGAAGGGCCACGTTGGGTCTAATTTGGGAGGCTGCCTCCTCCAGGATCCCCTCCTGAGAGGGGTTACTCTTTCATCTCAATAAATCCCATGGTCCCTGCCCAGGATACTGATTAAAAAGGAGCCACCAGCAGGGACTTCCCAGTGCCTCCAAGCCACTGGGAAGGAAAGCTCTCCTTGGATACGCCAAGGCGGGGAGGAGCCAGAGGCTGGGGTGGGTCTCGTCTTCTCACAGCCCCAACATACTTTAATATGAGCACTTGACATCCTTTCCCATCTCATGCGAGGTACTCTGTGAATGCGGTTTCTCGCCATCCCCTTTTCTAACCAGATTGCAGCCCTAAATTCCTCTTGTATTCAATTCTGAAGTTGTCACTCTCCCTACCCGAATTCCTGTCCCCACCTTCCCTGTGACATTTGCAGCAGCAACTCTTCTCTCTAATGAAAGCACAGAACACTCCTCTTCAGCCCCAGCTGGGTTCTAACTCATCATTATATTTTGTCTCCCGAGATATTTTTTATATTTCAAATCATCTTTTGTCCGAGATTCCTTAATTTCTCTTCTATCAATAACATTTCTGTTCCAATATGTATTATTATAATGCTGATCATCATAATAAGATTTCTAGAATTACTGGTCTAAACGCTTGTTGAATGTTTGCTTGTTCCACTGAACTTTAATCACCACTGGGGAAGGACGAAAATGTGTTCTGTCCTTTGCTGTATCTTTAGTCCCTTGCACATTTTTTAGAGCATAGTTTTTGTTCAATAAATCTTTGCTGGATGAATAAAAAAACAAATAAATTATATTATTATTTCACTACAGAAGAAATGACTTTTTAATGGAAACCACATCACACAATTTACAGACAGTCTACTGATAGATTCAGGAGAACATTTTCTTTTCTGGAGAGCTCCAGATGTCGAAGCAAATATGTGAAGCAGCCAACATGTGGTTATTGGACGCGGCGAGAGGTCAGGCAGGAACTTGCCTGGCATGAGTTTTGTTACAGTGTATATAAAACAGAGACCAATCATAATTTTGGATCTGTAATTAAGCCTTTGATTTAATCTCTATATACCTCATTTCCTTTCTAAGGAAAATGAAAAGTAATAATGTCATCTGTTCTTTTAAGTAGAAACATTTTTGATGTCGTTGGAAAGGAAAAAGGAAATGAAGAACAAATTTGTAGAGGAAATGTCAATAGATCTCCAAACTGGGAGGTTTGGAAATCACTTTGCTTGAGCTCCACTGGCTTCCTTGCTATTCTTCCAAGGTACCAAGCCTATTCTTGCCTCAGGACCTTTGCGCATGCTGTTTCTTTGGCCTGGAAAGCTCTTGCTCAAGATTTCTGTCTAACTTTCTTATTTTTCTCAGTCTCTTCCTCATGTGGGCCTTACCTAACTCTCCTATAAAAACAGAAATTTCTCCCCTGCGCTTCTGCCACCAACTCTCTTTCCTTCGTACTATTCTTTATATTTTTCCATGGCATTTGTCACCAAATGAAATACGAGCTTTTTTTTTCTGATGAGGAAGATTTTCTCTGAGCTAATATCTATGCCAGTCTTCCTCCATTTTGTATGTGGGTCACCGCCACAATGTGTCTTGAAGAGTGGTGTAGTTCTTTGCCCAGGATCTGAACCTGAACTGCATGTGCCAGATTTAACCACTATGCCATTGGGCTGGCCCCTATTTTTTCAGTTGTCTGTCTCCCCCCAGTAAAATATAAGTTCCGTGAGGGCAAGAACTTTGTAGCAGCCTAGGATAATCGATAGTATGTATTTCTGTCCAATTCTACATTCATTGACATTAAGTTGGTAACTTAAAATTGGCCGTGGTGGGAAAACTTACACCACAGAAATTGACAAATGCTTCACATGAGGGACTTTTTGTTTTTCCGAAGAGTCAATTCTTAAACATTTTCTAGCACACCATTGGTCTTACCCTGACATTTGCCTAGAAAATGAAACTGTACCTATGTATAAACAACCTTCATACCAAGTATTCTGAAGTTTTGTGCTGAAATGGATGCTCTTATTAGACACGTTAACCATTCAATCCACCTCAGGAAAAAAGGAGTTTTAGGGACTCAAGGATGAAAGACAAGCTTGATAAAATTGGTGACAAGCAGAAAATTGGGATCTAAGGAGAACTTAGTTTAAAGAACTTTGAAGAATAGTAAAGTGGATTTAAAGTGTAGAAAATCATTGACCACAAGTTATGAAAAACTGTGTATTATGTAAGAATATTCTATGTAAAGGATTTAAAATTATATCTAAGAACACAAGGAAGACACTGAAGGTGTCAGACTCAGAAGTTCAGCTTATCTCTGTTATCTCTACCAGGGCCTAGATAGAGGGTATTTTATGAATAATAAAACAGACTAGGAGCCTTCGGTCCAAGTCAGAGTTGCTTTTTATGCTTGCAAGCTAAAACCATCAGTGTCCCTCTCTATGTGACAGGAAAACATCCACTCATTAGAGTCGGAATCACAGCAAAGCCTCTCATTGTCTCTCCCTCATCCAATTTTTGTCTCCTCCCTTTACTCACTGACCTCAGGCACCTTTATATTCTAACCATGCGAGATGCCACTGCTGCCTGAATGTGCTTCTCAGTACGGGGCCCCGGCTCTGGGCGGGACTCACAGATTCCAGCTGTACTCCTATGGCTGCGACTCTGCCCTGTGCTTCTCTTTCCATGTAGCCCGTACAAGGGGCGTGCACGGTGGCAGCCATTAATACGGCACATAACGCACTTCCTGGGCCCTCTGCCAGGAGTGGAAATTTCTCCTCAACTAGCAAACTCATTCTTCCACGTCCATCTCAAATATGTCCCCGACTTGCAATTCTCGCCTGACTCTCAGTACTTTGCGGATCAGAAAGAAGTAAGGCTTCTCATTCTCAAAACATTTACAATACATTTATAATACTAAAAAGGAAAAAAAATGAATGATGTAAAGAAACGCGTTTACAGTACGTGATGTCCACAAAGCACAGCAAGCTACTGCCTTTCTCTAGAGAGGTGGACGTTAGAGATCTAATCATCTCTTTGCTTGCCCGTTTCTTTGTGCATCTTGTCCCACTCATCTTAAAATACATGAGATGAGGCAGATACTTCTATTTCTTTAAGTGAAACAAATTCACAAACATAGTGAATTATAAAAATTCAAACAATATAGGAATATAGTGAATTAAGATTGAAAGATTGCTTTCACAACTCCTAATTCCACTCTACTTCCCACAGATAATCTCTTGAAACAGTTCGATGCATCCTTCTAGTTAGCAAGCTTGCGGGGGTTTTTGTGTGTCTGATTTCATAAACATGTTTTTTGTTTGTCGCTTGTTACTACATAGGGTACCTTGGCAAATTTATTGTCAGTATGTAGGGGAAAGTGTTAAATAATATGTCACACTTTACTTTAGGAGCCCCTTGTAAATGGGTATCTAGTTGTTTCTAATATTTGGCCATTTCATACAAAAGAGATACTTAAACACATATCTTCGGGTACATGTACAAGGATTCTACAGTGTAGATTTCTGAAAGTGGAATTCTTGGGTCAAAAAAAAACCACATTTCGGATTCTGGAAAGTATTGTCGGACTTCAAATAGGGTTCTCCAAATTGCATTCCCATCATCAGTATATAAGAGCCCAATTCTCTTCACCCTTGCTAATGAACAATGGATATTATCAGCTTTCCAAAACAGTAGAATGGGTTTTAGACCAGGCAACTCAGTTACTCTGTGTTTGACGCTAAAGATCAAATCCTTTACTTTCTGGGTGTTTTTTTTTTCTTTTGTGTGTGCGTGCGTGTGTGTAAAGTCTTCCGATCTATAATTTCTGTGCAATTCCAGTTGTTTTCCATTTGGTGTCTGGTGGGATCTCCTGCTCTTTAGATAGACAGCGGCTCTTGGAATAAGCTGGCCAAGGGGCTTTGTTGAGTCTAGGCCCTGGTGACACAGGCCAGGCCTGTGGGACCTTCCCTTGCAAGAAGCAGGTGTCCAGGGTGCATGGCACCATGATCAGCAGAGGGCATTACAGAGAGCAGAGCCTCTGAACAGGTCAAAATGGGTCGGATGGTGGCAGCCTGGCTTTCCCTGCCAGCCGGCGCATTTAGTCCAGGAGAAGGTGGAGGGCAGGCACAGACCCAGCACTGGCCCTTTGCATTCCTCCAGGCCAGCTCATTTATCAGGACTGGGGCTGATTAAGTATAAAGGGTGAGGGCGTCAGGGGCCAGGTGACATGGTGCGTGCTGCCTTTCACCTCCTAGGAGCGAGGGTCAAGTGTCAGCCCTGGACACTCTCCAAGTGCCTTCTCAGGAGGATTGAGGGGCCTTCTTGTTTGGGAACAGAGATCTTTTGTTAACACACACACACACACACACACACACACACACACACACATAGAATGTCAGTTATTCTTCACAGAGTCTGCTAAGGCAGGGCACGCCCTATATACAAATGTTTAGGTGATATATATAGAGAGAGATGATGTGTGAAATATATAGATGTAGGCAGACATAGACACATTGGTGCAGCCATTCATGTTTAAATGTGCATGGATTCCCATGGGGTCCATTTACTCAGGAGGCCAAGGACACTGCAATTAAAGAACAACATAATGGAGTATTCAGCTCATGGATGTAGCTGAAAGTCTCTTTTTTTAACATTTTCAAAGGTGCTTTGGCTCATTAAGATTAAGGCAATCTTAAAGTGCCTTGCCTCACTTTGTGTATCTTTCTGTGAACAGAGTGTGAGAAACGTACATTTAAAAGACCTGATTATAAAGTAAGGAAGCTTTCTTTTTCTTTTTCAAATAGGGTTTATAAATTCAAAATATCTGTATCATTTTTCTGGGGGTAAAAAGTCTATGTGTGTTAGGACGTGGGTTCTGCCCTTGATTAAGGAAGTCAGGGCATCTTTAAGAAGGCATTTGTTTAAGAACTCAGTATCCCTTTATGTCTACTCTAGTTGTTTAAACTAAAACCATTATCACATTTTATAGAAGTAGATTGAGTTTCACAACTATGGGAAAGGGGACCCCACTCTCAACATCTGTCCTGTTATCAATGCAAGGGTGTTGCTGCTTCCATTATGGACTTACACAAGACTCTTAAAGGAACTAAAAATTGGCAAGCATCTCCTGAAAAGTAACATATGTTATACATTTTTAATATACATGTATTGTTTTTCCTTTATTGAGGTATAATTTACATGTAGTAAATGCACAGATCTTAAAGTGTACAGTTTGATGAGCTTTGATACATATATATATGTTGTTTAACATAGGACCATACTTTATAAACTTTCCGGCAACTCACTTTTCTTTCCTTTTGAAGACTTTATTTTTAGAGCAGTTTTAGGTTCACAGCAAAATTGAGAGAAAGGTCCAGAGAGCTCCCATATTCTCCCTTGCCCCCACACATGCCCCCACAGTTGACATCCCCCACCAGGCTGGTACATTTGTTACAACTGATGAACCTACATGAACACATCATTATCACCCAAAGTCCATAGGAAATATTTTCAAGGTATACGCAGATCACATGTCATTTATTCAGCCTGCATTGCCTCACTGAACATAAATTGAACAGAGCTGTGTTTTGTAACTTTTTTCCCCATAGATTAAGTAGACCTTAGAAACTTAGAAAAACTGGCAGCCCCAAGGAGCGGGGCATTGAAAATATTGCTTAGGGTCTCAAATTGTGCTGTGTTGTATTCCATTTTATTTTCACCTAAGCCAAACATCCAAAGCACTTTGTTCTGGAATTTTGTGAAGACATTTGTTTCACTGAGAATCTAAGTAAAGAAATATTTCTAAATACCCTGCTAAGGGGAGCTTCACACTGCTCAAGTTGGTGCCAAGGTCCTGGGTAGGAGAAATGATGGTATAGAAGCAGGGACGTTGATAGGGGCTAAGATCTCACAGGGTCCCCGGCTGCCGCCCCCATCCCATTGTCCTGACTGTTCTCCTTGCCCCACTGTTTTACCGTGCATCCTCTGTCCTATCTCTAGTATTAACTTTTCAAAATACCAATTCATCATGTAATTCCCCTGCTGGCTAATAGGATGAAATCCAGCAGACCCTATTGCCTGTGAGATGAAATCCAAATTTCCTGGAAAAGAAGACCCTTCATATCTCTCACTCCCCCTTAAAGTCCCTTCTACCTCTGCCTCACTGAACTGCTCCACCACTCAGCGATGCCAGGCCATGCACAGTGCTCCTCAGGCATCTTCTTTCCGTGCAGCCCATGTCCCCTGGAGAGTGCCTCACTCTTCTGCCTTCTCACTAAGTCTTAGTTGCACGGGCGGAGTCAGCTTGCTGCTCTCCATCCGACCTCAGCAGCCCTGATTCTTCCCTCTGACCAGAACACACCACGTTTGTCCTAATGTTTTGTGCATATACCAGTCTCTTCGCCGGACTGCAAGTTTTCAATGGCAGGCAAGGTTTTTTCTTGGTTTTATAACACCATCATCCAGATATCTGCACATGCTCAACAAATGTGTTAAATAAAGGAATAAATCGTTACCCTGTAGAATTAAGGAAACTGGAGTCTGTTGATTAAGTGGGGGGAAAAAAGTCCCAGCTGTAGATTACGGTGATTTTGTTGACTTAAGTAAATTATTCTTATGTGAGATATCCTTGGGGCATTGCTAAACATAGAATTCTCAGGGCCGTCCCCGGACAGGACACCTGTGGTGGGGCTCTGGCACGTGTATGTTTGTATGTTTATCACTTGCCCAAGGTGGTTCTTATGATTACAATATACATCCGCGAAACTCTAAGTCAGAAGCCCCAGCTGCATTGTTAGGACAGGTGGCATTTCTGGCTGCTCCTGAGCCGCCTATAACACATTAAGCATATACTTACTAAGTGCCTACTGCAGGCCGGGCTGCATCCTGCTGCTTGAAATTGCCCTAATCACTGGGAACCAGGCTGTCTCTACCAAGCGTAGGTGGGTCGATCCCCTCATGGGGATGCTCCTCATGTGAATTAATTCAGAACAAAGTTTATTTAACTGATTAAAGCATATTCTGTTTTCATAACACGAATATCTAATGTTCTCCTTTAAGGTTATGTAAAATTGCTGCATAAGTTAAATTCCATGGTTGACAATGATAATGATCCTTTCTGAAACTCCACATCAGAAGAAACCCCTCCAAATTAGAATCCGATGCATCCCCTAGCAGAAAAATCCCCTCCCTTGGCTGAGACTCTGATCTGATGCCAGATTCCACCCACACCTCACCTGCTCCATCCTGCAGGAAGTGGTTATTTCTGCCCTGTTGAGGGTGAGGTGTGGCAGATAGTCATTTGCCTTGACTTATCAATACATTTCAGGCTGAATCCTGGAAACAGCTTTGGAGGCAGGGGACGAGTCAATGCAAATGGAGAGATGGCGAGTGAAGTCATGAAGCTCTTGGGTCAGCAGGGTTGACTGTAAGTGCTGCCCAAGGGAGGAAAAGGCTGAGGAGAAAGGCATCGGCCTTGGCATGCATCACCCTCCCCGTGTAGCCTGGAGTCCTAATTCTGAGACTAGCGCAGGCATTTAAGGCAAGCATTCTTAGGCTCAGGATATTAACAACTACTTTTGAGCAGCAAAAGAAATCACTCTTAAACTCCATACTTACCTTCCATCCTAGAGAAGTGGAACCCTACATCTCAGAGAGACTGCTGACATTCCTGTTACCCAGGCCCTGGAGAGCAAAGTACAAGGTTTTGTCCAATCAGGGGCTTCGTGCCAGCCAGGACAGCCCTTAATGATGGAGCCTAGTCTCTCGAGCCTGATGGGTAGGCCTGGAGTCACCTCTCATTTCAACTAGTGTCTATTTAAGCACCTACGATGTGTCCAGAGCTTTCGTTGCATGGTTTCCTCTTTACTATTGCTTAATAACATTTATCGTTTTGTCTTACAGAGGCTTTATCCCTATGGGATTATTGAGTCATAGCTCCAGTCTCATCTCATATTTACTTATCTATTTCATTTTTATTATTTAAATGGAATTGCTGCAGAAATTATAAAAATAAAATAAAGCATCTGATCATTTTCCAGGGAAAAAGAAAGAGTCCTTATTGAGTCTATATATAGAAGCCAGCTCTATAGGAGCCATGAGTGTTGTTCCCGTACGGTCAGACTGCCCTGGCCTTGCAGGGGTCACATCCACCAAAAGGAAATGCATCATGGACCAGAAATGGGGTCAGCTACATCATGAGTTTGAAGTGGAGCTGAGGAAACGGGCTTGCCCTTGCATGAATTACGTATTTGCTGTGATTTAAGGGCCAAGGAGGGACTTGAATATTCCATTATTACAAGGGAATTATGGTATAATGCAAAGACTGCTGAGAGAGGTAATCCAGTAGCATATTTGATCGCATTAGTATATTAGATTTGTGAGCTGTCATTTAATTGATAAAGAAAATCCCAAAGAGAGCAATTATTGGCGTAAATTCAGATAAGAGATTGGGTGGAGAAAACTTAGGAGCCTGAATTATGTTTGGGTGGACGGGATGAAGGAGGGGGTTGTCATGGGAAGTGAGGATGCAGCCCTCAGGCGCTAGGCGTCAGAGAGCGGGCATGAAAATTGCGGGGGAATCCTCAACAGCGGAAACCAGTCTGACCTGGCCAATTCAAAAATTACAGCTTTAGTATGGTCTGGTTGTTCCATGCAGACTGCTTTTAGGAAGGGGTCATAAAAACTTTTGACAATCAATACTTCAAAAACAAAAAGAGCTGCTCTATGAAATACACTTCTCACAATTGGAAATGTTCAAATAGGGACCGGAGAGCCCACTCTGAAATGTTTAAGAAGGGGAGACTGACCTTGAACAAAATGGTTCCCAACATTTTTCCACAGCTAGTTTTCTGGGAAACCTGGAGATGTTCATATTTTTGGTGCAGGCGAAGGCATTATATTTTATCCCTTAAATTTCATGTTTAATTTTCTCACTTTCTACAATTTCTCAAGACCATTCTTAAAAATCTAATTTTGTTGTTGGGTATATTTTCTGACCTTCCCCATTTGATTCCTTCTGAAAATTTCATTAGCCTGTTTCCTTTAACCAAGTAATTGTTAATGTTGTTCATCGTACAAATGTATTATATATACATATAACTGAGAAATTGATAACCTTATTGAAAAGGATAATGCTGAGTACAGAGCCATTCATGACTCCACTAGACACCTCCCTTGCAGTTGTTTCCATTCATCCATCTATTTACTTAGTCACCTTACAGAACTAATGTACATTTCATATATCCTTTACTCAGAATTGAACACATTTTGCTCCTTCTCAGTATTATACTTTCCAATCACTGTTATCCTTTAAATATTATCAACAATAAGTCAACAGCCTATTCTGCAAATTTTCTTCTTGCCCCATCATCTGCATGACCCCATGGCTCTCACATGGATAGTAATCAATTATTTGAGCTTTATCTTAATAAAAATCTCATCAGAATAGCCCTCGTTATTGTTTTCAGTGACTTTTGGAATCCCAAGTTTATTTTCCACTTGGATCTTCATAATATAACTCTCAGAAATTACACAAAATTCCTATTTTTATCCTGAGCTCAACTTCAGAACAAAACCTCCTAACATCTGAATTCACAGAAATGCCAACTCATATTCAACACCATTGGTTTCTTAGGGTAATAAAAACAACAAACATGTTCAAAGAAGTGTATTACTTAAAAACATCTGTACATCAATTGTTCTCCACATATTTAGAGAGCAGAGGATCTGATGGTGCCCTTTATAGGGCATATGAATATATATGTGTGTGTGTGTGTGGCCTTTATAGGTTGTATATAGACATATAACTTAAAGTACGTGTCTCACTATATCCTACCTTTTCCTCCCTGGCTATCAAAATTTCTAAGATATGTGGATGCATTTTCTTAGTTCTAATTCTTTCCACTTTGCAGCATCATCGCTCTGAGTTCCAGGGAGCAATTAGCTGGTGCAAACAAGATCTAAGAAACTCAAGACATACCAGATGCTGTGCTTTTGCAAGACTAATGTTTCCAGGTGTCCTGAGGGAGAGGTTCTATATCCCTACTTAACCTTCCCTTGGTGCCAATTTTGTATCTGCATAAGAACTACATCATCCATTGCCTTCTTCCATAGCTGTCACCTATAATATTAGTTCCACAATGATGCATGTTTTTCTTTATTTGAATCTGGTACATCTTTACAACATGGAATTCTAACCTGGACTTTCAGCTACCCTGAGCCAGACCTATAACGAGCACTGAAAGGGAATTCCAAAGTGAGTCCATGTTGACCCAGACTTTTTAGAATCTCACTCCTGGATCTCTTATTTCTGAGTTCTGCTTACCACTGAGACACCCTCCAAGATAAGACATTTTCTTTCTCACCTCCACAAATATTTCCAGTACCACATGCAGCCCCCTTTTCAAATTAGTGTGAAATATTTCTCTACCCTAAATGGAACCAATGGTCCCAGGAGAGAATGAATTCTCATCCTTAAAAGTGTATTAACATAGAGTCATCTTTAGATATGGAAGATGGAACAAACCTATAAGTGCATTCCTTATATTTCCAAAGAGATCAATAAATTTCCTCACTCACTTGTTCATTCATTCATCCATCAACCAAATAATACTCTTCTAGAAGTAAGAGAGAAATTAGTTTTGGGGAAAACTAACAGGCAGGAATATCAAGTTCAAAAGTAGTTACTGGTAAAATATGAGGCTTGAGGACAAAACAGAAGCCATGGGTTGAAGAGAAGATGTAACTTGTTTAGCTTCCTGTTGCCCTCTCTGTTTCTCTTGCATCTTTCATGGGGTCCAATTGCCCATAGAACATAAAAACTGAAAACTTAAATCTCATTTTTCCTTTTGTCTTTTAAAGAACACTGCCCAAAAAGGATCATGAAAATTAAAAGTCCTGAAATCATAGATTCTAAAAATGGAAAGGATCCTGAGAGTGATCTAGTCAAGGCAGCAGAAATGGAATGCTCCATTTTTCAGCATGATGCAAACTTTTCCAATGTGGTTTTTAATATTTTTAACATTTTTTAAATATTCTTTTTGGAGGTTGGAGTTTTGTGGGCATCTGTATGTTTCTCTCATCTTTAAAAACTAATTTATCCTGTTTTCTCCAAGTTTCTTTTTTTATGTAAAGAACGTTGCATGAGGGGAAGGACACTGTGTCTGAGGGAAATGCTTCCTGTTGAACCATATTAACCTCTCTCTTTTAAAAGGATCAAGGGAGGCCTTTCCTCTTAAAACGCACCATGACTTTTGATGATCTGTCAGATGCAGTAAAAGCTATCACCGAGGATGTTCTTTCGGGATACCATGGTACATGGGAGGCCAACAAACAGGATTGCAGAGGGGATGGCAACCAAGAGTGAGAGGTGCCCGGTGGAAGAGGAGAAAAATGTCAAAGAGCCAATCATCAGCCAACTGACAAAACCCATTCCCAATCTCCAGTTAAATCAAAACCAGTTGTGCCTTGCTGAGAAAAATAACCAATTATCTGCCTCTTTACAAGGGTAGGCAGAAGAGCCTTTAGGCCACATTCTGATGTTCTTGTCTGAAGGGGGACCCAATGGAAATCATAAATCAACAAATTTCATGCCTAAAAATATCTGATTTCATGCCTACTTACATTTATACAAATGTCGTATTGAAACTATGAAGTGTATGCTATAGCTGGGACACCCAGAGGCTCCTCTTAAAATTCTCCTTTGTGCGATTAGCTTCTACATGATTTCTCAGGCTGCTCACAGCCATGGAAAATGCTGTTTAGAAAATCTTCTAGGTGTTTTCAACTTTACATTACAGATTTGACTATTTTAAAACCACCTCCAATACTGATCACTTTGTGATGCTGTGACAGGAGACCAAATGGGCGGCTCCTTAGTCTTCTCCTAAGTAGACATTCTGTCGCCTGAGCTTTCTCAGGCCCTGGAACACAACGGTGATGATTCAGTTAAAGGGGCTCAGCCTCCTCGAGCAAAATTCCTTTAGCCCAAGGACTCTTGAGGTCCCTCCCTTGTGAGTAAAAAGTCTCCATGGGATTTCCTACACAACTTGATCAACACCCAGAATACTCTGGTCTATTTCTTCCACCCCTTGGTAGCCACTATTTTCTTCATGATCCTCCAGATACTGTTTTTCTCCCAGTGAAATCCACTGCTCCTATCCCTTTGAATTTCGAGGTCTCAGGGCACTCTTGATGAACAAATGAACTAACTTCATTTCTTCTGTGTTGTTGGTAGGCGCTACTTTGTTCTCCTACAAGCATCACAACTATAAACAGGGGACTGACCTTATCTGCTGTCACATACTCTAGTACTAATAAAACAAAGTAGAGCCTTTTGTCCCCATCCCCTCCCCATTTCTTATGGATACTTGCTCTTTTTACAGGGCAGGACTGGAAGTGAATCAAAGTTTTGTGTCCTGAAGCATCTAATTGCCCCTCCTCTCTAGAAGTTAGTCATCAAAACTCTCTTCAGGGTGACTCTTCTCTTTTAGGAATGTTGCTAGGGAGATTAGGAGGTTGCTGTTTCCCCTATGGCCTCTTACAATAGATTCTGGGGAGGAGCACATGACTCTTTCCCCCGAGGCTGGCTTGTAGATGAATATTGCAAGGTGGCTCCAGACGTGACCCAGTCTTGCAGGTACACCTGGATGGACCTAAACACAGAGGGTCAGAACTTGGATAACCTAACCAGCCCCTTATGCCATCCCAACAAATTTTCCTAGACATGGATGATGACTTTTGAATTTTTAAAAAATTATACTTGAATGTCTTTCAATTCTATTTGAATTAGCTAGGGTATATCTCATCAGTTTGCCACAGGTCCCACTGTTCCCTATTGTTTACACTTTTTCTTTACCTGGCATTACTTACTGACATTCTTCTGGTCTTTGAACGCATTCCATTTCCAGCTCTGGCTTAAATCCCTGCTCTGAGACCTTGCTAATTAGCATAACAAATGCCGGCTAAGGAAAAGCACATTGTTTGGCACATATAAAGTATTTAATGCATAATAATTGATTGGCTGAGAGAGACTTTGATTCTTCTAGGCTATATATATACCGATCTTCAGAAAGAAAATGTCTTCATTTCTTATGGCTAGCAAGAGCCAGAAGAAAAATATAATCAAATTCTCATGCTATTTCTGATCCTACCTAGAGATCCAGTAGAAAGAAGCCAAACTACCAGAGTGTGAAAAGGATTCTGAATTGGAAAACAAAAATACAAGCAAAAAGGACAGACTCCCTAATAGCAGAGAGCCAAGGACCGTTTCATAGATCCCAAACACAAGAGCAATAAGCAGGGCTGAGGGGCTGGGCACACTGTGCTGATGGGTGCAGCTGGGAGCTCCCCTCCCCCGCCGGTGGGGCCTGTGCTCTGCAGGCGCTGCTCAGTGGGCAGTGTCCTCACGCCTGGAAGCGGTGGGAGTCTATGCCTTGGAAGAAGCTGCTTCATTGGGTTGGATGATGAATCTTCCCTGGGCTTAGCACTTCAGAGGCGGTGACAGCAGCGACAGCCACAGGACGGCTGTCTGCAGTTCTGAGTGTCCTGCTTGTTTGCTCTGACCCTCCAGTTTAGCACAGGGTGATGGGAGGTGGGGCTGGCCAAGAAAAAGGAGATCGCAGGACAGGCACTGTCTTCTGAAGAGCTCTAAAGTGATGGGAAATTTCAAGAAAGATGGATACAGTATGATGAAATAGGTTAAATTTTTTTGTGAATTCCTTGTTCAGATACTTATTTAGTACATAATATATGCCAGGCACTGTTCTAAGCTCTAAAACTATAAACTTTAATCATCACAAGCCTGTGAGGTAGATGTTATTTTTAGTCCCATTTTCCATATAAGGACGTTGAAGAACAGAGGGGTAAGGTAACTTGCCCAACGTCAAACAGCTTTAATTGACAGAGCCAGGAAAGGAATCAGTGTAGTCTGTGTGCTTTAGTAATGCCCTGCAGCTTTTTCCTAGTGAAGCGCCAGGTCTGGTGGACGGGAGGCGTATTATGCTCAGGAAGCGCAGTCCCTACAGGATAGGACTGGTTGACTTCTCCATGCCACACCATTGTTGTAGCTCCCCACAAGGATGAAAGCAGACAGTGAGGGACTGCGCTCATCTTCTCCTCACCCTCCTTTCCCTGGCCTCCTCATTGGTCCCCCCTCCTTCCTTGGCTGGTGCAGCCATTTGGGTACCCAGGTGTGAACACTTACATCAGAACTATTTCAGGAGTCCCCCGGCAAGAAAACTGGATTGAGAATTATGCAAATTGGACTCTAGCCTTTACTCTCCCTCAACCCAGCTGTGTGACCTTTGAAAAATCATAACCTCTCTGAACTTGTGATTTTTCATCTCTAAGGAGAAGACACTGGACCAGAATAACACTCAGCTTCCGTGGAGTTCAAATACTTCATGATTCTATGATATAAACAAACTAAATACTTTAGCAAATGTTCCTAAAATGTTGATAAAACAACTTAAATTGACTGTGTTGATTTCAACTCCATGCATTTCAAAAACAAGATCTTCCCTCGTTTTTGTTTTCACTTGGGTTTTTGTTTATATAAATGTTCTTACTTGTTACCAGGGCAGATACGGAAAGCTTCATACCACCTAACCAGGTTCTACTTTATGTTATTATTTTATATCATGTTACATTATTTTATCACCGTTTGGATGTCATAACACAAATCAGAATAGTCCAAAATAGTGCAGAGCCTGTCAAGATTTTCTTGAGGAAATTCACAGGAACTTCCTGTATTTTCACAACCATTTAGCATATGCCAGATGGAGAAAATAATGCGCTGCTTCCCGAGGAAGTGGGACATTTAGTAAGGCAAGTTTTCACACATAAAAATACTATCTTTTATCTCTGGGCAACCCATGGATCTATGAAGGGAAAAATGGCCAGGGATCTGCAAAGCTTTTGTGGTAGGAGGAAGTCTCCGTACAAATGGGAGAAGAACTTGTTTTAGCTCTTTTCTGTCTAAGTGCCGTTGTAGATGTGGTGGGAATTTGAGGAAGCAACAGGCCGCCTGCCCAGCTTAAGAAGATTAGGCTTCTAGGAAAGGCGAAGTGAACAGTGCTGGTTAAGCTGTCCTGTGATAGGGGCGTTCAGAGTGTCCAGGCCAGATCAGCAGCTTGGAGGGCCCCTTCAAGGCCTGTGTCTCTGAAGCCACTGGCACCTTATAAGACCTGGGAACCAGACCGCTTGGCTCGGAGAATTCCTGTGGGGTCTGGCTACCACCTTCCGCTTTCGTTTCTGATCTTCCTATAATCACGTCACTGTCTGAGGCTGAGATTCCACCTCCCAGTCCAGCCCTCTGTGAGGGGACCACCTGAAGGTTGCCAGGCCTCCTTGAGGCGCCCTGTGGTCCCCTATATGGGTGCTTTCTTCTCAGCCCAGTGCCAAATGATGCTTCAGTCATCCTGAACTCCTCTTCCTCTCACAGCTCACATCCAAGCCTCGGAAAGTCCTTTCCAAAACATGGGGAGTTCGACCCCTTCTCCCCATCTCCATGCTTCTACTATGACCAAAGCTGCATCGTCCCGAAACTGATTTTCCTGCTTCTGCTTTTGCTGACTGTTCCAGTTATCTGTAACAAGACTCCCCTACACTTAGGGGTTAAAACAGTACCTGTGATTGCTAATGATTCTGTGGGGTTGACTGAGGCTCAGGTAGACAGTTTTCCTGTCGGTCTCCCTTGGGGTCTGTTGCCAGTCTTTCTTTTTTCTTCTTCTCCCCAAAGCCCCCCAGTACATGGTTGTATATTCTAGTTGTGAGTGCCTCTTGTTATGCTATATAAGTATGGATTTATGATCAGCAAATTCTTCGGTGAAGCCGGTCACGGGACCAGCCCAGATTCAGTGTGGGAGAGGACTATGAAAATGTGTGAATGCTGGGAGATGTAGTTCACTGGGGGCTACCTCTGGAGCCCAGAGACCACACCCCTTACAATCTGTTCTATATAAGACAGTGAGAAAGATCTTGTTAAATGTGTGTCAGATCACATCCCTCTGCTCAAAACTTTCCAATGGCCTCTCGTATCACTCAGTGTAGAAGCCAAATCTTGACAATGCCTTGCTAGGTGCACACCATCTGCCCCCATAGTGCTCTGACCTCATGCCTTCCATTCTTTTCTCTCACTCTGCTCCAGCCACACTGGACTCCTTGCCCTCTCCAGAAGTGGCCAGGTTCTGCCTCAGGTGCCCCTCCTCCAGATGTCTCTGACTTCGTCTCTCCCCTCTTTAAGTCTTTGCTCAGATGTCAATGTCCTCGCGGGCTCCCCTATCTAAGTGTACTGCCTTCCTTCCTGGTCCCTGCACCCTTTTCTGGCTTCAGTTTTCTCTTACGGACCATAACCATTGAACAAAATACATATTTTACTTTTTAATATTCTTTTATTGTTTACTCCATGATAGAATTGTATGTAAAGAAAGTAACTTCATAACAGGAGGGTTTTTGCAGGTTTAATTCAGTGCTGTATCCCGAGTACCTAGAACAGTGCCTGGCAAACAGTAAGGCTCCAGAGATATGTATTAAACGAACGAATGAATGAATGTTGGCTCCCACCTCCACTTCAGACCCCTGCTTGGTGCCCCTCTGAGTGCTTTGAACCCTGTTTGTCTAGGAGTGTGTAGATAATGTTTGGGGAAATCTCCTGAAGTGGGTCTTGAAAGAGACGGGGTGGGTTTTGAACACTGAGAGGTTCATGGGAGGACATCCCATGTGTGCTTGGGTGGGGGACTGTGCAGAGCATGAATGAAGGGCAGAGAACCATCCTGTGATGGTCAGCCTCTGCTGATGGGAACCCAGGATTCAGAGAGGAAAGATGTAGAAGATCACACTGCCTAGGGCAGGGTTTCCAGGTTACAGAGGGCTGTGAAAACCAGCCTCTCAAACAGGAAAACAGCACTCTACAACTGCGAGCTTAGGGGATGGGTCGCCTACGGTAATGGGCGTCAGTCATTAGAAGCCTATGAACTGGGCGCTGTGGTAGATGCTTTCTATAGATTGTCACTAATCCTCACCACAATGCTCCAGGAAGGTATTACTACTCCCACTTCCCAGATGGGGAAAACTTAAGTCACATAAGCAAGGCAAGATCCAGAGTAAAATGGAATTTAATTCGTATTTGCCAGTGTTCTTCATTTTACACAATCTTCACCTCACTGCCTAACTGCCTCCTTACACTCTTCAGAAGAGGTAGTTGATCCTAACTCTTTGAGACTGAAGAGGGAGCATACAAATAGTTTTGCATGGAATGAAAGAATCCATTATGTCAATTCATATATGCATTAAGCTTTGGAAAGTTATTATTTACAGGTAAATTAATAGTCTTAAGTTATCAGGAAAGTAAAATTTGCTTTTACATCACATTTCACCCCTTGCTGCTTTGTTGACGCTAAATGTCTTAGAGCTTTTAAGATTCCAACTTCCAGTTTGTAAGTGTGGCTTTTGGCAAGTAGGGAAATAAGTGTTTTCAGACAATAGAGAGGCAATAATATTTTACTGCCTTTGGTCTGCCTGCATTCTTGATCTTCATGAGGGTGGACCCATGGATTCCCTGAGAAGTGGTGGGCTCCTTGTAACCAAAAGTATTCACCAGTATTCGAGGGGCCTGCATTCCATGGAGGCAGAGCGAATTGACCTCCGTTGTCACTGCCAGCTTGAAGAGTGTACGTTTTTTCTGAAGATCTCTCTCAAGTATGTAGGGCTTGTAAAAGAAATTGTAAATTATTTAGAACATAAAATATGAACTGGAGTAGTAAAAGAAAAAGTTTAAAAAGTAAATGGAAGGCAGAGTAAAAAGGTTTATATTGTATGTTTAAGCAAGAAAAAGCTGTTGAAGACTTTGAATAGAAAGCCATTTTAAGCAATAGAAAACCATTGAAGAACAGGGGAGGTATAACAGGATTTGGGTTTAGAATGACTACTAGAAAGACACTACAAATTCTTGATGTAAAGTTGGGGGGGTGTTGAGATCTGGTGACTTGGGATTTGGTTTTATCACATTTCTGAGTCTACTTCCAGGGCAGGATTACTTGAGAAAACGTTTAAGGCTTTATACTCACCTGTTAAATGTGAGAAGATATAATGTCTTAGCAAAACGTTCAAAGTACCCATTGAGCTGCTATGAAATAAGATCTCATATGGCCTGAAGAGGAAGAGATGAGGATTTTGACTAATTTTCTATCCCGGAATTAGAGAGTGTGACTGGGTAGCAAAAATGCTCTGTTAGAAAACTGAATAGTCACATGCAAAAGATTGGAATTGGACCCATGTCTTCTACCACTCACAAAAATTAACGTCAAATAGGTTAAAGAATTAATGTAGGACCTGAAACCGTAAAACTTCTAGAAGAAAACATAAGAGAAAAGCTCCTTGACATTGGTCTTGGCAAGAATTTTTGGATATGATACCAAAAGCACAAGCAATATAAGCAAAAATCAACAAGTGGGGCTAGATCAAACTAAAAAGCTTCTGCAGCAAAAAGAAACAATCAACAGAATGAAGGGGCAACCTATGGAATGGGAGAAAATATTTGCAAATTATATACCAAAAAGGGGTTAATACCCAAAATACATAAGGAACTCTTACGACTCAATAGCAAAAATATTCAAATAATCTGATTTAGCAATGGGCAGAGGACCCAAATAGACATTTTTCCAAAGAAGACATACAAATGGCCAACAGGTGCATGAAAAGGTGGTCAACATCACTAATCTCAGGGAAATGCAAATCAAAACCACAGTGAGACATCACCTCACACCTGTTAGAATGGCTATCATCAAAAAGACAAGAGAGAATAAGTGTTGCTGAGGATGTGGAGAAAAGGGAACTCTTGTGCACTGTGGGTGGGAATGTAAATTGGTGTGGCCACTGTGGAACACTATATGAAAGTTACTCAAAAGTTTAAAAATAGAGCTATCATATGATCCAGGCAATCACACTTCTAGGTATACATCCAGAGGAAATGACATTAGGATATCAAAGAGATGTTTGCACTCCCACGTTCATTACAGCATTATTCCCAAAAGCCAAAGCATGGAAACAATCTAAGTGTTCATTGACAAGTGAATGGAAATGAAAAATGTGGTGTATATATATACATACATACACACAACGGAATATTATTCAGTTGTAAAAAAGAAGACTATCCTGTCATTTGCAACAACGTGGATCTTGAGGGTATCATGCTAAGTGAAATAAGTCAGACAGAGAAAGACAAATACTGTGTGATCTCACTTATGTCTGGAATCTGAAAAAAAAAAAAGCCAAACTCATAGAAACAAAAAGTAGAATAATGATTGCCAGGGCTAAGGATTGGGGTAAATGGGGAGATGTTGGCCTAAAGGTACAAACTTTCAGTTATAAGATGAATAAGTTCTGGGGATCTAGTATTTAGCTTGGTGACTATAGTTAACAGTACTCTGTTGTATACTTGAAAGTTGCTTAGAGAGTAAATCTTGAATGTTATCACCTGAAGAAAAAAAGTAATTGCGTGAGATGATGGATGTGTTAACTAACCTTATTTTGGTGATCATTTCACAATATATACATGTATCAAATCAAAACGTTGTAGACCTTAAACTTATACAGTTATATGTCAGTTATATCTCAATAAAAAATGCCCTGTTGGGGGCCAACCATGTGGACGTAGTGGTTAAGTTCGGTGTACTCTGCTTCCACAGCCCAGGTTTGGTTCCTGGGTGCAGACCTACACCACTCATTGGCAGCAGATGTTAGCTCAGGGCTAATCTTCCTCAGAAAAAAAGAAAAACAAATACTCTGTTACACACTAAAGTCGGAGTACTTCTATGTATTTCATCAATTTTTTTTTTTACAGCTGTATTGAGGTACAATTTATACACTATAAAATTCACTCACTTTAGATCTACACTTCAATGAGTTTTAGTAAATTTATGCATATATGCAACCATTCCCACAATTCAGTTTTAGAAGATTTCCATCACCCCAAAAAGTCCCCTTGGTCAATCCCAGCTCCCACCTCTGGCCCCTGGCAACCACTTCATCAATTCTTAATATCGTAAATCACTGATAGAGAGCATAGTATTTCACAAAACACGTGAGAGTTTGTGTCTGAGTGTGTGTAGGAGAACAAGACTAAGAGATACAGACACACACACACACAGACAAACAGAAATTACAGACAGCTGAAATATGAGTCAACAAAATAATTCTGTATATTTAAATTTTTTCAGCCTATGTGCCTGCTAATATTCTCAAAAATCTTCTACCTTTTCAAATTGTAAACAATGAGGTTTTTTTAAGTTCTAATTACTTTTTAAATGCTTGTACTGACTGACTTGGTTAAGGAGTGAGTTTCAAAGTTATTTGTCTGCAATTGGCATTGGGAGCTCACTTTTCAGAAAAATCTTAAAATGGACCCCAATGTACAAAAGAGATAAAGAGGAGCAGCCATCACTAAGAAGAGGAGATCTGGAACACCAATTCCTTGGATTCTCCCCCCAAATCCTCTGTCCTTGTCCTTCTCTCCTGCTTGCCAGGTGGCACCTAGAAATACCATTTACTTGGGCCTCCTTAAAGGTCCACATTTCCTCCTGAGACACACATCCTTCCCCGGCTGGGTCACATGTTCAGGTGGTTCAAAAGGTGGGTTGGGGGAGGTGTCCTGGGCATACCTATCCCCTCTAGAAAATGCAAAATCCTCCACTTTGTTAATCCTGGGTAAGGGATATCATTACAACTTTGAGTCACATATTTGCAGATGATCCCTAACTTTACTTCCTCAAAGAGTTAACCATATCCATTATTAATGGTTTTTATTTAAGCTCATTTGCTTAATATGCAAATTCTTGACAAACAGCTCTCTGTCACTTTCCAGTTCTACTAACGTGGTATTTCATCTCTCTTGTGTGTGTATGTATATATATATATTTATGATTTTCATGGCCTTTTTAAGCTTCATGATTAGGAGGTTTTTCTCCGTTGACCTATTGATGTAATATATCTTATTAATTGATTAAATAACACACATTCTTGTTTTCTGTCATAAACCTCACTTCGTCTTAAGGAGCTATTAATTTAACTTATTAAATTTGATTACTGATCACTTTCTTAACTACTATGTATCTATATCCATGTTGATATTCCAATTTTCTTTTGGAAATGTGTGTTCTCAGCTGTCAGTATAAGTTACGCTTATCAAGAATTGGAAAGCTTTCTAACATTTTTTTCGGGGAATAGTTAAAAGTGTGGGAATCACCTCTTCTCTAAAAGTCTGAAAGAATACCCTAGTGACGCCATCGGGACCTGGAGTCGCTTTGGGGGGTAATTTCTTCACAAACTCTTTTCTTTCTTTTTCCCGTCGCTATTGACCCCATAGACATTCTGTTTCTTTGTGTTCTGTTTGGTGTCTCTTATTTTCCCAGAAAATTACTCTTTCAGTAAAGTTTTCAAATGTATTATAATAAGCTTCACACTGTACTCTTTTTTAAAAAATATTATCTGTAAATATTGCCCAAATATTACCCATAAAGAGTATATGCTCTTTTTTTATCCCTTACTATGGGTGCTTCAGTGTCTGTATCTCTTTTTTCCTCTTGATTAAATTTGACCAAGACGTCTTTTTTGTTTTTTGAAGAACTATTTCCTAGATTTATCAATTGACTGTTTTTCTCTTTCATTAGTTTTTGTTTTCATTCATTATTTTCTAGATCCAATTTGCGTTAGGCTTTTTTTGCCATGTGTTCTTAAATATTTTGAATTTGATGCTCATTTAATTTATTTTATTCCTTCATTTGTATTAATGATACTACTTTTTTTATTGCAGTAACATTGGTTTATAACATTGTTTAAATTTCAGCTGTACATCATTATATTTTGATTCCTGTGTAGATTACGTCATGTTCATATATTTCAGGATTCTTTGTTCTATTCCTGTGAAAAATGTTGTGGGAACTTTGATAGGGATTGCACTGAATCTATAGATTGCTTTAGGAAGTATGGACACTTTAACTATGTTAATTCTTCTAATCCAAGAGCACGAATATCTTTCCATTTCTCTGTGTCTTCTTCAATTTCTCTCAACAAAGTTTTACAGTTTCAGTGTACAGATCTTTCACCTTTTGGGTTAAGTTTATTCCTAGGTATTTTATTCTTTTTGCTGCAAGTAAATGAGATTGTATTCTTAATTTCTCTTTCTGCTACTTTATTTTCATGTATAGAAACGCAACTGAATTTTATATGTTGATTTTGTATCCTGCAAATTTACGATATTCATTTATTATTTCTAAAAGATTTTTGTGGGTTCTTTAGGGTTTTCTATGTATAAAATCATGTCATCTGCAAATAGTGACAGTTTCACTTCTTCCTTTCCAATTTGGATCCCTTTTATTTCTTTTTCTTGCCTGATTGCTCTGGCTAGGGCTTCCAATACTTTGTTAAATAAGTGTGGTGAGATTGCGCATCCTTGTCTGGTTCCTGTTCTTAGAGGGATAGCTTTCAGCTTTTCTCCGCTGAGAATGATATTAGCTGTGGGTTTGTCATACATGGCCTTTATTATGTTGAGGGACTTTCCTTCTATACCCATTTTATTCAGCAGCCATAAATGAATCTTGTTAAATGCTTTCTCTGCATCTATTGAGATGATCATGTGATTTTTATTATTCATTTTGTTAATGTGGTGAATCACATTGATGTGTGGATGTGGAACCATCCCTGCATCCCTGGAATAAATCCCACTTGATCATGGTGTATGACCTTTTTAATGCATTGTTGTGTTGAATTTGGTAGCATTTTGTTGAGGATTTTTGCACCAATGTTCATCAGTGATATCTCCCTGTAATTTTGTTTTTTTGTGTTGTCCTTGTCTGGTTTTGGTATCAGGGTAATCTTGGCCTTGTAGAATGAGTTAGGAAGCTTCCTCTTCTCTTCAATTTTTTGGAAAAGTTTGAGAAGGATAGGTATTAAGTCTCTTTGAATGTTTGGTAGAATTCACCAGTGAAGCCATGTGACCCAGGGCTCTTATTTTTTGCGAGGTTTTTGATTACTGTTTCCATCTCCTTACTGGTGATTGGCCTATTCATTTCTCTATTTCTTCTTGATTAAGTTTTGGAAGGTTCTATGATTCTAAGAATTTATCCATTTCTTCTAGATTATCCAATTTGTTGGCATATAGCTTTTCATAGTATTCTCTTTTAGTCTTTTGTATTTTGAAGGTGTCTGTTGTAATTTCTCCTCTTTCATTTCTGATTTTATTTATTTGAGCCATCTTTCTTTTTTCCTTGGTGAGTCTAGCTAAAGATTTGTCAATTTTGTTTATCTTTTCAAAAAGCAAGGTCTTGGTTTTGTTGATTTTTTTCCTATTGTTTCTTAATTCTCTATTTGTTTCTGGTCTGATTTTTATTATTTCCTACCTTCTACTGATTTGGAGCTTCTTTTGTTCTTCTTTTTCCAGTTCCTTTAGATGCACTGTTAGATTATTTATCTGATATTTTTCTCGTTTGTTGAGGTAGGCCTGTATTGCTATAAACTTCCCTCTTAGAACCACTTTTGCTGTATCCCATAAATTTTGGTATGTTGTATTTTCATTTTCATTTGTCTCCAGGTTTTTTTTTTTTTTGAGGAAGATTAGCCCTGAGGTAACTGCTGCCAATCCTCCTCTTTTTGCTGAGGAAGACTCGCCCTGAGCTAACATCATGCCAATCGTCCTCTACTTTATATGTGCGATGCCTACCACAGCATGGTGTGCCAACCATGTCCACATCCAGGATCTGAACCGGCGAACCCCGGGCTGCCGAAGCAGGACATGAGCACTTAACCGCTGCACCACTGTGCCACCCCCTCTCCAGGTATTTTTTGATTCCTCCTTTGATTTCTTCATTAACCCAATCATTGTTCAGTAGCATTTTGTTTAATCTCCACATATTTGTGGCTTTTCTGATTTTCTTCCTGTGGTTGATTTCTAATTTCATACATTTGTGGTCAGAAAAGATGCTTGGTATTATATCAATCTTCTTAAATTTATTGAGACTTGTTTTGTGGCCTATTATGTGATCAGTCCTGGAGAACGTTCCATGTGCATTTGAAAAGAATGTGTATTCTGCAGGTTTTGGATGGAATGTTCTGTATAGATCTCATATCTTGTTTAAGACTAGTGTTTCCTTATTGATCTTCTGTTTGGATGATCTATCCATTGGTGTAAGTGGAGTGTTAAAGTCCCCTACAATTATTGTTTTACTGTCTATTTCTCCTCTTCTTTCTGTTAATTATTGCTTTATACATTTAGGGGCTCCTATATTGGGTGCATAGGTACTCACAAGTATTATATCCTCTTGTTGGATTCTTTCCTTTATCATTATGTAATGCCCTTCTTTGTCTCTTGTTACAGTTTTTGTTTTAAAGTCTATTTTGTCTGATATAAGTGTTGCTACTCCTGCTTTCTTTTCTTTGTCATTTGCAGGGGTTATCTTTTTCCATCCCTTCACTTTCAGTTTGTGTCTTTAGGTCTGAAGTGTGTCTCCTGTATACAGCATATATATGGGTCTTGTTTTCTTATTCAGTCAGCCAGCTTATGTGTTTTGATTGGAGCATTTACTCCATTGACATTTGAAGTAGCTATTGATAAGAATGTACTTATTGCCATTTTCTTACTTTTCTCTGGGTGTTTTAGTAGTTCTTCTCTGTTCCTTTCTTCTTCTCTTGCTCTCTTCTCTTGTGGTTTGATGGGTTTCTTTTTTTGTTTCTGCAGGGAAGATTAGCCCTAAGCTAACATCTGTTGCCAAACTTCCTCTTTTTAATGTGGGATGCTGCTGCAGTGTAGCTTGATGAGAAGTGCTAGGTCCGTGCCTGGGATGTGAACCTACAAACCCCAGGCCACTGAAGCAGAGCACGCAAACTTAACTGCCATGCCACCAGGCTGGCCCCTTGATGGCTTTCTTTAGTATTATATTTGGGTTCCTTCGTCTTCATTTTTTTGTGTATTTATTATAGGTTCCTGGTTTGTGATTACCATGAGGTTCATATATAATATGAACCTGTATAGCAATCTGTATTAACTTGATGCTCTCTTTAGTTTAACTTCCTTCTAAAAACTATACTCTTTTACTCCCCTCCTCCCACATTTTATGTTTTTGATATCATATCTGACCTCTTTTTTTGTGCATGTATATCTATTACCCTCTTATCATGGAAATAGATATTTTTAGTACTTTTGTCTTTTGACCTTCATATTATCTTCATAGGTGGTTGATTTGCTACCTTTACTGTATTTTTGCCTTTAATGGTGATTTTATTGCCTTTTTGAAGGGATAATTTTCTTATTCCTATTTGTGGTCTTCTCTTTCCCACTTAAATAAGTCCCTTTAGCATTTCTTGTAAAACTGCTTTTTTGATGATAAACTCCTTTAGTTTTTGCTTGTCTGGAAAACTCTTTATCTCTTCATCATTCTCAATGATAACCTTGCCTGGTAGAGTATTGTTGACTGTAGGTTTTTTCCTCTCAGCACTTTAAATATATTGTGCCACTCCCTTCTAGCCTGTATGGTTTCTGCTGAGAAGTTAGTTCATAGCCTTATGGGATTTTCTTTGTATGTAACTTTTTGCCTTTCTCTTGCAGCTTTTAGGATTCTCTCTCTTTCTTTAATTGTTGACATTTTAATTATAATGTGTCTTGGTGTGGGCTCTTTTGGGTTTATCTTCTTTGGTGCTCTCTGTGCTTCCTGTACTCAGATGTCTGTTTCCTTCCTTAAGGTAGGAAAGTTTTCAGCTATTATTTCTTCAGATAGATTCTCTGCCCCTTTGTCTCTCTCTTCTCCTTCTGGGACATCTATAGTACGAATGTTCGTGCACTTGATGTTGCCCCAAAGGTCCCTTAGACTGTTTTAGCTCTTTTTAATTCTTTTTTATTTTCTCTGTTCAGCTTGAGTTATTTCCTCTAGTCTTTTGTCCAGCTCATTGATCTATTCTTCTGTATCATCTACTCTGCTATTCAGTCCCTGTAGTGAATTTTTCGTTTCCAGTATTGTATTCTTCATTTCTGATTCATTCTTTTTTATATTTTCCAATTCTTTGTTAACATTCTCACTGAATTCATCCATTCTTCGCCCAAGATCAATGAGCATCCTTATGAGTTTTTGTTTGAACTCTTTGTCAGATAAATTGCTAATTTCTCTTTCATTTAGTTCTTTTTCTGGGGGTTTTGTCCTGTTCCCTTGCTTGGGATGTATCCGTTTGCCTCAACATTATGCCTCTTTCTCTGTGCTTGTATCTATGTATTAGGTAGGTCAGTAATATCTCCTGATCTTGGAGAGTTGGCCTTATGTAAGAGATGCCTTATGAGGCCCAGCATTGTGCTTCCCTCTCATCACCAGTTCTAAATTTTCCAGGAGTAACCCCTGTTTGGGCTATGTGTGTCCTTCTGTTGTGGCAGGGTTGTTCTTGCTGCAGGTGCCTAGGGAAGCTAGGCTGTCCCCCTGCTCAGCTGTTTGTGGCTGCTATGGACCCTTCAGTCACTTTATCAGGCATGGGAAGCCCCAGCACAGTTGGATGCAAGGCCTGGGTGTGAGCACATTCCTGTTGCAGTTTTTCTGTTAAGTGAGTAGGCCTCCAGCATAGCTAACTGGTAGGCTCAGAGGCTTACAATTGCTGTAGGCCTCTGGCCTGTAAGGCTGTTGTCAGCTCTCTCAGGATTGCAGCTGAGTGGAGCTGGCCCCAGGCATGAGAGCACCCAATTGTTTCAGGCTTTGGAAGATGGCGCTGATCCCCTATGTGGCTGTTTGAGAAGCACCAATCTTCTGCAGCTGACAAGGCACGCTGCCTCCAGGGCCACAAACCCTGTCAACACAGTCCTGCCCCTTGCACATGCTCCAACCCCCTGAAGTAGACCCAGTCACCCTACTGCAGAGGTCTACACACTCCACCAACACCCCACACACTCCACCCACTGCTTGAACATGCCTTGCCACACAGAGATGGACCCACTCACCCAGCTGCAGAGGATCTGGGCACCCAGCCTATGCAGGCCCACAAGTAGCCTGAGGGCTTGCTGTTGGGTGGCACCAGTCCCTAGGGCTGGCTGCCTGCCCTGGCTAAGCTAGATTAAATTGGTACCCTAGTTTCTGAGGCAGACCCTGGGCTAACTGGATAGGGGAAGAACTCCAGTGGCATCTTCCAGTGTCTGCGTCCACATGCCTGTACTGGGTCACAATTATGGCTGCTGCCAATGTCTCAGTCCCTGGAGAGGACTCACCTCTCATCGAAACGCACCCAGAGCCTATCAAGTGAGTCCCTTTTCACCAAAGGACAGTCACCTTTCTTTCTGGTGATTTTAGGTTGCTTTCCAAAATGAGTGCATTTGTTTGTGGGCCCTTTAAGAACCAGATTTTTTTCTCCTTATTTCTGATAGCCTTTCTAGGGGTATTCCCTGTTGTTGTTTGTAGCCAGCAAAGCCGGATATTATGACACTTGTCCCAGCTGTGCTGAGTCCAAAGGATGCTTATAGTGGTAATGCTCCCCTGCTCAGGGCCCCTACTCCTCCAGGGAAAGCTGCATACCTTAGGATTTCTCTCAGCTGGTCATGAAGCCATGGCCTCCAAAGGTGGCTCTTTTTCTCTCCATAAAGGAATTTCTGCCTCTTGCATCTCAGTTAGGACTGTCTCTTGTTGTGGGGGTTCATTTATCAAGTTTTCAGTTCTCTCTCAGGGGTAATTCTTCCCAGAGTAGTGGTAAATTTTTTGTATCCATGGAAGGAGGTCAGTTCAGAGTCTGCCTACACCACCATCTTGACACCTCTCCAACGATACTATTAAGGGCATTAATTTACCTCTGAAAAGAGCTTTGGCACATTCCTATATGTTTTTAAGTGCAACATTTTTGTTTGCATTTTAATTATTTTCTAAATAGTAGGTAATTCTATTCAAGAAGTTTGTATTTTTATTAGTTTTATTAAGTATGTTGATTTTACTTTAATTTAAAAGTAAACACTTGGTCTCCTCTTCTCCCTCTCAACTCTACAGACCTGTCCCCCTGATGGTCAATAAGGTGGGCAGTCCAAGGCAAACCTGACATTTATTCCTGATTAAGTCAACTATTTTCTCCCAGCCCTACTCCAACTTAAAAGTTGCAGAGGCATGTCCATGTGGCTCTGCTGAAATAAAAATAGTCTTCTGTTCCCAGAGCTTGGTCTTGTCACCTGGATTAAAGAATTTTTTCCTTCATACCAGGAGGCAGTGAATGAGTCTTCACCATAAAAAGTAGATGTAACAACAATCTCTTGACTGTGCTTCTCTCGGGCTCTTCCTGTGTCCACCTGCACGTCAATGATCATCTTACTTTGTGAAGCAATGTGCCATTGCCTATGCCCTTCCTCATTCTGCCATTTTACATTCACGGGGCTTGTAATCTCCAAATAGCTAATGGAAGATATATGCTGGTGGACATGGACTGGGGACAGGGAGTTGTCAATGGCTGTCTCAGAAAGTAATACTCTCATAAATTCGAGTGCTTCTGCAGGGCTCTTTGGTCCAGTAATGTTTCATGTCTGTGAGATGCAGCAACGTGGGTGTGAGCGCCTTCCTGTCTGCTTCACATCATGTTGTCTTATGTTTTCTCTTTCAAAAGAAACATGTGGCAGCCTCAGAAAGTTTCTCAATCCCATCCATCACTCGTGTAACTCTTCATATTGCTTTCAGATGAAGGGAAATTATAAATGAGCTCTCCTTAGGTCTCTGCTTTGGCAACTTTCTACCTCCCTATGGGTTTCATGAACATTTTGATGGAGAGTTGAGGAAGAATGAATTAGAACAATTAGGTAGCTGGCATCATAACCCTCAGGTCATAAGGACTCTATAAACGTCTTTGTTTAACTTGATAAAGCCTTGAACTAACTTTACAGTTTTTATGCCCTCACTGGTAACTCACATCATATGTTCAGAGGACCTAAATGCCTGGATTAACAATGATTCTGCGGAAACCTCCTCCTTAGAAATTCTGGGCTGATGAGATCCTGTCCCCATTGACTTCTCAAGGAATTGGTTCATTTATTAAAGAGAAATGCTTGGCCTAACATAATTAACTTGTAACCTATGAAAAAAAAGTTTTTTTAAAATCTATTGCTAATAAAAGTAATAATTATTGATATGTCAAATCTTTAGTTATTTTGTAGTAATACCTCTCACCACCTGCTGGGATAAAAATCAATACTTCCTTTTTATTTTAAATGTTTAACCTTCAACATGATCATTCCCAAATTTACACGCAAAAGTAGAATGTTGACATGACAAGTTTGATGAAACCAAGATAAATAATATTTAGACTCTGTACCCCAACTATCTATAACCAACCACATAATGAAAGATCAAAAACAGACTAAAACCAATCCAGTCTCCCTCATGTTTTAAGCATCCAGAGTCCTAAGAAATCTAATTCTTGGTTTGAGCAGTATAACAACAGTTTGAGGTGGATGGATAAAGGCAAATGCTGATCTGCAAGTGTAAGGTGTGGGCACAGTATGTTTTAATTTCACACTAGTCTCCCTGTCACTGCCTCGACCCTAGTCGTACAGGTCTCATTGCCATCCTTTGCTTATGGTGGCAGAATCCTACATCACAGCCTTCGCACTGACTTTCCCCTTCTACTGAAATGCTCTCTTCCCAGAGATTAACTGATTTTTCCTCTTCATCAATGTCAGGCCTTCATTGAATGTTGCCTTCTTGGTAGCATCTTTCCTGAACATCCTACTTAAAATTGCAACTGTCTTCCCTCAACACCATCCTCTTCCCTGCTTTTTATCCATGGCAGTTACCACTCCCTGATGGGCTATGCACTTTAATTATGTACCTTGTTTGTCGTGTCACTCCCTGCCCTAGAATGTAAACCCCACAAGAAGGGAATTTTCATTTGTTTCTTTTCACTATTCCACACTCAGTGCCTGGAAGATTCGGAATGATACACATAGTGCTCAGGACCTATTTGTTGAATATTGAGAGACTAAAATCCACAAAGCTATTAAATAATAGATAAGTACATTGAAAACAGTCCATAATTTGATTTGTTTTCCTTTCTTATTTTGATCTAGATGGTTTTTCACAGAATTTATAGATATATAAGTATATGACTTTGCTAAACTCTAGTACTCTATTCTTATTTTAAAAAGCAGGTAGATAGATGCATGATTTCTCCTAGATTTTGGAAATCAGAAGACTGGCTGTGCCATCTTCAAAGCCATGAGAAGTTGCCTCGGAAAGACAACATGGCTCTCTCTTACAAGACTCTCATTCAGTCAGCATGTCCTTCTTGAGGGAAATCAAAGAAGTCTCAGGTTTCAAGGACCTTTGAGATAATGTGTCTATCACTCATGAATCAATATGAAATCACTACAAATTAGTGTATCAGTACTACTAAAATATGTGATATTAACATTTCCCACTTAAGCTTCACAAAAGATTGGTAAAATATCTAAATTCCTGACCATGAAATCCTAGTATGAAATGAAGACAAAAGAGGTGGGGAGAGAGAAACTGTAATAACTGTCCTTAGCGTGAGGGATGGAACCGTCAATTAATTTGAGTTTGCAAAAATTTGTCCTTCTGGTATGTCAATCAACTGTTGGAGTACTATAGAAATTCAGGAAGAGAGGAGATGACAATGGGACAGAGTTGTTTCAATGTTTTCTAGGAAAAGGCAGACTTTGCGTGGGCATTACAGAATTGGTATAATTTTCAGAGAGAAGGAAAAAAGCGTATTTTAGGTAGAAAGCCACAACATTGAAAAACTCTCCAAAAGGGCATTGCCTAATTATGCAACCATGAGAATATTGGGTTTACTTAAGTTAAAAAATGCTGTTAGGAAGCATATTGAAATAAATTTGCTTCAGCTGCAATCCCAAACCTCAACAAAGGAGTGTCACGATTTATATACCAGAGAACTGAAAGAAAATTCTTAACCATCATGGTAACATCTAGACTGGAGAAGAAGAATAAAGAGGAGAATCAAATGAAAAGATGTTTAACATGATATGCTAGACATGAGATCATCAGACCTTAATTAAAAATTAAAAAATTCATAGAAGTTTTGAAATTACAAAAAAGCAAGAGAATATTAAAAAGTGAGGGGGTTTGAGTGAAATTAGGAGTTTTGTAAACCTGAACTCAACCCATTATTTTTGAAAAATACAGTGTATTTGACATAACTTAGTTCATAAATGATCGTTTGTTACATGTAAAATCTGAAATCTTTTTTTATTCAGAAGGTATTTTAAAATGTACTCATTGAATTTGCTATTATATGTTTTTAATTGTTTTACAAATGGACATGCATTCTGCTCAACTCATTTCTCCTAAAGCAATTTATGAGAAACATACATTGAAGAGAATAAACCATCCACATTATTAGTAACACAAGAAAAGTTATTTTGTTTTCTGGTTTTAGTATTCTCCACTGTGTCGAACAGATACAGAAAGCAATGGATTTCAGAAAGAATCCAGAGGGAAAAAGGAAGAGAAACAAAGAATTAGGCTGGATAAAGCCTAGGATGCGGGCACTTTGTCGAATGAGTCTTATTTGCTGAGCAATCACTGTGATCAGTGCCTGGTTCTTCTGCTGCTTCCTTTGTATAAACTTTATGAACTTCTGAAAAGTTAGAGTTTATTTAGATATTCATTCTCTTTCACAGGTGTGATATTGTGATTTATAATAAGAAATACGTATTTGGTTTTCATCCCTTTTTCTGGCACAGAGCTCCTAAAACCCTTGGAATTTCCTAAGTGATAAGAAAGTTAAAGGTGTCCTTTATTAGGTTAATGAGGTGACTTTTGGACCCCACTTAGGGACTGAGGCAGGCTGCCAGTGGAACCAACTGTGTGATTAGAGGATTGGAACTTTCAGCCCCATCCCCTGAACTCCGAGGAGGGGAGGGGGCTGGAGATTGAGTTCAATCACCCAGGATCAATGATTTAATCAATCATGCCTGTGTGATGAAGCGTCCATAAAAACCATACAGGGCGAGTTCAGAGAGCTTTCAGGTTGGTGAAGACGGGTTGGTGAAGACGTGGAGGTACTAGGAGAGGGGGCGTGTGTGGAGAGGGCACGGAAGCTCAGCACCCCTGCCCAGATACCTTGCCCTATGCATCTCTTCCATCTGGCTATTCCTGAGTGACAAATAAAAATGGCAAGTAATAGGATATATTGGAGTATATGAGGAAGCCATTTGGTGTAAACCTAATTGGGCCTGACCTTGTCTTTCCAAAAGGGCCTGACTGTGGCTGTTGAGCATGCATTGTATATCTGCTTTAGATATTCCCTATGGCAAGAACAAAGGCCCTTGAGATAAAGGTGCAACTTCCCTCCCCCTCCCAACGTTGGCATTTCCTTAAGGATTAAGCATCTTTCCTTAGGCTAGGAACTGGTTGCTGTGCTCACCTGTGACCACCCAGCTCAAGACAATAGATTTGCCTCCTGCTACGCCCGCCGAGATAGCAGACCCACTACCTGCTGTGTCCATCAAGCACTGTGCTGACAGGGCAATCTTGTGACTATGGTGGGAGGGACATTTCAATCATATGTGAAATATCCTCTTTGGGGGTACATAACCACTCTGTACACCTCACTTCTTTGGTGCCCTTTCTTCCTTCGGGTAGAAAGGCCCCGGGCCATGGTCCTCAGATTTCAGCTCAGAATAAACTCTCCCAAATTTTCATTTATAGATTGGCTATGGATTATTTTCGTCAACATGAGTTATATTCTTTTACAATAAACAGCGATAATCTAGTAAGTGAAATGTTTCTCTGAGTCCTGTGAGCCACTCTAGCAAATTATTCAAACTCAAGGAGGGGATGTAGGCACCTCCAGTCTGGAGCCGGTAGGTCAGAAGTGTCGGTAACAGCCTGGGCTTGCCGCTGGCATCTGCAGCGGTGGTGGTGCGTGGATGGGGGCAGCCTTGTAGGACTGAACTCTTACCTGTGGAATCTGATGCTCCCTCCTGGTAACCACTCTCCGAGTTTAGTTGAATTCTTGGACACCCTTCTGGTGACTGAGAATTGCTTGGTGGTGGTGGTGTGGGGTAACCCATCCCTGTCACATTGGAATTGATACCAGAGCAATACAATATGTTAGCTTATTTTTCAATTTGATGTGAATAGTATTTGCAGGTGAAGACCAAGTTCTTTAACCCATTGCAAGAAATAGCCCTAGAGTGGAAGCAGCAAGAGTGCCTGTGCCGGGCATCGTGGGCTGGTCAAGAGTGGGAGGTCTGGAATCCCACAGCCTGACTGCGACTTCTGTCCCCATTTACTTCTCGGCTCTGAGATTTAATCTCCCTAAGATACAATTTCCTCAACGGTCAAATAAGAATAATATAACATGCCTATCTTGTAGGGTTGCTGTGAGAATTAATTGAGATAATTCCACATGAACCCCTAGTCTAGTACCTGATGCATTTTTAGCGGCTGCATTTACAAGCTGGGGAGAACTCTGGACCAAGTTATGATCCACTCCCGGAGATGCTCTCCATTTTGTAACATAGAAAGAACTTATCCTGTGCAGTCTTTAAGTGTACTCCTTACCCTGCGATCAGCTTTTTTAAAAATATGAAAATGTTATCTTTCTTTACATTTCTGCTTTTGAATCTACTTAGCAATGTGAGATAGCTCACAGCAAATTTCTTGCCAGTTATATTAATATAGTCCTCTTTTTCAGCGTCTTCTTCACTCATAAATTAAAATATAGTTTAAGTCCAAAACAACCAAGCATACAGACAAAATGGGCAGTTTGTTTTATTAAGGCTGCGAGCAAAGAATGTCTCCCCACAGGGTGATGGAGGCAGTTTTATTAGCTTTTACTTTCCATTATATTCTTCTTGCTTCAAAAAGGAAACAGCTATTACAAGAGTAAATTTCATTTATTTTAAATAACTTTTTTCTTCTTCTGTAAATCCGTTGGGAAACCAGCCCTTTTAATATCCTAGAGAAGATTCTATTGCCTTATGATGAAAGGAGGCTCCTTGTCCACGGCGAATTGACTTTCTTGCTATTCCACCATCAGTAAACAAACACAGACATTTCTCCATCTTCTGTTGGTGGACTGATATTCCCTGTAACAGATTTTCCCTATCCTATTTTGTTCTTCTGTTAAAAAATGAGGTAAGGATTCATTCTTATGAAATTGTGTAATTCTGTTCCTCTGCGACATTGTCTAGCGATAAACCTGGCATTTACGGTAGTGCTGCTTTTATCCTTTCTTTAACCCACATCACCACCCGTTCAAATTCCACTGCTCAGGGACCCACTCCCACTCTCCGTGGGGAACGACGCTTCCCTGCCTCAGTATTGAAACGTTCTCCGTGAGCCTTGACAAAGACAAGCCCACAGGAGTGGAGGCACCTGCAAGAAGTTGTTTGTTTTGTCCTGATCTTCAGGTATCATCTTGTCTACAAATGTAGTTTTTGCAGTCCTTTTTCTGGTACACAGCTGTTTGCGACATGTGGTTCTTTGAGGATAATGGAGCAAGTCTCTGTGATGAGGCTGATGATACAGAAGCAGCAGCTGAGGGGGGTCTTCCCCCTCAATGACTGTGGGACAAGCGTGCACTTTCCCACTCTTCTCATTTGCAGCCATGGAGGATTTAAAAAACGCAAAACGAAACATCTACAGGACACTTCTGACACACAAGGATGTGTTCGAACATTGTAGTAGCATTTGGAAATGCCTCTTCATTTGACAGAATTTGCAAATCACATTTTTCCCCCTCAGAATAACTTGCAGTGTGGAAATGCTTCCATATGCTACAAGTTGTTCTCATCATTTTGCTGAAGGGGAAACAAAAAGAAGAGAAGCAGAGCTGAGTCTGTAACTTGCATAAACCACCAAGCTTCAGTAGGCACACACTTCGCAGTGACCTCCCTTTGCAAGTAACACCCAACAGAACGGACTCTCACCAGTGGCACTCCCTGCCAAGGCTTGGTGGGTAATTTCTCTCTTTAAAAGACCACCTTAGCACAAATTCATTCATAATTCTGTGAGGTATTGCTACATGTAAATGCTTCTCAGTTCATTTATCAGTGCAAACAATTTTTAGTTCTGTTGTATCACATAGTCAGAAGGCCCCACATTCCAATGGCCTTGTTTTTCCAAAACCTGGCAGAGAAAACCTCTTTGTTCATATACTTGTACCAGGGTCCATTCCACTAATCATCATAAGAATATAGCAGCTTTCAGGTCCAGAGTCAACAAGGACCTCAGTTAAATAAAAATTCTGTGTCCCCTTCCTTTCACTTCAAAAAATGGCCATGATCCATTGAGGTGAAGATGAAGGAAGAGTTGTAACATGCATACACAAATTCACTAAAAATCGTGATTTACAAGAGTACGTCAAAGCACAGATGTAGGGTTAAGAGCATGATAAAGGGTTGCATCTGCCCTTGGTGTTCAGGGTTCCAAAATACTGCTGTTCAGTCATTCATTTACCATTTCAATAAAGATTTATTGAGCACTCATGATGTGCTAGGACAGAGATACCAGATGAGGCCATAGTCCCCTAAATTGAAAAGCTTATATTCCAAAGGAAAATATTAGAAAAGCTAATAGATGACGACACTTCATATTAAAACAGTAACCACTCTACAGTATAGAAGACAGAGTGGCCAATTCTGCTTGAGGAATCAAGAATGGTTCATGGAGGGAATTACGTCTGGGCTGAGTTTGAAGGAGAGAAGGCATTTTTCCAGGTGCAACATTGAGGGTGAATATTTTTGTCAAGAGGAGGAGCACACAGAAAGGGTTATGAGGAGTGGTGTTTTCAGGGAGCAGCGAAAGAATCTGTGTCATTAGAGCAGAAGTCCACAGGAGAGTGGAGGTGGGGGGGCCCGACCATGAACACGGGTGTCGGCCACACTAGAACTATTCATTGGGAAGGAGTGGGGGACATCATTATTCAGAAAAGCAACATCACTGGGATTTTTAGTGTAGAAAAGTGACTATAGAAGCAATGCGAAGCATGAAAGAGGAGCGACAGTAGGTAGCTAATCCCTTAGGAGACTGGTGTAAATCTGAGTTAAGTTTCCCATAGATCAGCATATCCCAACAATATGTGGCATTTGTTTTTAAAGAACATGGTAACACTGGCACATAATCTAAATTCTTTCCTCTGAATCATCAGATTGAAGTGAGAATGCCCAAACATTCTTCTATTAAAGGCAAAAATCCATTTTCAACATTCAATTCTCTTCCACTGCAATAAAACGCAAATTAGGAAATTATATTTAAAAATAGCTTCTTGTACATCTGGAAAAATTAGGATATTTGCTACTAAATGTTTAGTGGATGCACTTATTTGGAGTGTTTTGTTTTATGTTATTTATTTTTAAAATGTTTAATGCTGTGAACCAGTAGGTGGGAATTTAGAACCACTCCCCCAAAACTTGGAGATGTGGTTCTTGAATCGGACGCTTTCCTCCAGAGATTCAATTCACCAGGTGAGTCATTAAGTGTCATTGTGTCCCTGGGGCAGTCTAAAATGTTTTCTTTTAGGTTTTGGCCTATGATTTATTCCTTTTCAAAATCTCACATCTTTCCCACATGTGTTGTTCTTTTTGACTTTCAAGAAATGTTTAAAGGGTAAAAGGAAGACGCAACCAAACTTTATTTCTTAATCAAATTTCATGAACCACATCCAAAATGATGAGTTTTGCAACAAATAAAATGAGGTCCATATCACAGAGTGTTTTTGCGTTTGAATAATGAGTTGTCTGAAAATTGCCCTAACTTATGCTAAAAACAAAACCAAGCCAAAGAAAAACCTTGGCTATAACTTCTGAAACTGAGGTGAACTTGACGGGGAAAAGAAAAGTGCTTCAGACCCTCAGAAGGCATTTTCTACTTATTTTTGAGCCAGCTCCCAGCATTGGCGATGTGATTAAATTCTCTGAACTTTGGTGTGCTATTGAGCAGGGCCTTCCCCATTGTTGCTCTCTGGGTGTGCCCATGTGAGAAGTGCAACATGAGGCATCGGAACGATGAGAGACACAGACTTCAAGGGAAGCAGAAAGAGTGCTCTTTGTTTCCAAAGTACATGGTACCGAGATAAGCCATTTCATAGCACCATGCTATGGGGCCTCTCAGGGCCTGGCAGAGGAGGGCGATTCAGTGCTCCATCCCCGGCTGCGAATGGAAGCTCCCAGGTGGACAGGCAGTGTGGTTTATCCAGTGCTTGGAACCACATCCTTGGACTCACGTTAATGCTTCCTCATGAGGAACTTTGACAGGGGCTGTGTCATCATGACACATCTAGCTCAGATGCTGAAAATGACAGCAATTTATTTCTATAATGCCATAAAGCCCAACTGAAATGGGTCTTCCTATGAGAGATAACATCAGCAAGTGGCGGTGGATCGGACGGAGCCGATATTCATCATTAACTTATTTTCCTCTTCTGCCCTTTGCCCTTCCCACTTGCGGCCCAGAAATAACCTGAGGAAAATAAAGCATGATAGAAGGAAAGCTGCATGCTGCAATGGAGGGGCCAAAAGAAAATGGACAAGCATATGGCAGCTGGAAAAGGGCATGCCAACTCTATCCACTGCTGGACTCCCAAAGTTAGCATAAAGAGGACGCTTCGGGCTAAGTTCTCAGCAGATGTGACAGGATCCAGCCACACGATTCTCATTAATGGTCCTGGGAATCCTGCAGTGGAAACCTCAGCCCTGTGCTGAGAATTCTCTCCATTGTTTTATATCCCCCAATGTCATAAACGGTTGTTATGTAAATGTTGTGTTGCTTAATTCCCAATGTACCTTTATTCTCTCTAATCCTTTGTTAGACATATATGTACACATCCAACTCGTCTGGATTTTGTTCACGAGGAAAGCTCGCAACCAGTGCTGAGGGAGATAGGAAGGCTAATATGCATTTCCCTCCCCCGCGCTTAGGGACTTAGGCAGGCAGGTTGTGCCATAAGCACTGAGCATGCAGCGAGTCAGGGGTGGTGGGCATAGCAGAGTTTCCTCCTGCAGGCCAGTGTCGCTCAGAACTGCATTTCGAATAAAATCATCATCGAAATGGGCAGAGAGAGAGAAACAAAAATGAGTTCACAAAACTCTTTCGATACAATATCCCAAAGAAATAAATACGCCATTGCCAAACAAGGGTGTCCAACAAACAAAGAACGTGAAACGTGCCTGCTGCGAGCTATCCGGTTCTTAAATTTAGATTGGCCAGCAAAGATCCAAGCACTGACCACTGTTTCCAGATCCTAGCCCAGCCAAGGGTTCACACTCCACACACTCTTCCCTTGACTCCTGCTTGTGTGCGAAAGGTAATTACTGCAAAGAGGCAAAGACACCGTCCAGGAAGTGTCAGCTGAGAAACCCTGGAAACCAGACACACGTTGAGGAGAATAAATGAGCCCTCCAGTTAGAGATTTTCGCTTTCTTTGGAGAGTTTAAATTAGGTTGTTGGAGGTGGTGGGGCTGGGGAATGGCGTGCAAGATCTGCCCTCTCTCTTGCAAAGAATGGCAAACCTGACAAATGCCTGTCTCCTGTCACAGAATGTCCAAGCTGGAAGGGGTCCTAAAGATCACATAGTTCCAACCCTCAGAAAACCAGAGCTGGTGAGTGACCTACATGAAGTTGCACAGTGTTAGGGGCAGAGGCAGGGGCAGAAATGAAACCATAGTCTCGTGGTTCTTACTCCAGTGTTCCTTCCAATAACCTGGACACAAGGAATTTTTAACTGCCTTTTATTAACCCCTAATTGATCAATCTAATCCTCAAGTTTGGATGTAAAGCTTCTTTGGTACAACCATTTTTTTCCCTTTGGATCGTTAAATTGGTGGATTTTAGAAAGAAACTTTGGATTGCTTTTTCTCTTTGGCTTTTTATATCTTTTATGAACAGATATTAATCCTAATAAAATGAAATAATATAGGTAAAATTTTGTGTTATGAGTATATTTCCACTTAAAAAATAGTTTTAATAATTTAAAAAAGAAACTTAATTCCATTACTCTGGAATAATTGGAATTTCCTGTGATGTGAGTTTTTGCAGAAGTAGGCCTGCATGGGGCTGTGGGATGCAGTACCTCTACTGGAAAGCCAAGCTTTGGAGTCAGAAAGACTTGGGTTCAAGCCTCTGCTGTCATTATAAACATGTGATTTTTGTTTGTTTATTTGTTTCATTTTGTTTTCATCAAAACAGATGTTTATTAATTTCTTATTACGAGTTACATAGAGCAAGAGGTATTCTGGCCTTGAAAGCCAGTAAGGCAATTACATTACCTATGTTGCTTTTTTATCAAAATATGATCTTGATCAAGTTATTTAATGGATTGGAGTTTCTGTGGCCTTCATTGTAAAATGAGAACATTAACGTTTCCTGACTTTCAGGCTGTTATGAAGAATAGTTGAGATGACAGACATAAAAGGCTTAGGAAGATGCTAGAGGACTTAGGTGCTCAGTAAACATTGGTAACTTTCAATTACTGGTAGAAATGAGCTGTGTGGCAGTACTTGTAAAGAGGCAAGATTTGTCCCAAGAGATTTCTAGCATTGATCAATTTATCATATATTAGCCATTCTCATGCCCTTTTGTACTAAAACACACACACACACGCTCACCTTTAGGATGAACTCGATTTTCCCCAAGGTCCACAAGTAGGTACTACAACGACCCTTGGCTCAGGAAGAGGGTGAGGACAAGGGTGAGAGGACCAGGAGGATTCAGTCTGAAGCCTTTTTCCTCTACTCTTTTGTATTTTTCCCATGTGCAACCCAGGAAATGAATAATTGTCTTTTTTTCTGAAACTAAAAAGGAGAGGAACTTCATTATTCTATTGCAGGAGTGACATAACAGAAAGCATGTGGGATACTTCTTGCGGACTTTCAACCAGGCAAGCAAATATGGCAGCTCTCACAATGCCTCGTCGTAAATATTAATCAATTCTTATTTGGTTATTTTGTGTGTTGGTTAACTCTAGCCAAAGCTTAGCTCTGTCTTCAGGCATGCCAGGTTCCAAGAGCCTCGGGAAGGGCAGAGTCCACACAATAGGCAAGGAGGTGTTATTTTGCCTGGTAAGGAGCCCCTATTGGTTCCCAACAGTCTCTTTTGTTCTTTCAGGTCTCACACTTTTCCAGGGCTGGCTCGCTGTCTCATTGGTGATGACTCAGCAGCCAAAGTTACAAGTACGGTCATTAAGGAATGGCTTGTCCCAGGCTCAGACACTCTTACTGTCTGACAGCACTGTCTCTCCCTCTCCTCCTCCTTTTCCTTTGTTTTTTTTGATATAACCTATCCTCCCAGAATTTCCTTTCTTTCCTCCATTTGTTGCTGACTCGCTGATTCAGTGAGAGCCAATGCTTCTAACAGATTCTGAGTTGCTGAATTTTTCATTATTGATATTACTTGTCCTTGACTTACTTGACAAATTATACACAATTAATTAAAGGACTTATAAACCCCAAAACCACTTCAAAAGCATACACATTGGGGGGCTGGCCTGGTGGCGCAGCAGTTAAGTTTGCACATTCTGCTTCTCAGTGGCCCAGGGTTCACTGATTCGGATCCCGGGTGCAGACATGGCACCGCTTGGCAAAAGCCATGCTGTGATAGGCGTCCCACATATAAAGTAGAGGAAGATGGACACAGATGTTAGCTCAGGGCCAGGCTTCCTCAGCAAAAAAGAGGAGGACTGGCAGTAGTTAGCTCCGGCTATCTTCCTCAAAATAAATAAATAAATAAAAATAAACAAGCAGTTAGAATACCAGACAAAAAAATGTTTTTTAAAAAAAAAAAAGCATACATATTAGGTAGATTCAGCTGAAGAAAACAACACTGCACGTGATTTTACCATTATGAGCATCACATAAGTTACTCCTTTTTTCGCTTTCAACCTTATCACAATACTGCTAAAAATCCTTATTTTTTCTCAATATGTATCTCTGCAGTCATCTGATTAAAAACTCTATCTGATTATATCCATATTAAAAAAAGTGCTTCAATTCATACCCTCATCACATACAAAGATAACTCAAGCTAGAGCATAGCTATAAATGTAAAACACTAAGCTATAAAATTTATGGAAGAAAACATAGGAGAAAATCTTTATGACCTTGAGTTACACAAAGATTTCTTAGATATAGTACCCAAATCGCTATTCAGAAAAGAGCAAGCTGCTAAATTAGACTTCATCAAAATTAAAAATTTTTTCTCTATGAATGACACTGTTAAGATAATAAAAAGGCAAGCCACAGACTAGGAGAAAATATTTGCAAATCACATATCTGATAAAGGACGTATATCCAAAATATATAAAGAACTTTCAAAACTTGATGATGAGAAAATAAATAATGCCCCCTCCAAAAAATGAGCAAAAGTTTTGAACAGACATTTCACCAAAAAAGATACGTATGGATGCAAATAAGTACATAAAAAATGTTCTACATCATTAATCATTAGGGAAAGGCAAAGAAAATCAAAATGACATACTACTGTACACCTATTAGAATGGCTAAACTTTACAAAACTAATCATACCAAAGTGTGAAGATGTGGAACAACTAGAACTTTGATATCCTGGGAGTGTCAAATGGTACAACCACATTGGAAAACATTTCAGCAATTTCTTAAAAAGTTAAACATACATCTTCATGTGATCAAGCCATTCCACTCTTAGGTATTTCCCCAAGAGAAATGGAAGCATATGGCTGTTCAAAAACTTGTACATGAATGCATATAGAAGCTTTATTTGAAATAGAACAAAACTGGAAACCCAAATGTTCACTAACAAATGCATGGGTAAACAAAGGGTGCTACATCCGTACAATGGAATACTACTCAGCAGTCAAAAGGAATGAGCTATTGAGATGCACAACAGTGTGAATGAATCTCAAAATAATTGCGCACAGTGAAAGATGTCATCCCAAAAAACAGTATATACTGTATGATTCCAATGATATAACAATTCTAGAAAATGTAAATTAATCTATAGTGATAGAAACCAGATCAGTGGCAGCCTGGAGGAAGAGGTGATGAGAAGGGGCAGGACGAAGAGATTTCAAAGGAGCATGAGAAAACTTTTTGGGGTGATTGATGTATTTATTTGCTTAATTGTAGTGAAGGTTCCTGGATGTATACAGGTGTCAAACTTATCAAATTAATACTTTATATGTGGGTAATTTATTGTATGCCAACTATACCATAATAAAGCTGTTAATAAAAATAAGACAAAAAATATTCTATCAGTTTGGGAGGCAAATCTGATAAAACGATGTACGAAGAATCTCTGCCAAAAGCAGGTGACTCTCCCTGCCACTTAGGTCGCACATGACTTTGACACAGAGGAGTGAATATCAGAGAAAGTGGGAGACTTGTCCAAGGTGCTCACACCCTGATTGCAATCTTCTAACGCCAAGTGCAGGGATCACTCTAAAAAATTGGTCACTCTAAAAAAATTGTTTAAAAGTGGTGGATTGGGGCCAGCCTGGTGGCATAGTGGTTAAATCTGTGAGCTCTACTTTGGCGGCCCAGGCTTGCAGTTTCAGATCCCGGGTGCAGACCTACACACTGCTCATCAAGCCATGCTGTGGCAGCATCCCACATAAAATACAGGAAGATGGGCACAGACGTTAGTTCAGGGCCAATCTTCCTCAAGCAAAAAGAGGAAGATTGGCTATAGATGTCAGCTCAGGGCCAATCTTCCTCACAAAAAACAACAACAACAACAAAAAAGTGGTGGATAAAGTGTAAAATTATAGAGTAGGCTTTCTCCCACCATTCTTCGTGTCTCCCCCTTTGGCTTAAGCCAATCATCTTTTCTGGGGATGGCACTGCCACTTTCTCTCTGCTGGAGTTTCTTTCATCACTTTCAAGCTGTGGATTGGCTATCAGTAGATCAGCCCGTATCAAGTTAACGAGCAAAAAGCCGCCCCATTGGCTCTCAAGTGCTTATTGGCCCTGCTTATCTTTAAAAGCCTTTTAAACTTCATGTAGACACACAATCCTGAGGCAGGAGGGAAACGTTTTGGATTAAACAATCCAGCACAGTTTGTAAACACTTGCCTTATATAGTCCCTGGTATTATGCATGGGGTACAGGTTACCCGTTTGTCCTATAAAAGGGACACACAATACCCTCTGAGATTAGAATAGCTTTAAAAGTTCATCAGTTTCTCAGTTGTTTTCTTTTCTTTCTGTCTTTCTTTTTTTTTTTTTTTTAAATACAGCAAATGTTTCTTTAGGATAAGTTTGATTTTTACATTCTGTTGACTCTGAAAAGTATGTCTTCCATTTTCTTGTAATTTTTACTCTCCTTATCATCTTCCCTGGTGAGATATATGTTACAGTGAAAATCTTTTCTATGACCATGAAAGGAAAAATGATACCCTGAATGGTCCCGGAGTATGAAGATTACTATCAAAAGGTGTGAAAACATTTTTTTCTGCTGAGAACAAAGAAGTCAGCAACCTCTGTTGTGGCTTCTGTGGTGGACGAGTACGTGGCATTAGATTCAAGCGTGACAGAGAAACTTTGGAACCAAAGTGCTGATCACGCTGCCCCTTGCATGCAGGAGCAGTGCTACTGGCTGGCGACTGGAACAAACATACCGGGAACTGCTTTCTGGGTAGAAGGAAGGACTTGGCTCCTGGGGACCCGTGACCCCATCCTGGGGCGTGACCCCATTCTGGGTGTGACCTGTGTGGTTCAGAAGAGCTCACAGGTCCATAATGAATCAGACCTTCGATCTGCGCCTCATTCACCCGCAAGAGGCCTTGACCACTCGAGCTGAGCATCCGGAGACAGAACGAAGCATGATGGGACTGGCGACAGGTCAGCCATTCAGGTTATAACAGCACATAGGAACTAACTGTGTCCAGGACAGTTGCACTTCGGAAAGACTTCTGACTACAGCTATTTATTTCTTTTACTTGTGCTGTGCTTGATGAAATCAGAAACATAATTATTTTCCCCCAGGCAGCCTATCCAAATTGGTAGTAATGAAAAGATACAATTAAGGTAGCCATTTTTCTTTTTAATTTTCTAAAGCATTGGAAGGGGTCTAGGGAGAATTTGATTAGCCTGCTTCTGGCTTTTAGCTGCAGTTCTGTGGGTCTAGACTGGTCTCACATTTTCCTCTGAGCAGCTTTCCGAAGAGCTGTGGCTTTACACTGAGTCTTTCTTTCGAAACAGTAGGATTTGGGCTCCGTTCCAGGTATATGCAAGTATTTATTATTAGTTCTCGTAATCATAATCACTATAAACATTAACGCATTTTAACAATCTGGCAGCCAGTATCTTAAATCCCCAGGAATCTTAGTTAAATCCCAAAGCAAACTTTGTAACAGTTGTTTGGGGGGCATTCGGGGTAGCATTTACAAGAAGGGAAAACCAGTTTCCCAATTTTCAAAAAGGCCTGAATGATGGCTCAGGATTGAATTAGCATTCTGGTTCCCTCGGCCTTTGGACTGTTGCATCACTTAAGCACACAAAGAAGACGTAATTGGGGCACGTATCATCCAAATACCTCCCGGCAGGATTTCTGATGAGGGGCCATAACCTGGAAAAGAGGCGTGCGATTGCACCACAGGCAACGTGTTTGAGTTTGTTGCAGGGTCTGCCAAGCTCACAGGCCATTTGAATTTCATGGATTCATAGTATTGGGCCTTCGATGACTTCTTTGCTATCAGAGGTCATTCTTTCTTGGTTTAATCAACTTCCTGTTGACAAAAAAAAAAAAGGCTCCAAAGGCTTCTTGGACCTTACCAGCTTTTACAAAACAAATGATGATGGTTTAAGTATGAATGATTCAGAAACATATGGATTAAATTTCCTTTCACATACATGTGGGTTCAAGAATTAAAGGGGGAAATGCCTCAGAAACCTGTGTTTGGGGTTTTATCCAGTCTCATGTATTTGAATTGGAGTTGTAAGCACACTGGTTAGGAAGAGCATGCTTGAAACCACCCAGCAGGTACAAGCAGGCAGCCCTTCTCAGCTTCTCTTACCCGTGGAAATGCTTCATTATGGCCATTAGCTGTCACTGAGAGTTGACTGTTTTTCTCTACAAGACACAGGCTTCACAAGAGCAAGGACTCAGATTTCTTCACTTTGGATCCCTAGAACACAATATACTACTTGCTGCGTATTAGGAGAGCAAAAAGTCTTTGTGCGATGGACGAATGGACACATGGATCAAATAGTTAATCCACTTGAACCCACTCAGCCTGGCCCTCCCCTGTCGGAGCTTTTGCTGCAGGTTGGTTCAATCTTAAGAAGCTGTAGGTGGTCAGAGGCACAAGATCCACAGGGGCCATACCACAGGGTTTCAAAACTTTCGACAAACCACATGTAGGATGGAATTCCAGCGGGTGACTCTCACTATGTTTTCAGTTGTCAATTGTCTTTTTTCCCCAAAAGTTTGGGTTTGGTAAAACTCACAACATGTTTTCCCAAGAACGTCCCCCCACAATCTAAACCCATGTATATTTTAGGGAAAATTTAATCCATGTGCCCCTCTGTGGGTTCACACACATCATCAACATGCTTTTTAGTAAGAGCTATTGTGAGATTTTTGTGTAAATATTTTTTGTCATATAACTATAGAGTTGCATTTTCCCAGTGATATCTGGGGCAGGCTACACTGATTGTTTACCCAATAGTTCCTATTTTCCTTCCTAACTGAACCTCAATTCTATTCTGATATTGAGCAGCCATATTCTCCAGGGACCTCCTCCTCAGGCTGGGCAGGGGTGGGGGTTGGGTGGGATGAGGGATTGGTATTTACTAGGCTAAGCAACGGTGTAAATTTCTTCCCTCTTGCTAGTGGTGAGTTTAGGCATGGGCATGCGCTCTTCTGACCAGCACGTTCTGCTGGACAGCCTTCTAGCAACATCTTCTTTACTCTTAAATAGTAACCCAGGACAGACACTGGGCTCTTCCTGCCTTTGCACATTGTCTGGGAGGACATGGTCCTTGCACTTGCTGTAGCCATTGTGAAACCACGAGAGGAAGGACAAGGGACCTACAGAGAAGCCAACATGGAACCCTGACATTCTTGAGCTTCTGAATTTACCAACTCTGGAACCAAACCGCCTCCAGACATCTTGTCATGTGAAATAACAAATCCCATATCTTTTAAGTCATGATTCATTGAATATTCAATTGCTCACTACCAAATACATTCCAAATAAATAGAACATTATACTATGATTTTAGGAATTTCTGGATTTGTATAAAAAACTTTAGAACCCTGGAGATATGAAGTTAATTCAGTCAGTGGCAAAACTTGAGATTTTACCTTTTATACAGCCTTGCGAGATTTTTTGGGAATTAAAAATTAATCATAAATAAATATAGACAGTGGAAAATTGTGTGTGTGTGTTAATCCTCCCTCATTTGCATGTGTTCAATTGATGTTTTAATTTTTTTAATAAAGGAAAATTATGAAATAGTGTACCAAAGACAATTAAAAGTACAAAATTTGTGGATCCCTCATCCTTGCTCTTTCCTGAACTTGAATCTGCCTGCTCTAATTCATAAACAAGCAATTGGTGAAATAAGTCGAATTGTTGAAAGTATATTAAATTACTTAGTGATAAAATGATTAACATAATTTAATCCTTCCTGCCTTCTTCTATGCCTTGCCTTTAAACCACATGTCCAAATGTTCTGATTTTTCCTGATCTATTTCTACTTTCTTCTTGACCCTCAGTTAAGACAGATTCATTTGAAATAGTGGTACAGATTTGGGAAAACAAAAATCAAAATTTAGTTAGGTTTTCCCCGTGATTAAATTATCAACTGCGTAAGACACAAATCTAATTTGATTGTTTTCTACAACACAGTAGGCACAGGGCCTTACAGAATAGTGACTAGTACAAAACAGACATGCAGTTAGGTGGTGGCTGGTTTTCAGATGTAAAATCCTAGACTGTAGGAGGTAGGAGAACCAAAAGAGATAAACTCATTCAGTGGTTTTCAAAATGTACTTCTCTGTGCCTTAACTGTGCTCTCCTTGGTGAACCCACAATTTTATTCGTGATGCAAAGTTTGCACAAGAGAGGCCACTAGTGAATAGCACAGAAGAGATGCCATCATGCGTGGTATAGACAACGCTTATCAGAAGAAATTTGGTGTTGGGATTTCTTTCAAATCATGAAGAGTCCTTGAAAAGGAGGATTTGATTAGGTGGCAAACAGAGTGGCTAAAATTAGGCCATTGTTGCAAAATCTGGTCAGGAGTTAGGAATGCTCTTAAATTAATGGAAAAAAATGGAAAGGGAGAAAAAATTTGAGAGGTCCAGAGAATGAAAATCTCAGTATTACTGAAAAAATGGTAGTGGTGTGTTTTCCTAGGTTAGCATTTTGTTGCGTGTTCCTGGAATGAATTTGCGTTGCATGCTGTGTAGTTGAAGCTGGATAGTCCTCAGGTTCAATCCTGTTTCTGCCATTTCCAGTGTAGTGCTTATCATTTTTCTTTTCTACTGATTGTGGCTAATAATTTTATCATTGTATGGCTGTTGGGGTGATTATATTGCTTTATGTGTCTACCAGGCACCACCAAAATAGCACCATTATTGTTGTAATTGTTATTTATTAATCTTACAAATCATGGGGGAAGAATGTCTAAATATCCCCAAGGAAAGTGGGTATCTACATTCCTCAAGATGCTTTGATTTCCCATAGAAAGCAGATCAACCTCTGCTGATTGTCTTGGGGAAAACATTAGGTGATGATATCAAACAGGATTTCCTTGTAGCTGGTAGATTCTAATTGCTTCCATGTGCAGGTCTGATGAGGTGAAAAAAACCATTTCTATATCTGAACCACTTGTGAATGGTCAGGGGTGTCTTACCTAATTCCTGCCGGTAAATACATGGCCTAAAACTTCCAAGTGATGAAGCTCTGAGTTATGAAGTCCCCACTGCTCGCAAGAGACAGAAATGTGCTTTCTCAGTCATTTTAATGAATTATTTAATTCCATTTCTTTGAAGACTATCCTCTTCGTCATACACCCTCGTAATCCCACACCCCTCTCTCTCATGCAGCACACCCTCCCAACCACACATACACATACTCAAGACCCTTATACAGAGAACAAGTGGAACCACAGAGCTGGAAGGGACCTCAGAAATATTATTGCAATGACTTCATTCCATAAATGAGAAGATGGAGGCAATCAGATTTCAAGTGCTCACCCAACTCACACAGAGGATTACTAGTGTCCTCATATTTTCAAGGTGAGAAATCTAAAGAACACTATAAAGAAAGGAAAGCACACCATCTTTTACAAATTGTGTTAGGAAAACAGCTCTGGGGTGTATTTTTGGTCATATATCAAGCAGGTAGTATGGGGCAGTGGTTAAGGATGTGAATTCTGCCTGAGGTTACCTGTTTCACGTCCAACTCGACCTGTTGGTGGTCATATAACCCAAGACAAATTAGGTAACCACTAGACCTTTGTTAGCTCATCTTTTTAAAATGGGATTAATAATAATAGCCCCACTTCACAAGGGTGTTGTTTCAATTAAGTTGGTTGGTAGACATAGTATGTGGAGTAAGACTTGGCCAATCATGGACTTTCTTGCTGAATCTGGACAATTCTTTGGTTTAAGCAACCTCAATATACTTTTTCATTGTGATCTGGCGATCATTCCAGTGATTCCTGTTTATTTTGTTCCAATATACGGTTGAAATAACAAAGATCACAACGTGCTAGATATCCATGGAGCATTCTTCAAATAACCAGAAAATCAAAATGTAACCATAATGTAAATAATGGGCAAGCTTTTTATTGGGAAACATTTGGCAGAGGCTAGACCTTTAAAAGGCAAATATTATATTTAAGGAAATGGTTTGAAATGAAAATGTTTTTAGATACTATCAACAAAACCAACTTGTATAATCCCACTTGCCTGCTTCATTATATTCCTATTGTTAGTCCTACATCAAAAGCTAGATCTGATCTAGATTTAAAAAAAAAAAAAGTGTTTCCCAAGTCTGCTTTCCATTATCCCCAGCAAAATCTGTTTCAATATTCAAAACTCATGAAAACAGTGAAAAGAAAAATGTCAGCATAATCCACTATAGCTGAAGTGCTTGAGGAGTTTGTGGCAAATGCTTACTGAGAAAATTACGTAGGCACCATGCTCCTCTATTTTGCATTTTTAACCACCTGAAAAGTATCCTGCCCTTTGCTTTGGAGCCCAGCCTGGACTGGGCGAATTTCCAAGGAGGGAGATTTCCCAAGCTGAGTTCATGTGCAGCTACCCCTCCCGCTCGCTCGTGGTATCAGCCATGTTGTGGTAGGTGGGGAAGAAAGCAAGAAGTTGAGTTGATAACTAGGAAAGCTGGCGACCAAAAGGCTGCATGATTATTCACAAATACTTTCTTCTTCATAAGTTTCTACCATCTGGCATTCAGTACAGTAGAATGAAAACAGTTTTTAGAGCAAAAATTGAATAATTAGAAGAGAAAAACTCTCTCCCTCCCCCCAAGATTAGTGAAAAATCTTCCAAAGGATTAAGTCGACTTTTCCTGCATAGGGTGCTCCGTTTTGCTTTGATTTCAGATCAGTTTCTGATACTACTTCTTAAATCAGATTCTTAAATGTTGTTCAGTAAAGTCCAAAGTGTCCGTAACAATACAAGTGAAGATTCTTGTAACTATTTATTCTCTTAACCTCAAAAGAACAGGCCGCCCAGTGCTGGGGATCCATCTTGCAATGTTACCTCCCTTTTAATTCAAGTAAGACCTAGCGTGTGGAAATCTAGCAATTTAGGGGAAGATCTGGAGGCAGAAAATTCTGCTATTTCTCTCAGAAGCCAAGGATCCAATACTTCTCAGGGAGAAAGACCATTTTTCAGACTTTCCTTAAAAACTAATTTTTCTGCCTTAAGGGTAAATTTCCCAGCTCCATTATCTATGGTTGCTGCAACAGGGGCATTCATTCATTAATTCATTCATTGGCTCTGAGCGAAACAAACACGGTCCCTACCCCACAATGTTTCCAACCTACTAGGAAAACAGACAATAACCACAAAATACACAAAAATATTATTTAATTCTAAGTGTGATGAAGGCTGCAAAAAGGAAATACAGCATAATATGTGACTGTCAAGTGTGATTTAATTTCAGAGATGTAGCAGAGGGGAATTGAAAAAAATGTTTATCTGTGCCCTCCTCTCCTGCACGGTTACTAACAAAACTTTTTGTAATGAATCCACCTGCTTTTCAGGAATGCTATAGAAATACTCCTTATAAATATGTACTGCTGGTGCGTAGATTATAAAGCAGGAAGTTTATTCAACAAATATTTTGAATATCTCCTATTTGCCAGGAATTGTCTAGTTGCTAGGAATGAAATAATCACCAAAACAGACAAAACTCCTTACCTCCAGGGAACGTAAATTCAGAGAGAAGAGGCAGAAAATGAACAAAGTAAAGAAATAAAATGTAGAGTAGGTTAGAAGGTGAAACATAGCAAGGAGAAGAAAAGAGCAGGAAAGGAGAATAGGAGGTGAGCGTGTGGTGGGGGAGGGGTGTGGCAACTTTAGAGAATGAATGCCTCACTGAGTAGGTGACACTTAAACCCTAAAAGTTGGGAGGGCGAGCCTTGTTTATATCTGGGATGGGGACATGATATGAGGCTAGAGATTCGGCAGAGAAGGCCTGATGGGTCATGTTCAGGTTTTTAAAGCCACTGGGAAAGACATCAGCAGATTTGCATTTTAAAAAGACTGCTCTGGCTATAGTGCAGGGAGCGGATAGGAAGGTGGCAGAAGGAAGCTGAGAGAGCTCAACAGAGAGAGCTCTAGAAATATCATAGACAAATAAGGCAGAAAGTTGGGCTAGGTTGCAGCAATGGAGATGAACAGCCAAGAACGGGTTAGATGTTTCAGAGGGAGCATCCATAGCGCATGGTAGCTGTACTGATACAGGGATGATGGGCGGGAACACACCTGCTTCTCGTGTTTGGTCCAGCCTATTGTCAAGGTGGCTCTGCTTGGCTGGAGTCTTTTTCCACATGGTATAGTACTTACAGCTGGCCAATGCACGTACTTTTACACTTTAGCTAAAAGTTTTTGCAAGTGGTTTTCAGCCAGGTACATACTCCGCAGGGAGATGTCAGCAAGTCTGGCCTGGCTGTAATGGAAAGTTCATAAGCATGCCTGCAGAAAGGTTGAACGCAAAGAGCATCCCTGTAAGGGCCGAAGGCTCTCACGTACTGGTCATGAGCTGTTCACAGCTTGAAGGCAGTAACGATCGAGACTCTCTGGCTCAGTTGGAAGAGGCAGGAGGCGCAAATGTATATGTAGACTAGCCTGCCAATGGTTTATTGGAATTAAAAGAACTCAGCTTTCCCCAGCTCCAACTGGAACTGTTAATGCAGAGGTTTCTTCCTGCAGTTTTAAATATGCGCTAGTAAGGCTCACAAAAACTAAAAGTAAGACTTACGCTGCTTGATTTGGACAAAAACTCTTTAAACACTAGAAGGCCAAAGAACTTCTATAGCCCATATGTCCTGGGATCAAATAACGTCAGAAAGCTATTTCTACTGGGCTAATGGCCGTTTGAATAAAGCTATAGCTTTTGTTATTAAACTCAGCTGGCATGACTCTTTCTCGGTCCCCAGGGGAAAAAGCATACGAGGTCCCGGGCATCCAGTTTGAGGCCTGTGGGCCTGATGGAGCCCATGTGAGATATCTAACAAAACGTGAGGAAGTCAATTGTCTGATTCCACTGGGCTGCACTGATAAGGACTGACCACTGCTCTGTTGTAGTACTGAGCGCCTTTGCTGGAGGTTTGATCAAGCAGCTGAAATTGAAGGCAAAGATTAGTCATTATGTAATAAGCTCCACTTAAAATTAACTCCACTAAAATCAAGAGAATAGAATGAACAAATTGTGATTTATTTATCAGATAGAATTCAAAACTGCCACTCAAAACAGTAAAAAATAAAAAAAGTGACCTGGGGAAAAATCAGATTAGCACCTATGTTATTGGTCCCTTTAAAATAAAATCACACGCACATGAACCTAGAGAAAGAAAGAGGCAGGAAGCAAAAAAGAGACACAGAGAGAGACAGAGACAGAGAGACAAAGAAAGAGAAATGACTAGAAGAATATACACCCAAGTATTTATTCCTGCTTGGAAGGATTTAGTTAATTTTCTTCTTTTTAATAATCTATATTTTCTGAAGTTTCTACATTGAACTTCTATTGCTTTAGAATAAGAAATAAGTGCATAAAATTGGGCCATTATAAAAGATAATAACAAAAGTAGAAAAAGAAGTATGCTTATATGTGTGGACCCATTCAATATTCAGACCCCAAGCACAAACTCTCTTAACTCACTCTTTTCGTTAGTAAAACATTGACCTGATCCGCTCATGACTGTTTTCTGTTCCTGTGGTCCAGCACTGACAAAACTTAAACACCTCTTCCTCAGAAAAGGAACGTGTTGCTCCCTCAGGGTCAGTCTTCCTAGAGCTTGCCCAGAAGTTACTATTTTTCATCTAAAACCATGGGGGAAAGTTTGCTGAGATCATAAAATCCTGAAGATCAGAGAAGAATATCTCAGGTGGGCAATCACGGTATCTGAGAGTCAACACAGACTTTCCAGCTTCACATATGGGAGTCCTGTGCCCTCCCTAGGATCAGGCTGCCAAGGGAGACGGTGGTCTCTACACTGAAAGGGGCCATTTGGAAGGATGGCCTGGCAAAATCCCACTTAAGACTCCTTCTAACCCTGAAATGGATTTGCATCTAGATGATAACTCATGAGACTACAGAATCAGAGAAGAGATCATAAAAAGGGTCCAGTCAGATCTCCTCATTTTAAATATGAGAAAATGCAAACTCAGTAAGGTTAGGTCACTTTCCTATGGTCCCAGTACTGGCAGTGGTGGCAGCAGCAAAGTCACAAAATTTTTATATATCGTCTAGTTTAAAATGAACTAAACTCTATGTAAATGGAGTCTAAGAGTGCCTACAGCCAACAGTCTTAAAGAAGGAGCATTCAAGGGAATAAAATCTCCCAAAGTTAGTACTGAGTGGAATGCAAGGAGAGGATGGTTTAAAAAGAACGAAGATGAGGATGAGTCAGACAGTTACCTTTCGGCTGTCCATGGTGGGATGTTTTTCACTTCTCTTGGGAAGAAGATTTGTGGCCACATCAGAATACGCAATGTACACTGTGATTACCTGAAGTTCTCTGTGTGGGGGGGGTACTATTTGAGATGCATAACCCAGTGTTTCTCAAGCTTTCTTTTTCTGATCACGTAATCCATAATCATTGGATATACGTCAGAACATTATTGATTCCTGGGACCCACTGAGGACCTACTGAATGAGAATCTTTAGAAGTTGTTTTTGAGTGTCTGGAATTTTTGCCAGCTCTTTCGGTGATCCTCATGAGTGTGGAGCTTGAGAACCACTGATATAATCCACATGAAATGTTTGATTCTTCTCATTTTACTCATTCATATTCAAAAATGGTGAATCACGTTTCCTGAAGATGAAATTATTTGAATCCTTGCATGCTAAGTCATCGCTTCATAATCATATTTATTCCTGGACAGGGGCTATCACAGTCTAGTAATAAATATGTCTTCTAAGCATATGTTATACCTCTCATTCCCAGACAAGGCCATTACCAGAGCTCACGTCATATTGCCATATCTGTTATCTGACTTAGAGTTCTCCATCAACTCTGAAACTTTGAATCTTTCCCCACAGGCAGGCAAGTCCTAAGACCACCGCAACATCTTTACCTCCATTCCCTCCTTTCCATTCTCTTTCCATGCCATTCTCTCCCTCCATCATTCTCATCCATCTAATTCAAACCCTCAGTCGTCCCATCTAGACAATTAATAGCCTTGTCATTAGAGTGCTTATCTCCATCTCTCTTCCAATCACAACATTTGTCAGATTAGTCTTCCCAAAGCCCTACTCCAATCATATCTCTCCCTTTCTCTTAAGCTTTTGGTAGCCTGTTCCTACAGGAGCAGCCAACTGAATTAAGACCAAAGCCACTGGCCTGGCTTTCAGGCCTTCTTTGGCCTGAACCCAACCTAAATCTGCAGCCTTGATTTTATTGTTTTCTTACTCGAATTCACACTGAATTCATCCTTGGTTGTTGACGTGCCTTTGCTTCTACTGTCAGAATACTAAGAACTTCTTCCCTCATTTCTACTAATCAAAAGCTTAGCCATTGTTTTTGACCTCCTTTAAAAGACACCTCCTCTATAAGACACTTATTATTTCCTCTGATTTAATATTTTCCTGCAATCCTCTGTAAAGCCTGTGCTTTTTGTACCTCTCCTAGGGCACTTTCACATATATCCTCATAAATGTTATTTCTATAATTTTCCCATTATCTGTAACAACTGAATCAGCATGTTGGCTGCATAAATTTTTCTGAATAAATTTTTTTAAACTTTATTTATTCATTTATTTTGCTGAGGAAGCTTGTCCCTAAGCTAACATCTGTTGCCAATCTTCCTCTCTTTTTGTATGTGAGCTGCCACCACAGCATGGCCACTGACAGATGAGTTATGTAGGTCAGCACACAGGAACCTAACCCAGGTCGCCAAAGTGGATCATGCCGAACTTAACCACTAGGCCACTGGGGCTCGCCCAGAATAAATGTTTTCTTAAAGTACTGTTTCTAAGTGACTTGTTCTGCTTTCCTGGCATATCTGGGAATTTCTGAAACATGGGATAAGTTTATCTTCCTCTAATAACGTGAGACGTTTTATGGACAGACATAGTATATAACAAACACATCAAACATTAGGGCACACTGCAAAGGGTAGCCCAGCCTTAAAAATGTATTTGTCACACTTATTAACAAAACTTTGAAATATCTGTAGCCTTGAAAGCTTTGTTGGCTCCAGCCCAGTAGAGAGGAGGAACTTGTCTACGATGTGCCATGTGGCCACCTTCTGGGAAGCTGGCTGGCTTTCACCTTCAAGCTTGACATCAGTGGAGCCTTGTTTATTTTGTTTGGTATGGCCTCCTTTCCCCTTCTTTTTTATGTGATTTTTTTTCAGACGTTATTGACAAATCTCATTTGTTTTCTTTCTAGAGAGCCATATTCAGGGGCCTTTAAAGTTTCTTTACTCCCTCATCCCCAGTTCTGCTTCCCCAAGGACCTATCGCTGTCATACATTACTCAGCAAAAGGCCCTTCGCACCCCTTCTAGACTGTCAGCTTTATGAAGACAGGGACTATCTTTTACTGAGGTGCACAGCCACTCCAGTGCAGAGCAGAGGGTTGGGATATATTTCCTCTTAACACATATGTCTTAAATGAAATATCTCATGTTGAATGTTGATGTGAAGATTAAATGGAATAATATATGTAAAGTGCCATGCCCAGTGGAGGACAAGAGGTAACAATCATGGTATCTAAAAATCAGATGCCATTTGTTGTCACTTACTCCTATCCCACACAACAGCACAGTGATCCAGGCATCTTGCTCTTCTCTTTCTGGTGGCTTAAATTAAAAGTCAGTCTTCTGATTCCTTTGCTTTCACATCCTAGGGATCCCAGTGATTCTGCAGTCACACACTCACTGTCAGGCTTGTGGCTTGTGGGGAGGCATGGCAGTTGTGTAGGTGAACACACTAACAGGACACAGCTGTGAACAGCAAGTTAGCGCTCCATACAGCTTTTGCTGTGTTGAACACACAGGGCTGGGCAGACAGAGTCAAAGGCCATTAGACAATACATTAAGAAAAAGTTGCCTAAGGAAGCCAAATAGTTTATATTCACTATTGTCAGACGAGCCGTTGAATAAAGCTTTTAAGAAAAGCTTGCTCCTTTTTAAGAAGTAAATCCTGTAAGTACTAGTGTCACGTCTGCTCCTCCTTTTGTATGCAGTTTTGATTTTAGCTAACTATGAGAGAATATTATTGGCCCTTAAAAATGTTTCTTTCTGCATAACCTTAGAAAATTAGGTAGCCGTTGTCAGAAGGCTTTTGAAATCCATCCTCAAGAATTTTCATGGGGAAGTATTCAGAATTCAAGATTCAAATACTTATTTCTTAACCAAAACATGTAGGCAGAATATACATTTCCTCAATGCCCTTACAACAGAATATTAACAACAAATTCTTACTTTTAAACAGAATGATATCAAAGCACATTAACATCTCATGTCTTCAGTTGCCTCCAGGGAGCATAACACTCACAATCTCAAAAGAAACACAAAAGAATAATCCCCAACTCATTGGTGGTGTATTTAGCCTTATAACATAGCAATATATCTTTGCAGAAAATCTGTGTTAGCTACAAATCATAGATTTAGCCGGCTGAGTCTCCCCCTGTTGGAATGATGTCATTTTTATCTGACCCAAAACAAAAGAGATAGCATTACAGTGCTTAAGAGCATGGACTCTGGGTCTGATTGGTTGCCATTCAATTCCCAACCTTGACCTTTACTACTCTACTTGTAGGAGCCCATCAAGTTACTCAACATCTCTATCCCTCCTCTTCATCATCCATAAAATAAAGATGATAATGATATGCTAATATCTACCTCATAAGATAGTTATGTAATAAATGTTAAGATGGAGCAATTATTAAATTACACAGGGACACCTCAGGCTTTCTGGAGAAGCCTCCCTCTGGAGGCAATGTAGGAACTAAACGTTGAAGGAGAAGTAGCTGAGGGAGAGGGTGATCCAGGTACCAAAGTAGCAGCCCTTGGGGAAACAGCTAGAAAAAAAGAGCGTGAGCTGGTGAGTACTGAGAGACCATGCGCTGAATGAAGAAGATTGCCCCAACAAAGCCTTAAAGACCCTTGTCAGTTATATCACGGACCTTTAACAGTCTTCTGAAGACAATGTAGTCAGTGGAATGCTCTGAGCAGAATGAGCGCACACCACTGTGGTAATGTGCCATCTGTAATTCATGACCATGAATCTCACATGAAGCCTTAACTCTCCCTTACTCACATACTCTGCTCCAAGTACGCTCACTCTCCCACTTACTCAACTACCATTTTGTGTTTTCTCCTCCTGAAACTTACAACCCTTCCTACTCCAACCTCACTCTCCACTGACAGCCCAGTTTTCTGCTTTCCTGGGAAAATAGAAGCAACGGGGAGAGAATTTCTACAAGCTCCTCTGCATCTGCTCACCTGCACTATAGGTAGCCTTATTCTCCATTTCCTTTCTTTTTCCATGGAGGAACTGTCCAGACCCCTGGATTAGACTATCCTCTCTACTTCTGTACTAGATACAATCCTCTCTCACTTACTTGAAGACATGCCTCCAGCCTTTTCTTTTGTCTCTCCTCCATCAGCAATCTTTCCCTCTCTACTAGACTCTTCCAGAGCAAACAGGCTATCAATTCTTTAAATCTTAAAGAAAATGCTCTTTAATCCCACTTCACACTCCATCTGCTGCCCTATTTCCCGCCTTTCCTTCACAGAGGTACTCCTTGAAAGAGTTGTCTCTTGCTGTCCAATTTCTCTCCTTCTATTCTCTAGTAAACCCAGTCCGGTTGAGCTGTCACCCCAATCTCTCCTCTGAAATTTCTCTTATCAGGGTGACCAATGACTTCTACTTCGTTAAATCTAATCAATTGTTCCCAATCATCCTCATCTTAGGTGACCTGTAAACAGAATTTGACCCAGTGGATGACTTTCTCCTCCTTGAAACTGTCTTTGCTTGGCTTCCAGAGCAAAGTATTTGCCTAGTTTTCCTCCTCTCTCCAGCCGCTTCTTCCCAGTCTCCTTTGTCCATTCCTTCCCGTCTTCCAACATCTGCAAGTTGGAATACCAGACCTTTCACTTCTCTTCTCTGAGTATAACTGCACTCTTGGTAGTCTCACTTTTATGCTGATTATTCCAAAATTTATATCTGCAACCCCGAATTCCAGATTCATATATGCAATCACTTATTCAATATTCTCTTTGGTTATTTAATGTTGTTTCAAACTCAAAATGCCCCACAGTGAACTCCTGAGCCACTCCCAAACCTGTTCCTTCTTTAGACCTCTCCATCTCAGAAAACACAACTCAATTCTCCAGTTGCTTAGGCCAAAAAGTTTCATCACCTTTGATGTCTCTCTTCTTTAACATCCCACATCAAAAACATCAGCATGTCCCTTTGATTCTACTTTTAAAAGAGTTCCCAGCATCCAAACTCTTTGTTCCCTGCCCTCCCCTAACTCCTTTGCCTTCCCTCGCTTTCTTTTTCTGCTAAGCACCTACTACCTTCTCAGAGAGTATATTGCATCCTGGTTTTCTGTACTGCCTTACTCCTCAACTAGTCCTAATTTTTTCTGGCCTCTACTCATAACCGACGGTGTTTTTGGCGTCTTTTATTCTACTTTGTCCCTCCAGTGGCCTGTCTCTATTGAGGGCCACCATTCACTAGCTGTTTGCTGAATGTCTGTGCAGTGAATGCGTGCTGTCCATTTATTTTCTTGTGACCTTCCTGGGGATGCCCAGCATTGTGCTGACCTTTATTTGTGGCTTCCATACACAAGTTAGTGAATTTAGGAAGAAGTCCACCTTTCTTAACATTCTTCCTCTGGTTTATAGCCAATAGTTTGGTATTCATTATTTTATGAGTCAAGTTTAGATGACTTTTCTTGAAATTCATTTCTTTCCGTTTGCCCACAATAAGGCATATCTAACTGTCTTCTTACCACCCACGTAGCTTTCTGATGTGGCCTTTGCTGGCTTGGCACAAGTGGGAGCTTAATATCATTTTCAGAATTGGAAATTCCATTGTGCATTCCATCCTCAAGATCTCAAACCAAAAGACAACGATTTCAGCTCTGGAGAACTCAATCACTTACATTGTTATATTCAGAGTATCTTCTGCATGTCTTTAACATTTGATTTCTCCAAAGAAGAGAGTTTCCTATACATAATAAAACATGTCTCTCTATATTTACTAAAGTTTCAAATATTTAGCTCCTTTATGTGTCTTAAGTTTAGGCTTTATTTCCTCTCTTCCCCACTGCATTATTCAGCAGGCCAGGAACTGGAAAGAAATCTATAGACTGGCCAGCAGCCTATGGGCAGACAACCATTGGAAGAGCCATTGAGTCAGGAGAGTGGGTTTTGAACCACTAAACTATTGTTGTAGCCACTGAAGAAAGTGGCCGCTGTGGTAAAAACAGACAACTCTTCAGTACATACTGATCTAGCTTTACAAAAAACCCTAGAGCTGAGGTAACCTGAGGTTGTTTCTTTTCCTCAAAGAACCTAACAGACAAAGTAACTGGCCATCTCATTTACTTATCTTACTCATGCCAATGTTTGGTTTGTTTCTTTGTTTTTCTCATTATTCTATCAGGTGTTCTATGTAGACAACCACCATGTCTGGGAGTAATAACACATTTATCTTCTCCTTTCTAGTATTTATAATCTTATTTGCATTTGTTGTCAAATCAAAGTGGGTAAAGGAACATTTTTCTCCGCTGACTTTAATGGTAGCATTTTGGATATTTAATTACTAATTTTTTTTTCCATAAGGAAGATTGGCCCTCAGCTAACATCTGTGCCAATCTTCCTCTGTTTTACGTGGGATGCTTCTGCAGCATGGCTTGACGAGCAGTGCTAGGCCTGCACCCGGGATCCGAAACTACAAACTTCTGGCTGCTGAAACAGAGCACATGAGCTTAACCACTATGCTACCGGGCCAGTCCCCCATCACTAATTTTTAAATTGGATATGAGCTTGAGATATATATTGTTTGTCATGCTATAGATGTATTCTAATATTCCTAATTGATAATTTACAGAAAAAATTGATGTTAAATTTAACCAACTGGTTTCTTGATATCAATTAAGATCATCAGATGACTTTTGTTTATTGACTGAGTAATATGATTAATTAAATTAATCAAATTCTCATTAAATTCCATTACTGTTTTGCATAAATCCTACTTGATTTGGGGGTATTATTCTTTTAATAAATTGCTGGATTTGAATTTTTTAATAGTAAACTTAGTATCCGTAGTCATAGGTGAAATTACCTTCAGTTTTCTTTTCTTGTGCATGTTACATTTTTCAGGTCGTGTTTCTGCTAGTATAAAAATTAAATTGTGATGTGACGTTCTCCTCAAATTTGGTGCTCTTACACAATTAATAAAACATTAAAATAATCTTTCCCTTGAGCATTTACAAGAATTTGCCTATGGCTCTGTCTAACATGGGTAAACAGAGTACTTTTTGAGAGCAGAAGGGAAAATTGACTAGTTAGGAAAGTTCAAAATTTGTACTTACTTGATTGGTCTCAGGCTTTCTTCTTCTTGCATGATATTTGTTCTTATATAATGTGATTTTCAATTTCATTAATAATCAGTGAACTGAAAATTGCAGCAAAAGCCACATCTACAAAACTAGCAAATTTTTAATCTGATAATGCCTTTTGTATATAAAGTCTGTATGAAAGGGAGACCCACATGCAGTGCTATGGCAGTGCTAATTTTTTTTTTTAAAGATTTTATTTTTTTCCTTTTTCTCCCCAAAGCCCCTCAGCACATAGTTGTATATTCTTTGTTGTGGGTCCTTCTAGTTGTGACATGTGGGACGCTGCCTCAGCGTGGCTTGATGAGCAGTGCCATGTCCGCACCCAGGATTCGAACCAGGAACGAAACACTGGGCCGCCTGCAGCGGAGCGCACGAACTTAACCACTAGGCCACGGGGCCAGCCCCGGCAGTGTTAATTTTTACAATTTTTCTGAATGTTTTTGTTTTGCAATTTTATCAAAAACCTTAAAAAATCATATTCTCTGACAGAGTAATTCTATTTTTAGAATAGATATTAAGAAAATTATTCACAAAAAGCAAACAAAGATCAATGTACGTAGGATTATTTTCCTCACAGAGTCATTACATTAATGACTGGAGACAAGTCAAATGCTTAATATAGGAATGATGAAGTAAATTATGGGTTGTCAACATAAGGCAGTCTAATGCTAATTTTTAATGATGTTTAGTAATAGTCTGATGTCTGATTAAGAAGAGAGCAAGAAAACTCTTAAAAACAAAAAGTGTACTTGTTCATTATTTTTAGTGTTTCAAAACTTTGAAAAATTATTAAAACATTGAGAAAAAGTTACTTTTTTCCACCTAAAGTAGCAATATTAACATTTTATTTAAAATTTTACAAGTTTCTTTTATGCCGTGTATATTTTTCTAACGTTGAGATCATATTGCGTATGAAATTTTCTGTCTTTCTATATCTAGCGTTATATTATCTGCATTTCCTCCTGAGAACCGCGCCGTCCATTTCCGGGCAAATACCTTGCAGATCACATCCGCCTCTAGATTCGTCCTTCCTCCCAGTCTGTGTGAGCTCTACTTCCTTGGAGGAGACCATTATTCCACTGGTGCAAGCTTTATTTTCTGTGACTTCAGAAAGCCAAACTGGGATTTGTCATATTCCACATTAACTGGAGGGAAAACTTCTAAAAATTAAAGCTGTGGAAAGTGACAAGAACAATTCAGCGTGGAGGAGTTAGGAGGGAGGTCCAGGAGATGAGGGAATTTCTGTGTCAGATGAGAAGAGGGAATTAACACGTCCTGAGGTCCATTCTCCAAATGGGTTCCCTCCCCTACCGAACTCAGTGGCTCAAAGGGGATGAGCTGAGGTGACCTCTGAGGAAAGGGCATCATCAGTGTGGTCAATCCTTGTTACCAAGTTGGGGGACAAAGCCTGAGGGGACACTGCAGAGACAGAAGAGGTAGAGAGAGCGGATTCTTTTTCTCATCTGGCCAGTACCATCAGGAGGAGGGGATGAGCAATGGGGTTCTCAGGGGAGAGGGTATGCAAAGGGAGGCCAGTGACCAGAAGCACTGATGTCAACCAGGCTTCTTAAGGTTACAAAGAAGAGAGGCAGTCACACAGGATCCTATTGTGAGGAGTAGAGAGAAATGAGAAAGACCAGAATCTGACCAAAGAGGGGATTTTCAGTGGGGAAACCACAAACATACTTGGCAACTAGGATGGTTGGTCACCTACCCAGGGCTAGGGCAGGAACAGTAGCTGCTACCCAGACCTTGAAACATGATTGAGGAACCTGAGGAGTTTCTTGGATCTGCTGACTGATGTAATCTGGTCACCCTCTCCCCAGCCAGTTTCCACTGACGTATATCAATATCAGTGTATGCATATACATTCACACACACATATACATACATACATACATATGCTTTTACGTATTCCATTACAGGACGGTAGGGTGTAAATCACAAGAGCATAGACTCTACAGCCAGACTATTTGGTTTCATAGCTCAGCTATGCCACTTCCAATCAGCGTAACCTTGGGCAAGTTCATTAACCTCTCTGTTCCTCCATTTCCTCATCTGGAAAATGGTGAAAATTCTTCTACTCCTTAGAGTTGTTGTGAGATTTAAGGGAGATAATTGATGTAAAGTGCACTTAGAATAGTGCCTGGCATATCGTAAGCAATTAATTTCAGCTATCATTATAATTAGTCTTGATTTTTTTTTTTAATGTTTTCCTGTTATACTAGCCCAGTTAATCTCTGGCCTCGGCTTCTCACTGTGTGTCTCTCAGCCTCTGCCCATGCTGTCAACAGTCAACTCTGTCTACAAGTCAAAGTCCCATCCGGTTAATCATCCCTCTCTCTGCTGGGCAGAGCTCTGGCACCAGGCCGCCTCGTAGACCTTAGTCCACAGATTGGGCACACTTCTTGCCCAACCATCACTGTGAATAACAATTGCTAAAACTCACACAGCATGCTAACAAGAGTAGCAGAGTCAGGTGGTATCAGCTGGGCAACTTCAAGTTTTCTAGATGAACCTGTTTCTCATCACATCTGTAACGAAGGGAAAGGTTATTTTTAAAATAGTATGAGTAGACCATGACCTTGCCTATTATGAAAGCCCTGGGTTTAGGAGTTTCGCAAGTCCAGTTCTCTGACCCTAGAAAAGGCTTGTGTTTTCTGAGAGTGGACGTGAGAGACCAATGATGGAGGACAACTTTTAGTGGCTGAACTGCTCAGGGCTGAGCTGGGGCCTACGGGAGTAGGCCACTCTTCCATGCTAGGCCCCGACATCTCACAATGGAGCCGTTTATGTGTCTTTTGCCCTCAAAAGGTAATCAGCTTCTCAAATACAGGCACTATATCTGATTCATCTTCACGTCCGCAGTGCTCAGAACAGCGCCTGGTACTCAGGATGCACATGATACTTACGTGCTCTGTAAATAGCCAAATGCGAAGGTCCCAAGAGGCATTTCTCAAGGTTGGCTTTCCCATTCTCCAGTGTACTCATCCACTCATTGTTATTCATCCAAATATCATTGCTTGATGCCCACTTCTGGATGTACAAAAGAGTCTTGGACTGTTTTCTCAAGGAATTTACTGACTCTATGCCTGCAAATCTAATTCAAAAGGGAAAAAAAAAGATCAAAATCCAACTAACTGCCCTTGTGCTCCAACTACCCCTAAGCACTCATGTCTAACCATTGTGGGCTGTGGACTTGATGGCAAATAGACAAGGCTGAGACCTCGAAGTAAAAAAAAGCAAAATGAGGCTACTTACCCTTTATTAACTGAAACCCAGAAAAAATTACCCACTGCAGTTCAGAGGCTGCTGGAGAAAGGAGCTGGGGTGAGCGGGGCGGGGCATTGGCAGGGTGTGGGTCTCCCTTCGCTTGAGCTTAGTAATAACCCAACCCAGTAGAAGTTTAACCGGTGCTAAAATCTGATTGGCTAAGGCAAAGTTTTACTTTGCTAAGGCAAAGACAACCCATTGTGCTGATTTACAATTACTGCAGCAATATTTTAGGAGGCAAGACATGGTTCCTGGAAGCCCTAGAGAAAGCGGTTTTAGCTCTACCATTTAGTTAAAGCAGACTCTCCCTAATAACTTAGGGTAATCGACACTTTTTCTCCTAACTCTTGTCCATTGAAACCACTGTGCTAAGAAGAGCCAGAAACTATTAATAAAAAGGAAAAAAAATGTGTAGCTGCCCTTATCAAGGCTTTGACACAAATATTTACACTGCATTTTACATTTTTTTACTTTCATTATTCTGAAAGGGATTTTATAGTTTTTCTGACATATGCCAAAGCAGGTTTTTACATTTTGCAAGTATGCAAATAGCAAATGGAATAAGAAATTCATGCAGATACTTTCCCAGATTTTCAAATGCAGAACATCGTGTTATGCTGGTTCCAGAGTTATAATTGCACTTAAAAGTCCTGCCTTGGTGTGGCATTCAGGGACTTTGGGGACTCTGTACACTAATTCATGTCTGACTTTTACAGCTTTGTAATCAGCCGTATTCATAAGAACCGGCTTATAGAAAACACATTTCTTCTTCGGAAGGAGAAGCAGTAATTAAGGTCGACTTCAAGAGAGCCTCTGGGCTCTGCAGAAGCCCAGAAAATAGATGGCTCTCCAGCCCTTTGCTGGAATTTCTGCCACAGTCCCAAATCCCCCCTCTTGCTTTCTGAGAACTCTGTCCTGTGTTAACGTGCAGAAGACAACGTCCCCTCTGGGTGAGCACCAATTGTCCCCACCCTCCTCTCTTCTTCTCTCCCTGGAATCTCTTAGTAATCTATCCGAAGTGGCAAACTTTCAGGAATGCCCCCTTTAGGAGTCTTACAAAATGTGTAAGCTTGTATCATTCCTTTCCTCTTAGGAATAAAGGATAGCTCTTTATAGAACTGGAAACATTTCCTTTCAAACAAAAGCAATCAAGCACTCCCCAGGGCTGGCCCAGAGAGATTCATTCCTCATCCTCCTGAGACCAAAATGGTGAAAGCCATGAGTGTCTCCCCTGCAAAGAGTTCCAAGAACCTTGCTCTGAAGGACACTCCCTCCAGAATGTCTGCACACAACACCAGGCAGACAGTAGCTCCAGCTCCTGTGTCATTCTGGTTAATCCAGGACATCTGGCCACCCCATGTGGGAACCGTATTCTGTGTGCCCTCCAGTGTAAGCAGGAGGGCATGTCCTGTGTGTGGGAGACCTGGCTGCCATGGAAATAAAGCCAATTAGAAAAGACTATAGTGATAAATCTCGTTCATGGGCTGTGTTTGCTTTAGAAAGGAATTGCAGGCAAACAAATAATCTACAATCTCTATAAAATAATTTTCAAGACGGGCCAGCCTTCAACCTAAACTTTTAGGCATTTCTTTCTGGTTTTATTCTTTATAGTAGTATTTAATCTAGTAGTCCCAGACAACCCATTGTGCTGATTTACAATTACTGCAGCAATATTTTAGGAGGCAAGACATGGTTCCTGGAAGCCTTGGAGAAAGCGGAGGGCTCCAGAGACCCTCCCTGCCAGGTTTTGGCCCAGGGGCGATGGAAGTGTTGTCAACTTATTGCCTAGAGCATTAGTTTTAAAAGATTGCTAACCTGGGAGGCAGAAGTCCTGGATTCTTGTTCCTCTCCACATTAACTGGCTCTGAAATTTTAAGTAAGCTCCTGAACTTCTCAATCTCCTTGCCCTTAAAATAAAACATAGAATTTTAGAAACTGGAAGGGACCTTGTTGGGGCAAGGGGGTGGGGTGGGGGCAGCTAACCTAATTCAGCTTCAGCTACTTCATTTCAGAGATGAAAATACTGGCCTTATCTAACTCCCACACTGGCTGAGAAAGTCAATCGCAATTTCAGCATGCTTTGAAAAGTCTGAGGTTGTGCAAACTGTCATACAAGTGAAAGAAATAACAATATTATTATTACTCACAATTTAAATTAGAAAATCCTTAAGTTCTGCCCAAATACATATCATTAAATAGTATTATTTTTATTGTCATTAATAATACTCATGTTTAGCTAGACATGGATATCTTTATTGTCCCCAGATTTCCAAAAGTTTGGCGAAAGGACGGTTTTCTTTTTGCTTTGCCTCATAAATCTGTTCCATGTCCTCTCACACCGACACAGAAGCTTCTAAACGGTGCTCTAAACTTGTACAAAGGATTGCTTCCAAAGCTTTCAAACCACTTAAGTCAGAGAATACCAATCAAGTAGTTAAGTGAAAAGCAACCACGTCTATTTGTATTTCACGTCTAGCTCTGGTTTGACTTTGCAATGCACATGGGTCTTACAGACCTGAGGCAAAACTTTCGCCTCTCAATATGACTTTTTGCTTTGGGTTATATCTTAGCCTGGATTCCCCCCAAAGCCGAGACAAGAAGTTTATTAGACAGTATTTTATTTGAGAACGTCATCCCAGGAGCAGGAGTGAGGGTCTGGGGAGTGTCATGGAAGGAGGAGAAGCCAATTTAGGGATGCATGATCAAGTTGGCCATCTCCAGAGGCTGGCGCTCAGTCTCAACAGACCTTCTAAGGAGCCTTAAGAAATGTGTGTCCCAGAACGAAAGGGGAAATTGTTTAACCATTGGGCCTCTGAACTTGAGAGTTATATAGGCATGAGTACAGAATGAGATCCTGCAGGTACCTCTCGCTATAGTGTCAGCAAAGGTCCTAGGCAAGAGGGACCTGGCCTCGTCGAATGTACTGAACAAAGCTGATTGAAGCCATAAGATCAAGCCACCTTTGGACAGCTTCATTTAGGTCAGATTTGAAACATCTCCAAGTTTTAGGGCTGACCTAAAAGGCAGAAGGTAGAGGTGAGTAGATGGTGAGAATGATTTACTAAAGAAAGTACCCAAGGCAGTAAGTAATTCTCAATGTGTCTTGGACCAGCAGCTTCAGCACCACCTGAGAACTTGTTACAAATGCAAATTCTCAGTTCTCACCCCAGACCTACTGACTCAGAAGCTCCAGGGATGGAGTACAGCTATCTACATTTTAACAAGTCTTCTGGGTAATTGAGATGCATGCTAATGTTTGAGAACCATTAGTACCAGATGAAGCTCTTTCAGAGCGCTGGACTGCTTTAGGGGAAAAAGAATCAACACGACAGTCAATCAGTGCTCAGATATGCGCCAGATTGGTGCAAATTGTTCAAGCACTTACTAGGAGCTAGTTACTTTTATGGGTTCGAGGATACAAAAGTGAACAAATCCTAGAGCTTCTGATCCCCAAAAGTTTACACTATAGTGGATGAGACAAACAAGTAGACTAATAATCATAATACACTAGCAAGAGGAGCGCCTAAGTGGGATCCAATCCAAAGTCGGGGAGGGAGTCAGGAAAAGGTGTGACTTCTAAATTAAGCTGTCAAAACCAAGGGTGCATTGGAGTGGGAGGGAAAGACACTGCCAGCAGACAAGACAAGTAATTCAGAGTCCTAGAGGAAAGCTCAGCCAACTTAGTCAAGGGCTCACAGGGAGTCACGGTATCAGGAATGCAGGGTACAGGAAGGGAATAAAAGAGAAGAGGTTGGAAAGATACCAGGGAGAGATCGTGAGTTGTTTAATGTGGAGAAGCTTGGGTTTTATTCTGAGAGCCAGGAGGAGCCATTAAAGTGTTTCAGCAGGAACCACTTCTCTGTCTGTCAGGTCCTCCTCAGCCTGCACACAAAGATGGGCATGCCCAAGAGCTCAGCCTAGCTATCTCGCCCAACTCAATAGCTTTAAGTGCCAACCAAGTGCTGATGGTTCCCAAGTCTATCTATTCAAACCTGCCTCTTCCCCAAATTTCCAAATTGGCACCTCCACTGGAATGTCTAAAAGACATTTCAAACTTAACCTGACAAAGTAGAACACTTGATTTTTTCCCCCTTCAATCTGGTGTCTTATTTAATCTTTCTTCTACTCAGTAAATGGCAGCACCATCTACCCAATTTTTCAGCCAAAAATCTAGAACATATTCAAGAGTCTTCCCTTCTCTCATCACCTACATCCGAGCCATAAGAACACCCTGTCAACTCAGTAAGTTTTGTTGGCTCTACCGCCCAAAAACATCCTGAAACTTTCCACTTTTTTCTAGTCTTTCTACTTCCTTCTTGAGGGCAAGATGGCTTCCCAGCAGCTTCAAGCCCATCGTAAGATCAATGCTGCCAGCATCTCTTAGTCTTTCCCACAGAAGCCCTGTGCTGGGTTTGATTTTCTTTGAGTAGGTTTTATGTTCATCCATGAACCACTGACTATGGCCAGTGGGATAAACACTGTTTTTGCTCAATCCTGGGTCACAGGCCCATCTTGGCAGCCAGAGGTAGAGACAGTTTCCCTCAAACCACACAGTGGCTAGGGGTGGAAGGGGCTGTGGAGAGAGTGGTGGGGAGGACTCTGGGTATAGACAGTCCCCTTAGGAAATGTGAGGTCTTACCAAAAGAAAGGTAATGGATACTGGGCAAGTGGACAAGAGATTTCCACTAGAGTGGCGAACCAAGAAACCACTGAATGATGAAAAGTAAAGGAGTTTCTTTCTGAAATGTACTTAAATATCACCTTTTCCTTAAGTATCGGCATTTCATTTCTGAGAGTTTACATTTAAATCAAAATCATTTTAAATGCCCTGGGCACTCGTTCACCAACATTGTAATTAGTGCCTGGCTGCTTGTGACACTGGACTAGATAGTGTAATACCAGTGGCTGTGATTTCCACCTTCTAGTAACATCTAAGTCTCATGTAAGTGTTTAAGTATCTGAACTAAACTGATCCAGTTCATACACTAGAGTAAAGGGGCTATTTTCTATTCAACAGGTTACCATACAGGACATATGTGACATCTAATGACTGCATAGGGCATGCATAATGATAATTTTTAGAGGCAGTTTTAGAGGGGTGTGGCACGGCATAAGGGCAGAGCCAAAGACTTGAAAGTATGGTCCACACAGAAATTGACATAACAGTATAGAAAAACAAAATCGCCGTTTTAAAAAAGGTTTTGAAAACCCTTAGTGAAAGACAAGTATAATGCTGGCAGTGAGTAAGACTGTCAGCAGGCCATGTATGCTGTCCTCTCTGAGCAGCCAGCCCGTGAGGCACATATACCACCCAAGTGGAAGGAGCTGGCATGTCTCCCTTGCTTATAAGCAGAAAGAAAGGAAAAAGAAAACTTCTTTCCCAAAAGAGCTCCCTTCTTTTTCCATAACCTTTTACCTTGTCCCCAAACAGAGAATTGGAAATCTCTTCTTTCTCTGCTTGTTGGCATCTTCAGATATGATGCCTGTATTTTGACCTAGCACCTTCCTCTATTTTGGTGTGCCAGCTGCAACTCATAGGCAAACATATGCCACCTGAAAGGTGAGACTTAAGTTGCAGGGGAGCCTTATTTTAAGAAGCATCCATTGCTCTTCACAAACAAGCAAGCGAACAAACAAAACAAAACCAGTTACTGTGTTCCCAGCCCGAAATACTTTTGAGGGGAAGTTGAAAGGACACAGTTACAGACTGAGGAGAGAGTTAAAGGAAGATAATGGCTATTCTTTTCCCTGCTGATCCTATCTGCCAAAATGTGTAGAAACCGTAACGGTTTCCTTTGCTTAAATAATGGAAAAATGGCTATATTTATGCAAAAAAGTGCAATTATCGCGACAAAAAAGGGCACCTAAAAGACTAAAGGCGTAAACGAACCCAAAAGCAAACAAATTGGTATCTCCTTAACCACAAAGCACTGGATTCTGAAACCTTTTGACAGCTTTATTGGATTTTCCTACAAACATCACAATAGTTCCGCTTGCAATTAGCTTCAGAAATTAACTTGGAGCGCGCTACACTTAGAAGTTGGCTTAGTAAGCAAGTATCATGTTTTTCTTTTTGTTACCTCACTCTTTACCCTCTTCCTTGTTCTGCTTTTTCTTTTTCTTTTTACAGTTTTCAAACACATGACTTCATCGTATCTCGAGGTCTCAGAATCCAAAACTCTGTGGAAGATTCTGTTGAGAGCAGAGCCCACTAATGTGGCAAAGGCACCCATACAAGGATGTTGTCGAGGACGCAGAAGAATTCCACTAGATAAATACTTAAGCCTCTTTTGTTTGGTTTTGCTACTTTTCCAAGGCAAGATGCCTGGGCTCTTCTTTCACAAAAAGTGCAAGGAAAGCGGACTTGACCTTTGAAGACTGTCTTAAATTTTAGGCTCTGTCTGTCAGCTGCTGGAGACCTCACCCAAGCAGCAAACTGAGAAACAAAGAGAGTGAAACTGCAAATGCCGCCTAAGAAGGAAGCATTTATCCTGTGACAATAGTTCTTTGTCTTTCCCGAATTTGGATGGGGTATCTGGTTTAGTGTCCAGATACACTACCCATGGACACCTGACTTTCTCAAGGACAAAATGGGGGAAAAAAAAATGCAAAGGTGTTTTAGAGTCCAAGCATGGTCTGACGAAATTGCCACGATGACTTTTTGCCACAGAAATCTGGGCAAGCCAGGACTAGTAATTTCTTCATGCAGAATGCTTCAAGCTTCCACTCCTATGATGACTTGGTCTCCCCTTTCAATCCCACCCAAATGATTCTTTAACCTAAATACATACAGCAACAGACGTTCTGAAGCAACTTATGAAAGATGTATTGTGCAAGGGCTCGAAAAAAAAGATTTGTGCGTATGATTTATAGTAAAAGACATAGGAGTTGTTCTCATTTTTCGTTTTCATTTATAACTCCCTGAAACTACAGAATTGGAACAATTGAAACAATTAGCTGCCTCCTGTTTATCATTATATGAGCGTCATCGTAATCCTTTGGCCATGCCATGACTGCTTTCCTGATCAGTATATCCCTGAGTGAGGCCCAACTACTGTACAGAAGGGCTGAAATCTGAAAGCTACTTAGAATAACATTTCAGGGCTTTGCTGCTGCTTGATCTGTTTCTTTTTAGCTTGTCCTAGAAACAGTGAGGCACTGCCACATTTTTAAGGTGGGGCGGGTGGGGGGGATAACATCTAAATTCCTCGTGTATCTCAGCAATCTAAATTAAAACATTGAAGAAACAGTTACTAGGTTGTTCTGACAAAGATAACAAGGCTGTGAGGATTGGATTTAGAAATGAACATTGCAGGGCTCTCTCGGTTGTATCCAATCTGGAATGTCACACTCCGACATACAAGTAGTTAGGACGAACTTAAATAGCCAGACCCCATAAAAGAAAAAAGTAGCATTGCACATTATTATGAGCTGTAGGGCTTGGTACCATTATTATAGAATGCTGTACCATTTTGTTTCAATTAAGAAACACAAATAAATGACAATAAAAAATCGTTCAATAGGTTTGGAATCACTCTCTATAGTCATAATAAAGCTACCACACTGTTTAAATCACCGGATGAGAACCATTTGGTAATGACTAACAGAGAAAGGGGACTAAGGGCCTCTTTCCCAATGTTCTGAAAAATCACCTCAAGTCCCATTCTCTTCTGATCCCCCCTAATAGTTATAAGGATGGATGAGTGGGACAGAAGGATCCCAGGGTCATAGACAGACCCTTAGAGCAGATAGCGGGGAGACCAAGGCCGTGGAATCCATCCCATTGCTACTATGGAGAACCAATGTCAAGATAAGCACGTCTTGGTCCTCCTGTCCTTGTGGCTCTAGTCCACTTCCCTGTCTTACTGTGATATCCATACTCCACTGTCCTGGTGGAGGGAGAGTCTCCACAACAGGAGGCCATCATCCCAGCAGGCCAGTTAACACACAGAGGCCTTGAGGGTCAGGAGATCCCTTTGCTTTTGGAAAGAATAGTTCAGGTCCAACCCTGGAAGCCATTCAAGTCTGTTTGGGCAGAGCAGATCAGACATATCCTGATATTTCCATTCTATCAATATCATAGTTGTTAGAACAAAGCACGGAACACTCCTCTGCTCTAGAGAATTTATTTGCACTGCTCCTTCTGCCTTTGGGAAGCATGCTGTGTGGAACTGGTGAGCGTATTCCCAGGAAACAGTTCCCTGATAACTTAGGAGCCTTCAAGTCTGCAGGGTGTTGCTCTAGCTTTCCTGAACAAAGAAGTGAGTGTTGATTCTCCCAGCAAAAGTTACTTTTTGCCTTCTTATAATTGGGTGAATTTCCAATATATACTTTTTCTTTTAAAGCAGGTGTTTGTTCTCTTCTCTCTATTGTGACTGTAGCTAATTTCTGTGAGATGCCTCTTGTTCACTTTTCTCTCTAACTTCCCATGCTGAGGATTATAAACTCCCCCAGATTTGTTTTACCAGCGTGAGCATACAAAGCGGCACGTTTGCGTTTTGCACAGAGCAGAGATTAAGGCACTGGCAGCCTTGAAATAGCTCTTTCTCAACTTCCATTCCCATGAGGTTATTCACATCCAGTCGCTGTGAGTACAGGGTCAGTGTGATGAAATGTATTTGTTGAGTCTCTTTGGTGCCAAAGTTTTGGCCAACAATCTGATCTACCTGATAGTGGTTCTATTTCAGAAATGTCCAGTCGGTAGGGCAGATACGGTGCCTGTGGGCCTCCCAGCACACCGTGATAACTGAAATTGCAGCAAGAACTTTAATTGTCTCTTTTTTTCTTTAGAAATAGGCATGCGAGAATGGGGAAATACACAGAGTTTATCAAGGAGGGGTTTTATTTTAGTATGAAGCCCTAGTTAGACCTAAATTTACAATCTCACCAGGAGTATGATGTTCCTGTCACAATGCTTTAGCACTCTCTCAGATCCACTTATCAGGAATTCTTTAAGGGGTCTTTTAATAAGAATATAATATGCAAAATGGTGTAAAAAGGAGTTATCATATTTTAAAAGTTTTTTAAAACAGCGCATCAAGAAAAATGTACCATGTTAGAGGAGGGGAAAGCAGCCGCAATAATAAAGTGACCATAAGGGCACACATTCGGAAGGTAATCAGAATTTTCGTGGAAATTATATGCTATGTTAGGAAATGGAGAAATTCTGTTTTTCTTACCTTTTCATCCCCTAATTTAAAATTTCCTGATTAAAACCTTCATGTATAAATCCAAAATATACCAAAATAAAATTAGCGCTTATTTAGATTGTTAGGCCCACAGGCTTTTACAGCCTCGCTCAGATCCCATGTCTACCTTGTTGGGTTAAAACATCCTACCCAGAGGTCTTGAACTGAGATGACAGGTGTGGGAGGCAGGTTGAAAAGCTGATGATGGCGCTTATTGACCTTCAAGATTAGAACTGAGAGAGAACAGAAAAAATGCAGATAGGGTCATGAAAGATGTGTGTGTGCGCATGTGTGTGTGAGGGAGGGAGTAGGGGTAGGAGGTGGGGATGGGAATAGGCAGAGGGAGACAAGTGGACCAGGCCTTAATATGGGGCTCCCTCACCTTGCCCAGCTAGACATTTTGAATTCAAATGCAGTGTCTTAAAAGAATTCACAGATGCCAATACAAACAATGCCCCTCTAGAGTTTTTCCTCCCATATCAAACATAAAAGCAGTCTTAAAATAATTCACAGAAACCTCTGGGGTCTGGAATGGGGAAAGGTATTGTCTTTGATAATGATCCCTGCATACGGGTCTGAAATTTTGGGCCAACAAATTACCGAACTCAGAATTCCACCCAACTTCATGTACCCTAGGGTAGTCCCATAATGCTTTGGCCTGTCAGCTTATCTCCCACCCTACTGAAAATGGGAGAAAGATCAGTGGGCAACGGGAAAGGATTGAGGAGGATAATATAGAGAAACAGGTATAGAAAATGGAAAAAGCCATATAGACCATACAGGAAGTGTGAACTCTGCTACCAGGTAATTCTGAAGAGGGAAAGGAAAATAACAATAATAACAACGTCTACAGAGCATTTTCATATGCCAGGCATGGTTGTGAGTTTTATGTGGATATTAATTCCATTTTTAATATTGGAAAGGGAGGCTCAGAGAACAACTTGCTTAGGTCCTCACACTTGTAAGCAGAAAACATGGCACTTGAAACTCAGACTAGGTCTGTGTGCTGTCACCACCTGTAATATTACCTAAGACTGTGCAAGTGGCCCCAGTGGGCCAGCACCAGTTTACGTAATCTGATGGCTGGGGCTAAAGGGAAAAGGAACTCTCATTTATTAAACAGCGATGTCTTTCTGGGCACTTTACTGGTTATCTAATTTTATTTCCATCACAACTCATGAACTAAGGATTATCATCTCTATTCTAGAGATGGATGGATTGTTTAGTACTTAAAAAGTTTCATTAATTTGCGTAGTCATTCACTGAACAAACAGTTATTGACCACCCAGAATTTTACACTGCCAGGTGGTGGACATAGAATAAAGAGTAAAATGTTAGTGTCTTATTCTCAAGGAGCTTGTATTCTAGTAGGCAAAAGGGAAATGTCCATCTACTGATCACATTCAACTACACATTTAGGGGACTCTCTGAAGGAAAGAACTCATTCACGGAAGAGCAGATAACAGATCAACGAAACCTCTACTGGAAGGGGTGAGGGCGGGGTGGGGGGTGGTCATCAAGAGAGGCTTCATTTAAGGTGTGATCTTGATTTAGAATCTAAGAGATGAGAAGGAGCTAACTAGGTGAAGATATGTGTGTGTGTGTGTGCGCACGTGCACTTGTATGGTGAGAATGATACAAAGAGGGTTTCAAGCAGAAGAAACACAGGTGCAAAGGTCTGTGGCTCCAGTGTGGCTGGGACATAGAAGTCAAAAGGCCTGGGAGACGACCCTGGAAATCTGGAGGCTCTGCAGGGGCCTCACAAACGTGTACTAGTTGTGGTTTCTGTACCATATTTCATGCTCCTCTTCCCACCCCAGATTTTAGAGCCTGGGCCTTTCACATCTATTTCTGAGACTGATTCAGAGACCTGCTTCCCCATCCAATCCAGCCCTAGGCAGCCTTTTTCTCCTTGCTTCTCTGATAATGAGGTCCAGGTAAACCAGCAAGTTTTCACTGTGCCTGCTGCCACTTTCCTCAAGTGCATGGCAGTGGAATATAGCGGCTAATTTGTTTTAGAGTCAGACAAGTTGAGAATCACATCCTGACTTGGCTGTTTAACAGGTCTGTGGATTTGAGTAAGTCCCTTGACCCCTTAAAGCTTTGGTTGCCAGCACGTAATGTGGGGAATAAAGGAGACAACTCCTCTAAAGGTTCAGCCCATTGCCTCACACAGAGTGAGGTGCTCAAGAAATGCTCACCTTTACCATGTGTGTGAATGAGCAGCCAGCACATCCTGACCCGAGACATTGGCTGGTACTTCATTAGACCTCTGCCCCACCAAGTGTCAGGACTCTCGACAGTTTTCCTTCTAATGCAACTATAAAAGCAGGCTTCTTCCTCTCCTCACATTAGCGAGTATATACTTGTTATATAGAAAATCCATTCATCCACAAATATACTTGCTCTATCCCAAATCCTCTGGGACAAGGGTAAAAGCAAACTTGCAAGAAATTAGCTATAGTGAATCAATGAACCAATTGATTTACAAAAAAAGTATATTGAGCTCCTAGCCCTGTGCTGATGGCTTTCCATGCCATACAAAAGGAACACAAACTCTGCATGTACCTCAGGCTGTTTCTAGTCTCAGTGGGGATTAAAAAAATCTGGAAATTATGAAACATAGAGGAAATATTCAAGAAAATTCCAAACAGGTTATTTTCAACTGCCAAAATGTGTAGATAAAACACAGTATAAAATTTCTGAAAAACAAAGTCTACTATAGTCTTCTTGGAAAAGATTAGACTTCCAAAGATGGTTAAGGTCCAAAATGGTGAAAAAATACATGGCATTATAATCAGGCAGAGCTGGAGTTAGATCTTAACTCTGCCCATTACTAGTTGTTGGATCTTAAGTAAATTACTTAAATGATCTGAGTTTCCTTATCTAGAGAATAGAGGAATGTACCCATGGAATAAATAAGAGAATGTAAGACCATCTGGCACATTAGGAGGTGGGGTGAGGGGCTGGCCCTATAACTGAGTGGTTAAGTTTGCGCACTCTGCTTGGGTGGCTCAGATTTTTGCCAGTTCGGATGCTGGGCACAGACCTAGAACCACTCATCCAGCCATGGTGAGGCGGCGTCCCACATAGCAGAACTAGCAGGACCTACAACTAGAAGACACAACTACGTACTGGGGGGCTTTGGGGAGAAGAAGAAGAAAAAAAAGATTGCCAACTGTTGTTAGTTCAGGGCCAATCTTTCAAAAAAAAAAAAAAAGAAGCAGAGTGAGACGTTTATTACTTTATACTATGAGAAACACAAGTTTAACACCTAGGTTAAGCATGGGACACAGGTAAGTTAGAGCAACCAAACTATGTTTGAATCCTGAGTCTGCTACCAGCCGCTACATGACATCAGACAAGTTACTTAGCGCATCCAGCTTCAGTTTCTTCATCTCATAAGCTAATACATTCATATCCACCTTCCCTAGCTGTCAGGAGATAATATATGTTAAGTGCACAGTAAACATCCAATCACAGTAGCTCTTTGATTGTTTTTATTATTGTTGTTGTTGTTGTTATTATTACCATTATTATTTGTTAATATTAGCTGGATGGAAGGAAAGCAAAGAGAGAGAGCAGAAGAAAAATACCAGCAAAAGCCAAAAACCTAGAATGAAATTAATGAAAAGGCAGCTTTAATGTAGGAAAGAGTTTGGGTCTGAAAACAGTGATAAAGTCGAAGAGACGGGAAGTAAGACTAAAAATTGAAATCAAGGAGCCATCCTAGGCCCTAATGTGTTCATATAATCTTAGAGCCTTCCTGGAGATTTTTAGGAAAGAGAATTCCACTGCCTTTTTGTGTGTTTGTTTGTTTTTGCTTTTTGGTGAGGAAGATTGGCCCTGAGCTAACATCTGTTGCCGGTCTTCCTCTGTTTTTGTTTTTTTCTCACCAAAGCCCCAGTACATAGTTGTATATCCTAGTTGAAGGTCCTTCTAGTTCTTCTATATGGGCTGCCGTGACAGTACGGCTTGATGAGCAATGTGTAGGTCTGCACCCAGGATCCAAACTGGTGAACCCCAGGCTGCCGAAGCAGAGCACGCAAACTTAGCTACTAGGCCACAGGGACAACCCCTCCACTGCCTTTTATAGTAACTCATCACATTTCTTACAACACCTGGGCTTTTAGGATTTTCTTCCCTTGTTGGTGTCATAGTCTGATTATTTTTTTTCAGTTTTATTGAAGTACAATTGACATACAACATTGTATAAATTTAAGGTGCAGCACATAATGATTCAATATATGCATATATCGTGAAATGAGTACCACAATAAGCTTGGGTAACATCTGTCACCTCACATAGTCTAAATCTTCATTCTGTTTCAGTGCAGGTGGGGAAGAGTCAGTAAACATTCCTTGAGGAATATGTTATTTGCATATTTTATAATATCACATTTCTTTATATTATCGTCCATTTTTAATACCTATTTTACTGCTAAATTGTACAAGGTGAACTGATCTTGTTGCATAACGCTGTGCCAGCAATAATCGTGATGAAATCAAGCACCCACTGGGTGTCAGGCACTCCACGCACAGCATGGCTGTTTTCAGTTTTCATATGAGCATGTGATTTCAAGGAGATGAGATAACCGCTCACTTCACGTGGTCATGAGGGGGCAGAGCCAATGCGTGATCCCAGTTTATGTGCTTCGACAGCAAAGCTCTTCCTCCTCTTCAAGGAGAAAACTCCCGTTGGGCTTCTCTAGTTATCGGTCAACATCCGCTTTGAAGACAGCCGCTGAAGGTGTGCAAACGGGGATAAATGAGCTCATTTGCTCTGATGTTTCTTCATACCATCATTTTTATTTCTCACTCTCTCTGCTTAGTAGTATTTCCTGGGTGCTTAACACATACTGGTCTCAATTGGACCCAACTAGACTCAAAGAAAAAAAATCAGGATATTAACGGAAAGAAGGCTCAAAGAATAAAATGTATCTCATTCCCAAATGTGGTGTGTACATAGACTGTTAAATAGTGAGAAGATCTATCAAAGATTTACACATACGATCACATGAAAATCCATTTCAGGGTCCAGCCCCTTGGCCGAGTGGCAAGTTCACACACTCTGTTTCAGTGGCCCAGGGTTTTGCCAGTTTGGATCCTGGGTGCAGAACTAGCACCGGTCATCAAGCCATGTTGAGGAGGCGTCCCACATAGCAGAGCCAGAAGGACCTACAACTAGAATATACAACTATGTACTGGGGGGCTTTGGGGAGAAGAAGGGGGGAAAAAAGAGAGAAAGTTGGCAACAGATGTTAGCTCACGTACCAATCTTCAAGGATAAAAAAAAATCCATTTTCAGGTTATTATTAACAATATTTTCTTAATAATTAACGAATATTTCTCCATCTCCAAGAGGCTGTCTCTTCAGGAGCAGAGTTTCTGCAAATTGACAGGGAACTCAGTGCATGTGAGATAAATGCTGCAGAGAGGATGGGAAACACAAAAGCCTGTGAAGACAGACCTCCAACAGCAAGGGGAAAAGCAGGAGGCACCATGCTTTCGACAGAGACCAACACGCTTCCACACATGGGACACACTCTCATCCTCCTCACTCCAGCTCGGAAGTGAGCTCTTGCTTCTTTTTTTTGGAAATGTATTCTTGAGACAGTTTTGGTTTTCCTTTTTTGACTTTTACTAAAGACATGACTACAGAGAATTATTTTGTCCCCAAGAGGTAAACAGCAGAGCAAAGAGCAGTGTGAGCTGAGGTGAGCAGGTGCACAAATTATCCCCTTCCACCACCAGGAAGGCACATTTGGGGTTTCTCTTTGTACAAACCCAGAATAAAAGGACCAGAGCAGAGGAGGAACCACCGCACTGTGTAGCAAGCTCTTCCTCCAATTTGTCTCTCTGGCTTGAACACCCTGACAAACATAATCCCAGCTCCAATCACACAGCTTTCATTATGAGCCTTCACCGAAAATATTTGTCTCCTTCCAGAAGAAGGTATTGGGAATATGTTGAAAAGAAGGCTCAAGATGGCAGATTGAACACTCATTGGAACTTATAGGGCTAAGGTGGACGCAGGATGACAGCCATCCCACAAGCTGGAAAAAATTCCCATGGATGAACTCTAAAATGAGAATAACGAAGCAAATGAGGAAGTCCAGCAGCGTAAAAGGATCAACAGAGCCATCGAACAATAATTCACATGTAAAAATAGATATCATAGAACAGTTTTCATTCATTAAATGATATGATGTTCTCAAAGAAAAGGGGTGGAATAATATCCATGAAAAAAAGCAAAAACAAAGACAAAACAGGAGTTTACAAAAAGCAAGATGTAGTGTAACTGGCTGACAATTAACTTTTTTGGTTGTAATGTAAGTGCCTGATATTAAGCTTTTGATTGTGGAGGCATCCACTTCAAAGATGTCCATCTCAAATAAACACAATACTACATGACTAGTAAGGACCCAGGCTGCCCCACTCATGAAGCTTCCTTTGTTTTAGAAAGCTCTAGTTGGCTTAGGTAACTGGCTATTTGACTGACCTCTTGCTTTTCCCTTCCTGCTCTTATGTTTTAAATTCACCAATAAAGAGCAAACCCACAAAACCATACACAGACCCAAATTCAACCCCAATAAAGGTAGAACCCCAGCTTCTCCCTGACTCTCTCTCTCCTGTGACCTTACTGTGTGGCCCCAGGTGTGCCATTTACCCTCCAGGACCTGTGAGTAATAAACTTTATTTTTTCAAAGTTCCCTGATGATTGTTGCTGAGGTGCATCTTGCAATTATAATCAGAACCATGATGGCCGATCCAGCCACAGCATTGTCTCCAAAAGTAGAAATGTCTATAGTGGCTCGCTGTGGGCCAAGATGAGTGCCCCCAGGCATTTCTAGCCAATAGCATCACTATTGATAGGCTGAGATGGACCCAAAACACACGGACAGGTGTATATACCAAAAATAATAATAATAATAAAGGGAAATTAATGTAGATCAATGTAAAAAGCAAAGGTTTAAAAAGTAAACAATGTGAATTTTGGTGATGATGTGGAAAAATATACACTCATGAAGTTTTTTTTTTAATTGAGTAGTGCTTTCACATAGTTTAAAAGTGAAATAAATGAAATATTTAAAAACAAAACAAATATATTTAAAAAAAAAACAAAATGAAATATAACAGAGAAATCTTGCTCCCACCTCTGTCCAACTTCATTCCCCATTCCCAATTATAGGTAACACTTTTATCAGTTTCTTACTTATAAAAAAATTTCTTTATGAAGAATTAAGCAAATATGATTACATATTCTTATTTTCCCATTCTTAAACAAAAATAGCATATACTACGTCTGCACTTTGCTTTGCTGAGTGTCTCTTAGAGATATTTTTTTCATGTCAGTACATAAAGAATGCTTTCAGTTTTTATAGCTGCCTAGTATTCAACTTCATAAATTTATCATAATTAACCAGTTTGCTGTTAATGCATCATTGGGTAGATTATCCACCAGGCCTTTGGATGTCCTAGTCAATGCTGCAGTGGATAGTCTTGCTCAAATGCCATGAAGATGTGCAGGGTTATCTGCAAATAAATTCTCAGGAGTGGGACCACTGGGTCAAGGAGTAAACGCATCTGTAATTTTGGTAATGATTGACGATTTTCTTTCTGTAGTGTTATTCCATTTTGCAATTTCATCTGCAACATATCTCATTTGAATTGGTATACGTGATTTAGAGGAAATTTTGTGGTCGTCTGATAAAAATGAGTATCTATAACATTTCAACTCCTAAATACATACTCTAAAGAAATTCTCATATATGAGCATGAGATGTATAAAATGATGTTTACTGAAGCATGATTTATAACAATGTTCATCCGTATGGAAATAGACAAAATATGATATATTAATACGGACCAATACTCAGCAGTTAAAAGAATGAACTAGAGATATTTATATCAAAAGGCTAGATCAACTCATGATGTTGAGTGAAAAAAGTTAAGTTGCCCAGTTGTATATATGACATAATGCTACTCATGAAACTTTTAAAAATACACACAAAAACATTATAAATTATTTATGGATATGTATGTTTACATGTGTATATGTAAGTATAAAAGAGCCCAAAAATCCACATCTAAATCTTATGGGAGGGTTTCCTCTGTGGATGGGATGTGGAGCTATTAAAAGGATGAAAGGGGATAACACAGAATAAGCACTGGATAAAATTTATTATTATGTTTTTATGGCTAGAAGCAAGTAAGACAAGACACCAACAGTTGTTAATTGTGGATATGATGATATGAGTATTCGTTATATTATTATTGTCGTTTTCTGTATATTTTTTATTCTAAAATATTTATTGAATAGAGATATGAATGAGACCCTGAGTTCCAGTTAAGCTAACTACTGGTGGCTCTGCAACATAGCTTGCTCAAGATTTGTTTTCTTTCTTCCTTCCGCCCTTCCTTTCTTTTTTTTTTTTTTTTTTGGTCGGTAAATGAGCATGAGAATCTCAAACCGCCAATAAAATTGCCTGACTAGGGCAGACTAGATCCAAATAATCAAGTGTTATTTCTTTTTTCAACCTCCCATTGCCCACTCTGTTGTAGAGGGAAATTTCAGTAAGGGAGGGGCTAATAAGCAAATGGTCAGGATGCAGTCTCTGGGGGGCCACCTATTATCGGACAGGAACAGGTGAAATACATCTTAAATCACGAGCAGATCTCTTTCCAACATATTTATTTTTCTCTATAAAAAGGGTAACCCAGGATTTCTTGTTGTGATGAAAATGATGAATGAATGATATGCTAGTTTCTGAAGGACTGAATTGTGAATTTTGTTTCTGGAAACCTCAGGAATGTCAAAGACGATATAATGTCAATAATTAATAGTCACAGTGCAGATGTGTGCCCATTCCTGTATCAGGCACCTTACAGGCATGACTTCATCTATGTACATCCCAGAGGAAAGTGATGTGCCCAAGGTCGGGCAACTAGAAAAAGCAGAGCCAGGCTAGGAACGCAAGTGTGGCTGACGTCTGAGTCCCTCATCCACACGACACCACACGACCACACTCTTCCTCCAGGGACCGTGCTGAGAAGCACTTGAAGCTTCTTCTTCCATCTCTTGAGACGCAACCCAGGGAATTAGGCAATAGCTTTTCTTTTTGATGCAGAAGGTCTAAGTAACTTTAAAGTTTCTCTCTTCTGAAAAGCCACAAGAAGAAAAACAAATCTGAGATCAGAGCATCTCCACGGCTTCAGGGAGGGCATCGGCTGTGCCCAGGGTAGGTCCCGGCTCCAGGCCAAAGAGTAACGAGTTGCAGCTGTAGGGGCCCTCGGGAGAGGGCAGGGCCAGGCAGACAGACCCCACAGCCGCTCAGTGGCATTGGGGGAACCCCCACCCGACAAGGGGACCTGGCCTAGCCAGAGGCGGCCAGAGCAGTGTGTGGCTTCTTAGAGGCCAGGTGCCCTGCCTGGTCTCCAGAAAGGAATGGTGAGAGAAGTGCTTTAAAATAAATAAAGGACAAAATGATGAGTCTCCAGGAGAATGTCACAGCCTTGTCCTCTGCCTGGCTCCTTTTCTGAAGAACATTGTCCTATGAACTGGTTCTCAGGCATGAGATTGCAAGCTAAATGCATCGTGATGAAACAAGAGGCTCGGGACAACAGAAAAAAACTCCACTTGCCAGGTGTGTGTGCTGTTCCTCATTCCACTTTCCTCCAGCCTTGTTCTTTTTCACACATGGGCCCTTCTGGAGGGCACAGGTTATACCTTCTTCATTACAGAACCCTTGAGTGACTAGCACGGTGGATAAGGGGAGTAGGCTCCTCCTTGGTGTTCTAATAAACACCAATTAAGCGAATTCACTTTAAGCAAATGTTCCCGAATGTATAGGGGTCGAGGCCATCTAGATAAGAGAAGTCCTGTGACTTTAAGAAAGTGGGATTGGTTTTCCTTTTTGGATAACAGGAAATAGGCCTCTGAGGGAGCAGCAGAACCAAGAATAATGGCCAAAAAGTACACGAAAAAAGTGTTCAACATCACTGATCATCAGGGAAATGCAAATCAGAGCTACAATGAGCTATCACCTCACACCTGTTAGAATGGCTGTCATCAAGAAGACAAGAGAGAATAAGTGTTGGTTAGGACATGGAAAAATTTGAACCCTGTACACTGTTAGTAGGAATGTAAATTGGTGTAATCGAGATGGAAAACAGCATGGAAGTTCCTCAAAAAATTAAAAATAAATTATCATATGATCCAGGGATCCCACTTCTGTGTGTATATCCAGAGGAAACACAATCCAAATCTTGGAAAGGTATCTGCACCTCCATGTTCACTGCAGCATTATCCACAATATCCAAGACATGGAAACAACCTTTAGTGTCCATTGATGGATGAATGGATAAAGAAGACACAATGGCATATTATTCAGCCTTTAAAAAAAAGGAAATTCTGACACATACAGTAATGTGGGTGAATCCAGAACACATTATGCTAAGTGAAATAAACCAGTCACAGAAGGTCCAATGCTGCTTGATTCCATTATACGACATATCTAAAACAGTCAAATTTATAGAAACAAAGAGTAGAATGATGGTTTCCTGTGGCTTTGGGAAGGGGGAAGTGAGAGGTTGCTTTTCAACTGGTATAAAGTTTCAGCTATACAAGATGAATAAGTTCTAGAGATCCACTGTACAACATGGCACCTATAGTTAGCAATACTGTATTGTACATCTCAAAATTTGTTAAGAGAGTAGGTCTTGCTAAGTGTTCTTACCATAAGTGAACAAAAGGCAGCTAGGTGGGAAATTTCCTGGTCATTACTCTGTACACATAATGCATGCTATTATATATCACAATATGCACGACTGTAGAAAAAGATGCAGTTTCAAGTTCTAAATCTGTGATTGCTTCAAATTGAAGAGATCTCTCATCAAAAAGCTGATAGTTATAAGCTGTCACATTTCTGTGTTTGGTTTCTGATAGACTCACTTTGTTTTGCACTAATGCTTTATATGTATTTATAAATTGCTATATCCATTGTCTCAGAAGATCCGATTTTACTGTGGAGGCAATATGGTTTCATTCATTTATTCAGCAAATATCACTTGAGCGTTCACTGTATTCTATGCACTGGGTACACGCACAGGTGCTCGAAGTTGGGCTCTGGCTAGGCCATATCATGAGGCTTTCGTTAGAGTCAGGGAGACAGACAGACAGAATGCCTGTGTGAATGCATGCCATGGAGCAGAGATCTGAGGAAGTATAGCAGTGGGTCTCATGAAACTTTGAAGGAAGATCATTCCAGGCAGAAGGACTGACACCCACGGAGATCCTGAAATGAGAAGGCACTGGCCTATTTGAGGAGCAGCAAGGTGAGTAGAGTTGGAGCGGAGTGACTGAGGAAGGTAGGGGTAGGATGTTGGGTCTGAAGGGCAAGTGGGGATCACAAAGGTAGGTCATGGTAAACCATTTCCATTTTATACCAAGATTAACAGGAAGCTGTTGGGCAGTTGTGAAAGGAAGAAATGTTATCTGGTTTATATTTTAGAATGCAGTAGATGGAGGCAGTAGTCAATTATGCATTCATCATGCACTCTTTCATTCATTTGTTCATTCAATAAATACATATTGAGCACTTTCTGTGTACTCAGCTACCAACTAGCTAATAGTGGGGAAAAATCAACTGGCTTCTGTGGCCCTGTTTCCTTACCTCCTTACCTACCAGAGAGAGGCTCTCCAGCCTTAGTTAGCTACCTCTGAGAGTGGTCTGCTTTAGAGCTGTGTCATGGCAACACAACTTTTGGAAACCTGCCGGATGTTCCTTTGTAAATGCACGAAATGCATTGGGCCCTGGGTTATATTTGAAGAACATAGTATAAACTTAGTGGTCCCCGCCAGTTTGAATCTATAAAAAGAATGAAGCAAAGTTTTGAGTCATAAGATGAGAGTAGAATGTCTCTAAGGGCTGTGGAGTTTGGGAGAATTTTAAGCGAAGATAAATATTTAACCTATGCGAAAAGAGAAAGAGAAGCAGAATCAGAAATTCCACTGAAGAACAGTTCGAGGCAGAGGTAAGAAATTCCTGGTGGCAGCAAAATTATGGGCTAAAATTGAGTAAAAATGGTAGACCTGTGGCCCTCATATGAGGTGACACTGCTCTTTATATGCTGCCCCACCTGTAAAATGCGCATCAATCAGGGCAGCCACCGTCTATTTTATAGGCAGCATCCTCTCAGCCAGAGGGAGCTGTGGCAGGCACTGCGACACTGAAGTGCAGTTACACTCAACAATCAGGGAGCAGAATATCCCTCTGGTATGGAGTGGTTTAGCCAGTTAGGTTGACCACAAGCCACTGGCTTCAATGGGACCATTCTATAACCAAAGACATTTTTTAAAAAAAGGAAAGAAACGAATCATTGGAACAGGGGAGTCAGTAAGCACAAGGGCTCTGGAGAAAGGCAGCTTGGTACTTTCAATTCCTGGCTGCACCATTGTGTGACTTAGGGAAAGCTCTCAACTTGTCTGGGTCCTGGTTTCCTCATTTGTAAAATGAGGCAATGCCGCAGCCTTCTTTCATAATTGTTATGAGGAATATATGAGAGTATGTACATAAAGACCTTTGTGCAGTGTTTGGCACATGACAAATGCTCTTTAGACATAAGCTGCCAACATATATATTTAGTCATGATGTTAGAGAAGAATGGATGCTTTTCTGCTGAACCCAAGGACTGTAGTTAAATGGTGTTCCATACACTTATGGGATCCCAGTCCCTTAACTTAGTTAGAAGAAATAATGTCTTAGTCCTTCTGTGGGCACAGTTTAACTCTCTGCTTTCAGAACTTGAGATGTCAGCATGCTGTCTCCTAAGAAATCTAGTAGGGAAGCATTTATTATGCCTTGGAATTTTCCGTGGTTCTGGGTCAAGCGTCAACCTTCTAGGCAGAGACACCTGATTCTTTAAACACTCTGATGATGTATCAACTTCTCTTGGGCAGAGTCACCTTAAACAAGTTGATAAGACTAATGTATATACCGGAATGTCACACAGAGAGGTATTCTTGTAATTCATACGACTCCATACGTGTAGTATTTATCTCACTGTAACAACATAACAATATGAAGAGAGTGCCAACATACTGATTTATAATGCAAGCAACTTTACAAGCATTTCCACGTTCAAAGTCTGTAGGGGCAGTGAATGGTTACTCTGTAGGCTGTTTCACAGGAAGGAAGGGCATAAACAGAGAGAGATTTTAGGCAAACATGGAACCAAACAAAAAAGAATAATTTGAATGGAATGTTTGAAAGGATCAAGCTAATCCATTTCACCACAGGGTTGGACTTGCCAAAGGCACAGCAATCCTTGAACTCCATTGGTTGTGATACTCTGTGTCTATCCCCACATGAAGGGTAATCTTGCCAATGAGTCAGGAATCTTTGAAGTTCTTTGGCTACTGTTCCATCTTCCTAGTCATTCCTCCAATGGGCGTTATGTTTTCTAGTAACTCGTTCTTTCTTTGCTGGTCAATTCCCTCAACACTCCCTCTGGATGGATTTGTTTTCTCTTTAGTCATATTAGTATCACGAGTCAGGTAAAGAGTTAATGAGGATGAGGACAAGGCAACATATTTTTCTTTAAGATATTTATATAATCTCTGAACCATTCTATGTTCTTTCTCCTGATAGCAGCTTAATTCTAGTTATTTCTAAGTTATTCCAAAAAGATTTGCAGATACCTTCAAGTATTGACAATAAAACTAATCTTTCTGAGTCTTCCTACATTTGTTTTCCTTTTTCTTTCTCTTCTCAGATCCTCTTGACATCCTCCTTATTCTTCTTCCAAATCTCATGCGGCACAAGGTCCAGTTCTCTGCAGAGCATCTTTAGGCTAGAAGTGGGAAAGAAATCTTTACCCCTCCCTAAGCCCTTTCTCACCCACATGTGCAGCATTAACCCCCCGAGAGGATCTGACGTGGAGAAGAGCAGGTAATGCTGTTCAAACCAGCAAGTATCATTTAGAGTTTTGTTTTAGATGGAAAAGTTAATTTAGGATTGAGAGTCCAGCCTGATGCTGGCCAACTTTGCATTTTATCAAGTTAATAAATGAATTAACCATGCAAGAATGGTTGAGTACAGCAAACATAACTGTACATCTCAGTAAGGCTTCTGCTAATCCCAAAGAGAATGAAGTTTGTGTCAGAGGACATGCAAAGTCATCACAAATATACTTCACATTTGTGTTTCCAGCTTAATTGCTCATGGCTAAATGGAAAATAATAGAAACAAGGTTTTGTTTACATAAAGTGTGAAACTTTGTCCTGGGAACTTTTGTCCTCCAAATAATTCCCAGCAATGTGGACTTTGGAAGGTGACTGACTGTGTGGAGTTTTAACAGGAAGAGCAAAGAGAACCAATTCAGAGGTTAAGAAAATTTCACAATGCCGGTGGATATTAATGATTTCCTCTTCGTAGTATCAAAGGTGGAGGAGGTGTAACTGCTCCAGTGAGGAAAGAGAGGCACTTTTCCATTGTTGACATCGTTCCTTTTGAAGGTAGCCACAACTTGTTGTCCAGGTAAATCCAATCAGACTCCATTGCTCAATTACTACGATGCCAGGGAACACTGTCCTACTGACAAACAGGATCTTCTGGAAAACTCCATTTCACAGCACTGTCCTGTAGTGTTGTTTCTGGAAAAGCATGTAATAAATCTACTGAAATAACACCCTCTGTCAATGCACTTGTGCCTACGAAATCATCTAGCCTCTCTGTTCTTACTAATGAACACGAACTTTGGGCTATCCTCATTAAGCATAAGGTTATCACGTGGGAATTTGGAGCTGTCCCCGGGTCAAACCGTGGCTGCCTGTTCTTCTCAATTTCTTCTGACACACTTGATCACTTTCTCTCCCACACACCCTTCATTTTGAGGGGCTCTCTTTAGGTTCTGCTTCAACTTGCTTGAAACTCACTGGGTCATTTTGCATTTCCTGTCTTTCTCTTGTAGATTTCTTCTTAAACAATTCCTAAGCTCCTTTTCTCCATTGCTTCTCTCTCTTAACCCTTTGCTCACTTTCCTCTTTCTGCCCACGAAGTAACCCGAATCAGTCATCTACTAATCATTGGGGCAGAAAGGTGCTTTCTTTGTGCTGTCAGAGATTTAGCTTAACTCTGTTTTGTTCTTGTGCTCCCCATGCAATTCCACCCTCTAGTCATCCACTTAGAGTTCACAAAATGAAGCATTTAGAAAATATAAGACAGTGGGTCTGGGATCAGTCAGAGATGAGTCTTGTTAAAAGATAAACTGAGGCATATTAAAAATTTTAAGAGTGTACTTGAGAAAAAATTGATTCAACTCAGGCAGTGCCAAACTGGAAGGGGTTAGAAGCGCTCGAACCACAGGAGCTAGAGGAAAGACTTTTAGAGAGAAGAGGCAGAAGCAAAGCAAGGAAATTATTTGATGGGGTATAGCTTAAGTGGTTGCCTTATTTGGGAAAGCATAGTTGGCTGTTTGTGATTGGCTGTCCTTAGGGTTTGATTTCTTATCCTTGAGGCTTCTCAGGTTTAGGTTTTCGTGTGCTTTTATGTAGGCTACTAAGGTATTAAAGCTACCTCAGTCTAACGGCCTCCTTGTTTAATTAACTTAATATTCTGAATGTTAGGTAAACCTGTTCATAAAAACAAAAACAAAGGAGAACACAAAAAATAATGGATTCGGCAACAATCATCATAGAATTGTGAGGGTTACACACCAAGTATATAAACTTGTCTAGTGCACTCCTGGCACATAGCAAATGCTCAGTAAATATTTGTCTTCTCCCGTTTAATGTCAGTCACTGAACTTTGAAGCATAACTTTGTTACTTCTCATTTCTTACACCGAATTGATTTTTTCCCTTAATAAGAGTTCTGTACCCCACATTTCTCCTCCCCCAAGTATCTACTCATCACACAGTGCATTCAACAAATACTTAACATTTTTAAAGTACCCAGTATATGATTCACAAGTCATATTTTGTATTTCTTGGCACAATAGAGGCTCTAAGCTAGTCATAATATTCCAAAGAAAGCTATAATTTCATAGGAAAAGCAGCCAGGGGTGCTAGCCCTGGGCTGGGTGTAAATCCATCTGTTGCCCCCTCCTGTTGTTCTCATCTTCAGCCCTAGATCTTATTGCATCTGCTTTATTTTGGCAGGGAGAGAGAGCTGGGCAAGGGAGATTAGGAGTTTCCCGGAAAATAATTTAAAACTGGTCTACAAATAGACTTGGGACAATGAATAATAATTTATAATTTGTTGCACCCTCACTCTTGTGAGGCCCTCTTTAGGGCTTTAATGTTGCTTTCCCTCATGTAATCACCACCACCCTGCCAGGCAGGTGCTCCACATTAGGTAGGTGGGTAGATGGGCAAGGAAATGGAAGTAGATTAGACTTCATGCCCAAAGTCACATGGCGGGACTCGAACTCAGGCAGCTGGGGAGCTGAGAGTTGCTGCCTTACTGTTTTGAATGTGTCAAGAAAGGACTGGAGTCATAGAGAGGTCAACGGAAGCTAGACTATAATGGAATCCTGAAGGAATCTGGAGAATAATTCTATCCTAGGGGAAGGAATGAGAGACAATTAGCTATGGCCAGCTGTGGGCCCTGAGGTTGGAGAGAACAGTCATACTAGTCGGTATTACATAATTTCGTATTTGCATCCAGGCTCAGCAACTCCCCGAGCCCACAGTGTAAAGCCCTAGGCTGGCAGGGGATGTTTGAAGGAGCCCTGAATCTGTGGCCAGGGAGTGTGGCAGTGGCAGCTTGTGGGCCACAGGGTGTCCTGTTTAAAGTGAAGTGGGTTATCCAGCTATGCTCCCACCAGCAGGGTTTGAGAAAACCCACTTCTTCCTAGCCACACTCAGCGTCATCAAGTATTTTCCTCTCTGTCAAATTAGAGTAGGGAAAATATTCTCTTACTGTTTGTATTTCCATGTTCACTGGAAAGAAGGAATATTTTCTATATATTTATTGACCATTTTTATTTCTTCTTCTTTGAATTATCTGTTGATACCCTTTGCCCATTTTTTCATTTTTTCTCCTGTCCTTTTGGCCTTTTCCTTATTTATCTGGAGGAGTTCTTTATGTAATTCTGGATCACAATCCAGAAGTGTAATATATGTTGCAGTGTGATATGTGTGTTGCAAATATTTCTCCCTGTTGCTCATTTATGTTTCAACTTTGTTCAAGGTGTTCTGTGTTGTCCAGAAGTTCCCTAAAGAAACAGTCACTCATGTGAGCAGGGATATTTATTTATTGGGAGTGTAACTTGTAATGGGGGGAGAAAGTTGAAGCAACCTGAATTTCCTTCAGCAGTGCAGTGTGTAGGGGAGGAAGGCAATTTCTCTACTCTCTAGGTCCTTCTGGCTGGTCTGTGAATTAAATTTATACTAGACAGAATAAGAGGAGAAAATCAAACAAAGCTTTATAACATGTAGACAGGGGAGAAACCCAGGAAAATTGAGCAACTTGCCAGAATGGCCAAAGCCGCCACCTTAAATATCATCTTCAGTTAGAGACAAAGGAGGATGTTGCAGGTAGTGGTTTGGGGCTTCAAAGGGGAGGAATGCAATTCATATGGAGATGGAAAAGCAAATATTTGGTCAACAGAACATTGATAAGAATGGGCTTAGCAAGAACCTTCATGGTCACTGATACCCAGAGTTATCTATGCTGGGGACAGGGCTTTCATCTTAAATTCTTTTAGGCAGTTAGGGAGAAGGCCAAAGTTTCTTTCAGTCTTTTTAAAAAAAAATAATTGAGGCAACGAGACACATTTTGGGGGGCCAGTTTTGATACCCCACAGTCCTGCCATTGAAACTTTAAGAAGTTTCACAGGTTTTCTTTCTCCCCAAATCCCCTCAGCACATAGTTGCATATTTTAATTGTGGGTCCTTCTAGCTGTGCCATGTGGGACGCCACCTCATCATAACCTGATGAGTGGTGCCATGTCCACACCCAGGATCTGAAACAGTGAAACCCTGGGCTACCAAAGCTGAGCCCACAAACTTAACCACTCAGCCACTAGGCCAGCCCTTTCCCAGCTTTTTTTAACTTTAAGAAGTTTCATAATCCAGAAGCTGAGGTGGTATATTATTTCATCTCACTGAACATGTGTTTTTAGTCCTGCTAATAGATCAGTTCAGTTAAATTTCTTTTAGGAGATGGTGATGCAGGTAGGCTCCCAAAGCTGGGTCTATATTGTGTAAGTAAGCAATCAGGTATTTAATCAAAAGCATTTTTATGGAAACAAAAAGAAAAACAAGGTTAATGCTTGGGGCAAATTATAAACCAGTTTTTGAGCCCAGGGGACAGTCAGACAAGAAAATTTCTAGACATTGGAGTCACAGTATCTTTTGCGGCTTTAAATGTTGCTGATGATGTCATCTGGTGTTCAGGCATCCTTTTGAGTGGCTTACATAGTAACAGGCATGCTATTGTGGTGATCTCTCTTAAGTGTATATCAAGTTGTCCTGGTTCAGTTTGTAGGGCATCAGGAACAGGGGTAGTTTAAGTTTTCAATGATTCTAAATGAAAATGATGGCAAAAATTGAAAATGCTAGTTTGGAGATTTGTAGTAAGATATCTCAGGAGACTAGAAGAGTTTTGTATCCAGTCAAGTTTACAGGTAGAAAACAAAACCTTAAAGACAATTAACAGAACTAGAATCCAATATCCACAATTGTGTATTATATTTTTTCCTGAAACAATTTTTTTCTAAAATCATCCTTATTTTTACCAAAGACAGCCAAATTAAGGCTAATTGGTTTGTAAAGTAAGTCTAATTTCAATAAACTTGGCCCAGTTATTTACATAAATACAGCAAGAATAGCAATTGATCATATAGGGTCTTTTAAATCTGCTCTGTTGGAACTTTTTATAAGAAATATCAGATTGAACTTTAAAGGCCTCTCAAAGCCAGGAAAGCCAAGGATTTATCAGAGAAAGACTGTAATATCTACAGATTTGGGTGAATTCCTCTCTTCTTTGTGGTTCCCCAAAATTTTTCAAGGTTCCAGGCACCTGTCAGAGAAATGACCTTCTTTACTCACATGGTAAGGTTGTTGGGAATCCTATAGGTAAGGTACCAGGCCAATATTTTCACATTTTTGAGCTTTATTTCATAAGGTCCAATCTTTGTCCTTCAAAAACTGTCTGGTCATAGCCAAGTTTATGTCTGTTTTTCTCAAATATGATATTCCAGTCAAAGCCTTGCTGATATAATCAATTTTTCCAATTGTGTCCTGTCTTTTTATAAGGAAAACAGATGCTTGTTGAACTTATGCAAATAACTATGTTGCCATGAAAATAAAAATATTTACTCACTTAGAGTTTTTAAATTCTAGAAGGATCAGGTAGGGAGAAAAAGATAAATGTCTCAATCTTGCTTACAATAGTATCATTTATCAAATTGCTATAAGTTATAGTCAGCTTAACAGAAAAGAAAAGGTTTTTCTTAACCTGAAAAAAAACATTTTTAAAAATAAGCAATATTTTAAACAAAAACTCGTGAAAATTAAAATCATCCTCATTAGTTTATTTAGTCTCGTATAATCAATTGTTCTTGATCTTTTGTTAGCAGTTTCATGAAGTCATCAGTTTCACCATTAGAATTTTGTAATTCTTTTTCATCCAGTTCAGTTTTATGATCTGAAAGTTTATCAGAAACCTGTGTTTTAGAGTAAGCATCAGAGTTCTTTCCATGAATCTCTTTAAAGAGGAAAACATCTACAAAAGCATCCGAGTAAAACAATAACTTTCTATAAGTGACAAAAGGCTTAAAAATGGCAATTGACAAAGAAATTTGATTATTTTTATGACATACAACACTCAAAAATAATAACAAGAGTTATGACTGATAACCAGGGAAGATCAGAATTTTAGGAATGTTATCTAATTTTTAAAACACTTACATCAATAGCATTTACCCACACAATATTTTGGGTCCTATGAAACAATGCTTAGTTATCCATTTAACCATTGTGACAATTAAGGTTGTCAGGTGAATGAGGAGAATTAAATAGCTGTAAGAAAAACTTAGCACCTGTGACTAAAGACCTGATAAAAACAATACAGGAAATTCATTTTGATAAAACATAAAGTCCCTACACTTCTGGTAGAACACTCAAAGAAAAACCCTTTCATTATCTCTTTATCAAGAGCAGACTAAAAGTTCAAGAAAACTGTCTTTTTGAGAGGAGGAAAAAATAAAATTCTAATTTTGCATCAGCTTACTTTTGATATTAAAACTCAATTAAATTTATTTCAATCTTGGCCATCTTAACCATGTATAAAACTTTTCTCTTAGGGTTCCTCTCGCACAAAACTTTTATAATTTTCTTTTCACATTCAGAATTTGTTCCATGCCTTCTTTCTTTCCTTCTAGTATTTTAGGACCAATTTATCTTCCTAAACTAAACAAACAAAAACATTTCCCTTTTTTATACCTTTTTTACTGAAAACATAGATCTTACATATTACTTCCTTGAATACAAATATATTTTCCTTAATTTTAGTAGCTTTAATCATATATTAGAATTTTTAACCTTTATAAATCTCAATTGTTAAGTAAAAACTATGTAAGCAATTATAACCTTTCTTTTACATTAGTATTCTGTGACTTGGCAACTTTATAAATACTTTTTATAATTTCTAGAAACATGTTACTTCATAGTACAATTTTATTTTATTTTATTTTATTTTTCTGAGGAAGAGTAGCCCTGAACTAACATCTGTTGCCAATCTGCCTCTCTTTTTTTCTTGCAGAAGATTAACCCTAAGCTCACGTCAGGACCAATCTTCCTCTATTTTATATGTGGGTCACTGCCACAGCATGGTTGATGAGTGGTGTACGTCCACTCCCAGGATCCAAACCCGTGCACCCATGCTGCCAATGTAGAGCGCACTGAACTTAACCAGTAGGTCATGGGGCTGGCCCCCCAATTTTTTTTTATAAAACACAAGACATATTTTTTACTAGATCCAAACACTTTTTAGTTTCTTTGTAATAAGACAAAAGTAGGTAAATTTAGACATGTTTAGCAATTATGGTTTCAGTATTTTATCTTATTTGGAAATGGTCTAGATACTCAATTAATTTTTGTCATTTAATTTAACCTAGTGAAACTTCAAAGTTTCCAGTTACCAAAGAGATTTTAGAAGTTACTTTAAATACACATGCCACAAATGATAGTTATTGCTAAAAGTTTATCTACAAACTCTAAATCATTTATTCCCAACAATTATGTTTAGATTACTCACAAAAACTTCATGAGACATTAGACAAAATTAGCTATCATTTTAAGCTATTTTTGCTGACAAATTTGTAACAGGGATAACATGAGCTTATTTCATTAGTTAGCCCAGGCTGTATGTCTGCATCATATCCAATGCTGATAACTCTCCAGGCATACCTATTTTAATCAAACCAACAAACTTAAGCTTTCATTCACCAAAGATGATTTCATATTGTATTAACTTGAAAGACATTTGAATTAGTTTCTTTTACATTCAGAAATTATGTAAGCACTTACTTTAAGCCAATTAAATAGAGCTCTTATTTTGGCCATACTATCCAGAGGTAAAATATCACACACATGTAGACATACATAAACAAAGATTCTACAGCTATTGTTTTAAAACTTTAAGACAATGTACCACACCTTTAAAAGACAGAACAAAGCATTTAACAAAGTCTGTCTTTTTAAGTGTACAATTTAACCCTAGAGCAATTTATGTTGGAGGGGAGGTAGTTTTATTATTTTTTTTAGCACCTGATGTTAGCCTCTAGTTTTTATCTCATTCTGTGTGGACTCAGTCATCCTGACTGACTTCTCTTTAGTATGTTTAATTAACACTGTCTGAAGGGCAGATTTATACGGGATCTTACAATTAGGCAGGGGAAACATTCCCCAGTGAGACACAATGTCTATCCTCACAACACAATCTATAATACAATTGGGCAAAAAGAGATACAATCACTTCACATAAAGCCTGTAAATATATAAATTTTTCTACAAAATTTCATCCGGACTCCATGAACTCTTTACCTCTAATCATAGTTTTCATTAGGACCTTATAATTTTGGATAGAGGAAGCATTCCCAGTTGACATTTTAAAAACATATTCAGGCAAAGTTGATATAACCTCTATATAAAATTAGCTCAAACATTCCAACCTTCACAATTTTATCAACACTTATACTTTTGCATTTTCTCAATTTAATTGTAGGCCAAATAGGGTCTTAAGGCTAGTCATTATTTTTCACTTATTTCCTTTTGTAATTTGGCCTTTTTACAGATACCAACAAAACAATTATGATGAGAGCTCTCAAAATTTTTTTTCCAATTTAAATGATTCATCCATCATCTGACCAAATTGATGAGTAGGATCTTCATAGTGACTCATGCCAATAAGCTTAACTGCAGATGCAAGAGGTGTCCCCAAAAGAGATCCAGAAAGTTCACTCCAAAAAATAGTTCTAAGAAAGAAAAGGCCATCATTGCACAAAAGGCAACAAAGGTTGAGACAGCAAAGGCCCTTTCTTAAAGCAACTGGGGCCCATTATGACAAACTCCCCTGAGAACTGGCACAATCAGAGAAAGAGCGCGTCTTGGAACCCCAGTCTATTCAACAGGCTGCCAAGATGTATGCCCGTCCATGCACCCTCTGGATGGCAGAGACCAGAAAGTTCACAAAGCCAAGCTCTTAAGACATAGAACAAGACAAAACAAAAGTCTCATCTTAGGTGCACATTAATAGCTTTAGCTAAGCCTTGGGGCACTTGGAGTCAGATTAATACTTAGGAAGGAGGTGCCGCAGGGTTGGGGATTGTGTTTGCTTTACACAGTACCTCATCATTGCACAGACATTTTCTTGAAGTTGATGGGGGACCTGTGTCATCTACGCCATTCTGTGATCCAACTTATCCTGTTATGGGAGTTTTCTTCGGGTGGCGAGTGCCCTAATGGCTCTTAACTGCTTGACCTATGTCCACCAAATTTGTGACTTTTGGCTTCCAAGATGACTTTAGTACCGGCTTTCACCTCATGTGCATATTCCCAGACAACAGGCTGATAGATAGCTCATGTTTTGCCTTCTGGTTTTTCCTGTTCACGACAAATGATTAAAAAAAAAAAAAAAAAAAGACAGAGACAAGGAAAAATAGTTACTATCTCTGGGGGGAAAAGGATCAACAAATCAAATTTCCTAGAGTCCAAGAAGCTAGATTCACCAATATTTTCACCTGCTAATCTAAAGTTAGAAAACGAAAAAAACATGACCACTCTTCTCCCATTGGACCCTGCAGGCTGAGATCTGGGAGACTAAAGTGGTACAAACTCTTTCCTCCTGCCAGCTATTGTCAGGGGTCCAGGGTCTCTCAGCTGCAGTAGTCCAGGAGTGAGCAGTGTCCAGCCCTTAAAGTTTTATCCCACCCTCATTGCTGAACTGTAGGAGAGGAAGGCAATTTCTCTACCTTCTAGGTCCTTCTGGATGGTCCATGAATTAAATTGGCATGAGACAGAATAACAGGAGAAATCTAACAAAGATTTACAGCACATATACATGGGAGAAACCCAGGAAAACTGAGCAACTCGCCAGAATGGCTGAAGCTGCCACCTTAAATACCATCTTCAGCTAAAGACAAAGGAGGATGTTGGGGGTAGTGGTTTGGGGCTTCCAAGGGGAGGAAGGTAATTCACATGGAGATGGAAAAGCAAATGTTTGGTCAACAGAACTTCGATAAGAATGAGCTTAGCAAGGACTCTCACACTCTACTGATACCCAGGCTTATCTATGGCAATGTCTTGTCCTGGGGACAGGCCTTTTATCTTAAGCTCTTTTAGGCAGTTAGAGGGAAGGTCAAAGTTTCTTTTAGAGTCTTTTGTTTTTTAAAAATAATCAAGGCAAAGAGACACATTTAGGAGTGGCCAATTTTGATCCCCCACGAGTGTCTAATTAAATTCTATTATATCCAGCCAATGACCTGCTCCACAGTCTGTAACAGTTTAAAAGAATGAAGTGGATCTATTTTTATTAGTAGGAAAATATTCCCCAAGTTTATTGTTGTGTGAAAAGGCAGGTTACAGAATGAAAGAACAATGCTTATTATTTATTAAAAATACGTATATACAAGCAGCAACACTATATATTTCCTATGAGTGTGTGTGTATATTGTATATATTGAGGGAGAGAAAGAGAGAGAGAGAGATTGAGAACAGAACCTAGAGATATACCTTTACTTCTTTATCTATGGGAGCATAAATATACTCCTATGACTATCCTATGAATATATTTTCTAGAAATATAAACACAAATAGAAAATCATGGTTACTTCTGTGGAGAAGGGAAGAGATACAAGACTTGGTGTAATAAGGGCTTCTGTGTTATCTACAATATTTTAAAAAATGTGAAGGATATTGTTCATGAACTTTGTATAGTTTAAATTAATTTTAAAAGAAAGCAAGAAGCAATGAAATAAGTCAGAGAAAGACAAGTACTATATGATCATACTTATATGTGGAATCTAAAAAAAACTGACCAAACACATAGAAACAGAGAGAATGGCGGTTGCCAGGGGCGAGGTGGGTGGGAAAGTGGGAGAGGTTGGTCAAAGGGTACAAGCTTCCAGTTATAAGATGAATAAGGTCTGGGGATCTAATGTAACTATACAGTGACTATAGTTAACAATACTGTATTATATACTTAAAATTTGCTAGGAGAGTAGATCTTAAATGTTCTCACCACAGACACAAAAAAGGTAACTCTGAGGGGATGGATGTGTTAACTAACCTTATGGTGGTAATCATTTCACAATATAATATGTGTATCAAATCATCACGTTGTACATCTTAAACTTACACAATGTTATATGTCCCTTATGTCTCAATAAAGCTGGAAAAATAAAGGAAACAGAAAAAGGGAAGGCATTTCCATATTAGCAGTAGAAAAATTAGAAGAGGAAACAGAAAACTGGGCACACCAGTCAGTAGCTGAGTGTGATCATAATAACAGTAACAAAACCCAGCAAGGGTAAAGAGCAAACACAGACACAGAACTTGACACATAGTATCTCATTTAATCCCCACAAATGTGTAATTTCCAACACACCCCCAGGCCCCAGATCCTCCCTTCTACCAAAAACTCTCACCAAAGAGTTTGCTCTTAACAGGATAAGGGCTCCTTAGGGGAATTCTGGTGAATGAAATTTCCTCCATCTCTAAGGTCTGGCTGTTGTTTGCAGCTTCTGGGAGCCTTGGAGGCACGCAGGGGCCACCGGACTGGAGGAGCTGACAGGCCTGGAACAGATGCTGAAGGCTGCACTCCTCCTTTTGTCTAAGTGTGGCTGCCTCTCTCTTGCCTCAGACATCTACCCAGGCTTTGTTCTTGGCTTCTGCTCTGTGATCCTGGCCCTTGGATGGAGAGATTCAGCCCAGAGCACCCTTTCTCCTGAGTCTCTGGGCAACACTGCGAAAAGGAGATAGCTTCTCATGAGCCTGAATTAGACAGGCTGGCACACACCAAGTTCACCTTCCATTGCTTCTCTGAGCTTAGTGGAGAGGGTGTTTCCTCTGGGGGCAATGACAATGTCAATGTGGTCAGACGACCCAACCTAGAGCGTTGTCTTGGCTGTTATGACAGAAAATATAATAGCCCCCTTTCACTGCATTAGGCCGTGTAGGCCTCACCTAATGGAACACAGCACCCAGGGCCTCCCTGCTGTATTCCACAGGAAAGCTGTATCCATACACCAGTAGACATGATCTTTCTGGGGCTTGAAGGGGTCAAACATGGGTTTGGGGGAGCATATTTGCTGCATGAGGCCAAGGGCTATTTTCTTTAACTAAAAACATTTTTTTCCTAATTTTGTTCACAAATTCCATATCTCATATTTATTTCTCTCTTTTTACCCAAACCTCTCAAGTCAGATGGAAAATAGAGGCAATCAGCTCTTCGCGATTCCTTGCTATGTGCCACACGCTGTGCTGGGTATGTTGCATGAGTTCTAGCTCTATGAGCTAATCCATCTTTACTCCTCGTTACCAGATGAGGAAGTTAGGGGACAATGACTTCAGCTACTTTCCCGCTGTTCACCACGGTGTCTCACCTGTTACAGGTCCTTGGCCACCTCTATTGCAAATTACTCTGGTTGAGGTTGCTGAGGGTCCCAGGCTCAGAGCTCCCTTTATAGACCTGTGTTAGTTCTCCAAGCAAAGTGGCTGCAGGGGAGTGTGCAGCAATCTGGTGTCCAGCCAGGATTTCCCCGAGCACCCTCTCTGGATCTCTGCAAGCAGACAGAACTCTGTACACATCACTGTCATGTGCATGCCACAGGTCACAGAAATTAAGGAAGAAATGAAATACCTCCAAGTGTATTTCAGGGGGTGGAGGAATGACAGAAGTGAGAGTAACAAAAGGAAAAAATAAGATGCCACAGAGACAGGACAAGTCGGGCTGTGGGCCCATGATGACTAGGACGACAGTGGAGCTGAAGGCCTGTGGAAGGAACAGGCTGAAGTAAGGAAGGCTTGGTTCCAGTTGCCCAGCTCTACTGTGAGCTGTCTGGGTGTCCTTAGGCAAATTACTTCACCTCTTTGACCTTTCACTTCCTCATTAGAAAAGCGGAGATGATAGTAACCCCAAAACATGGACTGATAAGAATTTTACATGAGGTATTGCATATGAAAGCTTATTCTGTTCTGCCAGGAAGTAGAATCTCAATAAGTACCTCCCACCACTCCCTCCCCACTAAGGTTTAAAAGCTGATAAGAAAGAGGCCTTGTGAATAAAGTGATCATATAAATTATCACCCAAATCAGAATATTTTTGAGAATGAAGGAGTTACTCTTAATATCACATCAGGACAATACATGTAGATTAAATTGTCCCAGAGATCAAGTCCCTCTCCCTACAGAGGCAGTTAGGAAAATCTCTGGTCCAGGAAAACCATGGGGCCTTGCTACCCAAGATGTCCAGAAGCTTCTAAGAGTAGATTTGGAAGGGAAATGAAGTCCACAGACTAAGAAAAACAGACATCCTTCTTAGAAGTAAATAGAGGCTAAGAAAGAAAAGAATTTAGTTTGGTCCTGGGCAGTAATTGAGTTAGTATTAGGAAAAGAAACTGGAGACAGGAAGAAGGAAAGAAAGGCCCGAAGGACCCAGATCTGAAATGAAACTACGTACCTACAATTTGCCTCTCTGCATTTTGGAGTTCATTATAATATAATAACCCATGTTCTTACATTCCAAACAGCTGGTTATATTTTATACTCTCAATGACTCACTTTTTAAGGGGGATATGAAGCGGAAACAGCAAGGTTTACTAACGCAGGATGATAAGTTCAAAAAGCCCTACTCATTTGGTGGTAGGTAGCGACCTATGCTAAGGTCTGCTAGGATTTTGTTTTAGAGATTCCCACCATAAAGCACAAAGACCGAGGGCGGTGAGGACTGGGGCGTTTCTCCTGAGATTAAAACATGGCGGTCGTCCACCAGCAGTGGTTTTCCCTGGCACTCTGTGGTCTAGCAGTTTTATATTTGTGTGCTCCGTGCATGATGCAGCCCAGTCCCCTTAACCAAAAGGAGCAGCTCACTACAGTCCTGGCCACAGAGAACATGTGGGCATTCGAATGGAGGGCTTAGAACCAGGAGAAGAAAGGGGCAGACCCCACCCTCTCAGCTCCTGCAGAAAAGAAGAAAGACAGCAAAATGGGCCCTTAAGTATGGAGATAATTTTTGAAAAGGTCAAAGGGACAGAACTCACTTTATATGCAACTGTTTTTCCAAGATAAGCAAAAATGACACAGGGGAGAATACAAGTCGAAAACACATTACATTTCAAGCAGTTGGGGTAGTTTGAAAAATTAAAATAAGGTACAGGCTAAACAGTGAAAAAATATGGAGGAGACTGACGCGCAAACATCAGTGTCAATGCAGGAAGGTTTTCTAAAGAATGAATTTGAGGATTGTCTATTGAGGCAATGTTTAAAGACCAACGTATTTTGTTTTCAGAGTCAATTCCTTCTAAAACTTTTACTTAGTGTGTTTTTAAAATGTGTATAAGAATACATATGTGTACGCACACGCATACATACAGGGTGTCCATAAAGTCTGGAAACAATTTTTATCCACAAATTGGATATGTCCTTGATAACACTATGCATATTCATCTATTCTTCCAAACTTTGTGGACAGCCTGTAGATACAATGCCATTTCTATTATTTTTATTGTAATTTTCTATTTTCTGGTAGACCTCAATCTTGACATCTGTGGCTTTGTCAAGCATGGTGCTTTTCTGGAAAGAAACTCCTTTTATATAGTCAAGAGATGATAACAGTATTATTAAAATTCTATAGTTTTAATGCTGAATCCTTTATGTGTGCTATTTTTCATACACACACACGTACACACACACAGAGGGATATCCTTCTTTCTAATAGTTCTTACTCATTTTTTGGTTTCTTTCTTTATATTTACTTAGAACTACAACTCACTGTGTCACTGCCATGCCAGGCATTGTGCTAGGAATCTGACACATGTTCTCTAATTTTTATGGGGACACTGAAGGATATTATGAACCATTTTCCAGTGGAAGAAACCAAAATTTTGAGATTTTCTTCATGTCCGCACTTTCTTCCATACTCCTGACCCACCCAAACACCAAATTCTGTTGGTTCTTCCTCCCAATCATTTTGTAAATTCATCCCATCCTCTCCATAACTGGGAGCTCTACCCTTGTTGGAAGTCCTACATCTGCCTACACAGTTCTCATGACCTTCTAACTGGTCTGGGCCTCTGGCCTTACCTTCATCAAGCCATCCTCCTCTATGACCAGAGGAGTATTCTTAGAACACAATTGTTGTAGTGTTACTAACTTTCTTGAAATCTTCCAGCCTGTCATTGCCTAAAAGACAAAATCGTGCAGTGTGGTATACAAAATCCTTCATAACTGGGCCCCAGATTACATTTTTCCAATGTTTCTCCCCATTATCTAACTTACACACTAGTCTTCTGTGATAAGGAACTACCGGAAGTGTGCCGTTCTTTCTTTCTCTTTAAATTATATGCACTATTTCCTCTTCCCGATACTCTCCTCCATCTCCCCACCTACCGTTCTTTTAAACATTACTGAAGATTCAGTTCAGGTTACCTTCTTCGTTGATCTTTTCAGGCTGAGGAGGAGAGGGTCTACGAGGCAGGGTAAAAAGAAGACACCTGTCTAAATTACATCCTCTCACTTTAAGGGTATAAAACTTATCTAGAATATATACCCTTAAGTCCTATAACAATTTTTAGAAAATATGTGGTTATATAGGCTAATTGTCTGTTACCTGCAATAGATGACCAGTTCTTTAAGGATAAGACAGCAGCAGTGGCAACCAGCTTCTGAGATGGTCCCCGATAATCCCCTCCTCCTGTGTAGTGTCTGGTGTGGTTCCCCTCACCACTACTTTATGATATCAGAAGTGGGCTGTGGGACCAATAGAATACAGCAGAAGTCATATTATATGATATTGAGGCTTCTCAGGATACTTTTCAATATACTTAGCTCTCTCTCTGTCTCTGTCTGTCTCTCTCTCTGTCTCTTTCACTGCTTGCTCTGAGAGAAGCTAGCTGCTATGTCTTAAAAATACTCCTATAAACAGGTCTACCTGGCAAGGATTTGAGGCCTCCTACCGATAGCCACATGAGTGAACCATCTTGGAATTGGATTCTCCAGCTACAGTCAAGACTTCAGATGACTGCACCCCCAGCCAATCTCCTGATTGCAACCTCATGAGAGATCCTGAGCCAGAACCACCCAGCTAAGCTCTTCCTAGATTTCTTCCTAGATTTAAATGTCATGTAAGGTAATTTATTATGCTGCCTTGGCTAACAAATATGGCATCCCAGGTCTGAACAAGATGCCTTTCATATATTTCACACCCAAAGAATCTATGTCAGGGACCTATCCTGGGAAGGGGCCCGGAATCTAGAAGTCTTTAGGAACCACTGACCTAAATGTATGGACGGCTGCTACTTTCTTTTTGAATCTTCTGATTATATCCTCGCGGTAGAAGGACAACTACAGATACCATTTCAGGAGGAGAGAATTAAAAAGGAGAAAATCAACATTTTATAAGTGCAGCTGCCACAGGCAGGCTGGAGTGAGGCCAAGCGTGCACTTTTTGGCTGCCTGGGCTCAAATTTCAGCACTAACTCATCACGTGACTGTGAGTGAGGTCTTCAAACTCTGTTGCTTTGTCTGTAAATTGGAGATAAAGAGTGAGGGCTGACACTTTGACAGAGGAGGTATCTGTGTCATTGAGGATGAAGTAATACCCCCAAGGTCACAGAGCTTGTTAGAGGCAGTCCTGCTGTAGAATTTGTGGGCTCATCTACTATACAGTACTGTACTGTGCTATCTTTTATGCACTTCATGGAGCTGTGGTGAGCATTAGAAAAGCTAATGCGTGTAAAAACCTTAAACTGGAGCCTGGAACATAATCACCATTTAACCAACATCAGCATTTTATCTATTTATTTAACCCAGTGACTAATTCACAGCCCTGAAAATCATTGGTTCTCAGCTACCTCCTAGGATTGGGGTGGTTGGCTGCCCTGCTCTCAAATTATTCAGGAGAGGTAAAGGTTAAGTAAAACAGAGGAATGAGAAGAGACGAGGTGGTACCTTTCTCGCCACACTTCCTTTCCACTTCAAAAGTTGGAGTGCTCCATCTTTGGAAGTGTCCCTAAGGTCCTACTACATAAGAATCCTTTCTGCCAAGAATTTTTGATTTCTTCTTCCCCCCTGGCTATCAGTTCACCCAGAAGAGGGGCCACATGCATTGGCTCCCAACAAAGGAAGCCTGAGGATGAGATGAGAGAACTGATTTTATGAAAGGCAAAACTAGAAAGCAGAAGGCAGGATCATCTATGCTGTATACAACAGAGGAAATAGTAATGTTTTATACAAGTGCAGTTCGACTTCAGTTAAGTTACTCAACACAGTGCAGCCATATGTTGATAACTAACAAGTAAAAATGTTTCAACATAGCTTCAGAAACTTTCTCAATATTTTTACCCCCCCTTAAATTTATTTGTCACTGATTTTGTTCCTTCTAAAGTATTGTAATGTTATGGTGAAAAGTTCTAGTTTTGACATACTGAAAACTACATGTGCTTTCTAAATGTTCACCTTGTGTTACTCGTTATAGATAAAATGTTGTGTCCTTTTGTCACAAAGTAACTTCCAGCTCAGTGGGATAGTTCCTGGACTGGCAGGAGAGGGAGAGATGGAGGGACAAATGTTTGGATCAAGAAGAAGACAACTCGGGCATTAGCCAAACTTGCAGATGAGCCTTCCCTTCTTGTATTTCATTTTTTGGAGCATCTCACTAGTTATGCCACTCATGTGACTGTTGATTTAGAATTATGAAAAGATGGGAAGCTGAAGGTGTTACCAATGACTTAGAGGGGTTACAGAATGACCTCAAACAATGGCAGCAATTTCCATTCAGAATTACCACATGATGTGATCCCTGAAATAAGAGACAATTGCAAAAGTGAGATGGTTTAACTGCTGTTCCACTAGCTACAGGTTCTCAGTAAAAGACCTTAATTGTCACCCTAGGGGGAAATGTAGTTCCAGAACAGCCAGCTTTCGACATGCTGGAGAAACTGTTTACTTCTCTTTTTTCTTCCTTTGTGTCTCAAAGCTCACAAATTCCACAGAGACTCAAAAAGAATGCTTAAAATGAGAGTAAATATTTTTACACATGTGGACCTTTGGAAAAAAAAGCAATAATATTCTGTTCAGCTGCTACTATACTCAGACTCCTCCAAACTGTTTAATGTAATTCCAATGTTTGATTAGTTCAAAATATCCCCATCTGGGGTGCTAAAAGGACACTAAATGGTTATACAGTGAAAGGCAACAATCTCTGCTTTGAAAATTCTAAACTATACTCACATTTATTTTTGACGGAACTCATAACTGTGAAGAAGATAAAATGTCTTTAAACACGTTCCAGCCTTTTCCACAATGCTAACTTGATTACCAAGTGTTTGGGTCCAGACAAGCTCCATTGGTCAGTGAAAAATTTAGTGATAAAACCTAACTCCTATTTGATTACCAGGGCTAATCAGAAGATGGCCAACATCTATTAGGGTTAACAGACCATCTTGATAATCATTGGGGGAGCAAATAGGCAGTTCAGGAGCAATTAAAATAGAAAGAAAGAAAGGAAGAAAAGAGAAGTGGACATGTAAGAAACTTTTTGGCATCATCCCCCGATAGCATGTCCTGACAGTAATAGTAGACTTCCCACACTCAGTAACAAATGACAGCCCAGCGTATTATTTATTGAACTACTTTCAGGTTAGAAACTGACTCTAAACTGTAGTAAGTTGCCCCAGTAGATGATACATAAGGTTCAGTTTGTGTGGAACAATGCTTCTACAGAACATGTGCTGAGGAAACTAAATCTGGAGTGTTGAGTTCAAGTTTGAGCCCCAAATTTTAAGCAGGATATTGACATGATATTCCTATGAATCCCATGTAAGTTAGCTAGCATAATGAGGAGACGGGAAAAAATGGAGGAAACTGAAACTGTTTGCACCAGAGAAGAGATGTAGAGGGCCATGGCAGCTATCCACACGTGGAGACAGGAGAGGGAAGCCTGGGTCTGAGTTGCTCCAAATGACAAAACTAGAAATGATAGATCTATGCTGCCCACCTAAGAATTGATTTTCAAACCACTAGAACAGTAGAACATGAGAACATATTGCCTCTCTAAGGAGTGAGAAGAAACAGTAGACAGTAGATGATGGAGAGTCAAAGATGCTATAGACACAATTCTTGGAATGAGTGAACTAGATCAGAGATTTCCAGACTGTACTCCACAGAACCCCTCCTCTCATGGCCGCTAAAAACTAGGTGGCACAGGTGAAGTGGACCCTGAAATCTCCAACTGCTTCCACAGAGCAATGACTCCTTTATAGGTTGTTGATATCATTCTTCTATGTAAGGCATAGCTTGAACAAGGATCCTATGGCTAAATAAAGCATTTTGAAGATCAGTAGTTTCCAAACCAAACCCTTTCACAGATGCTAAGAAAACCAAGAATGCTCTGGGCATCTTGCTTCAGCAGAGCCACTCTGATCCCACTTCTTAGACAGAGTGGTCCTCTGAGTAAATTTCATTTGTATAAACTTTTCCACAGCTAAAATATTTAAACCACTAGCCTACTTCACTTCCAAAAACTGATTCAGTTATTAGATTTCTAAAATTTTGTGTTGCTGAACTGATTCTAATCTCATCATTTCTTAACTAATCCTAGAATTTTTTTAAAAAATATAATTTTCTATTTCTGAGATCCAAACAAACTCTTTGGGGGTAAACTGCCATTTCAAGAAATTGCAAAATTAAGTTCTAGGCCCGCAAGCTGAAATTTGCCATGTGTCACAGCAGAAATCTTGAGCTGATGTTAAGATAATAATAGAAAGAAAACAAGACTCTTTATTTGTGTAATATTTTTTTAAATTTACATAGGGTTTTAATTTGCATGATTATATCAGATTCTCAAAACAAGCTGTGAAGAAGGCAGGACAGATACAATTATTTCACTTTCAAATGAGTAAACCGAGGCATAGAAATATACGTTTTGTAAAATTTCACGTAAGTAATAATTTGTGCATATGGGCCTCAAAACTAGGTTTTTGGACCCCTAGTGTAGTGAATTTTCTATAACCATCTAACTTTAGCTGGTCACTCTTGTAGTAACAGCTGAAAACTCTACATTTTTTTTTTCTTATGCTTCTCTTTAAACTACAGCTTAACTTTTTTACATAGAAAATAACATCTTCAGAGTACATTCTCTCTTTTGAAGGTCAGATATTTTGGGACCTTTTTGGAATCTGGATTTTCACAAGAATTCATCACAATTTTTAAGAGATCTGGTATTCTGGCAGAATTTTGCTATCAGAATTTCAGCTTTTGGCCGTGAAGTCAAGTCGCATTTTTAATTCCTAACAATAGTCCGTTAACCACAATGGTGTCATGAAACAAAACAAAGCAAAATTTTGCAGAGTTTTGAAAAGAAGGGCAGAAACATTGTGTAAAGTGAAACCGCCGTTGACACCTTGGGGATATTTGAAATCTACCATTCTAAACGAGTCAGAGAAAAACGAGGGGTCCTTATTTGTAACGTCAGTTTATTGTCCAAGGCTCACCTTTGGCAAAACTTGAGCCAAATAACTAGTGACCACTTGTCATCATGGAGTAATTCTTTACAAGCGGGCGATGATCTCTGCCAATCCGTTGTGAGCAATATATTACAAGAAGAGCAAACTTCAAACTAATCTGCTTTCAGATGTCTTGGCTGTGACATTTTCTTCATAATGTCGGAGGAGTTAAAAGAAACGATTACACATGGATCAAATAGATGTCTGCAAAATTGGACAACGTGACAGGAGATATTTGACCCTTTCCTTCTCAATTCTAAAATAAATCATTTCCCAAAGACTTTTACGATGGGGGAAAAGTAAAATAATCATGATTAACATCAGAAAACTTGCCTCAGTGTTGTAACTTAGGGAAGAGTGCCTCCCAAATAATGGAAAATTCCAGGAATTTTTACTAGATGTCTTACAGATGAGATCAAGTTTTAAAAGGACACCCAGGACTGATATGAAACATCTCCCCAGAAAGCCAAGAAAACAACGTGGCTTCTTAAGAAGACAACAGAGAAGACAGCAGACCCCAGAAACACTTCCTAGTTTAAAGATCAGGATCAGGTGTTGGGATCAGACACTGACATGTGTATTTAGAAATATACACGTGTGTGTAACTAGTAGTAGCAATAGTAGTTGAAGATTTTTACTTGGATTTCTAGGCATTGGTCTGTGTTCACTCTTTTGCTGAGAACCAGTGGATTCTTTAAGCACCAAATTCAGGTCCTTCTCTGTGATGGAAGACTGGTTTTTTGGTCTCCCTGTATTATTTCTGTTCTGTTTTATATGGTCTTCTTTCCAGAGATGTCTGTTGCCTATGCCTTTGAAATGGTCAACTTCTCTCTGATTATTGTTCTTTTCCTCAAAGTTCTGTTTCTCAACCTGGTCCTCTGCATCACTAATTATGTTTTCCAATTCCATGGATACTCCAAAGGGCTTCAGATAGATTCACTTGGTCAGTCTCAACTTGCCCAGAACAGTTGCCCCCTAAATCCTACTGACTCTTTTCTAAGTAATGCTCCCCGCTATGTCAAGGGAAGTTACTGGCTTCCTTCCTTCCTCATCCTTTGCCAAAGAAATGCTGACAAAGCCCTCCTGTTCCATGCAGGGGGTCAATACTGGGTTGCGACACTGTTATCATCAGATCCTACAGATTAAAAGTATGTATGCGTGTGTGTGCACGTGCGTGCGTGTGTGCACATATATTTCCCAGCTCTGTCCAAGGAAGGGGCTTGGTAGCAGCAAAAGAGCAATATTAATGAGCTTTCCTAGCACTCAGATCTTGGCTTATAAATACCATTCTCAATTAAAAGCGTTCCTTGGAGAAATGGCTGATTCAGGACTGGAGCAAGGGGAAGAGAAGATAAGTCTGGAACGTCTTACTGTGCCAGAAATTATGGAGACATATCAAATGTTTACAGGTGCCAGCTTAAAGGAACTCCCATTACCAAATTGAAGGGCACTTGAGTATTAAAATAAATTATAGTAGTAATATGTTATAGCCATTGAGTAAAATAGAAAACTATGAATCCATAGAAATATTTAAAAAGTTAAGTGGAAGTGTGAAGAAAAGTAGGATATTTTTATAATTTCGAAGTATCTCTCCACAAAACTTCTTAATTACAAATGGAAAAAGTTCAACTTTACAGTTGAGAAGTCTGAAAGTCACCTAATCAAGTGAAAAAAAATGAAGATCATTAGCAATGGGAAAAATCAAAATTGTGAGCCACCTGATAAGATGAAATGAGATATCCTGTGCTATTTCCACCATTCTGTTATAGCAGAAGATAGACTTCAGGGGAAATAGTGAGGAAAAAAATTAATCCAGATCATAAAGCAAAATAACAAAGGCCCAAGATAGTCAGTTATGATAATAAATAGATGTAGATTAAATTTCCCTATTAAAAGATATAGACGTTCTCCAGAGAAAGAAAGAGAGAGAGAGAGAGGAACATCAACAACATATACTCTAAAATGTTCAAGAGTGATCCATAAGCAAAGAAACTCAGGAAGATTAAAAGTAAAACTGAATAAAGCTCAACAGCCTGAAAAATATAAACAAACATTATTAACAATCAAAAAGTAGGGGTTGAAAAATAGTTACCATATAAAATAGATTTTAATGGAAGAAAAATAACCACGGAAGAAAAAACATTAGATGTATCATTTCCCGTAAATCAGGCACATACTCATTTGGAGCATCCAACCTGAGGGAAATATATCAGGAATAGCAGATAAAAATGCTATTACTAAATAGTATTACCGAATAGAGTTGTAAAATGTGAGACTCGAGGACTGGTTTCATCCCAGTATAAAAGTATAACCAAGTCTCATGGCTGAGAGGAAAACAGGGAAGAAAGAGACAGATTAAAAAGGAATCAGAAACAGAGATGATCTCTCAATCAATTGACCCCCCTAAGCATCAGAATCCGAGGAGTGAGAAAAAGACTTGCTTGGCCTTGTTACTGGACAGTGACGGCATAGTCGCCCACCAGCCCTGGTCATCCATCCATCCTCCTCCCCACCATAGACACATAATACCTCCTCGACTAATAAATATGGACAAAGAAAGGTCTCTATCCTATCAGAGTATCAATTGGAGATGGAAAGAGGAGAAGATGGGAGTGAGGAAGAATACAGTAGGGCCTGGAACAACAATAGCGATACGAAAATTCCTCTTCCTTTAGTTTATCCTTGTTTTACTGGTTGTTGTACATATTCTTGCTAAGTCCATGTGAAGGATCAATATTTTGGAGGTTGTTTTCACAGCATTTGCTCCCAATGCCTAGGGTTGACCAAGTGTAGGCCACGTTGTCTGTGGCTAGGACAGTGGCTTAGGCCAGCATACCACGTGGAAGACAGAGAAGAAAAGAAATGGGTAATTGTCCTCCCACAGTGATGCATAAACATTATGATTATTCTTATTCAAAAGATATTTGATGCAATTCACCATCTACACCTGATTAAAAAAAAATCTTAATGAGGAGACTACTTCCTAAATATAACTACTAATATTTATCTAAAACCAGCCCAGGAACCAACATTGTATAAATTGCTAAAAAAGAGTTACCCCTACTAACAGTCAGAATATCAAATGTATGACCTTTACTGACATTTTGCTTTCTTCTTTTCTAAGAGTTCAGTGAATTTAGCAAGTTAGGAAAAACAAGAATAAGATAAAAGAAAAGACTAGGTGGAGCTATAAATATTTGCATATAATCACTAATATACAGCTACCTATTGTTTTACAACTCTATGAGAACTAATAAGAGAGTTTATTATAGCTTCTTATTACAAATAAATGTCTGAAAATTAATAGCTTTCCTATATTCCAGCAACAATAATGTATTTATGTGTGTGAATGTATGTTTGTGTAGTTAAACAAAACGGTATATATAAGACCCTCTTGGCAATTGTTAAAAACAAACAAACAAACAAATATAAAATATCTAGGGATTTTTAAAGAAATGTGACTTACCTAAGCCACACTTACAGAAATTTAATGAGGAACATGAAAATATATTTGAAGAGCTCAAAAAATTGCATACCACACTCCTTGAAGAGAAGGCTTTGTATTATAAAGATGTCAATTCTTTCCAAGTTACTTGATAAATTTAATGAAATTGAAGTGAAAATCACAAAGAAATGTTTGGGAGGAGAGTGGGTCTTGACAAAAAGATCTGAAGTTGAACTGGGAAAATGATTATGTTAAAGAAGCCAAGAAATTCTTTTAAAAGAAGCAGAATTGAGTGTTGTAGAGTGGATGCCATTTGCTCTATGAAATATAATAAAACATATTATAACCCTGTGATTATTATAATCCTGTAGTATTGGTGCTGGAAGCAATCAGTGAAAGAGAATTGAAAATTTAGAACCTGAACTCCCCTTTTTATAGATCTACAGATATATATAGTACCCATTGAAGATTATGCTAAGCACAGTCAACATTTTGTATTAATCTTATTTATTTACATTAATTATATTTTGTAACATCCTAAACATTTAATGACTTAAGCAAATTAGAACCTTTTTACTTATCAATTCTCTCACTGAATATAGGATTTACAGTATATTCTTGTTCCTTAAAAAATGGCATGAGAGGACTTCTAGTTTCTGTTCCAGCATATAGGGAGCTTGAAAGTCATCACTCCTCCATAACAACAAGTAAAAAATTTGATCAAACTGAAAAATCAACAATTCTTCTTAGATGCATCAGAGAAGTGAGGTCACAGGGCAAATCATTACCCTCAAAATTTGAAAGACAGAAAGGTGAATACAGATAATCAAAATTGGGTGCTAATCCAGCTATATCAGTAATCCCTTTAAACATCATTGGCCTAAACATACCAATTAAGAGACAGAGATTGTTAGAGTTAATCAAAAAACAAGACCCAAATATATGTTGTCTACAAGAAACCCACTGTGAATATAAAAGCACACACAGATTGAAAGTAAAAGGATGAAGAAAGATGCACCATGCTAACACTAATCAAAAGAAAGCAGAAATAACTTTTGTTTTCAGAGAAAAAAGACTTCAGGGTAAGGGAAGTTCTCAAGATAAAGGAAGGTATTACATAATAATAAAGGGGTCAATTCCTCAAGAAGACAGAACAATCCATGTTGTGTATGCACCTAATGACAAAGCATCAAAACATGTGAGGCCAAAACTGATAAAACTGCAAGGAAAAATAGATGAATCCAAAATTATAGTTGGAGACTTCAACACCCTGTTACCAGAAATGGGCAGAATGAGCTGGCAGAAAATCAGTAAAGGACATAGTTGAACTTAGCACCATCAATCAACTGGATATAATTGACATCTGTTGACTATTTCATCCAAAAACAGCAGAATACACATTCTTCTCAAGCTCACACTTGACATTCACCAAGATAGACAACATTCTGGGCCATAAAACATATCTTAATAAATTTAACAGAATAGAAACCATAAAGTGGCTTCTATCAGACCACAAAGGAATTAATATGGAAATCAAAACAGAAAAATAACTGGAAAATCTCCAAATACTTGGAGATTAAACAAAATACTTCTAAGTAACACAGGAGTTAAAGAAGTCCCAAGATAAATTTTAAAAAATATTTTGATCTAAATGAAAATTAAAATACAACTTATCAAAATTTGAGGAATGCAGCAAAAGCAGTGATTAGGGGAAAATCTATAGCTTTAGATGCATGTATTAGAAAAGAAGACTCTAAGATCAATAATCTAAATTTCCACCTTAGGAAACTAGAGAAGGAAAAAAATTAAATCCAAAATAAGAAAAGAAATAATAAAAATTAAAGCAGAAATCAATGAAATTGAAAACAGGAATTCAATAGGGAAAAACCAATGAAATTCAATGCTGGTTCTATTAAATAGTGAATGAAATCATTAAGCCTCTAGCCAGGCTAACTAAGAAAAAAAGAGGGACGATATAAATTACTAATATCAGAATTACTAATAACAGATCCCATGGACATTAAAAGGATGTAAAAGAATATTATGAACAATTCTGTGCCCACAAATTTGATAACCTAGTCAAAATGCACAAATTCCTTGAAAAACACAAGCTGCCAAAACTCACACAAGAAAAATAAACAATCTGGATAGGCCTATATCTATTAAAGATGCTGAATCAATAATTAATAAGCTTATGAAACAGAAAGTACTAGGTTCAGATGGATTCATTGATGAATTCTACCAAACATTTAAGGAAGAAATTATACAAATTCTCTGGAATCTCTTCCAGGATGATAGAAGCAGAGGGAATGCAATACTCTCTATCTAATTCTATGAAGGTAACTCTATTCTCATTACCCTAGTACAAAAACCAGAAAAATACATTACAAAAATTAAACCCATAGTCACATATCTCTCATGAACATATATACGAAAATCCTCAACAAAATATTACCAAATCAAATCTAATAATGTATAAAAATAATTATATACCATGATAAAGCTGGATTTATCCCTGGTATGCAAGGCTGGTTCAACATTCAACAATCAATTAATTTAATTTATCACATGAGCAAAAGCTATGAGGAAAAATCACATGATCATATTGATAGATATAGAAAAAGCATTTGACAAAATCCAACACCCATTTATGATAGTAACTCTCAGAAAGCTAGGAATAGAAGGGACCTTCTTCAACTTGATAAAGAACATCTACAAAAACCCTACAGCTAACATCATCACTTAAAGAGGAGAAACTTGAAGCTTTCCCACTAGCATCAAGAACAAGGCAAGGATGTCCCCTCTCACCACCGCTTTACAATATTGTACTGGAGTTCCTAGCTAATGTAGCAAAATGAGAAAAGGAAATAAAGGTATACAGAATGGGAAAGAAAAAATAAAACTGTCTGTGTTTCCAGATAACATGGATCAGCTGTGTAGAAAATCCAAAGATTGGCAAAAGAACTCCTTCTATTATAAGTGATTATAACAAGGTTGCAGTATACAAGGTTAATATAAAAAAGTCTTCACTTTACTATGTACCAGCAATAACAAGTGGAAATTGAAATTAAAGGCACAATACCATTTACATTAGCACCTCCCCACCAAAATGAAATACTTAGGTACAAATCTAACAAAATACGTGCAAGATTTCTGAGGAAACCTCAAACCTCTGATGATGAAAATCACAGAAGAGCCAAATAAATGGAGAGATATCCCATGTTCATGGAAAGAAAGACTTGATATTGTCATGATGTCAGTTCTTCCCAAATTGATCTATAGATTCAACATAACCCCATTCAAAATCCCAGCAAATTATTCTATGGATATTGACAAACTGATTCTAAAATTTTAATGGAGAAACAAAAGACCCAGAACAGTCAACACCTGTTGAAGGAGAAGAATAAAGTAGCAGGACTGACACTACCCAGCTTAAAGACTTACTATAAAACTACTGTAATTAAGACAGCTTCTGAAGCAATATGCTTCTTTCTGTTCTTATTCTTTTATAAGAGTAAGACTTCAGACTCCTTGTGACTGGAGATTTTCTGATATGACTATTCAAAAGAGCCCAAATCACAATTCTCCAATGTACTTTTTCCTTAGCGTTCCTATCCTTTGTTGACAACTATTCTGCTGCTATAGCCCCCAAGCTAATTACGGATTTCAGAGCCAAGGTCAAAAACATCTCTTTTGTTGCTTGTATGGTCCAGCTCTTTTGAGTCCATGTATTTGGCTTCGTGGAGATCTTTATCCTCACACTGATGGCCTATGACAGGTATATGGCTATTTGTAAACCTTTAGACTTTCATGGACTGGAAGTGCTGCTCCACACTGATAATGACCTATTAGTTTGGAGGGTTTGTGCTTTCTTTTATCCAGACCATGATCACTGGAAAACTGCCTGTCCACAGCAGCGATCTGATTGACCACTACTTCTGGGATGTCCACCCTTTACTGAAGCAGTGAGGTTCATTGTGGTGGCCAACAGTCACATGATTTCACTGAGACGCTTTGTCATTCTTGTGGGTTCTTACACTGTCATCTTGCTTTCCTTCAAGACTCACTCATCAGAGGACAAGTGCAAGGCCCTGTCCACATGTGCTTCCCACCTCACTGTGGTGATCTTGTTTTTTTGTCTTTTGTCCCTTGCATCTTCATCTACCTAAGGTCTCCCACAACTTTCACTGAAGACAAGATGGTGGCCAAGTTGTACACCATCATCCCTCCCATATTGAACCCTCTGATGTACACCGTGAGAAACACGGAAGTGAAGAATGCTGTGAAGAGACTGTGGATCAAGATCTTGTTCAGCAGAAATAGCAGAGACTCTGATGTGAAGCTCAGTGGGATTGGTACAGCCTCAGTTTTACCAGTTTCCAAAAGGGTTGCTGGGAAGGAGTCAGTCATCATCCCTCAAATCCTATCACACAAAGAAACACTTCAATATAGCATAGAGTCTTGGATTGGAAGTCCAAAGACCTAGTTTTGAGGGTTACTTTGCCAATTACTAGTCGTTTGACTTTAGGCAAAGAAATTTTCCCTTGTGAGTGCCCAGAGTAGATTAAATTTTGCACAGAGAAATCTGATGCCCTAACACAGTCTGTCTCATGATGTTTCATATTATTACCCCTTTCTAAGCAACAGCCTCTAAGTGATGTGTCATGTCAGGCATGAACATTCTAATAAAGGAATGACTCCAAAGACGAAAAAAAAAATACAGTGTGGTATTGGTGAAGAATAGACAAATAGATCAATGAAACAGAACAGAGATCCTGGATAGAGACCCCCATAAATATATGTAACTGATCTTTGACAAAGGAGTAAAGGCATTACAATAGGTAAAAACTTGTATTTTCACAAATAGTGCTTGAATAACTTGATGTCCACAAGCAAAAAGATGAACCCAGATACAGAACTCAGACTATTCACAAAAATTAACTCAAACTGGATCATAGATCTCAATGTAAAATGCAAAATTATAACACTTCCAGAAGATAACACAGGAGAAAATCTAGATGGCCTTGGATTTGACGATGACTTTTTAGATACAACGCCAAAGGCATAATGCATGAGAGAAAGAATTGATAAGCTGCACTTTATTATAATAAAAAGCTTTTGTTTTGGAGCCAGCCTGGTGGTGCAGTGATTAAGATCGCATGTTCTGCTTTGGCAGCCTGGGGTTCACGAGTTTGGATCCCACTGTGGACCTACTCACCACTTGGCAAGCCATGCTGTGGCAGGCATCCCACATATAAAGTAGAGGAAGATGGGCACAGACGCTAGCTCAGGGCCAATCTTCCTCAGCAAAAAGAGGAGGATTGGCAGCAGATGTTAGCTCAGGGCTAATCTTCCTCAAAAAAAACTTTTGTTTTCTAAAAGACACTGTCAAGAGAATGAAAAGACAAGCCACACACTGTGAGAAAATATTTCAAAAGACATAGCTGATAAAGGACAATTATCTGACATACACAAAGAGCTTCTAAAACTCAACAGTAAGGGGTTGGCCCCATGGCTGAGTGGTTGTTAGCATGCTCCACTTTGGCAGCCCAGGGTTCTCCAGTTTGGATCCTGGGCATGGACCTACACACAGCTCATGAAGCCATGCTGTGGCAGCATCCCACAGAGAAGAAATAGAATGAGTTACAACTAGGATATACAACTATGTGCTAGGGCTTTGGGTAGAAAGAAGAAAAAGAAGATTGGCAACAGATGTTAGCTCAGGGCTAATCTTCCAAAAACAAAACAAAACAGAAAGCTTAGTCTCTACCCAAGGGGACCTTTGAAAAAAACAATTCAACAATAAGAAAACAAAAAACCTGATCAAAAAATAGGCCAAAGACCTGAAGAGACACCTCATCAAAGAAGGTATATAGATGTTAAATTAGCATATGAAAAGATGTTCAGCATCTTATGTCATTAGGGAATTTCAAATTAAAACAACAGTAAAATACCACTACACACCTGTCAGAACAGCAAAATCCAAAACACTGACAATACCCAATGCTGATGAGGGTGAGAAGCAACTGGAGCTCTTGTGCATTGCTTATGGAAATTCGAAATGTTACAGCCCATTTGGAAGACAGTTTGGTGGCTTCTTACAAAACTAAACGTACTCTAAACATACGATCCAGCAATCACGCTCCTTTGTATTTACCCACGAGTTGAATATTGATGTCTACACAAAAACCAGCACACGGATGTTCATAGAAACTTTGTTAATAATTGCCAAAACTTGGAAGCAACCAAGATGTCTCTCAGTAGGTGAATGGATAAAAAAACTGAGGTACATACACAATGGAATATTATTCAGCAATAAAAACTAACCAGCTATCAAGTAACGAAAAGACATAAAGGAAACATAAATGCATATTACTACATAAAAGAAGCCAATCTGAAGAGGCTACATACTGTATGATTCCAATTACATGACATTCCAGAAAAGGCAAAACTGTAGAGACAGCAAAAATATCAGTGGTTTCCAGGGCTTAGTGAGGAGGGAGAGATGAATAGGCAGTGTAAATAGCATTTTTAGGGGAGTGAAACAACTCTGTATGATACTATAATGGTGGACACATGTCATTATACATTTGTCCAAACCCATAAAAGGTACAATACCAAGAGTGAGCCCTAATATAAACTACGGACTTTGAGTGGTTATGCTGTGTCAGTGTAGGTTCAGCAATTGTAACAAATGTACCATTCTGGTGGGGATTTTGATAGTGGTGGGCGTTGTGCATGTGTAGGGGCACGGGGTACATGGGAAATCTCTATACCTTCCACTCAATTTTGCTGTGAACCTAAAACTGTTCTAAAAAATAAAGTCTATTTAAAAATAATAAAGGAACAAAAGCACTACAATTTATACACAAATTTTTTATTTACTCAGAAGCACTTCTGACAGTTGACAGAGAAGGGTGACAGAAACTCTTTTGAGGAGAAACTAGTGATAACTGTGTGACCTTTCTATAATTTTGTTTTGATTTCTTTATTTTTAACTGGACCTTTGGAATATCTTTTTCTCAGTACTCAAAGATCTTTGTCTATTAACCTTTTGAATTGTTTGTCAGCTTGAAATAAGCTAAGCTCTGAATAGGGTCTCCTTAGGACCAACACCTTTGCTCATGTTTGCCGATGGGCCATTGGTGCAGCAACAACTGTCCTGCTGAGTTTTGTGGATGACGTCATCACCACACAGGCAATCAACACATGTATCGACTTATTCATCAAATATTAAGGTGGAATAGTATTTAAATTATAATTATTAGATAATTACTTTAGAACAATTTGGTTGTTTGAATGTTTCTTGGGTTCAGAGGCCCAGATACATTATCTCCAAATTTACATATTTTATTTATGCCAAAGATGGTATTTAAAACAGAGAAAGAACAGATTTTCAATAAGTAATGCCAGTAAATTAGCTTCTAATTGCTGCATAACCAATTACCACAAACTTAGCAGCTCAAAGATGACACGTTTATTACCTCTCAGTTTCCATGGATCAGGAACCTGAGCACAGGTTAGCTGGATCCTCTGTCAGTATCTCACAAAGTTGCCAGCAAGGTTTGGGTTGGTTGTGTTCTCATCTGGAGGCTCCACTGGGGAAGAATTGTCTTCTAAGCTCACTCAAGTTGTTGGCAGAATTTATTTTCTTCTAGCTGTGAAACTGAGGGACCCAGCTTCTTGCTGGCTGTCCGCTGGAGGCCATCCCAGCTCCCAGAGGCTATCCACAGTTCCCTGCCACGTGGGCTTTCCTAGGGTGGATGCTTACTTCACGCCAACAAAGTCTCTTGAATAAGTCAGCTAGCATGACAGAGTCTTATGTAATATAAGGTAATCATGAGAATGACAACTCATCACCTTTGCCATATTCTATTACTCAGAAGCAAGTCACAGGTCTCTTACAGAGACAGGCTTACCCAAACACAAGAATCACAGAGGGTAGGAGTTATGGGGACCACTCTAGACTCTATCCACCATACCAAGTGCTCTTCAGGAGTTTTTGTTATATAACCAGTGCCTAACTAAATGCCAAACACATTAATAAGTTTTTGCTGAACTAATTAATTGACAAAATATATCTTTAATCTACAATTCACTGAAACTAACAAATGACTTTAAAAAGTTAAACATAAAAATCATTAAAGAATTTTTAAGAATGTAATAAAATATTTTTATAATTGTGGATTTGAGAAGACCATTAAAAATGAATGCCAAAATTACGATACATAATGAAAAGACTAATGGTTGGATTTAGACAAAAATTTTAAATATCTTTAAATGCCACAAAGAACACTGCAATCTATGTTACAAAGCGTTAATACCTTAAAATACTTTCAAAAACTGACAAATTGGTGAGAAATAAACATACCAATGAAAAAACAAACACAAGCTATGTACAAATAAATCACAAAAGAAATATAAGTGCCTGATAAGCAGGACTCATAAATTCATTAGTGTCAAGGAGAGGTAAATTAAACAAGGAGATGTGCTTTTTCGACTTTATGATGAACAAAGATTAAAAAGACCAGTAATACTTCATTTTGGCTGGAGGTTGGCGTGTCAATCATATCTCCTCTCGAAGGAAAGGTCATCGTTACTGCTTTTCTGGGGGTGATTTCATCATTTACCATGTAGTTACAGTTATTTGCTCTGTGTCAGGCCATTTCTTGGGGAACAATTTGTCAACGTATATGTATCAAGAAATTTTATAAAGTGCAAATACTTTTACCCAGAAATTCTACTTCTAGGAACTTCGGGCAAAAATCAGAACTAGGCAAAAAACATGTTTGTCTCAGTTTAGTTTTTGGAACCATCTACGGAGTACCTGCTTAATAGAGTAAATCTATGCATTGGAATTTCGTTATAATCATTGATGTGGTAGCAATATGTTTAATGCATTGGAAATATGTTTGCAATATATTAACTGAAAAACTCAGGCACAAACAATATTTACATTTTGTCTGTCTATAGACAAAGGCACCATTTTGTTGCAAGTTATTTCTTGATAATAGGATTCCTGGGGATTCTTTTCTCCAACATTATGCTTTCTGTGTATTTTCTAAATTTTCTCTAAACATGTGTTACTTATAATTTTAAAAAATCATATGTTTAAAACAAATCTTATATATGATAATACGAATAATTGTATTTCTATTCGCCAAGTAGATCCATAAATCTGTATTCCTCTGCTTACTTCTGGATTTAGTTATGTGGTTGGTCAGCACCAGATTGGTAAATCTTCGGAGTAGGTTATGCTAAGATTTAACTATTTATCACGAGTGATAAAAGCAGGCTAATTAGAAGAGCTGCCGAAATTAAAATTAGACTTAGCATTTATGTGTTTAACTGATCAAATCTATTTGGGGCATGTGTCTCCTGTGATGAGATTCAAATGTAAGTTTCCTACATCGGCAATTTACTGATTAACCAATTAGAAGTTTTTAAAATCCCCTATCTATCGCAAATAAGAGGAGTGATTGGAAATGCTGATTAATGTATGACTTATCTTCAGAAATAATTAGTCTTTATTCCAATGTATCCTCTCTGGCAAAACTGTAGAGAGTTTCTAAAGAGCAAATCTAAAGTTACACCACCATTAAGCAGTCTTTGGTGCTATGCTGAGGCTCAACTTGCATTGCATTGTCAGACAATACCAGCTACACTGTCTAACATGTTGAACTTGCTCTTGTAGCCTTTGGAGAGCTTTCTGTGCTGCAGACATCATTTGTAGGGTTTTCTTTTGTAAGGCTCGGTTTAGTTAATTTTCAAACCACAAGGAAAGAGGAATTTTTAGTAATAATGCAATATAAATGGCACAACTTACGTTCTCCATTTCAATACGGTAGGAACCAGGCGTGGGTCAGGCCAGCTTCGTCCTTGGATCCCTCAAATATCTTGAACTGCTGCTCAAATGTGTTGGGTTTGGCACAACCTGCAAGACCCTGGGCCAGGCACTGTTTCCTCTTTGATTTTTAAGCCCCTGTGTATTTCAAGGGAAACTTAATCCATATGTTTCTGATTCATTTACACTTAACTCATCAAAATGTTGTCTTGAAGGAGCTATTTGATATCCAACAAATCTTCAGAGCCCTTTTCTAGAGAACTTTGAAAATCTTTATTTTGATCCCCACAGAACGAAAGTTAGTTACTCTTTTAGTCTGTGCGTGCACATGTGTGTATTTCAACAAGCAAATTCAGTCACCCTGAGGCATGAGTTCATTCTAAAACTAACAAATAAGATGTCAGCTTGGAATTTTAACGTGGTCTAATGTCCTATCTACTAATTAGAGCCTCTTGTACGGGGGATGGAGAGATTCTCACTCTGATCTAAACTAGTCCCAGGTCCATGAAAACGTTCACCATCTGTTAACAATATAGGACCTAGATGTGGCTGACAGTCATTGCCCTATTCTTCAGTTCCAATCCACACTGAACTATTTAGAATTATTTTATTGTTATCCTGGGTTCTTTTTTAAACCTCTCATGTCTTGGGTTAAAATTTTATGTCCTAACCTTATAGAAGAATGAAGAAATGAAACTGCCAGAGTCTGATAGTTATCCTGCCAATATCCTGGGTTAAGGCTGCTTAACTAGCTTAATTTATACCCTCAGAATCGACCAGATTGTTGGTTTTAAATTCTCTTTCACTAAAACCCTTTCGTTGTTCATGGAAGTGGTTCATTTTTCCTTTCTCCAAAAATATACAGTATGACAAGTTGAGATGGTATTTTCTGCCATTCAAATCAGTGAAAGGGAAGCTGATGTCAGAAAGGAAAAAGCACTTATGTTACTGACTATCTCCTAAGTGACAAGCACTTTATATATTTATTCATTCAATATTCAACAAGATTTTATTAAGGACCCATTAAATTTCAATGTGGTAGGCACACTGCAATAGGTCAGAAAAGAGAGCTGAATGAGATGAAAGGCCTTAACGTGCCAGGGGCTAGCGGGATGGACAGAGTTGCTAATGACCACAGTGTAAAGAGAAGTGATAGGGAATACCAGCTGCCAGTTATTCGATACTAACCATGTGTGAGATGCTGTAGTAAGTACTTTATAAGCATCATGTCATTGAATTCTTTCAAGAACACTGTTGCTGTCTTATTTTAAAGATTAGATAGCTGGGCATGGTGGCCCTTGGGGATAGGTCTTGCGGGTCCGGAGGCTGTACTCTTAACCTCCATTGTATGTAACTACCATTCTCATGTCATTTACTGAGTCGATTGTCTTAAGCCAGCCACAGTACTAGTCCATTTTTACTTATGATACTTGTTTTCTCATAATCTTTGCAATTGTCTATGAGTCGAATATGTTACTCTCTAATAGATAAAAAGGCGAGATTGAAAGGTTAAGAAACGTTCAAGGTCACGTAGGTAGTGGGTGGCAGAGCCAAGATTTAACCCTCATCAGTCTGGCTGCAAAGCTGGAAAATTTTTCCCACTACATCATGTTGTCCCGCATCCTGTACTCAAATCACCTTCAAATGTCTTAATTTTGCTCTTGAAAGGCATGAATTCAAGCCAGAATGGGTTGGTAAACATACGGTCCCTTTTGCTAGCCTGTTTCACAATTCATAAAAGATGAGCTGTTGCTAACATTTTCATTTTTTGTTTTCATTTAACTCATTTACCAAGACCTCTAGATGGACTTGTGCAGCCCTTTTAAGGACCCGTTCTTTCTGTGGCTGTTAGTCATCTGTCTGGTGTCCCTGGTCACCCGTGTTTGGATTGGGAGGTGTCTTTTTCGGTTCATTTCATTTTGCATTCCTATCACCTGAACACAGAACTTTCCAGAGTCCCTTGAAAAATCACCATTGGTAAGTCTTGAGACCTCATGGAGGTTATTAAATAGCACAGGCAGAATTCTGCCTTTTCAGTGTGGGGTATGAAAAGGGAAGTCTGTAGGGGAAAATGGTAAGCTGAGGTACCTGAGCAAGGGTGATGACAAGCTCTGGGGAAGAGCCCAAAAGTTTATCCCATCCAATCTTGAGTAATACTGGAGAGCCTTGACATATTCCTGGCACAGCTTAGGGAGCCTGCCTCCCTACCTTGACATGCTTATGTGCAAATAAATGCAAGCTTCGCCCAAGTATAATAATCACAGAGAGTTCTGTGTAATGAGGAAAATTGCCTGTAAATATCTGACAGCTGATTTAGGCTCCATTTGAAGTGGTACGAAAATCAACATGTTCCATGAACTTAGCCTTGCGTCAGAGTCTCCTAGAGTAAGAGCTATTCCCAAGTTGGAAGCCAGGCACTTTTGGAAGCTCAGCTAACCACTTCAGGGCCCAGAGATGAGTGAAAAAATTAACCAGTTTCATGGCAATCCAGCAGCTACCACCAATGCACCCTTTTAATACAGCATTTTATCATTTCCTTTTCCTCTGGACCACAAACAGTGTCACTAATAAAAGTGGAGACTTCTCCTTTTTGCTTTTGTTTCTCTTTTGGCTATGAGGAGACATAGCCAAAATGATATTGCTAAGACTGGTGTCAGAGTGTACTGCCTATGTTTTCTTCTAGGAGTTTTATGATTTCAGGTTTATATTCAAGTCTTTAATCCATTTTGAGTTAATTTTTGTGTATGCTGTAAGATAATCACCACCTTCATTCTTTTGCATGTGGCTGTCCAGTTTTCCCAACACCATTTATTGAAAAGACTTTCCTTTCTCCACTGTATATTCTCAGCTGGTTTGTTGAAGATTAGCTGTCCATAGATGTGTGGGTTTATTTCTGGGCTCTCATTTCTGTTCCATTGATCTGTGTGTCTGTTTTTGTGCCTATACCATGCTGTTTTAGTTACTACAGTGTTGTAGTATATTTTGAAGGCAGAGAGTGTGATTCCTCCAACTTTGTTCTTTTTTCTCAGGATTGCTTTGGGTATTCATGGTCTTTTGTGGTTCCATACAAATTTCAAAATTTTTCCTTCTATTTCGGTGCAAAAATGTCATTGCAATTTTGATAGAGATTGCATTGAATCTATAGATTGCTTTAGATAATATGGATATTTTAATTATGTTAATGTTTCCAATTCATGAGCATGTAATATCTTTCCATTTCTTTGTGTCGTCTTCATTTTCTTTCAATAGTGTCTCATAGTTTTTGGTGTACAGGTCTTTAAACTCCTTGGTTAAATTTATTTCCAGTTAGAACTAAAAAAGTTTCTGCACAGTGAAGGAAACCATCAACAAAATGAAAAGACAACCTACTGAATGGCAGAAGGTATTTGCAAATCGTATATCCAATAAGGGGTTAATATCCAAAATATATAAAGAGCTGATACAACTCAACAACAACAAAAACAAACAACCTGATTAAAACATGGGCAGAAGATCTGAATAGATATTCTCCCAGAGAAGACATCCAAATGGCCAATGGCACATGAAAAGATGCTGAACATCACTAATCATCAGAGAAATGCAAATCAAAACCATGAGATATCACCTCATACTTTTTATAATGGCTATCATCAAGAAGAAAAGAGACAACAAGTGTTGGTGAGGGTGTGGAGAAAAGGGAACCCTCATATACTTTTGGTGGGAATGTAAACTGGTGCAGACACTGTGGAAAACAGTATGGAGATTCCTCAACAAATTAAGAATAGATGACCGTATGATCCAGCTATTCCACTTCTGCGTATTTATATGAAAACACTAATTCAAAAAGATATATGCACCCCTGTATTCATTGCAGCATTATTTATAATAGCCAAGATATTGAAACAACCTAAGTGCCATCAATAGATGAATGGATAAAGAAGATGTGGCATATATACAATGGAATACTATTCAGCCATAAAAAGATGAAATCTTGCAGTATGCGACAACATGGAGGGACCTTATTATATTAAGTGAAATAAGTCAGACAGAAAAGACAAATACCACATGATTTCACTCATATGTGGAATATGAAAAAAATAAAAGAACAAAACAAAAACAAAAAAAAAGCACATAGATACAGAGAACAGATTGATGGTTACTAGAGAGGAAGGAGGTAGGAGGAAGGCAAAATGGGTAAAGGGATCAATTATATGATGATGGGTAGGAAATAGATTTTGGTGGTGAGCATGCTGTAGTGTACATAGAAGTGAAATAAAACGCTGCACAAAGAAATTTCTCAATAAAAAAAGGGGGGGACATCTCAACAAAACATATCTGACTATGGGAATGAGTCAAATGCAGCCTTTTCCTTTTCCTCCACAGACACTACTCAGGCCTTCTAGATCTGGTATAGGAGCAACAAGGAATTGTCTTTAAATAGCAATAATTAGCAATAATTGCTGCTCATCTTCACTTTCTTGTCTCATTTGAGTCTCTGACACTAAACCCTTTCTGCAAAGGTTTCAGAAGACTAGAGGAAATTGCTCCTTTTCTTGCCCCATCCCCTTCCCCCACCAGCATGCAGACACAAATCCTTCCTGCCTTCCTCCTTGTCTTTATGAAAGAGCTGCTATTTCTATGCAACCTAATCCTCCATCTGTGTGTTTGTCACTCTAAAGCTTAACATTTCTTGGGGACATTGCTTAAATCCTTCATTCTTCACTTCCTTTCATTGAAAAGCGACAACAAAAATCATTGATCTCAACCTTTCCATTCCCTCTAGCAGTCTTGCTCTTACCTTTATCTCTCTCTCCCTTTTCTTTCAGTCATGCGTCTTGAAATGGTGAGAACACTAAGTGCTTTCTCTTCTCCCTCTCCCGAGCCCACTTTACCCAGTTGAATCTGCGTTGTCAATGTCTCTGTGAATCTGCCTCTTGCTCAATCCAAGGAAATGTCTTCATGTCTAGCCTTGATTTCCATCCTTGTGGCAAGTCATCCTTCCAACCACTCCTTGAGAAAGGTCTTATTCTGTGACTTCTGCTACATATGCTCTCTCAGTTTTCCCCTCTGCCTTCTAGCCATCCTTTCCTGATCTCCTTTTTGGCCTGAATCAACCATTGGGGCACTTCAGAATCACCTGGGTATGTGTAAAGCATGCAGATTCCCCATCTCTCCCTCAGACTCTTACTGGATAGATCTGGGCACAAGCATTACATATACAATCAGATGTATATTTGGAAAGAATAAACACACCCACACAATTTTGGAGATTTGCCCTGGACCATGCTTTTTAAACAAGCACTCCAGTTGATTGTGATGCTAGTGATCTGAGGGCCACACTTTGACAAAGTCTGCATGAAAACTGGTGCCCTTCAAATTTCATCTTTGATCCACAGTTGTTCTGGGGGTTAAGCTCCTTCATGCTCACCTATGATTTCAACTCTTGTGATGATAACTATTCATGTCTCCCAATGTTTATTTCAACTTAGACTTCTCTCTCTTTGTAATATATTTTTTCTTTGTCTTTCTGTCTCTCTCTCTATCCACTTCTCTTTTTCTCTCTTTCTCTCCCTCTCTCTCTCTTCTTTCTGGATTTATAGGTTCAACTTCCTACCTGGTATCTCTAAATGGATGTTACACAAGATACTGAAACTTAACACAACCAAAACTGATCTCGTTGCCTCTCAACTCAAACAACCCAATCAAGGAAAATAAAAACAAATACACAAACACACAAAACCCAGCCATGTCCCTAACTTTCATAATGCCTTAACCGTCAGTCAATGATGAACTTCACCCTATGACCTTATGACCCAATCCTGGAGCCTTTCACTCCCATAGCCAATGGATCACAAGACCTCTTGATTCTACTTCCGTAACAACTCTTAAATCAACCTCCTTTGCTATTGCATTAATACCTCATTACTAGCAATCATATGTTTACAACAATCTCCTAATTGTTCTCCCTGTCCCCTCAATCCATCCTCTACATTTCCATCAAAGTGACTTTTCTAAATGGAAATCTGATCACATCACACCCTTGCTAAAACAGAACCTCCTGCAGGCTGCTGTTGGGGTTCCTTAGGCTCCTTGGGGCCCTTTTTGATGCAGCCTTGTCCTAGTTGGCCATTCTTCTAACCACATCATGCACTCCAATCTTCAAACTTGCAGTTCCTTTAGCATGCTCTCGTATGTCCCTGCTTTTCTCACTTGCTGTTCTTTCAAGCTGGAATGGCATTTTCTACTATTTTTCCCCAGATTCTCTCCTATTAACCAATAATAACAGTGATAATAATAATAAGTAATGTTTAATGAACGCTTACTGGGTTCAAATCACTGTTCTATATACATCTTATTTAACCTTCATGATCTTTGTGTTAAAAACTATCACCCTGATTTTACTGAAAGGAAATTGAGCACAGAGAAATTAATTAATTTGCCTAAGGTCACACAACTAGTAAATTATGGAGCCAGAATTCAAACCCCAGTGGATGAATCGAAAGCCCATCTACTTAATCAGCGATCTTTTGTTCTAGGGAGATTTTCCATACTGCCTCTTCCACCCCTGCCTTGTGTTGCCTTTCTGCTCCTGTGGCACCCTTCTCTGGGCTCTGTCATTGAGTTTACCTCACTCTCTGTTGACTAACTGATAAATCCACCTCTCCAACCAGGACTCTGATTTCCCCGAGAGCAAGGCCTCTGCTGTTTTATATCCCCAGAGCCTAGCATAGTTTATGCGCATAACAGAGGCTTCGTTGAATGCCTATGACTGAACAAACAGGATGGAGAGAGAGAGAGGAGAGGAAGAGAAAGAACTTTGAGAGAGACTTACTCATCTTCATGCCCTCATAGTATTTCCCACAAGAATGTGTACAATATTGCCTCACAAAGATATGCTGAAGTCAGTTGAAACGTAGATGTCTCATGAATTCTTGGATTAGGATGATGTTGATAATTTGCTTATGAATCAATGAGCTGAATAGGTAGGTCATCCCTAAGAAAAGAGAGAAAGGGAGAGAGGGATGGAGAAAGGAAGAGAGGGAGGGAAGAAAGAAGGATGGGAGGGAAGAAAGAAGGAAGGGCGGGAAGGAAGGATCTTTGAGCAAGACCCTGTGCCTTATTTATCTCTGTACCTTCACAGTATTTCTCACAACACTGTACATAATCTCTCCTCAAACAATTGGGAAATGACTGTTAAAAATCATTGCACTTTTATATTTAAGCATACTATATTAACAACATACAAATGTTCTTTTTAATAGAAATTCATGCATTCGTTCATTGAAACATGACTTTTTGGGGGCAGGTATCTTTGCTTAAGACCTCTGATTTAATAGATGTGGAAGTCTAGTCTTAAAGATTTAAATGGGTAAATAAATACCCTTGTTCTCCTCTACCAAAAGCGTGATGTTCTTTATGCAGAAGCTCTATTCTTTCATTATTTTTCTTCTTGATTACCTCTCCCTTTTTTGAACATCTCTTCCATTAATTGATGAAATCATTCATTTGTTTCCCTGACAAATATATACTAAGTGCTTCCTCTCTACCAGGTGTTGGGAATAACATTGCTGAGAAAACCAGGCTTTCTGTCTATACATACAGGATTCCCACTCTATGATCGACTGAGGGAAGACCAAAGAATTAAACAGTCAGTCAAACAATATCTAAATATATATCATTTAAAACCAATGAAGTGTATGATGGAGACATCAGAGTTGACACTTAAACTTATTATCTGTGCCACTCATTCACAATCTCATGCAACTCTTGCTTTGAATAATTATTTATACTGTTTTGTGAGCACCTGCTTTTCTCAACCTGATTGCGCACATCTTCAGGACTAGGGCCTTGGTTTTCCTGGAGCTGGTGGAATAAGTACATTAATAAGACTTTATGAAGAAAGTAGTCTTTCAGTTGTTCCTGGAAAACAGGTAAATTAGGCTAGTGAAAATCAAAGGCTAAGGCATTCTGTGCTGAAAATAATGTAAGCAAAGACATAGAGACCAACACAGTCAGGTGTGTTTTGAGAATGCAGCAAAGACAATGCTATGTGTTTGCCAAACTGTTTCCTTTTCTCCTGATCGCACAGGTGGACTTCATTCCCCAGCCTACCTTGCATCTAAATAGGACAATGAGAGCGAATTGTGGTCAATGGAGTACGGGAAAAGTGATGTACAGCACCTCCAAGTCTCATCATAGGATGTTCCATGTGATCGTCCACCCTCTCATGTGCCTCATCATTTACTAGTCAGGTGCAGAGGATCCCCTGAGGAGAATTCTGGGTGCCCCTGGGTTCATAGAACCATGACGTGAAAACCACTAGAGGCTCTGAATGACCATGTGGAAGGCCACTCTTTGGGTACACAATTGGACAATGATATGAGCAAAAACTAAACCTTTTATTGGGTAAAACATTGAGATTTGAAGTTATTAATTCATTATAGAGTTATTGTATCCTGAACCTGGCCCACTTTGGGAGATGCTCTGTGAAAAACAGACAGGTTTTATTTAAATATTAGTTTTAATACTATTGGCTGCCCTGCCAGGAGATTGATAAACTAATTTTAACATTGATGAATAAAGATGGCTGCAAAGAATCTGAAGAGAAGAGATATGGCATCCACAATGATAACTGTGACTCTAGCAGACTGTTCGTAACATAGTTAGCACTCAAAAAATATCCCTTAGAAAAGGAGTATGGGTGATCACCTAAACAGAGGTTTTGATGGAATAATGAAGCCAGTATTCCAGGGATGGAAATTCAAATGCCAGTCAGGGTTACTCCACACCATTAGGCATATCATAGTCAGCAACAATGGCCACCTGGCAGCAGGGCCAGAGTTGACCCTGGCAGCTGAACCACACCCTTTTCACCAAAATTCACTCTTAGTCTTTGGCCAACTCCCACATAATTCAGGTCCTCACGCTCTGATATTTCGGAAGATGTTTCTAAAGTTTTTCATTATGTTAAATATTTACGAGAAGCTTCATCAGTGAATTTTAAATATGAGTATGACATAGAATAGCATTGGATGGTTTCTCAGATAGAGATTGGGTTCAGCTCTACAGCACAGAAACTTAACAAAAGTAGTTTGACAAAATAGGTGCTGTTTTCCTTCCATAATAAGAAATCTAGGAATTGGCCTTTGAGAGCTGATATCATGTGTCTCTGGTGTTATCAGGGTCCCCAGTTCCTTTGACCATTCTACTACCTCATCCTTAGCATGCAGTTCTCATCCGCATGCCTGTTGCGCCATGTTTGTACAATAATGGCTCCATGTCCAGCTTCACATCTGCACTCCAGAAAGGAAAAAGAAAAGAAAACAAAGAAGGAATGCATAACCTTTTTTAAGAAGGAAAAACTTTCCCAGGACTCCTGTCAGAGTTCAGTTTATGTCTTATTGGCTGAACCTGTGATACATGGCCAATCTAGGTACAATGGACTCTGGGAAGTTATAGTTTATCTGGGCACATTGCCTTGCCAAATAAAATTGAGTTCCTCTTACTAAAAAAAAAAAGACAACAATAGATAGTGAGTAAGCAGCTAAGAGAGTCTATGAGAGACACATTCATTCATTTATTGAGTGTGGGAATATAACGGAAAGCAAAACAGACATGCCCCTGTCTTCAAGAGGCTTATACCTCTGGGGGGAAAACTAAACAACTAAGCACATTAATACATACAGAATAATATACTGAAATTAGTGTCCCAGAGAAAGAATATGATCCTATAAGTGTGTATAATAAAGCAACCTCCTCCAGAATGGAGCATCAAGGAATGTTTCCATGGAAGAACAAATAAGGCGAAATTTAAAAGACTAGTAGAGTTTAAGTATGTAACAAAGTATATGGGGTACATGTATATGCATGTGCACCGTGAAAGATTACTCTGCTTGCAGAGTGGAGGGTCAATGGGATAGGTGAGTGACTGATAACGAGCAGTCATAGAGATCCAGGTGAGAGGAAATGGTGACTTGGACTAAGGTGCTGGATATGGAGATAGAGAGAAATTATTTAGTGCTTTATATGATATCAGAAGGCAAAATGAGTGGAACTTGTTGATAAATTCCAAAAATCTTCAAAAGAAAACAATATCATAGAAGATATTGACTCCGCAGAGCAAGAAAGGCATTTATTTTTAAAAAGAAGAGGGGAAAACGATTCAGAAAATGGAAACGTTCTTGGAACTTGAAAATATGATGGGATATATTAAAGTATAGAAGATAAATTTGAGGAAATCTTTGAGAAATTTAAACAAAAAGATAGAGATAGAAAGTAAGGGAGAGAAGGAAAAAATAACAGAGGCTGCAAAGGTTAATTTTATGTGTCAACTTGACTGGGCCATAGGATGCTAACATTTGGTCAAATATTATTTTGGATGTGTCTGTGAGGTGTTTCTGGATGAAATTAACATTGGAATCTGTAGAATGAGTGAACCAACCAATTAAAGACCAGAATAGAGCAAAAAGGCTGAGTAAGAGGGAATTCCTCCAGCCTGACTGCTTTGATCTGGAACATTGGTACTTTCCTGCTTTCAGATTCCAACTGAAACATCAGCTCATCTTTGGTCTTGAGCCTGCCAGCTTTCAGACTAGAACTTACACCACCCACTTTTCTGGTTCTTAGAACTTTGGACTCAAACTGGAACTACACCATCAGCTCTCCTGCATCTCCAGCGTACCATCTGCAGATCTTGGGACTTTTCAGCCTCCATAATCACTTAAGCCAGTATGTGTGTGTGTGTGTGTCTGTGTGTGCATACAATTATCCTATTGGTTCTGTTTACTGGAGCCATAGTTACACCATCTGAATAATAGGAGTTCCAAAAGGAGAAAATGTAGAAAAAAATAGAGCAGAAAATTGTCAAAGATATAATAGAAGAAAAATTCCCAGAAACCAAACATGAGTTTCTAAATTTAAAGAACCAGAAAGTGCCCCCCAAAATGAATGAAAACAAAGTCACACTAAGACCTTTTGAGAAAGTTCAAAACACCAGGGATTAAGAGAAGATCTTAAAGCCTCCAGAGACAGGGGAAAAAAGAAGAAGATAAGAAAAAACAGGTCACACACAAAGGATCAGGGATCAGAATGTCGCCAGACTCGGCAGCAGTCACAGTGCAAACTAGAAGGCATTGGATCTATGCCTTATAAATTCTTGAAGAATGACTGATGCTTTGTAGTACAATTTGACATTTAAAGTAGACCCAGAAATTGCTTTGAGAAAATATTTTTAAATAAATACATTGAAACAATTACACCTTCATTGGAATTAGGAACATGGATGTCATAGATGTCCTCAGCAAGAACTGTTTCACCAGCTAAAGCCAGATCAGAATGAGCTGAGGAATCAGTGAGAGGCGAGGAAATGTGACCCACAATTACAGAAAGGAAGAGTTAATTAATTAACTAATTTGTATGGGAAGATTCTCAGCATGTTTTGTGCCAATAGACATAATCCAGCTGAGATGGGCAGTTGGATGTGTAGCACAGAGCAGAAGGAAGTTATTGATGGCATCCAGGGAAAGTAAATGGCCTTGGCTAAGACACAGGATAGCCCCAACTAAGAAATGGAGTCTGGAGAAGACCCTGGTAGATTTTAGTTTGGGCAACACATTGAAGGCATTCGATCAGAGGAAGGGAGGTTTGGAATACTTCTATAGAAAGTGAGGGGGAAAGAGAACTGAGAAGTCATGGATTCACAGGGCAGATGAGCATCTTTCCGAGGCCTTTGCTTCACTCTTGAACTTGGCCTTCACTCTTGAACTTACCATCAATCTGTAATTCTCTCGCACTGACGTTTTGTGAACAGGGTTTGAAGCCACAACCTCCTCTTAATGAAGGGGGAAAGAACTATCTACAGATTTGCGCCTTTTCCTGTTTTGGTTCACAGGAGACAATTTGAGCATACACAGCAAACTTGGAATGATGGTGTGCTTTTCCAGGTCAAGGACCATGTCTTAGATTTCTATGTCTTGAGCACCTCACTGCTCAATAAACTTATTTTGAATGAATAAGAAAATGAGTGATTAGATGGATAGTTTCTTTTGTCTACTTTTTGGCAAAGTCCCAGGATCTTTCTTACGTTGGATAACTGAAAATTTGGCCAGGTGTTGCTAAAAGCAATAGGTAAGTGGCGAGTTAGATATAAACACCTCTAAGAATTGAAGACAGAGATTGTCAGTATGCAGACTTTGCAAAGAGAGGTTCCTTGTTCCCACTAAACACATATCAGACACACCAACCGTGTTGCTGAATGTCCCAGAGTCACAACTGCTTATGTTTAGTCCCGTTCACATGGTTTCCAGTTAAACAGGGTAAAAATACTTATTATAGTGACTAAAGAGTTAGCAAGCAGAGTCAATTCTGGGCTTTTAGGCAACTGAAAAGACTAACAGAGCAAATATTTAAATAGATAATTTATTTTTAAAAGCTCACTTTTATTTTGATTTAGAATGTATTAGTTATTATTTTATTTATTTGCCCTCATGTTGAAATTGGCCTGTATTTCCTCACCCACTGAAAGCATAGTGGGTGTCAAGAATAAGCCAGGCTGGGGGCCGACCCCGTGGTGCAGTGGTAAGTTCACATGCTCTGCTTCAGTGGCCCGGGGTTCACAGGTTCGGATCCTCAGTACAGACCTATGCGTTGTTTAATAGGTCATGCTGTGGCAGGCATCCCACACATAAAGTAGAGGAAGATGGACATGGTTGTTAGCTCAGGGCCAATCTTCCTCAGCAAAAAAAGAGGAGGATTGGCAGCAGATGTTAGCTCAGGGCAATCATCCTCAGAAAAAAATAAATAAGCCAGGCTGGAAGTAGAGACAGCTTTTCCAAACTAATGTCCTTACTTAAGTAATTCCAAAAGTCCAAGAAATTCAGTTCACTTTTTCTCTCATAGTCCCGTTTTCTATAACAAATTGTGTCAAACATCTAAGCTGAAACAAATTGGAGTTTAGATTCTTTGGTCAAAATAGAAAGTATCTTTCAAAAGTTGTAACTAAAATTAAGAAAGTGATATGTGGGGCATAGCTGGGGTGGGAGGGAGGACTGGTGGACAGGAAAGAACAGTGCTCAGACCCCTTCAAAGTCCACCAAACAAATGAGGAGATGTCTGAGGATGGCCACAAAAGGCCAGTGGAGAATGAGCAGAAATATGATCCGACACGGTGGCTGTTTGCATGATACAAAAGCACTGGTTATATCTGATGTAAAAGTTTCCCAGGATATTTCTTTCTTTCTTTTTCTTTTCTTTGGTGAGGAAGATTGTCCCTGAGCTAACATCTGTACCAATCTCCCTCTTTTCTGCATGTGGGACGCCACCACAGCATGGCTTGATGAGTGGTGTGCAGGTCCACGCCTGGGATCCAAACCAACGAACACCAGGCCGTCAAAGCAGAGTGCCTGATCTTAATGATTAGGCCACCAAGGAATGCCATGGTGGAAGGCAAGGGATGCTGGAGTTCCAGGGCTTGGTGTTGACATCAGGGTGAGGCTAGTGTTGGGAGAACATGGTGCCAGTGGGTGAAGCTGAAATGGGAGGGACCAGCATTTTGGAACATGACTCTCCAATTACTGACTTTGGGGCCTATTCCATGGAATGCAAGACAGGTGGTCACAATAAACCCAAATTAAGAGACTCTAGAGACAAGGAAAGGAAGAAGAGAGCCTGGCAAGCCTGGAACCCACGTTGTCACATTCATCCCCTGGCATTAATTAGTCTCAAAGAAGTTTCACACTCACCATATTTATCACATCACCTCCACCAGGAGTAGTGGGGCCAAGGCTCTGAACAAGATTCTTCTCCAAGCCTCTGAACTTTCATGCTCTTTGCTTTATTTCTTGCCAGCCTAGGACTGAAGATGTGTTGAAGATGCCTGTCTCACTACAAAAAAGTGACTCTGTGAGGAGGAATTCACTGCTCTTGGCCAAACCAAAAAGTCCATTAATTTATACCATGAAACGGACAGCCAGAGAATGCAAGAAGTGGCACTGTTCTGCTCAGAAGCTTCTCGCAAGTGTAAACAAAAACAGTGGTTGTTGCTGGTGACTGTCTGTTTTTCAGAATCTGACCAAGTTTTAGAATGGAAACAATCAAGAGATGATGTCAATGCCCCCATGGGGTCTAAACATCTTTTCTAACCTTATTTCCACCCATCACTTGGCTGTATCCATATAATGGAGTATAGCTTCATTCTTGAGCAAACAAGTGAGACAGAGTTCTAAGGCATTTGCACCCTAATTGATAAAGAACGGATTAAATATTTGGTGTACTTGTGTCTCAACTCTCTATGATACTTCAAGTACCCACACTTTGGTAGAGATTTTCCAAAAATAATCCTTACTTTGTGTCTCCTGATCTCACAGAGGCCCTCCAGAGCTGCCAATAAGTTATAAAGCTTAAAGGCCATAAACCTGTGGTTTACTTCCCAGCATTCTCTGTGTTGGACTTTTTGTAACCGACAGTGGAACCTGTCTTACAGCAGCCTGAGATTAGGACTAATTCTCATATGTCGTTAGAAAGAAACAGAAAAATAGTCCTTGACCTTTAAATAGAAAGTTATGCACACAAACATAAAAAAAAGATAACAATAATGGAAATAGTCTTAAAGTGGTGGTATCCTAGAAACTAATGGCCACTTTAAGGGTCACCAAGAAGTGTAACTTATTGCAACTGAATTTATTTAATGTTCGAAGATTGCCATTGGTTAATTTCTGCTTCTTTGATCGTGGTACTCTTCAGTGTGATGGCTCTTGTAGACACCTACCTGCAGCTGCTAGAAGCAGGGAACACGCTAGACACATGAGCAGACACATACCTGTCATTCCATGCAAAGCAAGCTCAACTTGTTACAGGGTGACCAGACATCACAGTGCGCCCGGGTCAGTCCCACTTTATATCTGTGTCCCAGTGTCCCATGCTGCTAGAGCCTCCTTTCACTCCCTGATGTATCTCAGTTTAGACGATAAATAATATATCACTCTCCTTCATCAGCACATTGATTTACTCCTAGATCCCCAAGTCTCCACACCCTGGATAAGGTTGTCACAAGTGGAAGACAACATGGGGTGACCATGATAGCTGTTCCAAACACCTGAATACTGTAGTGTCGCTTCAGAGGGTCATGAGAAACAGATTCCAACTCATTATTAGGGAAAAAATTGTTCTATCGATAGGACCTGATACAAAAGGAAAAGGGCTACCCTGATGGGTAGCAAGTATGTCACCCCTGAAAGCATTCCAGCAGAAGGATGGAGGACCATCTGCCAGGGATGCCATGTGGGGCGCTCTTCAGCAGTTGAGAGTTTGTGTTGGATCATTGGCCATCAAACTGTTTTAAGGTTCATAAGAATCCTTTGGAGAGGGTGAATAACCAGGTCTCAGCTTCAGAGACGATACCTCTTTGGGCTGGTGAGGGGCCCGGGAATATGCCTTTGCCCCAATGATAACTGTAAAACTAAAATAAATATGGAAAATAGGAAAAAAATATAAGGAAGTCAAAGTGGCCTGACATTTCACCTACCATCAACATTCAGTGGCCACCCTTTCATACACTGCTACACATATATCCCTCATATGTAAATAGCTTTATATAAACTATCAGGGAAGTGGTTTTACTATCACTATTAATATTTGTGGGATTTTTTCACTTACTTCTCGCCATTTTGCCTAAGTATGATCAGTGTTATCAACCTGATATATATTCTTTTATATCTCCTTGTCTGTGTGCAAAAGTACATACATTGCATATACACGTATAAATAATGGGTTTGTATTTCTTTTTCAGAATAGGATTGTATTATTCACACTTCCTGGCTTCTTGCTTTTTTCCCTCTGAATGCATGGAAAGCTACCAAATTAACTGGTATTGATCTCATTCATTCTCTTTAATGTCTTGAAAATGTCCTATGATATGAACATCCCCCAAATTATTAATTTATTCTCTTGTTTTTGAGTATTCACTTTGCAGTTTTTTGGCACTACTCATAATGCTGCAATTAACATCTCTGTACTAATATTTTTAGTATCTACCTTAGTTTCTATGAAATCGATTCCCAAGTTTGGGATTATTGGGTCCAAGAATGCATGTGTTTTGACTCTTATTAGGCATTTCCAGATTGTTCTCCTATGCGCCAGCAATGTACAAATGGACTTCTTTCTCTCCATCCCAGCCAGGAACACGGGCTCCCACTCCTTTTCATGTTTGCCAGTTTGGTAGGTGAGAAATGATATTTTATTGTTACTCTAATCTCCATGTTTCTAACCTGCAATGAAGTTAAGCATCTTTTCATATGTTTATTGGCCTTTGGATTTGCTATTTGCCAAGAGCCTATTCATATTCTTTGCCCACTTTTGGGTTGTTTGTAAGAGTTCTTTGTATATTTGTAGGCATAAATCCTTTGTCTGCTACATGTGTTGAAAATATCTTTCTCAGTTTCTGGTTTGTATTTTAACTTTGTTTATGGTATCTTTCGCCCCATTTAAAATTTATTTCTATTTAACTTTGTTTATCTTTTTTAATGGATTCTTGGTTTTCTGTTTCAGTCATGACTCAACAGGGAGTTTTATCACTACGATTGAGACCTATTAGTGTAGAAAATCTCAAAGTTCCTTCACACTCTTAATTTTATGACTTTGAGTCTGAGACACCACACAGTTCTTCCTATCTCAAGTCCAAATCCTATGGAGTGAGATTTTGCTTATATTTTAAGGTAGATAATGAAAGAGTCTAATGAGAATGTACGTAACCCATGAATAAGTGGGCTATCTGTAAAACTTTAATATAACTTCAAGAAATCTAGTCTTGTGCCATATGATTAGATTTCTATGGCAAATTGTCCTCAATGAAAAAAAAGCAGCCACCACTGGCTGTTTGAGTTGGCCCTACGTTCTTGGGGACATTCATGACCAAGAACTCTTGCATTCTAGCACCTTCTTCAGGCTTGCTGGGGCCGCCATGCTGACAAAAAAAGACTTTTTTGAGGGTTTTTTTGGCTCATAATGCCCAATACCCAGCATAGAGAGTGTTTACCTCTAAAGGAAAGTCTGATGTGAATGAAAACCAGCAAATGGAATCCTAGCTCTGGATATTATTTTTTTTCTTAAAGAAGCCTAGAAGGTATTACTTGCCAGATTTTCATCTCTGGCAAGAAACATACGGGGCTTAATTGATTCCTGCAGAATCTCTTAAGCCGATGAAAAGGATATGTCTCAGAGAAACTCACTTGTTGGCTGTTTTACATGCATGTGCACGCACACACACAGAGACACATCACTGCCCTGAGCCTTTACAGCCAGGCTCCTAAGCTCGCTGATTTACCAAAGCAAGTATGAGTCATCAGTTTTCCAGACCTGTGTCCCTCAGGATAATTGAGACACCAGTTGGCCACCTCCTTAGCTCTCTATCTAGTCCATCCTTAAAGCGGTCTGTTTACTTTAACAAGTGCAATGAAATCGAAAAGCAAGACCTTTCTGCTAAAGTTATTTAGTGGTTTGCTTTGGGAACCTGATTTTCCTCTCTCTCTTTTTTTGAGAGTGTAAGTTTGGCTGTGGGGACGTACACAGGGTAAAGGCATTCTAAACACTCCATCAATGTCTACTTCCAGCTTAGGTACTTTTGCTTAATGTTGTCTCCCTGTATTTAAACCTATGTTCCCTACAGACAGATTGTGAGAGCTCACTGTGTTTAAGTGACTGTGCCAGGTGCCCCAATTCCAGAGTTCCTTGATACAGAAGGATTTCCACCCAACCTGGAATAGTTCAAATTCCTGCTTTCCTTGCTCTAATGGGGAAGCAGCTAAGTGCTGCCCTAGGAATTCTCAGCTCCGTGCAGACTAAGCCACTGCACATCTTCAGTCCTTCTCAGCAATCCTCTTCCAAGATCAGCTTCTTCTTTCATCCGCTCATGATCCCTTCCAAGGTTCGGGCACTGTCCTCAGACATCCAACCTACCTCTCAGACATGAGCACCCTCAGTGTTGTGAAGTTGGAAGCAAGCTGATACTCCCATTTAAGACTTTCCTCACTACTTGAAAGAAGGAAGTACCCCACCTCTCAACTAAAACTCTTCCCTCTATCTGTGCTCTGGATTTCCCATCTCATCTACTACCTTAACCTATTCATTGCTTTAATGTCTTTCCCTCTCTTATCTCTCTTGTGTCTTGAATCTGCCCAGTCCTCTGTCAGTCCTTTCCCATCAGCTGATAAACGTGGGCTGGTCTCTCCCAAGTGTGAAAAGTTCTCTTTGTCTGTTCTTATAGGCACTCTCTTTTCCTTGAAGGAACAGAGATCCTTGCTATCTCCCTTTTATCTCCCCATCAACAGCTCCTCCCCATTCATTTCTGTCCTTAGCAGAGTGAAGGATTCTGTATTTACTAAAGGACTTCTGTCACATCAGAAGGATATTTTCTTGGTCTTTATCTTACTTGACCTCTCCACAGCAATGGACCCATCTTGCCGCTTCATTCATGAGCTGTTTTCCTGTTTTGTGTCGGGGACATCTTTCTCTTTCCTTGGGTCCCCTTGTTAGCTCTCTTGACTTCTGTTCAGGATCCTGCAAAGACTCTTCTTTCCCTAATGGCCCTAAAGCATAGCATCTCATGGAGTTCTGCCTTCAGTCTTGAATCCCCATAGGTTCTCTATGGGTGATTTAATTCAATATACAAGATTTCAACTGTTACCTATATAGGCTTGGTTTCCAAATGTATACTACTTAAGTGACGTAAGATACTTAAAAATTTCCTGTCCAGAAATAAGGTCATCCTTTGTCCTCCTGCCCAATCTACACCTCCCTATATATTTCCCATTTTGATAGTTGGTCATATACTTGGCCCAGTTATCCCTGTAGGCATCCTCGACAGCTCCTGCTTTCTCAGCCACCACCCACCCATCACCCTAACTCTCCCCACCCAAATTCTGTTTGGTCACTACATTCAAATCTGCTGCACGGTGGCCACCTTGGTTAAGGCCAAGTTATCTGTCGCTGACACTTGCAACACCCCCTGTAAATGACCTCCATGTCTTCATGAGCAACTCCCCCCAAGCATGCTCAGCTCCCTCGATGGATGATTATCCTAAAATAGAAATCGTATCCTGTGACCTGCCTGCTAAATCCCTGGAGGGGGTCCCTGACCCCACAGGATCTTCCTTTGAATTACTAGACTTGAGACAACGCACCACTCCCTGCCACTCTCTGGCCTGTCCCTTGTGCTTTAGCCATGAAGAGCCACTTGTTGTTTGCCATCTTTCATGACCTTTCTCCCCTTTGTGACCACCAAAGCAACATTCTAAAGTCTGGAATGTCCTTTCCATTTTTTTTGGCAGAGTGATTGAATGAATGCATACCTACGCAAGTGTATATGTATTTATACAAAGCAGTTTGATTTGTCCTTAAAGTCTTTGCCGTTGTTCTTCCCATTGGCAGAAATAAGTTTTCTGAACCTCTGGGTTCTTGAAAGCCTGGTGACGCTTAGGGATAACTGACAGCGTCATTGAAGCAGCTTTTGAAAGAAAGTTGAAGGAGATATATAAGACAGTGTGTTACGGTGAGTCATGGAAAGTAGTTTTAAAAATATTGATCATCCAGTAAACTCATGCCTCTGCTCCTACTCCCTGTGTCATCCTCTCTCCCCCTTTCAGCTTCTGCCTTCCCCTCCTTTCCTTTCCCTCTCCATACTTCCTCCCATCACCGCCCAGTCTTAGCTGGAAGATGTACTAGGTTTGTAAGTAAATTTAGCTGTTTCACATTTTCCAAATAAACTTTAGAGATTTTTTTCCTTATTGTCATGAAGAGATGCCCTTTAAAAATACTTTGTTCATTTGCACAATATCCCCATCTTTAGCAAATGACTGTGTACCTTCCCTGCCTCTGCTGAATTTTCTCATCTTCTTTTGCCCACTCAGCCACCCCCATCACACAGCTCCTCACTCATCCTCCCAACATGTGAAAGGAAAGATTCCCAGCTCCTGACAATAAGAGCAGTGATTTGCAAGGCTCTAATGTCCTCCTGAATGCGAGGCTTATGAAAGATGCCAGTGACAACTTGGGAACTGATATTCCCATTCAGCTCTCCATAAAGCTGAGCCCAGGGAGGTCCTATAGGATAGATGGATGGGCCCAGGCTTGGCTTAGAGCCAGAACAAACACCAGGAAGAGGGACAAAGCTTCAGCTTTTCTAAAGAGGCGAATGGGCTACAAGAAGACCTCGAATGGCTCTGCAACTCATGCACCCTTATAAATAATTCAACAACTACTAAATGTGCTGTGTTTCTGATGTGCCAGGCAGTGTTCAGCATTGCATACGCTATAGGATTTAACACTTTAGCTTTTTTGAAGAAAGAAAAAAGTGATATCTGTGTAGGAAAGAAGTTGAAGGTGACTGTTAGAATCCTTCAATGAGTCTCCATCATCTCCAGAACAAAATAGAGATTCTTGTCTCCTACCTCCCCTTCCCAGAAGCCCTACGTTCTGACCACAGTGAGTCACTGGCACATGTATTGACCTCATACCTCTGCATCTTTGCACATACCTTTCCCAATGCCTGGAAAGTTCCACTGACCCTTATTCATCTTATAAGACAAGGCAATTGTCTCTTATTTTTTTTCTTTCTTATTTACTTTTTTTGAGGGAGATTAGCCCTGAGCTAACATCTGTCACCAATCCTCCTCTTTTTGCTGAGGAAGACTGGCCCTGAGCTAACATCTGTGCCTGTCTTCCTCTACTTTAGAGATGGGATGCCTGCCTCAGCATGGCTTGACAAGCAATGCATAGGTCCGCACCCAGGATTCGAACCTGTGAACCCCAGGCCACCGAAGCGGAATGTGGAAGCTTAACCACTGCACCACCAGGCTGACCTCCCCAGTAGTCTCTCATTTTGAAGAACAGATTGACTCTCCTGGTGAACTCCAGTCTTCCTTCCCTTTCAATTTCACTTTGTTTCCAGCTCCATGACATCAAAGACCCTACTATATGGGTCTCATTTGACGGCCTTCAAACCTTCCTAGCCACGCCACATCTCACGAAGTCTGGGAATGCATCTCTTTACCTAGTCGGCAAGTGTCCGATAAATATTTATGGAAAGAATGACGGAACAAGTGAATAAACAGATGCTCCTTGGGGGCAGACGGAAGTCCTCCTCCTTCTCACACACAGATCTCCTCATTTCTGCGTCACACAAGGGGTGTTCCATTATGGTCCCATCCTGGTGAGGGGATTCTATGTAGACCTGCCCTGAGCAAGCCTGGGATGTCACGACCACCTTGGCGTGAAGCTCCCTGTTGACTCATAGAGCTGCGGCAGTTTACTCCATCCCGAAGAACAAGAAGTAGCAAGATTGATTTAGGTCTTCTTACAGGGAAGCTGCTGAATGCCAAAGGCTTGACCACTGTGAACACGTTCCTAGATCACAAATTCAGCTGTATTTCTCTTGCCAGAGAAAGTGAAGTCCGATGGATCCCAAATGGAGAATGAGAATATATTCTGCCTATTTTAAACACTACAGAAAATCCTCATAGATAAGCAATCTCCAATTCTTAGTTTCACGGGGAAACTGACTCTGGGAAATTTAAGAGAAAATTTAACTGAAAAGATATTATATGCCTCCCAGAAACATGGGAAAAACAGAAGAACACACTCAAAAACTGGACACTGAGAAAGGATAGCTGGGTACTGGACTGGCACCTGAGCCAAAATCAGGCCACTGAGCCTGTCCAGCGTCTCCTGCTATTGCTTCCTCTAAGCGCGAGAAGCTGCAGCTTAACGTTGTCTTCAGCCTTGACAGCTAAACCCAGATACCGCTTCTGCTCCTGGAAGTTAGAAATGGCTGCTGCCACCAGAAGAACTTCTGCCCTGTGGCTTCCTCATTGTGTCAGTAGCTCCAGATCCAAAACACTGCAGGGGTATCCAATTTGTAGGCTCATATCCTAATTGCAAGGTGGAATGAAAAAGGGTCACGCTGCCTTTGCAGCTTCTATGGTGGGAGGTGAGTTCAGCGTCATAAAACAGGGAAGCCCTCAAACATAAGATGAAGAGCCACCATGATGATGAGTATCCACTACACACCCCAAGCCTGTCTTCACATGTTAATGGCTTCGTGAAGAAAGTAGGTGTATTTCCTGTTTACATTTTTTAATGTCAGCTCACATCATAAAAATAAGAAAGCCAAACCATTAAGAAATAAAGAAATATTTTGCTGAGCATGCATTTCTACAAAGCCTAAGGATAGGTTGGACTTACTCGTCTACTGAAAACCTTATCTAAAAATGGAAATTAAATGTTTACACAAAATATTAGGAAATAAGTTGTAAGTGCTGTTTGAGTGGTACAGCCGAGGGCAATGAGCTGTCTTCCCGGACTGGGATGGTAATCATATTGAGCTGGATTTCTCGTCTTTTTCTATTTTTACCTATATTTCTCCTCCTCATTTTGTGACTTTCAGATCTCTGTTAATGTCAGCCACTATGCTTGAGTATCCTTTCCTGTCTTCTTTTCTTGTCTGAGTTCTAATACACTTTTTAAAGCTCAACTCCAGAAAAATGTATATTAGAAATGTATGTATTTGTGTGTGTATTAGAAAACAGACATAGAAAGAGCTTCATGTAAAATAAAGGATCTCAATTGCAAGGGAAAAATTCTGTTTCTTTGTCTACACTTGCTAGCAGGTAATGGCAAACCTGAACCACTTTAATTGTTACCCAAACTGTAATTTCGCATCTCCAATCACATACTGTGTCTCTTACATTGGATTTCCTTAAACTCATGATGCCCTATTCCTCATCTTCTCTTCCCTGAAACCCCCTGTTAACAGAAGCTCCTGTCCTTGGTCTTAAAAACTTTAAATTAGCCTTGACTTATTCTGCCCGTGGACCTCCGGGGACCAGAAAGTGTCCACATTCCACCATTCTGTTTTCTTCACAATGATTCCTGTCCTTCATTTCTTCTCTTGTTTCCTCTCCATCGCACCTTCATCATCCACACTAGGCAACTTATACTGATTTCCAGCAGCTTCCTTGACCTCAGCCTCCCTTTTCTAGTACATGCTTCACAGGATTTCACAGGTTAACCCTCCTTAAATATTTATTTCAAAGCCTTGCTTTTCTGCTTAACTAACCTATTGGCTTGCTATTTCCTGCCTAATTAGGTTAAATTCCTTTGCCATGCTTCTAGAGTGTCTCCATTGTAAAAGCACGTAAACTCTTCAATGTCAAGTCATAGAACTTTCCAAATGCAGATTCTGATAGATAGCGTTCTGCTGATCTCACCATGCTCGTGTTTGCTTTTCCTTTTAGGACTGAAAGTACTAAAAGACCAAATCCAGCCTGTACCTCATTTCTACTCATCAAGGTCAATTCTCATTCTCCACGCTTCTCTTCACAGTGCCCTTCCTCCACGTGGAATACTTTTTCATGTCTGAGCACTCTGAAGGATACCCATCCTGAAAGGCCCTGCATTGGGACCTACTCATTGATCACTACCTTCTTTGAAGGTCTATAACATCGACAATTTATACTATACAATTGAACATTTAAATATTTTTCTATTGTATCAATCTGGTCATTGACTCAAATGTGTTAGCCTTGGCTCCCTACCTAGAGTTCATGCTGCTTGAGTTTACAGATCATTCTTCTATTTGAATATTATTTCCAGTCCTCAGTTTAGTGACGGCTGAGAACATTATACAATATTAAGTGATTGATACAAGATCTTACTTAGAGCTCGGGTTTTCTCGAGGGAATCTTAGTTCCAACATACCAAATCAATTCATTTTTTTTAGTGATCATACCATGTCTGTAAGGTTCTTAAATACATTCTTGTATATTCCTGGCTTTTGCATTTAATATTTTAAAAAGCCACCTTTCAGATCAGAGAAAGGAACAGACTTCTGATCTCAGCAATCTCAAGCTCTGGGTCCTACGAGTCAAGGAGAGCTAATTCCTGGCTCTCTGACAAGTCCATCAACTTGGCAATTACTCAAAATATCTTTAGTCATGAACTCATTGCTGATACACGGGCAGTCACATCACAGAATGTTTAAAGTACCCAGATGCCCCCAGCATTCCAAATATCTGTTCTGGAATGTTTCTCAGGAGCTCCATCTTATAATTGCTCTAGCCCTTTCACTGGAGCAGACCTGTCAACAAATATGGACTTGATTCAGCCGGCCAAATTTCATGCTGCTTATGTCACTCGCACAATCAACTTAGTCCTGCTCTCTTGGAAATCATCTGTCTCTGAGAAAATGCACATCTTTCCTCAACTGCTCTTTTTGCATCTCCTGGAAAACGAGATGGTTTTCCTTGACTCCGTGTGACTCTGCTGACCTCCAACTTCCTCAGACAAGAAAGCTAGGAAGCTGGAAACTACAGAGTGAATAATCGTGGTCCAAGGTTACCTCTTCCTCTGAATGACTACAGAGCAACTGGGATGATAACAAATGATGACATGAATAAGCAGTCACTGGCATTTTTAGGGGACTCTTTCCTTGTCAAAGTGAATTTCCATGTTTCTTTCATAGAATAGCATCATGTGAGAAAAATCTGTGTAGGACCTTAAAATCGTTTTTAATGAAGTTATTTATCTCTACAGAATTTTAATGTTGGTTCTAGGCTAAGGTTTTATTTTCTTTTAGTTTTCTCTCCTTAGGGGGATTTGCTATTTTAGTTTTCACAGACAGAGTTAGGCACCCCTAATAATTTGGTGGCAGCCATTTGAATTGCTTGAATAGTGTCTAGGAAAAAAATAGTTGACTGATACTATTTCTTAGCAGTTTCATGACAGTTATCAAGAGAAAAAAATACATGATTTTACACTCCAGTGATCAGAGTATATTAGATATGTAGAGAAATTATGGTTCCATTGGACTCAGCACTGGTCAAATCTATAATTCTAATTCATTAATCTTCAGAATAGTAACAAAGAAGAAGAGAGGAAGATGCAGGATGGCAGAACTGTCGAACTGTTGGATGAGGTATGAAGAAGAGGTCACTAAGTCTTCCATAGGGAAAAGGGACTAGACTTTCCCTAGGTGTGGGTCCAAAGCTAGCGAATAATGAAAAAGACTATGTGAGCCAGAGAGCTTCCCGTTGCCAGAGAGATTCAAGGGGACAATGAATCAGTCTCCACGAGCAACACTGGAAAGGATTCTCGCACTGGCTGGGTGGTAGGCTAAGTGGCCACCAGGTTACCCTCAATCCACTTCTTCAGAGGGAGGATTTTGGAAAGCTGTGAGTGAGTAGCTGACGAAGTTACTTCTTACCATGGTAAGCAGCCTTGACTAATGCTGCCTTTACTGTGAAACTCTGGATGAAAGAGCTGCAGGTTCTCCAGGTGATCCTCTTCTCCGGAGAACAGCCTAATTGCAGGAGAGCAACACAAAAAAGCAAGGAGGGTCATTTTAGCCAAGATCTAGCTGAGCTAGGCTGGCCAGAAAAGAGAAAACAAATTTTGCATTGTATCAGTGATGCATCCATGTTTTTTACATATTAGAAAAATGGTGATTTCATTTCCTAGCCAGTTATACATTTTCATAGGCTTGCAGAAAAGCACAACTGGTCCTGAGTCTGCGTGAAGGTCTTGTTCTATTCAATTTTCAGTTAAATAAGAGACCCCTAGACCAATGCTTACCATAGTAATATAAACTCAAAGACTCTTCCAGATATCTTGCGTGAATTAAAAAATTTAATCAGGAAGACTTAGAGTTGGTTTTCTAACAGACAGGAAAAGCAAGGCAGGATAATTATTGATAGAGATAATTCAATGCAGCCACATTAAAATGGCTATATTTAAATATGAAAATCTTATATTTCTTTCACATTGGTGTCTTTACACTAACAAGTAATGTAAAACAGACATTTTGTATCTTCCTCTATTACGCATGTTCCTGAGTAATACAAATGAGGTAACATTTTAACTACATTTTTTGGGGCTTGGTCTCTGTCCCACATATCTGAGGAACTGGGGTTTGGGAGGTCAAAGAGTTCAAATAAGGTCACATAATTCTGACCGGCAGGCTTGGACTCTATACTCCTGTCTGCTGCTCGATGGCACCAACCTCACCCACCACCAGATTGCTTTTGAGGGCTGCGATGCAGAGTGATGACAAAGGGAGGAGTCCCATGGCATTGCTGAACGTGCTGCTGAGGTGAGGCCTATGTTCCACATCGTGAGTGAGATGGCTTCCAGAGGTGCTGAGAGCCAGTCAGTGCCCATCATGCGTGTGCATCTCACATGCGTGTTGGAGATGAAAGTGAATTCCTTCCCTCTACCAAGGAGGAACGCCGTGCTGGCTCTTTGTATTCCAGTGGTAGAGTGACCATAGAATTTATTGCTCAAACCAGCGCTTTTGAGAGTGAAAAGGGGCACTACTGATGATTGTGCCCGAATAACAGGTGTAAGCACAGAGCTGTCTCAGGGATGTGGGAATGTCCAGTCACCATCTACTTGCTAGCATGACATTCATCTTCGATTGTCCAGTTTTATTAAAAAAATAAAAATATTGCTTTTTCCATCTCTGGGTAATTTCTTTTAAAGTGTTCTATTTCGGCAGTAATTGTGCACATTTTTTCCCTGAGTTTAATAGATGTTGTCGATACACTGGTATATCAGAGATTTAAGCATTGTGGTTCTCCATCTTTTTTTTCTTACAGTTGGTCTTCCATATTTGGGAAACATCAGTGTAACTGAAAAAAAAATCATGTGATATCTACTTTCAGTGTTCAGGAAGTTTCTGAGATTCTCAATTTGATCCAACTCCTATGGTTTGATTTTCTTAAAGGGTTGTCGTTCTCCTCCCACTCTGACCTCATCATCAGATTCTGGGTTTCACTTTGGACATCACAGCATGGCAATGTGGTAAATATGAAAATAAAGTATGAGGAGAAGTCATTGTGAGAGACGGCAGTAATAGTGGGGTGTACACTGGAGAGCAAGTTGGAGGAAAGTGTCGTTGGTCCTGGTGTGGGGGCGCAGTTAGTTATCTCCTCGCACTCATTCACCCTCCGTCATCCTAACCCTGTGCCTATGTCACTTTAAATGAATTAAAATTAAATAAAATGAAAAATTCAATTCCCCAGTTGTACTAGTCACATTTCAAATATTCAATACTCAATAGCTGCATTTGGCTAGCAGCTACCTTATTGGACTGGCTGGATATAGAACATTTCTTTCATCGCCAAAAGTTCTGTTGGTCAGTGCTCCTCTAACTGAACCCTGATTTGCTTCAACAGCTCCCCTTCACTGTCCACATTATTCGGTGAAAGCTGGTCCCAAGAGTGTTTCCTAATGAATCTTAGCTGAGGATAGTAATCCCATTCCTTCTTGCCAGGGACTAGTTGAGGAATGTAGGCTAAAGGCAACTAATGCAAGCCACCCCGTTTATAGCTGTTTGTCCAGAGGTGGTTAGAAATCTATGTTAGCCCAATCATACTGAAGATAAAGACTTTTACTTCTGATTGAAGTAAATATTTTTCCTCTCTCTGACAGATAGCAAGAGGAAAGAATTTTGTCCCTGTTGCTGCTGGCAACCAACTTGTGACCAGGAGGGAAGCTAGCCTGAGTACAGAGCTGATCACAGAGCAGGGCAGAGCAAGAGAGAAGCAGGGAAATGAAGCAGCAGGCCAGGAGCCAGCCCTGCTTCCGAACTTCTCCTTCAGTGAGATGATAAACGTTTTTGTTAAGTCCATTTGAATCCAAGACTTTATTACTTGCAACTCAAAGCCCTTTAACTGATTCCTCTGGATTGTTGTCCTGTCTCTGCCACAAAATAATCACATGACTTTGAGGGACTCCTACAATCTCTCTGGGCCTTGACATCTTAGTGCGTAAAAAGGCAGAGGCAGAGATCTGCAAGGTCCCTTAAAAAGATCATTAAAACCCTGAAGACATGCTCAAGGTACAAATCAGCAATGGGAAGCTGTGACAGCACAATTGCTCACCGGAAGCCCTTAAGTGGCCCTGATAAGGGCTCTTGGTGTTGGCAGAGTCCTGGGCACACAGATGTGACCAACCCATGCCATGGAACTTTGGGGCCCTCAGGAGAGAGATGCTCTCTCGTTTGTCCACATGGATCCAGAATACATCTTGCTTTAGGAGGTGTTTATTTAATTGCCGGTTCTTCATGATTTCCTGTTGTCTCTGAGGTGTGCTTGACATTAGCACATTTCAATGCAATGCTTTTGTAATATGCTCCATCCAGTGCCCTCCTTTCCTTCTTTTGTTACCACATCAATCATATATTCTTAACTGATATATAAAAATTTAGTCTGCTTTATTTTCCTCTCCAGGAAGTTGAGTTGTCTGTAGTCTGGTGCTTCTAAGACTCCTTATCTTTCTGTCTTCCCACCCTACTCCCAGTGTGCTCATCATGTGGTCCACGTATTCCTAATTTATTGCCCATTTGGTCATCAAAGCCAAGTGCCTGGAAATCACCCATAATTTCTCTGTCTTGCTCATCCCTACACTCAATGGGTGATGATATTGTCCAGTTTACTTTCTAAATATCTCTTGAATCCATTGTCTCCCTCCAGTCTCTGTGCTATTGTTTTGGTTCATCTGGATTATTACATTATCTCTTAAAAGATCTCACTGCCAAATACATATATCCCCCACACTAGAACACGCCTTCTAATACCTAGATCTGATTCTATTATTTCTTGGCTCAGACTCTTTAATAACTCCTTGCTGTCTGCATGATCCATTCTAAACTTTTAGCCTCACCCAAGAACCCCCCTCACCCCTCCCCTCCTGCACCTCCAGCCTTCTTTCCCACCATCCTGGCCACTTGTAGCCCTACAGGTGCACGATCTTTCATCATCATGCTTCTGCATGTCCTATTTGCTCTGCCTGGAATCCCCTTCCTGTCTTGTCCATCCACGTGGTGTTTCCCATCTGTCCATCAAGGACCAGCTCTTAAAAGCTGCCAGCACTTTCCCCAGGCCAACTGGTCACACCCTTGCTATGATCCCATTTCATTTCACGTGTACTCTTGTCGGTCTTTCTATTGGGACAAGCACTCCATGAAGCCAAGGTTGTGCTTTAGAATCCTATACCTGACCCCACCGTTTAACATTGCAACCAGCCCCCCATCCTTCTTTTCCTTGTCTTATAATACTGAGCACGTTCTCCTGGCATATGTAATTTCACTTTGTCTTATGTCTGGTGTTTATGGCTCGTTTCTTTCACAAGGAGAGGGATCTTTGTCTATTTCATTCACTGATACATCCCAAGTGCCTAGAATGGTGTCTGGCATACAGTAAGGGCTCAATAAATATTTGTTGAGTAAATGAACGTATTTTTGTATCTTTGGAATGTGACATAGTTCCCAGAAAATATCAAGTGCTTAAATAAATATTTCGTGTTACCCAATTTTCATAACATTCGTAATAATAATAGCTAATATTTACTGAGCTCTCACCATAAGTTAAATGATTTACACACATGATCTCGTTAAATTCTCACAACAACTCTATGAGGTAGGTTACTACCTTCATTTATAAGAAATTAGAGGCTTTTCGAAATGAAGCAATTTGCCCCAGATAAATAAGCAGCGGAGCCGAGAGTCAACTATGAAGTGTGACGCCAATGCCCACAATCTTAACAAATATGTTATTCCACCACAAATTATCAATCACGTGTTTATTTTTCTTGTCATTATATACTCTTCCAGTCTAGTATATTTTTAACTTCAAACAGAAAGCAACAGGAGCAACTGACCTCTGGGCGTAAAAGTAAGCAATAGGGCAATTTGTGTCAGTATTGTGTAGTTAGATATAGTTTGAAGTTAAATATTTTGAGTGAAAGTAAAAACAATGCTCGTGGATTGTGTGCTCATTGCTCTGGAAGGAGAAAAGGTTTTAGGTGTGCATTGCCTTCAGAGGCCCAGCACTCCCCTGGAAATGGTGTTCGATACAGATGTTGAGTGACTAACTTCTTCTCGTACTCTTCAGGAGCATGTTAAGAAGCACACTGACAGAAGACAGCCTCTTTGTCCACTGGCTTTTCTCTAGCCTCACCAAGAATGAGGTGCCCCCACCTCCACATATATCAAATACATATTGTCACGTGGCAGAGTCACTTACAACTCCAAACCCCCTATACACACACACACACACACACACACACACACACATACACGGCATAACCAGGTACTTATGGGGGTTTCAGATTCTACCCCAGGAAATCCTGCCGGAACAAATTCCATCTGCCAGCATGTTTTTTCATCTTGGTGCAATAACTTGCCTTCTTCCTGGCTCCATTGCGTCACTACCATTCAGAGCAATGCATGCAGCTATATATTTTGCAAATCTAGCCATCTTTTACTTCACAGAATGTTATTAAAATAAAATTTAGACTATATATCTTTAAGAGAAAATAAAATGTTATATATATTTTCTATTAACACATTATATTTTCTATTAACACCTCATGAGGTATTTTTCCATCTTGGTCAATGTCCTTGAAAAATTCCATCTTTAATACGTGTTCTACGTGTCAACATGAGGATGCACCATTATTTATCTAACCATTCTCTTTACATTCAGTTTTGAAGTTGTTTCAAATTTCTCCATTATAAGTAATTTTTCAATGAATATCTTTGCATATAAATTTTAGCTATATTATTTCTTAGAAGAGACTTCCAGAAAGGAAATGACTGAATCTAAGGGTAATTATTTTAAGACTTATATATTACGTATTACCAAAATACTTTCCATAAAATTCATGCTAATCTAAATTTCCACTGACTGAGTATAAGAGTGACCATTGCAAGACCCTCTAGTTAGCACTGAACTGTACTGTTTCTTTTTTAAATTCTACATAACTACATGAGGGAAATCTCACTGTAGTTATCTTTGCATTTTTGTCATTAATGATGGGCTTGAAGTTGTTGCCTGCTTGTAAAACATTTGTGTTTTTTGTTTTGGTATATTGTTTGTTCATTTTAGTAGGATTTGTGTAAATATTTTATTTATTAAAGATGTTTTTGTGTATTAGGACTATCAGCTCTTGCCATATTTGCTGCAAATATTTTTTTCAGTTTGCATTTAATGTTTAACTGTATTCTCGGGTATTTTTGTCACAAAAAGATTTTAATTTCATGTAAACATATTGATTTCTTATTTTTTGATTTTTTTTTAAGCATATAAATCCCTTCCCCTTTCCATCATCAGTATTTTGTTTTTCAAGAATATTCAGTAGTGGTACAAGATGGTGAATTAGAGTGAATCATTTTGGAGTAGTTTCCAAATTACTGATTATTTAAAAGTCAAACATATTTTCTTACAATTGTACTTTGAATTTATTTATTTTGCAGGCGCTAAAAGCAGGTTCGTTACATCTCTTAGACCTGTTAGTGACATTGTTCTTTCTGAGGAGCAGAAAGGTGGGCCCCACAGGCTCTGGTGGGTCAGCTCCTCAGCGGGTGAGGCCGTCCCTGGGGCTGGCGAAGCGGCCGGCTGCCCCCTCCCCCACCCTTTCACCTTTAAAGATGTTGGGTGTGAAGTGACCTCCAGGATCTGGCTTCCATCCCCACCAGAGCCCTTAAGCTCTTTTCAATAGCACAGGTCACCATATCACAGACTTCTGAGATCTGGAACTCTCTCCAGATTGGGCTGTATCATTTTTAGCGTTATCAGAGAGAAAAGGTCTAATTAGATGGCAGAGCCTGCAGAGACGCTCCTGCTTATCAGCTGTTAAATTCTGCACGGGCTGTGTCAGAGCCACAGAAGCGGAGCTGACGTCCCCCGCGGGATCCCGGCAGAGCATGCCAACTCCCACATGGGCCAGCCAAGCTGCAGGTCAGTTAGCGAGGGCTTCCATGGGAAATTCTTGGACCAGATTAGTTTGCAGATTATGATCGTGAGTGTGCATGGAAGTGCGATTACACAAATGTACACACACACGCACACAGAAAAGACAAACGAGAGATATGGAAGAATGAACGGAGAAAAATGATATAGTGAAAGGAAGAGCTCTATTTTGTAGCAATTTGATTAAAACCTATAAAGCCAGCTGCTTACTTTAAGCATCTACACTCTCCCACCCGTTTGAAATAGGGACCAATGGGCTCAGCCTTCATAGGCAGGGACAACCCAAGAGCCTGGTAACCAGACATTTCTGTACCTTGCCATCCACAGCTCCGAGACTGTGCACTCACGTACAGAACCTCGGACGAGACAATATCTGGCATCAGGAGGAGGCAGGCAGTGTAGACACAGTTCAAATCTCTGCTTCGCATCTTAATAGTGTGTTGTCCTGGGAGAGCATTTAGTTTCTCAGTTTAGAAGCTTCTTCATCTGCTTAAAATAGTATGATAACGCCAGCATCTAAACCTTATGAAGGTGAATTTAGATCAATAACACGTCTCTCATTATCGAAATGAGTTTATTCGTCCTTAAGTATTAGTTTACCTAGTATTCTCAGCCTTTTTAAAAGCCTGAGTCTTCTGCTTTATTTCGATCTCATCTTGAGAATGGCTCTGGCTAATGGAGAGGTGAAGAGGACCTTGGGATCTTGTCTAGTCGGTCCCTCTAAGAGAGAGGAGCTGGCCCCTGGGAGAGGCATCTGGCATCTGGCCGACTTCACATTCTGATTAAGGCACAGTTGCTGCTGGTGGTCAGGGTTTGGTTTTGTGCAATCTAGGTCTGGAGCCAGCTCCCCAGTGAACCCTTTACAACCTCCTAAACAGATGAGTGAAAGGCTTCCCCTGAGAGCCTTTTGAGAGCAACAGGAAAAATCTGTTGCTAGATTTCTGGTGAACACTTCCCCTCCAGAAGCCTTCACCCCAAGGAGGGTCCTTAACTTCATGGGGCGGGCATGGCAAAGAGATCCCAGAGCCTTTGAAGTCTTAACTGGGTACTTCTTCCGGAAACCCTGAGATCCCAAGGGATCTCTCGTGTCCGTAGGCTCAGAGCATAGGAGAGTGCCAAGCTCCTGGTATCAGCTCCATAAAGTGGGACAGAGGAGTGGCGGAAGGGAAGAATCAGGGAAAGGGGAAGGGAGCTAGGGTTTAAGGGATGAAGAGGAGAAGAAGAAGAAGAAAACTTTTCAAAGATGTGGCAAATGGACAGCCTCACAGAATGGTCTAGGACAGTGTCGGGCTCACAGTAAAGCTCAGTGCACAATGATTGCTTCTGGAAGCAGGCTTCTCTCGTCCTCCTCTGCTCTCCCTCTCCAAGAAGGAGGCACAGGAGAGCAGCTAAGACTGTGGGTTAAGACTGCGTCTGAAATTGGCCTTTGTGATTTACCGGCTTCACAATCTTTGGCAAGTTACTTACTTCTCGAAACCTCATGTTCTTATCTATGAAGTGAGGGTGCTCATTGTACACCCCTCGTGGAGCTGTTCTTCATTGTTATATGAGGCCAGACAGGCAAAGCACTTGTACAGGAAGTCGCCGGTAATCGCCACCTCTGTTGTCTCCCACGTCTCAGAGCCACGCAAACCTCTCCCTCCCAGAAAACTGCCCCCTGCCCCACAGCCCGGCTTCTGGGCATCAGTTTGACTCAATGCTATTCTTCCACTTACTTTTTCCTGACTTTGTGCCCCTGGAATGAGTCACAACCTCTCTCAGGGCCCTACTCATACCTCATGTTGAGCCCTTGGTAGGTATCTCACCAAAGCTTTTGGAGTTGACTGTAACAGCTGCCCGTGCCCGGGAAATGAAACCATAAGTGGCCTCTGCCCTCCTTTCCACCTCTGAGCTCTGGTGCCACATGCAGCCTCTCCCACTGTCACCACTTTAACCAAAGCCAAGATCTTTTCTGCGAAGATTTTTGTGACAACCTCAGCTTCCACCCCCACACTTTTTTTCAGTTATTGTCAAAATTGTGCAGGATAGAGTGGGCCACCCTGCTCTCTCCATTGCATTGTTTTAACTATGGTATGATTTGAGGGCGGACCAATTTAAGAAAATTATTCCTTTTTCTACCCCAAAGCCTCTGAAACAGTAATGTAAACAAGAGGTTTTATTTATATACAGAAATAAGAACGTCAGAAGAACAAAGGACAGTATAGAAAAGCTGAGAACACTGCATTCAGAACAATTTGTATACAGGAAGCATGACGCAAATTTATTTCTGCTCTAGCAAAAAATTAACCCTACACCTACTTTTGGGTGGTAATAGTATATTAAGTTTTCTTATAAGGTTGTTTCAACTAATTGTTACTTTTCCTATCCATGGTTTCTGCCAGTTCATACTTTATACCCTAGGCCTGGGTGTCTGTGCTTAATTCCTCTCTTTACATGCCATACATCCAGGAGCAGCAGGAGCCAGCGTATTTGGTTCGACTACCTACCTTAGCATCTCGAAAAATGCTAAGCTAGGACCCGGCCCCATGGCCTAGCGGCTGAAGTTCTGCGCACTCCGCTTCAGCAGCCCAGGGTTTGTGGATTTGGATCCCAGGCACAGACTTGCTCCACTCACCAGCCACATTGTGGAGGCATCCCACATACAAAAACATGGTGGAGGATTAGCACAGAGCTAACATCTGTGTTATATACATATAATATATGTAAATATGTAAATAGCTATGCAATAAGTATGTAATTATATATGTAAATAATACAATATATATAAAACATTTATGTTAGATCCTAGCACATAATAAACATAAAATTACCACTAGTTGTTATTTCTAAGTCTGACCAGTGTAATTTTATCCAGAGACTTGCCATGAAGGCCTTGGTAAATAAGAATACAATAATGGGCACAACCTATCGCAGGTGTGATGAGCATCCTTTCACGTGGTGATACTCCTCACTAGCTCCAGGGGACTTCCTGTTTATCTTTGAAGCTGGAGTGCACATTCCACAGGTTAGAAGAAGACGCTCTTTACCTTTATTTATTCATATGAGAGCAGAAACCTTGGGTCCCGCTAATATGGAGTTTGCCTGAGGTTCCTTCCTTTTGGAGCATTCTGCCATCTTCCTCACTCTCAGTCCTGGGGCACCTGCCTCAGGGGCAGCTAGTTATCTCATGCCTGCCTGCACCTCTAATCTGTGTCTAAAGCATCTCTGATGTCACCCTTCTGCAGTTTTACAATGATGTTACTTTCTAGGTGAGGGTATCCCCACAACTCATCTCAGAACATAGTCTGGTTAACTAGAGTAGAAGGAGCAGGCCAGGGTGGGTGAGGACACGGTCCCTGGTTTAGCTCAGTCCTCAAGTTGAAGTCGCTGTGCAGATGCTGGGAGGAAGTCCCCTCTAGCAGGTGGAAGAGAGTGTCTAAAGGGCATGGCCAAAGAAGGCAGGGAGCCAGCGGTGCTATCAAGCCTATGGGAAGAAAGGCGTGTCCTCACAGATGGAGTGTCCTCACAGGCTTTCACAAGGATCAGGAGTCCAGGGATAAGCGATACTTAGCAAAATTGGCATCCTCGGGAAGTTCTGTGATGGGAACACGGCCCAAAGCCCAGCAAAGTGGACACAGGGGCATACCTCCACTCATAGGAATGGCTCTGACAAGGACTGTGGTGTCCCTCACTCAGGTAGGACCAGGATAGTCATCAGGACCCGAGAGAGAGAAGGCCTAGGCACAAAGCTTTAGGAGGGCACTTACTGCCAGGACTGGGAAAGTATGTGCTGACTAGGTCTCAAGATCAAGGCAAAATATCGCATATGAGTACAGAGACTAAATGTCAGAGGTTGGCTAAGTTTCCCTGAATCTATTTTTCTGAAGTTAAGGTGTTGTTTTAAAGGTATGGATGAGGTCTAACTTCTAGGTTGAAGGTTCTGGCTGAGCAGAGAGAAAGATGGCAGATGGAAGAAAAGTAGAATCTGAGAGGTAGAAATGGCATCTTTGGGCACCTAACCATGCCATATTGGTGTATAACAAGTTCGAATAACAAAGTCAAATTGTCAGTGTAATTACTAAATGATGAATGATTCTGTGTGTTCTGTCTCTCTGAATATATGAAGATATTTATTAGTTAACTGTAGTCTAAATTCTCTCCCTTCTATCTGGTAGTACGCAGGGCAGTTAAGCTAAAGAGCCTATTTCAGTTGGGAATTGGGTTCTGCCTATTATCTATCCCAAAACATTTTCTCATGCTATGGACCAATGGCAAGACGAAATGTGGAAATATCTGTCCACGCCGTGCAGCTGTTGGAAACCACTTTATCTGGCGACTGCTGGAAATTGCACCTTGAGAGAGACCCCCCAGTTGTGCAAGGACACAGCTTCCTGGTGTGCCCCAGCTACCCAAAGGGACAGAAGGATTCCCCGGCCTGAGACAGTTCACCAGCACACAGCCTCCAAGACACGCAGAAAACCTAAGACTTCCTAGAAGGAATGGAAGCTTCCTGCTAAGGGCATTTCTGCCTGGCGTTGTTTCAGGGAGGGTTTTAGGTTTGGGCCACATTGTGAAATTTAGCCTTTTTAATCATTCTCAGAAAAAGAAAAGACCATGAATTGAACCATTAAATCCTTCCCTATGAAATTTTGTTGTCTCACACATTTTGCCGACCACAAGACCTCTTTGACAAATGGGTAGAGAAAAGCTCTTTCGGCTGAGCGGCTGGCTGAACGCTGCCTCCTGCCACAGATGGCGCACCTGTGTGCTCATCTTTGTGGCGTTTTGATGTTCTCCTCTGAGGTCAGGGAGGGACGGGGGTGGGATGAGGTCTTTGGGGTCTAACTGCAGTCCCTCACTGCTGGTTCATGAGGGGTGAACCCCGTTTCAGAACATACCCAGATGGCAGAGCTGAGTGATTCTCGTGTCTTCTTCTTCACTCTTTCAGAAAAAGTGAAGGCTGTACGGATAAAGAAGAAGGAAAATGAAGCAACAGCAGAGGAAACCAGGACCTGATGGGAAATGAGGTAGTGCTTGTGTTTAAGATGAGTGAATTGAATAAGACGTGAGAAATTACTAAGTTGTGATCAGCAAAAATGTTTTTGAAAAGTTCCAGCAAATCTGCATGTGAAAGAAAGCAACTAATACTCCTCAGCTGACCGTGCCCACGTGAACTATAATTGGGCAATAAAGGGAGTCAGACAACATGCTATTATGCTCAGTTTATGAGACATGGTCTCCACAAAAAGTAGCACAAATTACCATGATTTCTTTTCTACCGGGCCCTTGGCTGGGTAAGTTATAAGAAGAGTTTAATATATAACACTACCAAACAAAGCGTTGAAAAAGACTGATTGAACTTTACTCAATGTTCCAGGTCTGGAATAATTCTTTCCTTTAAAAGAAAATAAATGGGTATGTTCTGATTCTTCTGCCTGGAGCTGGAAAAGAGCACATTATCTGAGGTTTTTACCAAGCCCTTGGTCCCTAGTCCTTATGCATATGCCTTCTGCCGTCAGTCCCAAACCACAAGCTTTTAATTTTCCCTGCAGATTAAACCAATATTTACTAGTAAGCCTGCATTTATCCTCAAAACCCTTTACTGGAAACTATTGGTTTCAAGTAAATGTTAGATCTTGTTTAAGAATAAGTCGCCCCTCCCTAGTGAGGCAGGCAACAGGAAAAGAACACTGCATTTCTGATAGGAGAACTAAGAGAAAGATTTTCTTTCACTTCTATCCAACAGAGCAGACTTTTTCAGTTTGTTCATTCATCGCTTGTTTTCTAGAGCTTCTCCTTGGCTGTCCAACCCAGTATTTCCTAAATGTTGGCAAAGCATCACTTCTGGTGGAGGTCTGTGGTAGAGTCAGATGTAAAGACGCAAGGAGTTGAATAAAAGACGCAAAAGAAACCTAGCCTGATATAGACATGCTAATAAATATGAGATTTAATAGAAAGAATTCACAGTATCTGAAAGCATATTGTTTCCAAGACGACTTGCTATCAACCTTGTGCTTGCCTTCCTACACTTGTCATTGGAGCAAACAGATGTTCTTCATCTCTTTAAGGCCAGCGTGTTTCAACTTCCAAAAACAAAATTATTGCAAAATATTCACACATATTTCTAATGAGGTTCTATTTCTTGCTCGGTTTGAAATTTTGATAATCAGTACAGTCTTTCACTGACAGAATCCAAATAATTTCAATTGGAATCTGCATGAACATTATCCAAGATCTATGAGAAAAGGCCACATGAGACGCATCATCGATACGGATCGCTTTAAGGATGTCCAAAGAAACCCATATGAGGTCCCTAAAGTTCCCCTAGAATTTCTCAGAAGAGATGGAGCATCTTAGCCAAATTTGAGTGAGCAGTGTACATGTGACCTACCTAAATTCTTCTCATAACTGAGGACAAGCTTTAGTCTTATCTCAGCTGCCGTGTTCTATTGTGGGGCTTGCTTTTCCCCTAAGGTAGCTGAAAAAAAAAACATCCTTCAGAACAAGGAAGCATGGAAAAGGGTCTGTTCTCTTGCCTCATATCTTGGTCTAGTATTAAAACTAGCTGGTATTAAAGATAAATCATGGCCACAGGGAAGCCCAGGTTGAAGCATTCTTGTTTGGATGGCTGCTCTCCTAGTGAAATAAGGTCCACCCCACATTTCCACAAAAGCCTGGCTTAGGGTGATGGAAGAAAACCCTGCAGGCCCTCCCCCAGGCCTTACTGTCTCCTTTTCTGGGGAAGAAACAGCTGAGCCTGAAATTGCAGCTTGGGCCAGAAAATGCAGGCTTCAGTGGCCACTATGACATTGTCTAGGTTTAATGCTTCTAGACTGTGGGGAGGAATTAGCAAAAGGCAATTAGGAAGGCTTCATCCTTTGACCATGAGGGCCCATTCTTTCAAGCCAGAATCAGGAAAAGAGGGCTGGTAGACCACGGTGAGAGGGCTGGGAGTGCAGGGACTGAGTTCTAGTCCTGGCTCTGCACAGATGCAGTGTGTCTTCATCTCTGAAATTAGGGTTTGGGTGTGTGGTTTTCAGATTATGTGACTGTGTTTTGTTTTGTCTTGTTTGTTTTTTAGGAGTTAGGTCTTTTCTTGAAGTAAGATTTTAGGAAGATCCATGTGATGCAAAATAGATGACATCAATGCAGCTTTGGATGAAATTGAGAGAAGGACCCATCCGCTCCAAGGTTCCAGTGTTCCTTGGCAACCACCAGAAATGACTTCACAGAAGCCTAAACCCAGGGCCAATTGATCTTCAAAGACCCCTTACACTCTGTTCTTGGTTGTTCCAGCTTCATCCTGGTCTGAATCTCCGTCCTATGAATTGCCTTTCTGGGTTTCCTTCCTCAAGAGAAAAATGGGGCTACTAATGCCAACAGGAAGAAATGATAAGAAAACTAAACATGGAGGTAGAAGAATTGTTCCAACCCTGAGACTGCCATTTAATGAGTGTGTGAACTGGAGAAAGTCACTTACTATCTCTCAGTCTGAATTTACTCATCCTACGACATGAACTTGGCAAGGTACTAGTGAAAACTAGGTAAGATAATACAGTTTTCTCTCACTATTCAAACTTCACTCACTAAACTCAGGGACCAAATAGATTTGGAGAGGTATTTGTAATATAAAGTTTCCTTGTAAATTTTAAACAGATAATTCTATTTTTTTTGTCTCAAAGAACAATTATATCGTCTCAAATAATTTTTGTAATGACTTGAACAAAAAGATGCGAAAGTGCTTACTAAGTTGAATTCTACCCAAATGCTAATTATATTTTATACCAATTACTGGAAGGAAGCCAATACTAAGTTACAACCTCCATTGTAGGTCAACCTCTAGGTTACCCTGATGTAACCTCTGTTATAAATCCACACCAGTTTATCAAATGACCCTGACTCCAAATATTAGTTGTTTTTTTTTATGACCCATCCCACTAAATATGGCTCTTCATAGAAATTGGCTTTGGTTTCAGGAATAATTCATGAAAGTCAATATCTGCAATCAAACATTTAATTATCAAGCAAAAACAAAAACAAAAAATCTTTGAGCTAACCCAAGGAAATACAAAGCATAAAACATGACCCTTTATAGTCCAGGAGCTTAAATTACCATTGAGAAGCAGCATTAATATAGAATGATCTATGAGGTTCCATCATGAGAGGCTAGTACAAGCCGCTATGAGATGTGCTGTTGTAACTCGTTCTTCAGGCTGGCACACCTAGAGGGCCATCTCTCCAATTAACTTAGGTTATCCTTGACCTCCGGTGTGTCTACATGTAGTTGAGAATTCACCATCTAAGTGGTCTGTCATTCACAAGTGGCCCGTTATGTGACAAGTTCAGCACTGAGCCGACATACTTCTTGCCTCTTGGTGCTTATAATCCAAACAGGAAAGATACATCTCTCTTGCCATATTAGCTTACTAGAGCTGCTGTAACAAACTGCCACAGACTTAGTGGCTAAAACAACAGAAACTTATTCTCTCTCAGTTTTGGAGGCCAGAGTCCAAAAGCAAGGGGTCAGCAGGGCCGTGCTCTCTCTGAAGGCTCCAGAGAAGACTCTTTCCTTGCCTTTTGCAGCTTCTGCAGCTCCGGGAGTTCCTAGGCTTGGGGCTGCAATATTCTAATCAGTCCCTCTGCCTTCACATCCTTCTTCTCTGTGTCTGGGCTCAAATAACTTTCTGCCTTTCTCCTACAAGGACACTTGTCATTGGATTTAGGGGGCCCCTAGTTCCAGGATGATCTCATCTCAAGATTTTTAACTTAATTATATCTGCAAAGATTCTTGTTCCAAATAAGGTCACATTCACAGGTTCTGGGAATTAGGATATGGACACACCTTTTTGAGGACCACCATTTAACCCATTCTACTTGTCTTGAAGGAAATAACTACAGGTATTATAAATGCTGAGATGCAATATGGGTTATGGGAGCACTTCAGAAGATGTGGTCTGGCCTAGACTTGGGGACCAAGGAAGGCTTTCCTGAGGTCATGTTGGGTAAGACTTAAAAGATGGGAGGAGGGGAAGGTGGAGTGAAGAGCATTCCAGGCTTAAGGAGGATAGTGGGCGCAGGCTGGAGGAGGGAGCTGAAGAGGGAGAAAAGAATTTAGAAGAATCCAGGATGCATGGAAGAGAGAGAGAAGAGTGAGTAAATTCTAAAATTTTCCCTACGAGCACTGTGAGTTCAATGAAACAAGTGAGAATATTAGATTTGTGCTTTCAAAGCATGGTTCCAGCTGCAGGGTGGGGAGAATGGTTTGGCAAGAGACAAGAGAAGATTTGGGAAGACCCAGTGCAGATGATTGTGGTATTCCAGGGGACAGATTGTAGTGACCGAGATTACTGTGGACTCATTGGAAACAGCTCTATGTGGCTTCTTTGAACGATGCACAGAAAACGGAACAATCAGGATTTTATCCTATTTGTATATGGGAGGTAAAGGAAAAGAAAAAGTCAAGAATGGCAACCAAGTTTCCAGCTTAAACACTTAGCTTCAAGGCATTGACGTTTACTGATGTAGGAAACACTAGAAGAGTGGCCCTTTGTTTCTTTGCTTTATCCAGGGAAGAGAACAGCTCGTTTTTTATTTCACAATGAAGAAATGGAGGCCTTCGGAGGTCATAGGACTTAACCAGGATAAACAGAAAGTAGTATAGTAGCAGGACCCGGACAAGAAGTGAGAGCTCCTAACCCCCAGTGCTTCATTCTCTTCACTGTATGTGGTCCTGCCCTTTGTTCCTTTGTCCAATCCCTTCTCTTTTGTGTTTTTATTTTGAGGTTCAAGGATTCCTCTAAGTATATGAAACAGTGCTTCCTCCATTCACAGAGACTCCCCGTTTGTTATAGTCAGGAGTCTCAACCTCCCTTACATTGTCTTTTCTTCCTCTTGCTGTTCAAATTCAGAAAGGTTTCTACCTTCATACAAGACTGGAGAAGGGGATCTCAGGAGCTGTTTTGTGTTATTGTGTCCAAGGAGCGCTGGAGTTGAGCACAACTTGTAAACGTCTGCTCTTCGGGAACACTTGTCACATGTCACATGCCCTTTCCCATATCTGCTTCTTCAGCTATACCTGTTTCCCACTTTACCTCTTCAGTTCATTTTAGAGATTGCTGCTATGGTCATTTCATTTATGAAAACTCACTTAATATTTTACTGATTCTCCTCACCTAATAAAAACATGAAAAAAAGAGAGAATTAATCAATATTTACTCATACAAAGGACAATAATAACATACACTTGATCCTCAAAAGATGGTGGTCTGGGTCAATGAAGCCTCATGTTTAGTTGATTCTTATTCCGTGAAAACTGATCTATTTTAAGTATTGTCTCCTGATATTTCTAATCATTATCTCATCCTGAAATGACAAAATTTCTGAAAAGTATTTCTCAAGAGTTTGCAGTAGTTCTTACGCTCCAATGATTTTTGATAACAAAACGTGTTTAGCCTCTGAGATTGGGTCATAAATAATATTCTATTTGCAAATCCTACCAGAGTTAGAAAAAGGGTAGTGTCAGGGGCTAAGGAAGGTTTACAAGGAAAATTTTAAGGAAGTATTACTTTTCTTCAGAAAGACATTTGATTACTTAGCTAATTATTGTTGGCCTGCTTTAAAATTACCCATGTTGCTATTTGGTTGTGTTTGGTGTTGTGCTTTATTTTAAGAGGCCTCCACTAAGGATCTGGAAGGTAGTAACTCTGTCCAGAACACCAAAACTTATAATTTTGTAAATTCCTGAAGCCACAGCTATATAAAAATCCATGTCTTACATTTACATGCATATCCTGACGGCCTTTATAACATTAGTGATGCCGTCTCTTGGTTTCCACTGTATAAGGCCTACAGGGGTAAGATGACCTAGAACAGTCTTTCAACCATGTTGTTTGAATTGCCAGATCATTACCAAAGACAGGGGAAGATTTGAAAATTATATAGGGCCTTGCAAGCGGTGGAACAGGAGCTCTTCCTTCCCTTGCCATGTACAGTCAGAGAGCGTTACGAATACAGAAACCAGACATGTGGCTGCCTCAGGCTGTGAATTTCCCTCCGTCCCAGTCAGCCAGAGCTGGGGGAACAGAACACTAGGAGGAAGGAAAGAGAATTACCGTTCAACTCACATGTTTTAAAACAAGCCCACTTATGCTAACATTACTTCCTCCTACACAAAATAAAACAAACAAACAGTCTTGAAAAGAGGATGAATTAGAATCTTCTATTTTAATTCATTATAGAAAAGTAGAATTCTTATAAGGTGCATATGGCAAAGAAATAAATATAATCTTCTTGGAAGCAGTACAGAGTAATATCAAAGATTATAACTAGAAATATTTTCTTACCTAATACTAATTATATCTATATCCTCACAGCTTACCTATTCACTGAGCTAGAATTAAAAGGTGCTACAACCTCTTCAAATATGTTCCCCAAAATGATCACCTCTGCTTGGTGGTGCCAACTGTCTCTTGAGCCCTCAGTTTCTTTGATTCTTTTTTTTCACAACATTTTGCCAAATTTTCTTTTGTACTCTTACCTGGACTCACTTATTTTCTGTCTTATGGATGTAGTGTAGAGAGCATCCTGGTAGTTGCAAGAAAAACATAAATCAAGACAACATCCTGGCCCATGAGAAACTTACAATCTAAAAGAGAAGCTGTAATGAGGACATGAGTGAACTATGGCATAAAGCTGAAAAAAACGTAACTGCCGTGGGTTCAAAGAAAGAAGATGGCTCCCATACTGGGGACATCAGGGAATTCTTTATGGAGAAAGTAGGACTTGAAATGGATCTTAAAAGGTGGAAATGATTTCTAGAAGTGAACACTGGGGGAGAAATTGGAATTCCATGCTCAAGAAAAGTGATGAGGCAAAGACATGGTTGCATGGAGATTCGGGGCATAAGTGAGGCCTGTGTAGTGGGCAGGCATGGGTGCAGAATAGTGCAAAGGCAGGAGAGTTGTGGCCTAAAACTCTGAAAAGGCTGCCCCGGGCTTATTTTGTGGGAGGAGTTGTGGAGTAGAGCAGGGCTATGATCAGAGAGGTGCTTTGGTAGCAGTGTTAAAGAGTCAAGTGAGGACTGAGGGTCACAATTGGGTATTGTGTAGATGTAAAAAGGGTAGAAGACAACTAGCAAAGACAACTAACAAGGGCAGAGGAAAGGTAGCCGCGTTATTCTGCACTTATGGCCTCAGAGCCAGGAAGAGAGAAAGTTACTTGGGATGGGGTCTGAGATTCTGAGCTGCTGTAGCTAAGTGGATCTTGTTTCCATTAACAAAAGGAAGGAAATCTGAGGCAGAAGTTGGTTTGAATCTGGGCAATGATGTGGATTGTTCCAGACATTAATTTTGAAGTGCTGGTGATATGTCCAGGTGGGACTATTCAAGAAACAGTTGGAAATACAGGAAAGGATAGCTGGATGAAGATCGGGAATAGAGGCATAAATGTAGGAGAAATGCTTACGTAAATTATGGCTGAAGCCAAGAGAATCTAGGATGAGAGAGAAGACCAAGGGAAGAATCTCGGGGAACACCTACATTAATGGTGAGCCAAAGAAAAGGAGCCAGTGAAGGAGGCTAAAGAGGAGAGGAGGTGAGATGGAAGGAGGACTAGAGGCATAACATGACGGGGGGTCAAGGGCCCGAAGGAGGAGGGAATCATTAGGCATATGAGGTGCTGCAGGCAGAGGAGGGTTCGCTCTTCTCCTCTCTCCTTGCTGGCCCCAGCACTGAGGTCCTTCTTGCCCCCAGGAGTGGAGAAGACCAAAGTAGACCTCTGCTTCTCTGACTCTTCTCTCTCCATCTCCTGTCCACACCAACTACCACTTCCTAATTAATTCTCTGAAACACTGTTTTCATCTTGTCATCCCCTGGGTGAAAACTCTACAGTAGCTCCCTCTTGCCTATGGAAATTCAAATGTCGAGCCTGATATCCAGGCTCAATTATTCAGGCTCTACTAATTAACACCATCTTATCTGCCTGGCTTTCTCTTTCATTCAGCTCCAACATATTTCATTAGAGCCAGGCCAGAACTCTCGCTGTCACCATGCAAGACTACCACGAGTACATTTTTTCAAGCTTCCCTGATTTCAATTCCCATTTCCCTCCTCCCAGCCAAGATAGAGTACATCAGCAAGGAAATTCAAACAATGCCTCTGTGTTTCATTCTCGTCCTTATAGCTTAGAATCTATTTTAGCATTAATGCCTATTCTTTTATTGTACAATTATTTTTTAAATTTCAAGTCTTAAGGGCAACAAACAAGCATTTATTTCTTTGTCTCCCAACAGTGCCCAAACAAAGCGTGGATCACACAGCCGACACTTCTATGTAATGTGAGAATATTTTGACTTTCCTTTCTCTCACGAAGGTGTGGTCTAATGTGTTGGTAACTGCCCAAGAAAGGATCTGAGGTACCCTCATTGCAAAACACCAACCCACCCCACCATCTGCCAAGCCACTTCTGTGGTTTCATTCATTTAGATCGTCAAGGCTTTTCTGCCATGCTGTTCATTATGGTAGCCAGTAGCTACCTAGAACGTTGTCATAGAATGCACTATGTTTTCTGATTTCAAAAGTTTTGAGAATGTAGAAACTCTGTAAGGAGTTAAGCCTTGTTAACTACTTCTTGAAGAGAATCAGCAAGAACCTGTAAAAAAGAGACCTTAAATAAGGGTGAAAAACTGAGAGGCAGAGAGTGCAGAGGAGCAACTAGAAAGAAGGAAGGCTTTCCTGAGTTCATGTTGGGTAAGACTTAAAAGATGGCAGGAGGGGAAGTGGCGTGAAGAGCATCCCAGGCTTAAGGGTAGTGGGCACAGGCTAGAAAAGGAAGATGGAGAGGGAGAAAGGAATTTAGGAGAACCTAGGATGGATGGAAGTAGATTCTAAAATTTTCCCTAAGAGCACAGTGAGTTCAATGAAACATTTTCATAAGGGAAGTGAAAATATTAGATTTGTGCTTTCAAAGTATCGTTCCAGCTGCAGTATGAGGAGAATGGTTTGGCACAAGACAGGAGAAGATTTGGGAAGACCCATGGCAGATGATTGCTGTATTCCAGGGGACAGATTGTAGTGGCCGAGATTACTGTGGACTCTTTGGAAACAGATCGATGTGGCTTCTTTGACAGATACATAGAAAATGGAACAATCAAGATTTTATTCTATTTGAATGTGTGGGGGCCCTACCCTAGACATATCAAGGAACAACTCAGGGTCAGATCAGCTATCTGTGTTGTAACCAGGCCTCCAGGTCATTTGGATGCACTCTCAATGTTGGGATCTCTGACTAGACAATGAAATTAGGGCTCCTGCCCTTTACCCAAGCTCTCCCTGTCCGTCCCCCTCATCCTTCACTCACCACCTCCCAAATCCCAATGACTAGAGCTTCTACAGTTCAAATGGGGGGCAGCAATGGCCAAAAGGAAGGGGTTCTTAGAATTCATCAGAGAATCAGTAAGCAAGCACTGAAAAAGGAGAAATCAACTGGAAAAGCATCCTTCCCAATCTATCAATGGCTATACCCATTGATTGACTGTGTGCTCATTCACACTGCAGTGTGGTGGTGACAAGTACCGGCTCAGGGGCCAGAAGGCCTGGATGCAAATCCCAGCTCTACCACCTACCAGTTGTGTGACACCAAGCAAGGCATTTCACCTCCCTCCATATATTTCCTCATCTGTGAAATGAGGAGAAAAAATACACCATCTCATGGAGTCACCATAAGGATTAAATGTCTAAATAGATGTAAAGTTTCGATAACAGTGCCTGCGATGCACAGTAAGCACAATTGAATTGTTAGTATCTAACAATCTAAGAGATCCAAGAGCATCACTATTCAAAATCAGCCATCATCGTTAACTTTACCTGACTTCGTACACTCAACAAACATTTGTTTAGAAATTTAAGATTGTGAAATAGCTGGATTATAGTGTTAAAAAAAATAAACCGGAATATTACTAGGTGTTCAAGCCCCTTCTTAAGAATGAAGGCCTCTCTCTTTGTCCTGTCTCCCCAGGGTGTTCTCCAGAGAATAGCAACACATGGTCCAGGGAAAGCACAGAAGGGGAAATGGAAATCGCAGAGCATTTGTTTGGGGTGGGAAGAGGGAAGCTGGGTGACATGAGTCTGTATAGCACTGTGAAGTCCACTGCAGGGCTTGCCTGGTTTCTAAGTGTTTTACTCAAGAAGCCCTGAGGGGAGGGCAGAAGGGAGAAATAGGAGGACGCTGGAGACTAGGGTAGACAGCACAGGGGTGGCTGTGCTTCAGGCGGTCTTCAGAGGGGAGCCACTGCTCCTTTGTCTGGACAATGCAGACTGGGGGCTGTAATCTGAGTGGGGACAAGGAAGGAGCCTGGCCACACAATCAAAGGGCTCAGGCTGTGCCAGTCCGGTTCCCTTCAGCGTCAGCTTACTGCGGGGCTCCCTTGGGCCCCACCAGAGGAGTCAGGTGGAAGTAAAAGAGGGAATGGAGACAGATTTTTTGGAGACTTTGGTTTCTGATCAATTGTTCTGAAACCTACTTGCCTGTGACTCTGAATATGCTCCTGACATCCTGCATTTTCATAAATATGCAAGACCATATTCTCAATGGAGCTTTCCTCTTTGGCCTCCTCTTCTTTCTGGTTGCATTTGCCATTCAGCCTCGGATCTGGGTGTTGGAACGTAATCCCATTTTAGACAAAATTATCAGCAAACCCTCTAGGTTTCCTTTCTATAAAGATATATATTGCAGAAATATTTTATTTTATTCTTTCTTGGACCTCACACCTCTTAGAAGAGAGTCTCTTCCAACTCTTTTTGAAAGACTTCCTAACTACAGGAGAGTAAATAGTTGAACTGGGAATAGAAAGTTTTTGTGAAAAGACTACAAACATGAATTTTGGCTTTACAGAAGAGTTTGGGGCAAACCATGTGTATACCTTCCGGCTGGGAAAAATGTCATTAGTATTTCAACTGGAATTCTTCTGTATCAGGTTTTTTTAATGTATGCACCGAAGTACGCTTTCTGAGCTAAACCACTTTAACAATTAGGAAGGACGTTAGCTCCACTTTCTCCCATCCTCTACTAAATATACATTTTTACAGCCTGTCTAATCTCATTCACTTTGTTATGTTCTGGCAGAGATATTAGTGTCTGGAAAAATAAATAATTTAAAAACCAGTCTGAGATTGAGTCAACACAACATCAAAATCACCTATAAATATGTCATTATATTGCACAGCTTAAACCATTTACTTAGAATTTTACACGTCAAACAACTTTATTTCCCCCTATCTTCTATGCATTGATGGGTGGATCAATTAACTTCACGAGATCTCTTGAGTCTATTAGAAGTCTCTAGATCATCACTGATTTGGTACAGAGGCTCCCCAAAGATGGAAACGTCTCAGAAGCATGCGGCCACTCCATCCATACTATACTCAAACTGAAAATACCCTCTCATTATTAAGTCTTTTATCTGTCTCTTCCTCCCAGTGCCATTTACCTGACAAGGCAGATGAATTTCACTGCCTAAATTTCTCCCTAATCCACTGATTTCTGACGTTACCAAGTGGACCACTATCTTCTCTCTCCGGAATGGTTGTTCTCCCCACATCGAGTCTTGAGTTTCCCTTCACTCTCTATTCCAGGACCCACATTTTAGCCTGTGATCCTGGTGAAAGGAAAACCTGGCCATGTCCTTCCCCTCTTCGAAATGCTCCACCAGCCCTCAGGACAAAGTCCAAGTTTCTAAGTCTGTGTTATAAGCTGCTTCTCCTTCCAGACGCTGTTTGTCTTTCCAGTCTCATCTCTTGCCACTTCTTGCCTCATGTTCTAAAAATCCATCAGGCTCTTAACTGGGCCATACTCCCTCTCTTCTGAATATTCTTGCCTGTTCTACTTTCTGTCTGGGAGAATCCTCTCTCTACCTACTTTGTCCTTTAGTTGACTAGATCTTATCACCTTCAGCTTAAACACCATGACTCTAAGAGGACATCCTTTAATTCTAGAACAGGTGCCACCCCCCCAGCCTTGGACAAGGCTGACTTATCTCATCCTACCACTTTCCACACTCTATTGTGTGTTTTCCCAGCTTCATTATTTGTGTCTCCGGCTGGACCATGAACTCTGTATAAGTTGGGGCCATATTTATCTTATTTACTATTGTACCCCTACCCCTAATTCTCTATGAGGGCCTCTAAGAACTTGTTACACATCAGGAAAATGACTCAAGCAAACAGCATTTCATTGATGGCTTTGTTTGTGACTTTCAGCCCAGTTATTTCAAATTCCTAACTTTGGAGATGCGCATGTCTGGCTCCTGAACAGTCTTATTTCGCCATGTCTTCAGTGTGCTCAAGCAGAAAGCAAGCGCCTAGCTAGAGTGAGCAGAAATCTCCATTTGCCCATGACGATCCCAGTCTGTATCCAGTAGAAGTGTTACTAGCTTCCCCTTGAATTTTCAAACAGACCTCAGATTGGAAGAGACATTTTAAGGTTGCCATATGCATAGTTCAAGCGCATTCCTCATACATTGACAAGCTTCAACCTTTCCACCATGAGCAGTCAGATGGGGGAAATTAATTAAAGAATTAGTGTCCTTTAAATTCATTCATTTTCTAGGGCACCCGAGCAGCCTTCTGAGGGGTCATTTGCACTTGTCTTTTGGTATACTCCAACTATAAACTCATTTTCAAACTCTTTGTCAAATGCCTTGAATGTTTCTAAGAACATAGAATAAAATAAAGAAACACTTATAAGGTCATAATATACTGATCTAATCTACATATATGCAAGAGACTCCAGAATTGTCTTAATACTCAGATCCTCTTACTTTCCTTTGATGCAGAACCCAGGAGATATTTGGTTTTTTGTTTTGTGTATGTGAGTTTTGTTGCCGTTACTATGGTTTTGGGAGATTTTCCCTTTGTTTTAGCTCCGCTTTGTCCTACGCAATCCACCCCAACCTCCACCCAACCCCCATAGACCGCAATTGAGGAAAAATCTTTTAAAACAATTATCAAGATTGGCTGTCTACTGTGATCAAATTCATTAGATAATAGCTAAACTCTACATTTCACTCGGTGCACAATGTTTTGCTTTTTTCTCTCTCCTTTTCTTTCTCCAGTATTCACATGGAAATAATGCCATGGTTGTCTAGGGGTAAATTTGAGGTGCTCTCCCAGGACCTGGCATATTTCAGTGAGCACAGGCAGAGGGCGGATAGGTATCTCTGGCAGCAAGAGAGATGGGAAAGGAAGGGACAGTAACTCCTTTAAAAAAAATCTTTTTTATTTTTTTAACAAATATCACTATTAGTGATTATTTTAAGGAATGTCTGTAAAAAAACTTGGAAATACTGAAAAAGTGTAACGAGCATTCTTTTTGTAAATAAATGCATACATAATACTATAGTCTATGTACTCTAGGATCATAGCTAGCAAATACGTTTGTATTCTAAATTTCACATTATGCTAAGAGTAATTTCCAATGGTGTTGAATATTATTTCAGAATAGTGTTTTACAATAGAGAGTTTGCATCAGCTTTCATTGGAGATTTTTGTCCAAATTCAGACTCCCAAGTCCAGCACTAGAATTAGAAAATCAGAAGGAGGATGTGTGGGACAGGAGTTGAGGGACACAAAGAGGTATGTATTTTCAAAGATCATCTTGGGTAATTTTCATGTATAACTCATTTCCTCATTTTAAGAACCACTTCTAGAAGCCATGCCTAATAACAACATAATATTCCATGGATGGTATAGAGAATTTAACCAATCCTCTACTGCTAGATAGTCAGGTTGTTGCATTTACTAGGCCCCAGGATTTGGGGATCTTTAAAGTTACTGATTTATTCTACTCCAGAAGGTTGCAATATTTTAAACAGTGTATGGGAATGCCCATCTCATGAACTTCTTTATACTTTTAAAATATGAAAAATCTTGGTCAATCCAATAAATGAATAACAGTTTTTTGACTATATACATATATCAATTTATATTGCTTCGTTTTCTAATAGGTCATAGAAATTCCATGTGTTTATTGGCCATTAATGTTCTTTCATCCTTTCATTCTATTGAGGAGTTCATTTTTGTTCTCAGTATTTATAAGCTCTCTATGTTTGTTGGAGATGTTAGCATTCATTTGTCACACATTTTTCTGACATGTACTGTTCTTTTTTTTATTTTAATTAAATTTTTGTCATCTTGTTTTGATGCGAAGTATAGATTACATGCAATCTTGTATGACACTACTATCTTCATTTTGAATTCCTTATGAACATCCTCTTCTTGTAAGAATCGGTTAAATACTCTTTTCCCCCCTCCTTTCTTCTATAGATTAATATAATAATCCATTTGGAATCTATTTTCATGTATAACTTGAAGTAGGATATCTTGATTATTTTTTCCAAATGGTTTATCAACTTTTCCAGCAGCACTTTAATAAATAATTCATTTCGACCCCTCTAATTTAAAATGTCACAATTAATATAACAGGATCTTTAGATATAAAAGCGTCTTTTTCATTGATTTCTCTTCTGTTCCATTGTAACTTCATCCTGTATTTTAGTATTAAAAATGTACCTCTTCCCTCATTAGTTTTGTTACTCCAAATTTTCTCTGGTAGAATCACTTTTTCAAGTTTCAAATATATTTTGATTCCAATTTCAATTGGAATTGCATTAAATTTATAAGAAATTTAAAGAGACATTACATCTTTCAATAACTGGGTATTTCTATGAAGGAAAATATTATAAGTTTTCGTTTAATCAAATTGTGTTTTACGCCATTAAGTAGAGTTTTTATTTTACTCACATAGGTACTAAATAATTTTATTAAATTTATTGAAATATGTCTTATATTTTGTCTGTTGTCATTAAGTTTATTTTATTCAATAGAGTTTTAAACTGAAGAATATAGAAACAGTTGATTTTGTATATTTATTTTGTAACTCACCGCTTTTCTAAATTATTATTAATTCTAATACTTTTCCATCAATTCACTTATGCTTTATAGTTGCAAACTGTATCATCTATAAACAACCATTTATCTCCTTCTTCCCAAACTTCATACTTCTTATGACTTTTTCTTGTCTTTTTGCAATGACTAAACATTTTGTAAAAATCATGAGTAATAGTGGTAATGGGATGCATACTTTTCTGAACTTTAATCTCCGTGGTATTTTGCCATAAGCATGAGATTAGTTTATTAGTTTGGTTTGTGATAGCTATGATATTTTAAAAATCAGGTTAAGGAAATCTTCCTTATCATACTGACGAAATTGTTATATGCAGGATCCTGGAACTGCATTTATTTTGTAACTTTACTTTGAACTTCTTTTAGAATCATAGAAAGTCAAAATGTAGTACAAAGAATTTCCATATATCCCTCTCCCACCCTCCTTCAATGTAAACATGTTCTATAACCACAGTACATTTATCAGAACCGGGAAATTAACATTGGACAATGCCATTGGCTAAAGATCTATTCAAATTTCACCGGCTTGCTTTTTTTTCTTTTTTTTCACTAATGTCTTTGTTGTCTGATCCTATTCAAAATCACGATCCCACATCACATTAGTTCAGGCAGTCTGTAATAGTTTCTCAATCTTTCTTGACCATGACATCATTGAAGAGTATCGATCAGTTATTTTGCCAAATGTTGTTTCATTTGAGTTTGTCTAGTATTTCCACATGATTGAGATTACGTATGTTTGGTAAGAATAACACAGAAAGGATGCAGTGTCCTGCTCCATGCATCATATCACTCGCATTACAGGGCTCATGAGGGTTAAGGTCACTTCTGCCCGGTTTTCTCCACTGGAAACTATGTTTTCCTCTGTAGCTAACAAATAAGTTGGGGGAGGTAGTATGAGGCTGCACATCCTGTTTTCCTCCAACTTTCACCCACTGATTTTAGCATCAATTAGCAATTCTTGACTAAGAATATTTTTTATTAGAAACGGATTTTGAACTTTACCAAATGCCTCTTGGAGATTGCTCAAGATAATCATATGCTTTGTCAAGTTTAAAATATGTTGCCATTGAAATTTGTATTAGAACTGCGTTACATTTATAAGAAGCCATCCTGTTAAATTGTGGTTTTGAGTAATAGATTTCTTCACTTTAAATTATTCTTTAAAGAAACTCTGCTAGTTATTTTCCCTTTAATATACTGTTGCATCTAATTCACTAGCATTCAATATAGGGCTTTTGCATCTGGAACTACTAGTCAGATTGATCTGTGGATTTTTTTTTTGACTACTAAATGCTTCTTTCTCAGTGAGCCAAAAGCTTGAAAACTGGGAAAGACTATGATACTGCAGGGTGTGTGTGAAGATTTTTCAAGAGCTCCTCAGATAAGGATAGTTTTTAACAGAATCAATTGCCACATTTTTAACTTCTTTATGATATTTTCCCTAAAACTCATCCGGGAATGGGCCTGGGGTCAAGGCCAACCTTCTGCCTAACTCCTTTCCCAACTCCCTTTCACAATTGCTCTTCTCTCACTTTGCATAAGAAAGACAGAGCTCTCACCCATCTGGAATCTTGCTAGTTGCATTGCCTCAAGGAATAGAAATCTCTAAGGAGATTCAACTCTCTCATCTCTAAGTAAGATTCAAAACATTGCTGTAGGTGTTGAGAAAATTAATAATGCTCATGACTGAGTAACAAATTCCCATGTGCGTCAGGTGGCTTCCAAGTCTTTGCTTTCAACAAAATTGAAAGAGGACCTAATGTAATTATTGATGTTAGATCGTTAAAAATATAACTTGGAAAGAGTTCAAAGAATTAAATGACATTTCCACAACAAAACTCCTTCCATTCCCATTACTGTTTACGTGAACCAAGTTTCTCAGAGATCACAACTGTTACAAAAGAAAATTGAGAATAGAATTTATAGTTAACACATCACATTCTAATGACAAGTATTTCTCATCCAGACATGTGAACTCATAATTCCATCTATCTGCTTAAGAAAGGCAGCTTCAATAAGATATTGTTTTTTTTTTTAAAGATTTTTTTTTTTTTCCTTTTTCTCCCCAAAGCCCCCCGGTACATAGTTGTGTATTCTTCGTTGTGGGTTCCTCTAGTTGTGGCATGTGGGACGCCGCCTCAGCGTGGTCTGACGAGCAGTGCCATGTCCGCGCCCAGGATTCGAACCGACGAAACACTGGGCCGCCTGCAGCGGAGCGCGCGAACTTAACCACTCGGCCACGGGGAAGATATTGTTTTTTATATTTAATAATTATCAAGATGTATATTGTTTATCTTTGTGATCATTTGTCTACTATTATTTGGATCATAGAAATTTTTTACATTTAAAACAACATTTTTCCAATTAAAAATAATAGACTTTTTCTTGCAATGATATATGATAGGTGAGGAATAAAGACTTTCAAACATAAAAAATAGTTATTATAATAAAATATATGAGGAAGTGGAACAGAAATGCACAATTAGAGAGAAAAAAGAAAAATGCAGAAATTTAAAATGAGTCATTTTCCTTTATTTTTAAACGATTGATAATGGTTATCAAGTTGCTATGGTATTTTATTGGATAATGTTAAAGGTAATTGTTTTAAAATTAGAATATTTATAATATTCCAGAAATTACATTTTTTTAAATGATTTAAAACTTAATGAAAATCATCTAACTAGATGTCAACTTTGAAATGCAGAGGAATATATAGCCATATATATTATATAATTCTTTTATGGGTACACAAGTAACAATTTGGTAATCATTGAAAACTATCTCCACTGTGAAGATTCAAATTTGTTCTAATGTGGAATACTCTACCAGTTTACTAGAAATTCTAATCAAACGGGTTGTTTGCAAAGATTATTTACTTGAATGTACTAAGCCACCTATTCAGAGAAAATTGTTTATCTATAGCCCACACCGCAGCCTAATTCTAACTGTCTGAACTATTGCAGAGGCTGCCTGTGTATAAACCAGGGCTCAAATAGTGTAAGCTATATTTAACACATGTTATTATGTGGCTACCAACTCTGATTTCTGTAGAAAAAATTACGTTTCTCAATTACAAGGTATTGGGTAACCCCAGCTGATGAGCAGGAACCTGAGAGGGTTAGTTCGCATTTTATAGTGGAAGGCAATTTTCATGACTTAAATATCGATTTGTGTTATGAATTTTAAATCACTGATAAGAAATCTTGGCCTTATTTTTTCCCCTATAGAGAGGAAGATATTGGCACTTCTAAAAAAACGTTTTTGTGGGGCCAGCCCAGTGGTGCAGCAGTTCAGTTCACAGGTTCCACTTCTGCAGCCTGGGGTTCGCCAGTTTGGATCCTGGGTGGGAACCTATGCACAGCTTGTCAAGCCATGCTGTGGCAGGTGTCCCACATATAAAGTAGAGGAAGATGGGCATAGATGTTAGCTCAGGACCAGTCTCCCTCAGCAAAAAGAGGAGGATTGGCGGCAGATGTTAGCTCAGGGCCTACTCTGCCTCCAAAAAAATATATATATTTTTGCAAAAACAAAATAGCAATATTAAAAACACACAAGGGACTTCTGGTTTCTGGTCCAGCATATAAAGATCTTGGAAGTCATAACTCCTAACCTCACAACAACAAAAAAGCTGAACAAAATGAAAACCAACAGCTCTTCTTTGATCCCTCACAGGACTGAGGTCACAGGACCAATTGCTGCCCTCAAACTTGGAAAATATACGGGGGAAGGTCGAGAATCACAGCTTACCTGGGCAGAGGCCAGGGAGCCCCTAGAGCTAGCACAGGAGTAGGCAAACTTAAACTGCAATTGACAAACTGCTGGAGGCTTGATGTGGACAAGCTGGAGAGTCAAAAACTCCAGGGAGGGGGCCAGTCTTAAGGGGATCTCCATATTGTCATGAATTGTACCTCCAGGAGCTCTACTGGGTTCCAGCAGCACAAATCGGAGAAAAATCCCCTCGTGTTTCTGGCAGGGGGTGGGGAAAAGTAGCCATTTCAAAATATGCCCGGAGTGTTCTGTTCTCCTTAATAAGACCTGCCTCAGGGCTTAAGTATTTTACTAGACCCGAATCCACTAAAGTTTCACCAGAGACTAACTGACCTGGGGAAGGGAAATACCCAACCCCAGCTCCCTCTAGACTTCCTGCCTCGCCCAAGGGAGACAAAAACTGAGAAGCACTCATGAGGGTCACAGTCTGCTGCCACAGGCTCAGTAAAATCCTGAGACCAAATCATAGGACTATAGAATTCTTCCCCTCCCCACATGCCTCACCACCACATCGATGGCTCCTGTATAATAGCAGAGGATTACAAGCGAAAGAACAGCCTATCTCAGGCCTGACCTAAGAAGTCTCTACGAAAAGTCAAAAACAATAGGGGAGAAAACAATGGACGACAATGGAGATTTTTGTCTCTGACATCTATAGCTACAGCGAACAAGAAATACGGCCTAACTAACAGTCAGATAAACATAAAACTTCACACTGTCTACCCCAGTTCTTTTCACCCAGTACATCATGTCCAACTTTCAACAAAAAAATCACAAGGCATGCTAAAAGATAAAATGTACAGTCTGAAGAGACAAAACAAGCATCAGAACCAGACTCAGACAGAACAGAATGGTGGAAATGTCAGACTGGGGAATTTAAAACAACTGTGACTAATATGCTAAGGGCTCTAAGGGAAAAGTGGACAGCATGCAAAAATACATGGGCAGAGAGATTAAAACGCTAAGAATGAATGATAAGGAAATGCTAGTAATCATAAACACTAACAGAAATGAAGAATGCCTTTGATGGATGCATCATAGACTACACACAGCCAAGGAAAGAATCAGTGAGCTTAAAGAGAGGTCAATGGAAACTTCCAGAGTTGAAATATAAAGAAGGAAAAAAAATGAAAAAGACAGAAGAGAATATCCAAGAACTGTGGGACAATTGTAAAAGGTGTAAAATATGTAGGCCAGGAATACCAAAGGGAGAAGAAAGGTCAGAGAACTCAAGCAAGATAAACGCCAAAACATCTGCACCCAGATATATCATATTTAAACTGCCAAGAATTAAAGGTAAAGAGAAAATCCTAAGAGAAGCCAGAGGGAAAAAGCACCTTACCTAGAGAGGAGCAAAGGTAAGAATTACATGGGACCTCTCTTCAGACACCATAGAAGCAAGAAGAGAGTGGAGTAAATATATAAAGTGTCAAAAGAAAAACTCATCAACCCCAAATTCTGTGTCAAGTTAAATTATCCTTCAAAAGTGAAGGAGAAATGAAGACTTTCTCAGACAACAAAAATGGACCAAATTCATCATCAGTAGACCTGACTTGTAAGAAATGTTAAAGGAAGTTCTTCAGAGAGAAGGAAAATGATATAGGCCAGAAACTCAGACCTGCATGCAGAATGGAGAGCATTATACAAAGAACAAATGAAGACAAAAGAAAACCTTTTATTTTTCTTATTCTTAATTGAGCTAACAGATAACAGTTTACTCTAAATAATAGTAGCAATAATGTATTCAGTGATTATCGCTTAGGGAGAAGTGAAATGAGTGCCAGCAATAAGGAATGGATGGGAGGAATTTGAAATATTCTGTTATAAGGTACTTGTAGTATCTGTGAAGCTGTTATTTGAAAGTGGGGTATTAGTTGCAAATCTATGGCAACCACTTAAAAAATATATATATATATATAAAAGATATCCAAGGTCAGGAAAGAAAATGAAGCATACAAAGTAATTAAAAAACAGAGAAGGCAAAAAAAAAAAAAAAAAGAATGGAAGACAAAAAACAAATAAACAGGGCAACAAATAGAAAACAGTAACAAATATGGTAGATATGAATCAATCATATCAATAATCACTTTAAACATCAATGGTCTAAATAGATCAATTAAAACAGAGACTGCCACAGTGAACCAAAAGTGAATTGCAACTACATATTATCTACAAGAAACTCACTTTCAATATAAAGAGACATGTAGATTAAAAGCAAAGAATAGAGAAAGATATACCATGCTAACAATGATCAAAAGAAAGCTGGAGTAGACGTTTTTATTTCAGACTAAGTATACTTCAGAGCAAAGGAAATTATCTGGAATTAGAGGAGCATTATATTATGATAAAGGAGTCAATTCTCCAAGAAGGCATAATTCTTAATATATGTGCCCCTAACAACAAGCATCAAAGTACATAAGACAAAAAATGATAGAACTGTGAGGAGAAATAAAGGAATGCAAAATTACGGTTGGAGTCCGCAATACCCCTCTATCAGAAGGGGACAGATCCAGCAGGCAGGCAATCAGTAAGGACAGAGATGTACTCAACCGTACCATCAATCAACTGAATACAATTGACATCTGTTCACTATTTTATTCAACAACAGCAGAATGCACTTTTCTCAAGCTTACGTATGGCGTTCACCACGTACATATGACAGACCACATTACGCGCCATACAACACATCCTAACAAATTTAAAAGCATAGAAGTTATACTAAGTACGCCCTCAGACCACAGAAGAATTAATCCGGTAATCTATAATAGAACATGTGCTGGAAAATCCCCAAATACTTGGATATTAAAAAGTTCAGCAGTCTGCTTGAGAGCACACAGCTGATAGGAGCCTAGATTTACATCCATTCCTGTTTCATTCTGGAGCCCTTGCTCAGTGTTTTGCTATGTTCCTTCCTAATCCTTTGGAGACTTTTAGCTTATTGTAAAAACCTGAAAGGCTTTGCGATTACTCATATTTCTATTTTATTAGCTACAAGCAAAGGTGAGAAAATAAAAATCCCAAAGCTAAATTATTACAATTTATAGTCACATTCTCACAGTAGGTCTTCCTGGTTATTTCCTTCATCACACCTAACACTTTTGTGCCTTTTAAGATTTTATTTTTGTCTTATCTATCAATATTTATCATACAGTGTTTAGAATGTTATCACTCCACGGTATATGTTGGGAAAGCATCTGATGGGAGGGTGGCTGAGACCAGGAGGGCTGAGTGAGCAGATAAACTCAGTGAAACCTGCTCAGTAGGTGTGGTCCAGTTTTCTGCTTTAGTTTCCATGGGCCAGTCAACATATTAGCTAGAAAGCTTTTTGAAAAAAATAAAATAAAATAAAAACTTTACCAATTCCATGTCAAAAATTCCAGCTTTTAGCTTTGGGGAATATCTTTATTTATTGAGGGTTTGGATTTGCTTGAGAAAACACTTTCTGCTCTTCAGCTTACTTTAGCCAGCTTATGAGGGACAGTGGTTTTGCCAATGGAGGGAATGGAAGTTCCCAGCAAGTCACTCAGGACTTCCGGGTTTCCTCATCAGTCTTTGTGTGGTTTCCCTCTGAAAGATGCACACGAGGGACAAAGACTCTCCTCAGAGGTGGGAAAACCACCCCTCAAGGCTTGAGTTCCACTTACATCTAGGCTATTTAGAATGGATGCCCATGGCATAAACTTGTGAGCACATTTTAAGAATGTGCCTCTCAAGTCGCACATAAATACTTGGGGCTTGGCAAAATCAAATACTGAACACATTTTCCTTTGATTTTCTATACATGAGTATTTTGATAGAAATAAAATAATCTATGTGCTTTTGATTAAAAATAATTTATCTAAATGCTATGTGCAAGACAGACGTTAGGTCTGAGAAGACTATTTGGCCTTTTGGTCTATTAAACTTTTAAAATTTTCCTTTTTAAAAAAAATTTTGGTTGTTGAACCAAAAAGTTGGCCAAGGCTAAAAGGCTAAACATAACTCTAACTTCAAAGGGTGAATTATGTTTAAAACCCAGACACTTAAAAACATTTTCTCTCTTGTCTGAGTTGTAGCGTCCATGCTACTTTTTGTTATAACGTCAGATCCTGGACAGAGCGGCAGCCAGAGAGTCTGATCAGCCCCGGGTGTGGGATCGGAGGCTGGCTGTATCCTCTCTACTGAATTTCATTCATCTGCGGCTTTTGAGCAAAAGGTGAAGCCTGAGAACATGAACAAGAGGCCTAGAGCTGGGACAATTGTTTTCCTCCCTCAACATTGATGATAGATATTATTTCTTTTGCCTCCTAAACCTCAGCTAGCAGTGGTTGACTTTTAATAAAAATGCATGGTAGTTTTCATCAGAGAAGCGATTGACAAGGCTCCAGTCAACGTTTGTCTGGGAAGCTGCTTTGTGGTCCTTTTCCATTAGGCCCCCACAGCAGTTAAAATGTTAAGCTCCCTCTAGCTTCTGAATTGGTTGCCCCTCCTCCCAATTTGTAGCCTCTAAACTCTGCCTCAATGTTTATATCTCAGTTCAAATGGTACTTCCTCCCGGAAACAGACTTAGTGCCTTCTCCCTCCCAGCTCTTCTTGGTGTATAGCCCCTTATAATAGTTATGTTTTCTCGTTGTAGTTGTTTATTTACCTTTCTCTCCTCTACAATGTAAGGTCCTTGAAGCAGGGATTTACTTTTCCCTCCTGTGTCCCCAAGGCCTGTCAACGTATTTGGCATAAACATGTGAGCGATCTTTTACATACAGTAATAAATGAAAAAGTGAAATAAAGATTTACACCTTCCACAGCTCATTGTTTTCTTCACAAAAGATCTCAGGTGTGACCACCTCATCTCCTAATACATTTCCTGTTAAATGGTACCACGGAACGCATCCCTTATCCACTGAACAATATTTATTGAGCACCTCCTCTGTGCCCAACTCCCCGCCAGGTGCTGGTGATGCTGTGCTGGAAAAGATGGGTGCGACCCTGACGTCAAAGACCACGGTCTTGGCCATATCTGCCTGGGAAACTCTATGGCGTGTGGAATTCCTACGATAAAAATGTCTCTTGTAACTTTCTTTTTCTCATTCTATGACGGTTCAATTATAGTTTTTTTTGTTATTCCTGACATAAGATGAACACTCTCTCCATTTTCCTGGCACATGCCTAGCATCGATATTTTCATGGCAATAATGAGCACTCACCATCTGAGGAAAAATGGAAGAGGTTTTTAGCTGGCCATCAGCTAGGGAATCTCTGCCAGTGGTTTTTTACTTTGCTGGCTCAGAATTGCCTCTTTCTTCCCTGAAACCACAGATCATCCTCTTGTAGAGCTGCTCTGAGCCATTTGGAGGAGGAAAGAGGAAAGAGTCTGTGAGAGCGAATACCAGCTCCTCAAATGATGCCTAGTTCCATTTCAATCAGCTGGTGAGGCCGGTGAGGCACATAACAGTGGTGCAGAGAGCGCTAAGGAGGAGGCGTCTGGCTCTTGGACGTTGCAACAAGTTATGGATGGAAAGTTTCCTCCTGTCTGGGAATTTTAACTAAAGCCTCCAGCTTAGTCTAACGGCTTTTTAAGTACCACTGCATTCCAAAGGGAGGCACTAGATTAGATACCCACTTCTCCCCTGGCGGCTTGCTAAACAGCATCTAAACCGTCCTAAATCGCACTGGTAGTCTGTAAAAGAGAGCAGTAAGGTTTCAACAGAGGGGAGGAGAAGGCTTTTCTTTCAAGAGAACCCAGAGAGCACTGTGATATTTTGCTTCTCCTCTTGCTTCCTCCATTTTTAATCCAAGCAGTGGGGCTCTTGGAGGTAGACTTGTCGCTATTGGTTGGTCTGTGAGGGGAAGGTTCATATCTCTCTGCAGGCTGGATGCTCACTGAGCTCAGATGTCTGCAGGTCTCCAGCCAGAGTAAAGAGACTGGTGGTACATGTGAGGATAAAGTTTGAACTCTCCCTCTTCTAAACAGAAGCTGGATCAGAAAGGGGCTGCACCATTCACAGAAGCAGGGAACAGGCGCATGGGCAGCCTGCACTTCAGAGCTTGGTGGGGCGAGGATATGTGAGATTTCTCCTGGACAGAGTGGGTTTAGGCTCAAGTCATCTTGAAAAATGCTCACTGCTGTCTGCCACAACAAGGGGAATAAAAACAGGGATGCCCTGAAGCGGGCATGGCTTCAGAAGTTACTGGCAGTTAAGTCTGTATCAGGTTGGGGAAAGAGTAGCTCAGAGAAACCCACCAATAAATGCCTTTAAAAGATGATGTCACCAACACGATGGGCATTGAAGGGCTGAGGGAGGAATTCTGATAGCACCTGGTAAAAGTGAAGTCCTCCGACCCATTTGCTCTGACTACCCACCTCCTCTCTCCCTTTCTCAACCTTGGGAGAGCCAGAGGGTAGTGATGGAGCTTAGGAAAGCAAAAGGATAGACTGTGTCTCCCCTCCCGACTGCAGGTAAAGAGAATCTCAAGTCAAGCCTGAATTATGGAGAGGGATGAACTTTAAACTGAATCTAAGATTAATTTACAAAAGTTTAGTTTGTACTGGATTTTATAAACCCTGAAAGTAACTAAAGAGTGTCAGTACCTTTTTGCAATGCTGCCAAATTGGTGTGGAAGGGACATTGACAAGGGGGATTTTAAGGCAGTGACGGAAAAGAAATGAAGCCATTTCCAGCTTTTACATCGCTGTGCTCAGCCCTTTCAATAGCCATGCAAATGACTCAAGCCTGGACTTCAAGCTTGATTCTGGATCATTCCTCAGATAGCGGAGGACTAAGGGGACCACGTGCAGTGTCTGGCCTATGAGGGTAAATTGTGTGGCATAGCAGACACTGTGGGTGACCCACTCATGTCCCCATGGCACTTATCTCACCCAACCAAAGCTTCTCACCTCCATCTCCAAAAGGTGTTTGTTTTTCTGGGGAACGTCAATACCACTGATACCAGTAGAAGTTCCAAACAACACAACGTAAAAGATTCATGGTCAAAAATGTGCCGTGATCCTGGTGAAACTCTCAGGTTTCATTATAGTCCAATGTCTCAGAATTTTTCCATAGATCGCGGAGTATTGTGAATCTGTAAGAGAAGGATAAGTATATGGTGTTTCCCAAACTTATTTGGCCTAAAAACCTTTTGTTTTCCCCCAGAAAGCATCCAAAGTGACCAGGATTCCATGGAGCCTACCTTGGGAATACGGGTAGGGGAGAAAGATTCTTGCCAGGAAGCCATTGGGTACTCCTTCCCTCCTTTCTGGGGGCTGCCCTTATTCAGCTAAAACTATTTTCTGCCTAGTAGTATTGCAGTCATTTTAAAGAGGAACAAGCCATAAGATGTTGACTCAAGTCCTCAAGTCACAGGTTAGTTGCAAAAGAAGTCATAGAACCCCATCCTTGGACTCTTTCCCCTCAATCTTGCTACCTGATTAAAGCTTAAGAGTTTTCAACATATATGCCAGATCCTCAATTCTGCCAGTGAGTTTATATCTTTGCAAAAGTAAAGATGCGTAGCTGGGTGAGTTTGTAGGTGTGATATAAGCCTTAAGTTCCAATATCATGTGCTGCCTTAATATCTGGTCAGACAAGGAGGGCTCATCTGGCCTACTTGCAAATTCCCATCCCCACTTGGCTCCCATGGATAAGGTCCTCTAACCAAACTGTGTTCCTCGGCAAAGGGGTCATGCGCAGTTCCTACTTGACCCTAAGAAGTAGGTTTCGGTTCCTGCCAACCCACAGAATTATCAAACAAGTCAATCACATCCTTCTCTGGGAGCCAGGGGCACAGCACTCTGTTGCCGTGTGCAGTGTCCTCCTCCCCTTGACTGTGAGTCTAATAAACTGCTCTTGATGTCACCTGTGCAGCGTCAGGTGTCCTGTGTTTTCCCATCCCCATAGCTCTAGGGTGAGAATTTCTCCACCATCAACAAGGTGAACAGTAGGTGATTAAAATACTGGTTTATACAAAGTTCAGCCAATATTTGAACTTGTGAATTAGAAGGCATGTCAGTGACATACAGAATCATAAAAAAAATTTGTTTCTAGGACTTAGAATAAATCCATGGCTGGTTGTCATCATCGGCTGGCTTTAGCACCATAGACTAGAGGGCACTGGGCAGATCTGTCCCAACCAGAATGATGTTAGTGACTAAAATGATTTAAAATACGTGTTTTGAAGTCAGACTGAATGGCATTGAAATCGCAGCTGTCACTTAATAGGTGTATGGACTTTGACAAGTTATTTAAATGCTCTCAGTCTCACTTTCACCAACTGTACAATGGGAAAGATCATAAGACCCACATCACAGAGTTACTAGGAAGAATAAATGATGCCAGGTAAAGCACCTCACAAGGATGGAGGACATGGTAAGGGCCCAACAAGTGTCAGCTACAAAACAAGTGTTTAAACTACAAAAAAGTTTCTTATAGAGAAGTAAATATCTCTGCAAGAAGTAACCATGACACCATCATTTGTTTTAACCCAACATGTGAATTGACTCATCAAAGCCTGCAGGTATATTTGGAACACTTGATAAACGTGAAGTTTTTCAGTTGGTGAAGGGAGAGACAGATAAAGAGGAATCATATGTGTAGACGTGAAAACATAGTCCGCCTGGAGACATAGACATAGATGTAAATACAGACATAGATTCTGGGAAGAGTAAGTGGTTCCAGATGGGACCTTGAAGAGCTCTTATTCCTGGAGTCGTTGGAGGATAGTGATTTCACTGGAGTCTTCAAGGTGAAGAGGCTAGAAGAGTAGATTATTAGATCCTTGTTTGAAAGACAGCAGAGATTTAAGAAAGAGGATGAAAAAGTGTGCTAATAGCAAGAAGATCTTCACAAATCATGATAATAAAGAAGGGAGGTGGGGGAATAAAACGAATTAGAGAGAAATCCAGCTGAAGCTCTCTCAGGAAGTTCGGAGTACAGGCTCCAGAAGCAGAGGGTTGTGAAGGTAGAAAGGCAGATATAGCTTTGGTGGATTCTTTAGAATAGAAGCCACAGGGCTACTTGAGCATGTCAGGGGTTAAGGAGACTTCAAAACAGTGGAAAAATACAAAGCTGAGAAACAACACAAACACGAAAAGTAGGCAAAGTAGGAAAAAGAGTTTTCTTTTTCATTAAGAATCAGTACCTGATGAAAATGAACAGAATTTATTATTTTTTAAGAAAGAATAATATTCTCACTTCTGAGAGAGATAAAAGGGAAAGTGAAATCAGAAAGACAGAGGGAATACTATTTACTAAAACGATTGTGATTTAATGAGAAAGAATTAATGAAATTACTTCCAATTGTCCAAACATCCTTTCTATCTGAACAGCTCAGTTGCTCATCTCACAGCTCTCATCTCTGTCTAATATACAAGACTCCTGGACTGGCCACACAGCTCTCCATTAAATGATATTAATGATATTGTTAGGTAAATAGAACTAACGTTAAGATGGTCGTGAGAAATTTCTCTTTGTCTCTAATACAAAAGAGCCATGCGGGAAAAGCTATTCACATCACAAATAGTCACCTGTGGGAAAGACTCAACCCTCTACTTCTAAACTATTAATCTGCTCGGGTCTGTTTGATGTTAACGGCCTTCACAACAAAGGCAGGGCTATTTCACCATAGAGCCCATTTATCAGCTGTGTTTCCTATGACATATTCAGAATAAAACAATGGATTCCAACACGCTATTAGGTCACTGATATGCTGATTGTAATAAATGTTAAAAGTTTGCAATTCCTTCCGTTTCACTATTATATCAGCTTTTAGGTATTCATTTGTGGGGTTTTTTAAAAAATATGACACTCATAAAAAGAAATCATTTCTCACAGCAAGGGAAAATAAATCTAAAGTGAAAACAGTAATTTTGTAATGTTTTCCTAAGAATTTTGCTATTCTTTTTCTACAGATTAATTCATACCAGCTTTTATCTTGTGGTTAAGTACATATCTTGTTATTAAGTACAATCGAGCAAAGCCCGAAAGCATTACAAATATTAAGAATTTTGGAATCCCAACAGACTTCAAAACCTGGTAGATTAAATATGATTTGGTCATTGAATTTAGACTATTCCTTGAAAACTGTATGTTGTGAATTTAAAATCATGACATGAGGCTTTCAGCTCAAGGCCTGGGTAATGATATATTTTCTTAATAATTCGCAAAATGGTGACTAGGAGTCTTGGAGAAATTGATTTATTTTTCAGAACACAAAACATAGTCTGGACAGTAATTTGGCTATGACTGTTCCCTAATCTGAAAAATTGCTATATTTACCACACATTATATTCTCCTTCACTTCCTTTATCGTCTCAAGGATCCAGAGTTGGTAAGAGGTCATCTGTTTGATCGTTCCTTCACTCAGCAGACATCTATCAAACCTACTGAGTGCCAGGCACTGGAATAGGCGTTACCGATGCTCCCCTCACCCCAAACAAGCATGCTTATCCACCTGAGGTCATCACATTGAGTTAGGAAAGACAATTCAATGTGATTGACACACCATTAGCAACCCAGGAGAAGGAATGGTTAACCCTATGTAGACGAACCTAGGAAGATTGCATAGAGGGGACAGCATTTAAATTGGCTGGAGGAGAAATTCTCCAGTCAGAAAATAAGGGAAAAGGCATTCATTCCAAGCAGAGAAATGTGCATGTGTAGTGCCTGGAAGTTTGAAGAGCCGAGCATTTCAGAGGGGATGGAGCACAGGGTGCTTGGGAGGGAGAGGGAGGTGGGAGCAATGGAAAAGAAGGTGGTGGATAGATTGCAAATGATTTGCAACAGATTTCCACCCAAGGATTTTAAGCAAGGAAGTGACAAGATTAGATTTGTCTTTTGGAAAGATAATATTTGAAGGAAGTCGAAGTACAGACAAACATAGTAGCAAGTTGAAATAAGAAGGCAAAGAGGCGGTGGCGATGTTCTAGACAAAAGATGGAAAATACTGCTGAACTAAGACACTGGAGGGGGGCATGGAGAGGAGCGAATGTATTTGGTAGTTTCAGGAGGAAGACTTATAGCTCTTAATGAGTTATTAGATGTGAGGGCTGTTGCGGGGCTTATAATTTTGGCAGCTGTGAATATGAATGCTGTTAACTACAGAAATACTACAAGAAGAGTGGATTAGGGGAGAAGCAAAAGGTCAAAGTGGGGAGAGTTTTATTGGCCTTGCTCAGATTCAGGTGATAAACTGAGTCTCAGATGATAACCACTTGTGTCCGGTGAATATGTGCAATGAAGAAGAGGATCCAAGAATAGAAAGGAGCTATGGATGTAGACTTAGGGGTCAATGGTATATTCAGACCACAGGCCCCAAAATGGTGTGTACATGCCAATCCAAGCTGATACAGTGAATGAGGTCACCCATAAAGAATACATCATGCTTAAGGAAGATAGGACCAAGGAAAGAACTCTAGTTCTAAACTCCAAAATTTAGGCCATCTGGTTTACAACCATGAGTTAGACTTTTTGAACAATTAAAATTCAATGGTCTAAACCATTGTCCAGACACCATTCCTTAGGCAATCACTGATGTTTGATACTATTATTATTAAAATGGATGTCACTGATACTAGTGAAATATGAAATATGATCTTTCATAGGTTCATTAAAGATGACCTAATTATCTTCTTTTTATAACAGCCACATTCTTAACATCTGTCATTTCCAAATTATTTGTTACAGACAGAAACAGTAAAATCTAGCAAAATGGACATATATATATAGAGTTAACTCAGCTATATAGCGTTAAATCAGATTTAATGTTAATCTGATTTAATGTTTATATCCATCAAGAGTTGTCTCTACCAAGACCTTTCAACCTTTGTGTTTTTAATCCAAAGAGAATGGGTTTAGCACCATCAGGTAACTCTGAGTTCACATTTGCCTCAATATTTCTAGTTTCGTTTATCCAGTCAGAATGACTCATGCTATTGACAGGATCTTTTCATTGCAAATGTGTGTAGGCACTGTAGCAATGTCATTCTGACACGGTGTGCTGAGAATGACCCGTAGCCGAATTCCCAAATGTATCTGAGAACGGAACGTGGAAAGCCTTTCAGCACCATTCTTTGGTTAGACTTGCGCAAAACTAGAACTATCTCAGGTCTCCACAGTCAGTTGCGCTGCAATTTCCATTAACTGTGCCATTTTTTGGATGATTTTATTGCTATGACCCTAAACAGAAAATGGAACAGATTTTATTTCACTCCTCTTCTCTCTTTGCCCCACAGTGCGGTACGAGTTCATGCCGTTATATCCCCAAGCACACGGCCTAGGCAGATGTATATATGAGCCGTCACATAAAACCCCTGCACATTTACGCAGAGTATTTGGATAACATACACACATAATAAAGCTTTCCATAGATACTTTCTCATTCTATGTTCTCACTTCTAAGTGAAATGCAAATCAATGTGAGAGATCACTAGAATGTTTCGCCCAGATGACATTGTTGTCATATGTACCATACCATAATTCACACATTAATATGTAAAAATGACATTTTTTTAATAAAGTGTGTCACTTTAATTTAGAGCCGAAGGAGAAGACATAGGAAAATATTTTCCAATTCATTAGGCCACGGGCCCAAAGAAATAAATCCTTCTGATGAATCCTGTCATCACATTGTAATTCCAACACTTCAATATTCTGAAAGTAACCAGATTCATGCCACCCTCTACTTCACTATTTCAGTCTAAAATGTTTCCAGAAAGTTCCCCAAGCGCTAGCTGTGAAATTACATTGTGTGCTAATGGGAGTCTCCAGGCAGGGGGTAAAAGAGGGTGTTTTTGCAGTGTGTAACTGATTTCAGATAAGCGGTGAGCTCATGTATGAGGAAAATGACTTGTTTCCTTTTCACATTTTACATAGCAAAGCAGCCAAGGTAATTTTACAAGCAAGGATTTTGCTGTAGCTGTTGTCATTGCGGTTGTGCATAAGCAAAAGTCCACTACTTCAGCCCGGAAATCTTTTTTGAAGGCACTTATTTATTGTCTTTGGAGGGGTTCTCCTCCCTTGTGGTGCCAGCTGGCAGAGGTTTTTAAGGAAACTGTTGATCCAGTTTCCATCTCAAGAAAAAGAAATGGATTGGTCAGTTGGCTGACATTGTTCTTCTGTTTGGATTCCTCAGCCCTTCTGATTATACCTGTTTCTGGCCAGCAAAATGCCGTAAGAGGCTTTTGGGATTTTTCTTCTAGGCACTGGTCTTTCAGAACCTGCCTACCAACTATCTTCAAAAGACAGAGTCAGCTCCTTAAAACCAACAGGCCCCCAGTCCTGCCACATGTCAGAAAATGTTCACTATTGACTTTGAAATATGTTCTTTCAAACATCTTACAAATGTGGCGCCTGGTGAGAAGTAGAGTTCATTCTCTCTACTTTGGTTTGAGCTTTGGTTTCTAGAGAAAATCAAAGTCAGCGCAAACATACTTCCATTTCCTGAGCACTCTCCTACTTATTCCTCCTGAATACATTCAACAGTATTTATAGAACACCTACTGTGTGCTAGCGATTGGGATATATCTGTGAACAAAATGAATATCCTTGTCCTCAGATTCCGTGATGAAAGAATTTGAGAAATCCTGTGTTAAAACACCTAGAATTGTTTCTTCCCTGTGGAGACTTACCAAGCTGTTGATATGCTAACAGGCATTGTATGTATCTAAGAGGGGAAGAAAAATCTGTAGCTTTTCCCACGTTTATTTCATCAAGGGCCTTTTTGTTTTAATGGGGAGCATCAATCAGGGTTAGTTTTTTGGAACATATTGCTCCGTGTCGATAATGGTTTTCATCCCTATATATTCCTGGGTCCTTACCATGTTCATTTATTGATTATTCTACATTTACTGTTATATAAGAGGCCTAATTTGTTATGGGCACTCTCTGAATTTTAAATAGCATCATATCGACTAAAATTGCCATTTACTTTTTCAATGCTTCAATAACATAAAAATAAAATAAAGTGATATTAAGGACCATCTTAATGTGTATGTGACACACTGTGCTGAGTACTTTCTGTGAATGGCCAGATTCGAATCTTAAAACAACCATATGACGCAGCAACTATCATTATCTTCATTTTTGAGGTAAGGAAAGTGCGACACAAATAAGTAACTTGCCCAAGGCCACACAACTATTGTAAAGTGGAGCTGAGATTCCCCCATAGGCAGGCTGCCTCCAGACCCAGGGTTCTGGCTCTGCCGGTGCAGAAAAGTTACCTTTCAAGTCATTGTATTCACTGTTTACTTGACATGATTGTCCAAGACTCCCCACCCTACCCCACCCCTCCAGTCAATTAAATTGTTCTCTTTTGCTCAATGAACAGTAGCTGTCTTTTAGGCAGGGCCCTTGTTACATTTGTTTTTCTCGCATTAAATTATAGAATACTTGTAAAGTGAAATTCTTGTGATTTTTCTAGCCACTGACTTATAACACTTTTGTGTTTATAAATTGTGTGTCTTACGTAGATTGTACTGTCCTAGACTTTCTCTATTCCGTTTGGTTTATTATATCTAAGAGAGTAGGGCGTGAAAGATGGTAGTGGCCATAGCAGAGGAAGCAGAGGGCACAGATGGTGGTAAAATTGTGTTTTTCTTCAAAGAAAAACAAGATAGTGATTGGAAATGGAATGAGTCCAGGTGGGAGAGGAGAATCCACTGGGGGACAAGAAGGGAAGAAGGATAGAGAAGGAAATGCTCCCTTGATGTGTGCCAAAATCTCCAGGAGAAAATGTGCTGCTGTACTTTCTCTGGAAGAGGGAAGGGAATGACCATGTGAAAAAATGATCACAGTGGTACCAAACATTTAAAACATTACATTTGGGTGATAGAATGGATGTGTGTGTATATAAAATAACAGTAATTTCACACAGATTGATAAATATATAAAAAGCCACAGTGAACAGTAACTGCTTTAAAGTGTTAAATTAAATAAGTTCCAATAGGTCTTTATCATAATGATTTTCAGTCAACATCACTCAAATATAATAGGATGGTGAAATACTCTACATCTCAGGTTATCAGTCCCATCAGCATTTCATCCCCACTCCTTGCCTCCCAAATCAAACATCTGTTGAATGTCTACTCTTCGTTGACTAGAAAAATATTTATTAAGGCCTGACTATACGCCAGCTGTACTGCCAATTGCTGTAAGATATACAAAGATGAACACACTAATGAGAACAATGTAAGAGGTATGCAGGGTACCGGTTAGGAAATAGTAGGAAATAAGGTTTGCTATGCAAGGTAGGGCTAAATAATCACAGGGTCTGAATGTAGGCTTAATGTGGAAAAACAGGGAGCATTGGCGTTTCTTGAACATGAGTGCGATCGTATGAATGCAGTGTTGAATGAAGGTTAATCTGGCAATGATGTGCAGGACAGAACTGGAACTGAACTCTGCAAGGTTTCTGGAATCATCTATAACTAAGATGATGAGGACCAGATCTAAGATGATGAAAGGGAGAGCAGAGAAAAGGGACAAATTCAGGATGTGTTCCATTTTTTAAAAATCCGACAACCAAATAAACCAAGAACAGAAATAGGATTCAGAGAATGACTTGCTAAGAGGGAAGACGGAAGGAATCAGTCAAAGAGCTGTCTAAACTTTAGCCTAAATGAGTAAGACAGGATGTGCCCAACAATCGAGACAGACAATTGGGAGAGAGTCACTTTGGAGAATGAGATGCTGAGTTCTGTTTTAATCGTGTGAGTTTAAAATAACATGTGACATTAAAGCTAACGAGCAGGTCAGGGAATTGCCAACACAGGCACGTAACCCGGGTGAGGGGACAACGATGAAAAATCTTAAATCTCACGCCATTGGACACAAGGTAAAGCAGAAGTGAAGTGTTTTTACCTTAATTTGAAAATTCTTTCCTTAAATCCACCCTTCCGTACTTCTTCTTGTCCCTTTTGCTTTTGCTTAGGTGAACGGGTGCTTCTCTGTTTAGTTTGCTCAAAGATTTTGCTCCCTAACCTCCCCTCCACCTCCTCACATTGTCTCCAGCTGCCGCCCTCACTGACCTTAGCCAATGACTGGGTCCTCACTGCTTTTTTTGGGCGCTTCTACAACCCCAGAAAATTAGACCACAGACATGGCACTCCCAAATATCCACACGCTCTTCTCTCCTTCCCAGCCTCCTTTATGTTTATTTAGGGCCCTGTGACCAGTTCTGGTAGGTGGACTGCGAGAACCAAGATGTGTCATTTCAGTCCAAGGCAGTGTGTCTCCTCCAAGCTTCTATTTCCCTCTCGTGACAAGCTCAGGGGCCATGTTCTTGAGATAACGTCGCTACAAGATGGAGGCAAGCCCACATGACCCACGTTGGACTTTGTGTATGCAAGGAATAAACGGTTGGCCTAAGCCACTGTAATTTAGGGGTGATCTGTTGCGGCCATTAGTGCTGTTTATGGCAAGTCCCATACCAACCTAGAGGATCCTGATGTTTGAGAACAAATGAGCTGTTTCTGAAGAGAAATTAACAGGACGTGAAGAGCAGGGCAAAGTCTTTATTAAGGAGACAAACTGTTACTGCCTATATCCCAAATTCTCCCCCTCAAAATCAGTATCTTCTTTGTCCCCCTACCCTCTAGTCACTAAGATTTGAAATACTTTATTAATAAGATGTTTTCTTAAGTAATGTTGCCTTTGGAACATGATGTGGGGCAATCTATACTGGAAATGCGGACCACCCCTAACTCACACACTGTTATTCCTCACCTTATAGTAAGAATCCACCAGACACTTATTATCGTATATTCTGCTGTGCTTAAGTGCTCTACAAACAACATGTGACAACAGTGAAGAAAGTTTACCTGTGAACATCATTTTGAGGATCTTATGTTGAACCGAAATGTATGTATACACTATAATTTACCAACAACTGTGGTTTCCTGCTCCATTACAGACACTGCACACTTCTCAGATAAAATTCAGCACTTCATTGTGTGGTGGACTTCTTTTACTTGAAGTATAATTTTCATTTTCTGGTGGGGAGTTATTGATAAAGACCTTTCTGTGTGTACGCGTGTTCTCCATAGAAACAGTTCTTTTTTAAGGAGAGTAAATATTAAGGATAGAGGAATCATTTAGAGGTTTGAAGCCAGAAATGTCTGCTTGGAGTTAATCGTATTTTCCTTCCCAATCCCCATGAATAGCTGAGGTTGCATAAGTGATACGCAGTGTGATTAAGGTTTACTGAGTACAAGGCATAAGATATTTACAAAGTTTTGGCATGAAACATGCTCTTTGCTAACACTCTATACTTTGTCCCACACAAATCTGGGGAAAAGGGCATCTGCGTCCTTGTTTTGTTTGTGGATAGACTGTTTTCTAGTCTGTGGAATTCCTGCTCAGTTAAACAAGCCCCCAAAGTCCAAAGATACACACACAAAAAGCTCAATTCTTTTCATATTTAAGATCGATCATAATACCGTCTCTCTACAATCACACTGGTAGAGCGGTTGAGTTGGTTTTTCAATTCTCAGAATAATCTAATAAAATCATCCTTGTGGTTTAGATGGTTGAAAAACCAGCCTTCAAGAAGACAACTGAAAACAAGGGTGACTCAAGAGACAGTTGGTTTAGTCTTCAAAGGTAAATATGGAAGATGCTCATGATTTTGGAAGCTGAGCAGTTTAGCAAGCTACAATGGTTGGATGGGGAAGGGGGCAGGCTGCCAGAAATATCATGGTCTTCCAGCAGCAATAAAGTGTTTGAAACACAAATTTTACTTTAAAGTGAAATGTTTTGTTGTAGGAGATGTCAAGAATTGTCAAAGTGGGCAAGGTTCAAATCTAACACAGTGGCAATTTAGTTTTTATTTAGTTAGAGAAAAAATAAGTAAAGACTTCTTTAAAAAGTTGGCACAAGGAGGAGTAAATGAAGTTTTACTCCCTAGTTTCTAAAAGAAAAGGCTTAGTCTCAAAACCACGTTATCTACTTGCCCTCTGGAGCTTTGCTGTTCTATAGAGTGGCAATCTGGCCCACTGTGTGTCGCCATCTTTCAGCTGTCTTGCATAGCTCTCCAAAGCCTACTAATGGGCCCCCCTTAGCTCCTGAGCTAATGTTCATGCGGACAAATGGGATTTGGCTCAGGATAAAAACCCACAGAAAATGGTGGGGTGGTGTGGAGGAGGGATGAAGACAGAGAAGCTAACGTTTGAGACTCAGTATGTGCCAAGAAATTACTAAGTACTACATAAATCTTAGCTCCTTACTCCTCAAAATAGTCCCTAAGAAACTACTATTATGGTTGTTCCCCTTTTACTGATGATGATCTGAGACTTTGGGGGTTAATTAACTTACTCTTTAAGTAGCGGTGATAGGATGTGAACCAGACTCATCAGTCTTCAGGCTTGTTCTCTTCCCATCACGTTGCTTCCCTGGGCACACATTTCTAAGCACAGCTTCTGGGCAGTTGCATGCTAGTTTCCCACATCTTCCATTCCTCCAACCACCTACAGACACACACACACACACACGCACACACGCACACACACACACAATTTCTGAAAGACTCAAAGACTCAGAATCCAGGCAAAGGTAAATCTCTGGTGCCTGGGTACCTTCTGTAGACCTGTGTGTTTCCATGATTTCTTACTCATTTGAGATGTGCCTTAATTTTGGTATTCCCAAGTCTTGGACCCTGCCAGAAATCTAAGTACTAACTGGGACCAGCCACCCGGCTATGACTCCTGTCGCCTTTCCTTCACCTGCAATCCATCCTTGTACCTGAACCACTAGTAAGAGTCATGCCTGATGGAATGACTTTCCAAGAACATCTACTACCCTCACTTGCCTGTGTAATTGTACCCTTGCTTGAGATTTCCCCCTTCCCGTGTCCATCTGCCAAACTGGACTCCCAGATATTGATAATGACCAGATTTCATGGGCTTAAAGGCGAGCCCACAAAGTTGTCCTCACCAGAATCCACCTCTGCAGGTAGGATAATTCCCCTCAAGTCCACTCACAGCCTGAACAATAGGTTCCCACTCAGGTCTGTCTCCCTTCTACCTGTGGTTTTCTCAGCATGCCTCCCCATTGAGCTCACCACCATGTCTTGTCAACCCAAGGATACCAACAAATACTACCCAGGAACAAGCATGGAAGTGTTTATGTGTTTTCAGTGATTAAAAAAAAAAAAAGGTATAAGGGTGTGGTTTGTATCCCAGGAAAATCCAGCATTTCCTCCATTTAGAAGTATTGGAAAGTATACGGAAACAGGATGACTTTTATTTATTTAAGCAAGATGGCCACCAACAATTCCTCCCATGCCTCTCCTCCTAGTAAGCGGAGTAGTCTATTTCCTCTCCCCTCGAATTTAGACCGGCCTTTTGATGTGCTTTGACCAACAGGCAGTGTGCTAGTTTGGGGCCTTGCTTTTAAGAGGACTGGTAGGTTCCTCTTGGAACACTGAACCACAGAATAGGAGGGGCAACTACTCTAATAGAGAGAGAAATGGAGAGAGAGAGAGAGACTCAGCCAGCCCCCAGCTGTCACAGTCACCCCAGATCAGGTGCCTGACATATGAATGAAACCATCTCGGACCTTCTGACCTCAGCTGAGCTCCTAACTGAGTTTGACGTGATGCCCAGCTCATACCATGGGGAACAGAACAACCACCCAGCTGAGCTCTACCAACCTATGGAATGATGATAAGTGCTAAATCATTGTTGCTTTAAGGTACTAAGTGCTGGGGTGGCTTGTATACAAAAATATATACCTGAGGCAAGTGCATACCATGTGCCTTCCACCCTGCCCACTCTTAAGATATATTTATTTCGATAAATACTGTCAAAGACATTGACTCCCCTTGTTGATTGCAAGGGTTCAAGAGAAAATACCACTGGGGGAAGATCTCCTGAATTCTCTGATGAACAACCCCCACCCCCATCCTTGGAGCAGTGTCAGGGCAGCAGCTGAGATAGATGACCAATGGTCAGGCCCGGCCATGTGCTTCCTTATGGAAGTGCCTTCTGGGAATGGGGAGAGGTGACTTTCAATTCAGCTCCTGACGGAATACGGCTCACTCAAGAGTGGGTTCAAGAGCAAGGCTACCTCTACATTCTGTCTGAAGTGACATCGTGTATAAGCAAGGTACTTCTCATAACCAGTTGTTTGCCTTCAAATATTTATAAAAACTCTGCAATAGCCTGGTAGGACGGGGCTTGGCAGTAACTCTAACTGGTGGTTAATATTCCTCATTCTAAACCACATGGATTAGGCTATAGATTTCAACAAAAAGGACAAATACTTCCCTGGGACATTCTTTTAAAAAAAATCTCCAAGTAAGATAATTGCATTTATTTTCAGAGAGAATAACCATAGTCATGTTTTATAGTGTCTTTCTGTTTGTGGAAGGTCTTCATTAAAAGGCATATTTACTCTACTCTCTTTTGAACTAGCAAAAGACCTTCCATGGGTGCATCAAGGAAGCCTTTGGGTAGCTCTTTCAGGCCCCCAGGAAGCGCTGGGCTATATTGCTAAGTCACTATTCTGTATTTGATGGTTTGATGGCCTAGAGATCAAGTCCCTACAGGTAGACAGCTGTTAAGTATCCCTGAGCTCCTCTGGCTCCTGGAAATAAACCGAAGATGAAGCTGTTTGCAGCTGCAGTTGACAGAGCTGCCATCTGCTTAGCTCCCTGGAAGCTCTGAGCCAAGGACGTTGTGTCTAACTGCTTCAGAGCAGAGCGGGCAGTTTCCTGTAGGGAGCTGGCTCGAAGGTCACCTCTTCCCATCTCCAGAAGGCATTTCCAGATAAAAGTACGTGACAGCCCTGGCCCTTTGTCATCCATCTCAGTCACTGTCTTGAAACTACTCCCAGGACAAGGGGGAATCAGAGAACTCAAGAGACCTTCTCTTTGGCACTTTGGCAGTGTGATCACTTACCCCTACATGAAACTCTTTCTCCCTCGAAATCTGCCCATTGTGTGTCCTTCTCTTTGGCCTCCTCCCTTTGGGCAACCACCTCTCACAGCAATACTTCCTTGTCTAACTCTCAAACGTAGTACCACCACATGAAGTCTTCCACTCTGCTCTTCGTTTTCTGAATTCTCATTGTCTGGGGTATCCTTTTCATCCCTCCACACTCCATCTACAGCCCTAGCAAACACACGCATATTTCAGTACCACATCTCCAAATGCCAACTGCATGTCTCCTACTAGACTTCCTAGTTTTCCCAAATCAGCATTTCTAAAGCAAAATCAATCATATTTCTACCCAAACAAATTTCCCTACCTGCTGACTCAATTTTTTGAGTTTTGACCTTAGACAGTCTATGGCCTATTGACCTTCTCACTTCCCAAACCCAGTACTACCATAGACTAAAAGCTTCATCATCTAAAACCTTGACACTTGCAATAGTTTTCTGGTTCTTCTTCCTGTCTCTATTGTTTTGCTCTTCTAAGACACTCTATACACTGCTCCCTTGAGGAATCTTTCTAAGACAATTCTCTCCACTGTATACCTCTGTTCAAAAATCTCTAAATGTTCCTCATGTTCACTATAAATGGCTTCTGATGGACATTCAATGTGTTTTACAACATAGCTCCAACCTACCCATCTGGCCTCATCTCAAGCCCATGTCTAGTATTAATACGGATACTGACTGAACCATTGTGTTGAGCAATCCCAGAGGGTACTATTGATATGAGCCACAGGGTGAATATTACTTCCTGGTGTTGTGCAATGCAGAGGACCGATCAGAACAAGCCAAATCCACTTCTACCTCCAGGCCTTTGCTGCTCTGTGCTTCTCCTTCCTTTTACTCCCTTCTTGTCTTTGCTTTCCCTTTATCTTGTCAAGCTCCAGCCCAGTATTCTTTCCTCCGGAAAGGTTTCTCCCATCTCCCCCAGTCTTTAGCCCAGAGACCTGGAGCACAAAAACGAAAATTTATTGCTTAAATCACTCTTTGGCACTGACGCTCCACCAGGCAGTAGTTTCAGTTTGGTCATTCTTCGTGTGTGTGAGCTATTTCTGGGACTAGAATAAAAGTTCCTAGATAGCAGGAACTGCTCTTAAATTATATGTAGCTTCAGTGTTCATTGATAATGATGATTATGATGACAGTTTCCAATGTTTTTCTCACACATAGACCGTAGCTCTAACAAAGAAATCATTTTTTCTTGTAATGTCTAGGAAGAAAGATTTGAAGAAAGAGAATGGATAACTGTATTCCCCATACATTTTATATGTTTTATGTATTCTCTAGCCATTTTAGGGCTGCAGAAAATATTGCTTATGGCATATGGTGCTGCTGACGAGCTCCATGTTGAACTTCTCTCCTTCTTGGCACTGCCTCCACACTCTCCTGATTCTCTTTCCATCCCTCCATCTTTGCCTCCTTGACTGGGTAATCTTCCTTGTCTTGCATCTTACCCTGAGGCCTTCTCTGTGGCCCTCTCCTTTTCCCACCCCACTTGCTCAAAGAGGAATGTTCCCAAGCCCGTCTCCAGGAGCGACCCCTTTCATAAGTGCCAGACACATGTCCTCCACCACCAGCTGGAAACCTCTTCTTGAATGTTCTTTAGACACTTCAAACTCAACACTTTTACTTTCTCCCCCTTCCTCCTCATCTGTCTTGGTTAATGGCATTGTCATCCTCTCAAGCTGAAAGCTCAGGGTCGTCATTCTTTTCTCCCTATTTCTCACTCCCAACACCAGTCTTGGTTTCTTGTAGTTTTTGTCTCTTACATATATTTTTCCCTGCCAAATCCTGCTGTTATACCTTGATTCAGGTCCTTTGTATTCATCAGGATAATTAATACTAGCTGCTATAGCTACCAAACCTGGAAATCTCAGTGGCTTAAAACAACAAAGGTTTGTTGTTATGGACTCATACAAATCTGATACAGGTTGAGCCTCTCTGGAGTGGCTCTCCTCCATGAAGTGGTTCGGGATCTATTCTGCTTCCATCTTGTGACTCTGCCATTTCAACACATGCCTCTGTGATCTCCAATGAAAGAGAAGAGAGAGAAGAAAGACAGACCAGCTCTTTATTACCTTAAGTATGAAGTGATGCAAATTAGAAGTGGAAGTAGAAGTAGCAGCCCATTGGCCAGAACTAGTCACATGAGCTAACAGAACTGCAAGAAAGGCTGGAAAATGTGGAGACACATGGACTATATGGTGAGCACTAAGTATCTGCTATACTCTTTTCCTCTCTCACTTGGACTATGTCACTTCTCCCAGCTAGTTTCCCTAGTCTCAGTTTTCTGTTTTACCCTACTGTGTACATGCACTAGAGAGATTTTATTTATTATATTTATAATTTTTTCTTGTAAAAATACAAAATTCATCATGTCACTTCCCATTCAGAGTCCGTCAATGGCTCTCCACTATTTATAGAATAAAATTTAGAGTCCTGCAAAATCTGGCTTCCATGTACTTTTCCAACTATATGTCCACGTCTACAAAACCCTTAGCTAGAACCACACCAGACAAAATATTCCCTGAACATTCTGTTCATTCTCTCACTTTCATGTCTTAGTGCATATGGTACCCTCCAACCGGAATATGTGGAAAATGTAATTTACATGTGTTTTGACTTTACTCTGAATTGTTATGTTAATGTAAACATCGAATGTGGATCCATACAGAGAAAATACATATATGAGTAAACAAACTCAATTCTTATAGCTCCCCTTATCTTAAAAAAACAGACCAAGGGCTTAGCTTACTTTTTTCCTCCTTAAATTAAGAACGTAACCACACTTGGCTACAATTCCTACTCTACGTATACTCTAATCCCTCAAAAAGCCAGTGGTGAATGATGCTGCTTCTTTGAAGACAGGTTCCAGATCCCTAATGAGACTATTAGAGGAAAATTTGGAGACACTTAACAGCTGATGAATTTCATATAAGAACTGGAGTATTTCCCTTCTGATCCAATCTGCGACCACACCAGCCAGCTTTCTCTGCCAGGAATTACCCCTGGGACCAGGTTTATATCTGGATGTAGAGGAAGATGAGATCTTTGCTGCTGACAGCCTAAGCCACTAGGAGCTACGATAATTCAAACACAGTATAAGGAAAGTTCCCTTGGGAAGCCAGGCTGCTTTAGCAATAGACGAAGGAATTAGTGCGAAGGCAGTGTAGCCTAGTGGAAGCAGCCAGGTATCTGAAGCCCGACAAATCCCAGGTCAAGTCTACTAAGAAGTCCTGTGACCTCTGGAGCTTACATAACCCCTCTAAACCACAGGTTCTTCATCTACTTCTTTTTCAGAAATGGGGTGATGATTACATAAAACAACAAATGTGCAACAGATTAATTTTTGAGACGTTTATTTGTATTTTCTCTCTGAATCTCCTCCCATACGTACATAAACGCACTCACACCCAATCCAATGTCTGGATTCCCTGAAGTCAAGGACTTTTAGTTGCATGAAGGAGAACTCTTTGTCTCAGTAGAAACACTCCTGTCCTTCCTCGCGGCTGAAGTTCACAGAAGAGGTAGCCCTATGGGAGAAGAGAGCCAGAGGAGCATGGGAGGCAGAGAGCTGGAGACTGGAAGATGATAGAGAAATCAAGAACTTTTGCATGGCAGTGCCCTAGAAATGCAGGAAGACCTCAGGGGGTGCCCAAAGGATCACTGTATGAAAGACGGAAGGGCCCTCAGCCTATCCAAACGTTCCCGGGCCCCAGGTAGCCTACTGAAAGGCCAGAGCTGCAGGAATCTGAGTTCTCAGCATCAAACAGTGTAGCCTGAAGACAGAGGGCTGGAGGCATCTATTACTAAGCGGGACAACCATAGTAAGGACTGAGAATGACTTTCTCTGCCAAGCAGGGAGGATGGAGGCTGGGAATCTAATTTCAATTGATTTAAAGAAAATCCTGAAACACAATGCCCCTTGTGCCCCACGTTTTAGATTAAGGGGTTTATGTGCCACTAGCGTGAAGTCCTTGGCACTTAGTAAGCCTTCAGTAGATGCTCATTCTCTCCTCCTTTTCATCGTCTTTCTCCTGCTGCCCTGTCGTGATGGTAAGTGCTCAGGTGGGTCTGCCTACACCACCACGTTAGCCCAGACCTGTTCTCCTGGAATAAAAGTTCTTATCACAGACAAAATATTTCTGTCGAAATCACAGTGAAAGGCTGTGATGCAAAGCTCCTCAGACAGAACAATGACTCAAAAATCTCAGAAAGATGAAATGATAAAAATACACAGCCATTCTCAGGTTCAGGATTCCAAAGGACTTGGCATGTTTCTTTGAAATAGGGAGACTTAAATCTCTATTTATTTGCTTTGGCATTTTGCCCAAGGTCTGCCTTCAAGACAGCCTTCATGAAGGCAAGTCTTGGGGCAAATGACCACCAGGTCGTCATTACTTGCCCTGTCCCTTTTAGTGCCAGATCAGAAGTCAGCAAACCACAGCCCATGGGCCAAATCCAGTCCAGTGAGAAGTTTTGCGAGTAAAGTTTATTGGAACACAGCCATGCTCAAAAGGCAAGAGTCTATGTGTTTTCTTGCACTACAACAGCAAAGTTGTATAGTTGCAACAGAGACAGTAGGGCCTAAAAAAACAGAAATGTTTACTACCTGGCCCTTTACTGAAAAAATTTGCTGACTCCTGTTCTAGATTATGAATTTGGTGGGACTGGTCATGCAGATAGAGCAAGGCGGCCCCAACAGTTACGCAAGGGTCACACCATTTACGGTCTTTGAAGTAAAAAGTGTTTCAGCGTGAGAGGAGCCCAGATGCATCCCTCTCTGCCCCTCACTATTCCACCCACCTCTAGACCCTCTACTCTCTGAGATTCATTCCCATGGAATCATGGTAATTTCCTCCTCATCAACCAACATTGTCTGTGCACACACTATTGCCAGGTCTTTCTAGGCACAGTCGATACTGAAGTAAATAGGTATCAGATGGTCTCTGTACTCAGGAGCTTACAGTGACTGTCAGGAGATAAACACCAAAGACACAAGGACTTTTGTGAGGCTGCAGGGCTCTGGACCACATGACTGCAAGGCCTTAGCCTGGAAGGTCTACACTTCTAAACTTAGAATGGAGAGGAACTTTAGAGTAGAAAGTTCCTCAACAGGAGCTGACAATTCTCTTCTAATATAGATGATGCCAAGAAAAGAAAATAGATCTCCTCTCTTTTTGTCCAGTGCTCTCTCACACATATATTTCTTGTTATGACATTAATAAATATAAGGAATTTCCATTCACCCTTGGAGTGGGTAAAGAAGACTTTAGGAATTGCAAGTGTGGCCAAAAGGACTTCCGCCCAGGACAGGCCTGGTTATACTTGTCACCCCAGCATAACTAGTCTTAATAGTGCCACCTTTTACTACTCAAAGAGTTCTGGCTAGAACATTAAATCACATGGTAACTTTATCTGTGACCCTAACCTTCAGCCTAGCCACTTATAAGATCTTAGTGGTGCAAAATTTTCTCCTTATCAGTTCAAAATTTCCTTGTGGTCACTCTACAGCACCCACACCAAATTAAATACCTAACAAATCTTTCTTCCCCAAATAAAGTCGTACTCTATCTGCCTCATTGATTGCACAGTTTAATTATCAAGTAAATCCAAAATCCCTAGAACGATCTATAACATATACCAGAGAATAGTTACATTTGCAGTATGTGAGACTATTTCTTGTTGTTAACTGCTAAAAATGAAAAACAGAGAAAACAGTCTTTATATTAAGATCCGCAGTTAATAAGTTGAAGGAGCAATTTCCTTTGGGAGGCCTCGTCTGATCTTCTCTCTTTCCACCACCAGCATCCTTGCACATGAGTCTTTTAGGGCTTGTCACATTTTACTGACTTACTTGTTTCTTGTCTGTTTCCACTGGGGACCTTGAATTTCTAGTTAGCTGTGATAATCCCAGAATTCAGTACAGTGTCTCACTCATAGTGGGTTCATAGGAAATTCTGCATAAAATATTTACCATCGTTAACAAATTCCTGAGATATAAATATCAATAATATCTCAAAAAATTGCTAGAAAAAGCCCTTATCAGTGATATTATAATTATTGCTTGAACTTTTCTCTCCAGTGGGTGCTGTTTGCCCATAATAAGGGCCACTTAATGAAAGCCCTGCTCGAGAGACTCATCGTTTGAAGGAGCAGCTAAACTGTGATCTGCGTCATCCAGGAACCGTTTATTTTAGAAACAGGAAAAGAATCAGACCTAATTTCTCCTTAGAAAGGAAGACTATACAAATCAACTGATCCCTGGTTGTAGAGTAGACAGCCTCGAGCAAAGAACTAAGCGTTGAAAGTTGAATTGCAGCTTCTTGGCCCGCCCCTAACATCCCCCACCCAAGCTCAGTCCTATTACTACAGATTCCCCGAATGAGAGTCATTTAGACCACAGCTTCTTGTCTGGGCATCAGACAGGGGCCCTCAGTAGCAGTAGCGTCAGACCGTTGGCGTCTCCTCTGAGCAGGCATTGTGCAATGCAAACTGGGAGAAGGTAGCCTTTCCAGAAGAAACACCATCAGAACAGCAAGTTTGTTGGAGGAATCTGAGACAGGGTGGCACATGCCCCACCAAAAGGCATATAGCACAGAGGATGGATCCATTTCCAGGACGAATTTTCTTAACCAGAAACAACTGTCGATGGAAGGAATATGGTTCATTGAGATTTCATTGATGGGAAGGTGGTCAAAATTGGAGAGGATTTTGCTGGAAACTCAGAATGGGTGGAGGGAGAATGCAAATTGTTACAGAGAATGTTATCCAGAAAGAGGTAATTTTCAGAAACCCATAATGCCAAATTGGGACAGGCAGGGAAAGAAAGCCTTTTCCATAAGAAGACTACTGGAGAACTGTGAAATAAAACTGTGAGTTGAAAGGAAGTGATAAGTCAGAAGAGACCAATGGTGGGCATTCATTCTCCTGTACACTTACTGGGCTATGGAAAAAAAGGCATAAAGTAAATGATTCCTCCAAGGTACATAGAATGCTTGCTACACATCTGACTATGACCCCCAGGCACAAAGCCCAGAGACGTTTGTTGAATTAGTGGTTCGAGGTCAATATGCCCACTTTTCAAAGGCCATGCATTTCAAACTAATTGTATTCATTAGGACTAAGAAAAAATCGTGGTTTAAGCAAGTTGGAATTTATATATTTTGGTTGCGTCAAAGGTGACACCTAAGGCAGCAGTCCAGGGATGGTCTGGCGATTCTGCTCCATGAAGTCCTCAGGGATCCAGGATCCTTCCAGCTCACTTTTCTGCCATCTTTAGTATAGAGTCTTCATCTTTATGATCTGAAATGGCAGCTACAGCCACATCCTAGCAGCAGGATTAGGGAAGAGAAGATAAATAAACAACTGTCATTGAGGGTTCAGTTCCAGGACCCGATTCTACTTGTGAACTTTCAGGCCCAGCCAATTACCGGGCCATTATCAGGCTATATGTGGCAGGCCTCATAGGGGAAGACTACCCTCCTCACAGCAGACTTAGTGACAGCCAGTGCATTGCCCTGCTCTGGAGGGAGTTCAAGGACTCAGCCTTCCTGGCCGTTGCCCCCAACCCCGGACCAGGCAGATCATACTCAAACCCACAGGTGCTTCGTAGCTCAGGTGCCTCCAATCAAAGGCTGCTTTATCAGGGTCTCAGTTGAGGCACTTCCTAGATGTCTCTGCCAAGGCTTCAGTATGGCCAGCTGCCTTGACTGCAGCACTTTTCCGCACAATGACTCAGGACTTTTCAACTCTTCGTCCTTCCCCATTTCTTCCCTGCTGGGCCCCTGGCTCCATACAAAGGCAGGAGCCATTTATTCTGGGCTCCTGGTCAGTGAGATGATTCCCTCGTATGCACTACATGCCATCTGGCCCTCATTGCTGCCATGCCATTCCTGGGGAAAGTGGAACACTGGGGAAGGTGCCCTTTCCTTTCTTGCCAACACTCTTGCAGTGAGTCAAAAGGGCACGATTGTTACTTTCAATATGGCTCATTGTCCTAATTGAACATCTCAACACCTGGCAGCCAGTTACGTGCCTGATGTCTCCTAAGGAAGAGTCCCAAGACTGCCTTACAGCTATTTCTCCTGATCCCATTGGCCAGAACTTAGTCACATGGCCATAGCCAGCTGCCAGGGAGGCTGAAAAATGCATTCTATTACCATTACTGTGGAAGAAGAGGATAAGATAAACGGGGTGAAAGCTAACAGTCTTCACCACATCCTTGTGTGTTATTGACCTATAAGAGTAGGTGTGGACAAACACTGTGTGATCTCACTTATATGTGGGCTCTTAAAATAAAAACAACCGAAATTCATAGATACAGGGAACAGATTGGTGGTCACCAGAGGTGGCGGGTTGGGGGCGGAATTTGGGTGAAGGTGGTCAAAACGTACAAACTTCCAGTTATAAGATGAATAAGTCCTAGGTTGTAATGTACAGCATGATGACTATAGTTAACAATACTGTATTGTATATCTGAAAGTTGCTAAGAGAGTAGATCTTAAAAGTTCTCATCATAAGAAAAGGATTGTAACTTGTGGTGATGGATGTTAACCAGATTTATTGCAGTAATCATTTTGCAAAATATACATATATCAAATCATTATGTCGTACACCTAAAACCAATGCAATGTCGTATGTCAATTATTTCTCAATTAAGAGAAAAGAAAAAGAAAAGAGTAGGTTCAGCAATGGATGAAGCATTGCAGGAAGACCAGAGCTTAAGCTCATGCTACCAATTGACTAAATCATGGCAATCCCATGCAGCCAAATGGCATGTTTCAACTTTAGACTGCCTCTAAGGCAGCCCAGAGTATTATACTTTTGTTTATTATACTTACTCATATTATGTTAAAGACAAAACTGACAATCTGAAGACTTGCCATTCAAGTCTCCTTTATGTGGATAAGGGTCAGGAATGGGATTCACCATAGGAAAAGATCACCATTAGACATTTTTCTTTACCATTTTTTAAGCTTCTGTCAGAGTTATTAAGCCATTTATTTGCCTGATTTCTCACCTTAGAGAAGTGACATTCACTTGCAAATTGTGATTGAATGCCTTTGAGTTAAACAAGGAGCAAAACAGATTGCCGAGCCTGAGTTATCTGAGATAATACAATACCGAACCTTAAATGACTATGGTAGAGATGGAATTTGAACTTCAAAGGATGCAGATGCCAAACTAACGACAGAAAATATAACCCTTAAAGAGGATAATTCATTAAGTAAGCAAAGATGGGAAGATGTGAAAACTTTCTTATCCACCGAATACTATGAAATCATTTCTGGAAGGAGTTCTCAAATTTAAAATTTATTTGTGAACTTTAGCTAGACAAGATGTTAATTCAAATGACATGAAAGGCCATTCCACCATTCAGACATGTGCCTTGAATTATCCTCTGCTATTCTGCCGTCCTTCAATCGAAAAGTTTTGCTGAGGCTTACTGCCGATGTCTGTCTGTAATTTTCTATTCTTTTGGAAATGAAACGGAAGACTGTGACTCTTAAAGTCCCATTTCATAAGTGAAATGTCAGGAAATACATTTGCAAAACGAACTTCAACTACATCCTAATGATCTTTGATGATTTAAAGTTTATCTCTGGTAAAAACCCTAATCTAAAATTTATAATGTGTTAGTTTTTATTCTGCTAGCTTTATAGTATATTTTGTTTTAAACTCTTTTCTTGTTATTATACAATATTCAATATTCATTAGGCACCAATAATCTTGTGATGTTGGGCAAGTCATTTAACTGTGCCTCGGTTTCCTTATCTGTAGCACGGGGAGCTTGTACCAGATCTGTGAGTCTCTGTGAGGGGGTGTATCAGCAATCTAGGAGCAATAGATGAACCTTTAGTTCTTCTTTCCCAAGGTTCTGGTCTGTATGCTTCACTCTAGGCACAACTCAACCCAGGTTAAGAATCATAACGTGGGATAAATAAGGCCCCTTGCAATCTGACCCATTATGTGAACAACTCCATGTTATGTGAAGATGCTTTTTTCTCCTGTAGAATTTATTATTTACTGAGTACTTATTATATGATAAATTCTCTGCTAAAGACTGGAGATATGATGGTGAATAATGGAGATATACTCCATGCTTATTTCAGAGACAATTTTTGCCTACTCAATGCCCATTATGCCTTCCTCCTTACCAACAGAACTCTAGTTCTGTTAGCAACCAGGGCAAAAGATTATATTTTCCAGATTCCTTGCAGCTGAAAGAGTTGGTCACATAACTTATTCAGGACCTTGAGATATAAGCAGAAGTCTGCTGTTTTTGACTGTTGTTTTAACAAAGAATTATTGTGCCTTCTTCCTTCTTTTATTCTCTTCCTCCTGCCTAGAATATAGACATAATGGCTAGAGTTGGAGCACCCCTCAGGTACCCAGAAGGAAAAGCCAAGGAGATTGCAAGACCCTCAGACCTGGTATTCTTGAGCTACTGAACACCCCTGGATTTTTCGTTACTCAAGAAAAATGAACCTCTCTTCTGTTGTAGCCATTGGTTATTTAAATTTTCTGTTACATGCAACCAAACTCAATCCCTAACTGATATACTACGTTAAGAAACCTTAGCGTCTACTGGGAGATATGTATACATGAATTTGCAGTTATTGTGTGATAAATTGGATAGGCAGGAAGATCAGGAGAAGTTAGCAGAGTGAAGAAAGGAAAAAGTCATACCACGGACTGAAGGAACAGCCTAAGCAAAGTGTGAGGGTGAGAGGAAGTATGGCTTGTTTAAGAAATGAAAGGCAGTTTTCTGTGGCTGGAGCATAGAGTTTAAGAAGGGGAATGAAGCTGGAGAAGGAATAGGGGTCTGATCATAAAAGGCTTTTAAAATACATTACGAAATATAAAAGGCGATTGACTTCCAGCAAGACAGTGTGAAGAGCTCTGCTGGTCCATTCCCCAGTGAAACTGGTGCAAATTATACCAAACGCCAACCATTTAAAGCCTCTGGCAATAGTCTTAAGGGAAAACAACAAATGAAGAAGCATCTATTCAAGTAAATCTATGAAAATTTGGTAAGAAAGGCAAGACTCAGTTGTATCTGAACCAAGACTGGTCCCTTCCTTTACCTCTCCCCTCCAACTCAGTGAGGTGGAGACTCTACTAGAGACTGCTGAAGTCAAGAACATAGGGCTCCCTCCGCCTCCAGCTCCCAGTCAGAGGGCTTTCCTCCAACAAGAAGCAAGACTCCAGGATTTGTTCTCCTGGCCCTAGCTATCTGTTGCTGGGGCTAAGTCCTGGATGAATGTAGTCAAGAGCTGGAATTTTCTCTCTTCAGCTCAACTCCCGTCATGGAATGGAGACTCTACCCTGGATACAGCATGCTGAGCCACCAAGACCTGATCACCTTGCCCCAGCCTGTGAGGTGGTGTTTTCATGCTAAGAGAGGCAAGCTGAGAAGACCTCAGCCTGATGCCACCCCCTACTGAGCACTTAGTCCATAGAGTGTGGATGCCACTCAGAGAGAAGTTTGTCATTGTTCCCACCACCAGCTCCAGACCCTGGCTCAGAGATTTGCCTGGGGGCAAAAGCAGGCAATAAAACAGATAGTTCTTAATTTCTTTCAAAAGAACTGAAAAAGCAAAATTTACAAAAGAGCATAGAGAAGTTTAAACCTAAGGATACTCTCAAGAACAATGGAGGTTGTGGTGAAAAGCAATTAGGAGGAGATTTGTGGATTTACTGAAGCTACAGCCTAGATGGTAAGCCAGCTGGTTTGCAGAAGAGAACTGGGGAATAAGACAGCTGGGAGGATCCCTGGGGTCAGAACAAATGACAAACATGGACCTCCAAAACTATTCTTTCAAAGAAGCTGGAATTTGATTAAATTAATTTGTAGAGCATTTATGCCCCAGGGTATGGTTGAAAACAATAGAGCAATCAAAGGGCAATTAGTAGAATTTAACAGCTGAGTGTGGTCAGGGACAGAGAGCCCTATGAAAACTGTGAGTGTCCCCAAAGCTGAGCCTATCACAGGAAAAACATCAGTCTGAACACTGTGGTGGAAATAGACTTCACTAAAATAATCTAGCCATTTACTAAAAATTAAACAACGAAATAACAACAACGAGCCTTGGAGAGAGGAATCAGTACCAAGAGTTGCTACATAGTATTATTTAAAATATCCAGTTTCCAACAAAAAATTACAAGGCATTCAAAGGAGCAGGAAAGTATGACCCATACACTGAGAAAAAAACAAGGCATCACAAATGGCCTGTGAGAAGAATATCTTGGGATTAACAGAAAAATACTTTCAGATAGCCAATATAAGTATATTCATAGAACAAAAGGAAAGCATGATTAAACAAGTAAAGGAAGGTATGATGACAATGTTGCATCAAGTGGAGAGCATGAATAAAAATATAGAAATTATTAAAAAATAATTGAGTGGAGATTCTGTAGTTAAAGTACTGAAATAAAACCAAATTCCCTAGAGAAACTCAAGAGTAGATTTGAACTGGCAGAATAAAGAATTACAGAACTTGAAGATAAATCAATAGAGAGCATGCAAGCCAAAGAACAAAGAGAACAAAGCAAAAAAATAGAAGAGAAGGGAACACTTCCCAACTCATTTTATGAGGACAAAATTATCCTGATACCAAAACCAGATGAAGACATTATAAGAAAAGAAAACCACAGACCAATATTTCTTATGATTATGGATGCAAAAATTCTCAAAAAAATTCTACCAAACTAAATCTAACAACATACAGTAATATTTAAACACCATGACCAAGTAGAATTTATCCCAGAAATGAAAGAATTTGTTCAATATCCAAACATCAATTAGCATAATACATTATATCCATAAAATAAGAAACAAAAATCACATGATCATCTATTGACATAAAGAAAAAAGGCACTTGACAAAATCCAACACATTTCTTATAAAAACACCAACAAATTAAGAATAAGAGGGAAATTCCTCAACCCGAAGAAGGGCATCTACAAAAAGCCCACATTAACGTCATACTTCATGGTGAAAGATTGGATGTATTCTCAAAATCAAGAACAAAACAAGATGTCTGCTTTTGATGATTCTATTCAACAATGTACTAGAAGTCCTAACAATGACAATTAGGCAAGAAAAAGAAATAAAAGGCATCCAGATTGGGAAAGAAGAAATAAAATTCTCTCTATTCACAGATGACATAATATTAGACTAGAAAATCCAAAGGAATCCACCAAAAAATTATAGGCGTTCTTCAGAGATATTGCAGGTTTGGATCCAGACCACTGCAATAAAGCGAATAATGCCATAAGGGGGAGTCACATGAATTTTTTGGTTTCCCAGTGTAGATAAAAGTTATGTTTACATAACTTATGTTTATGTACTATAGCAATAGCATTATGTCTAGAAATACCTTAATTAAAAAATACTTTACTGCTAAAAAATGCTACCATCACCTGAGCCTTCAGCAACTTGTAATCTCATTGCTGGAGATGGGTCTTGCCTTGATGCTGATGGCTACTTACTGATCAGGGTGGTGTTTGCTGAAGGTTTGGGGGCTCTGGCAATTTCTTAAAATAAGACAACAGTGAAGTTTGCTGCATCAATTGACTCTTCCTTTCATGAACAATTTCCCGTAGCATGCAATCCTGTTTGATAGCATTTTACCCACAGTAGAACCTCTTTCAACATTGAAGTCAGTCCTCTCAAATCTTGCCACTGCTTTATCAGCTAAGTTTACGCAATATTCTAAATCCTTTGTTGTCACTTCAACAGTCTTCACCAGGAGTAGATTTCATCTCAAGAAACCACTTTCTTTGCTCATTCATGAGAAGCAACTCTTTCTCCATTAAAGTTTTGTCATGAAATTGCAGCAATTCAGTCACATCTTCAGGCTTTACTTCTAATTCTAGTTCTCTTGCTATTTCCACCGTATCTGCAGTTACTTCCTCCACTGAAGTCTTGAACCCCTCAATGTTATCCGTGAGGGCTGTAGTCAACTTCTTCTAAACTCCTGATATTTTCACCTTCTCCCATGAATCACGAATGTTCTTAATGGCATTTAGAATGGTGAATCCTTTCCAGAAGGTTTTCAATATATCTTGTCCAGATACACCAGAGGCAGCACTATCTAAGGCAGCTATAGCCTTACTAAGTGTATTTATAAATAATGAGAGTTGAAAGTTGAAATTACTCCTTGATCTATGGGCTACAGAATGGATGTCGTGTTAGCAGACATGAAAACAACATTAACCTTGTTGCACATCTCCATCAGAGCTCTTGGGTGACCAGGTGCATTGTCAATGAGCAGTAATACTTTGAAAGTAATCTTTTTTTCTGAGCAGCAGTTCTCAATAGTGGGCTTAAAGTATTCAGTAAATCATCTTGAAAACAGATGTGCTTTTGTCAAGGCTTTGTTGTTGCATTTATAGAGCACAGGCAGAGTAGATTTACCCTAATTTTTAAGGGCCCCAAGTTTTCAAAATGGTAAATGAGCATTGGCTTCAACTTAAAGCCATCAGCTGCATTCGCCCCTAACAAGAGAGTCAGCCTGTCCTTTGAAGTTTTGAAGCCAGACATTGACTTCTCCTCTCTAGCTATGAAAGTCCTAGATGGCATCTTCTTCCAAGAGAAGGCTGCTTCATCTACACTGAAAATCTGCTGTTTAGTGTAGTCACCTTCATGAATTGTCTTAGCTAGATCTTCTGGATAACTTGCTGCAGCTTCGGCGTCAGCACTTGCTACTTCCCCTTGCACTTTTGTGTTATGGAGACGGCTTCTTTCCTTAAACCTCCTGAACCAGCCTCTGCTAGCTTCAAACTTTTCTTCTGCAACTTCCTCACCTCTCTCAGCCTTCATAGAATTAAAAGAGAGTTCAGGCCTTGCTCTTGATTAGGCTTTGGCTTAAGGGAATGTTGTGGCTGGTTTGATCTTCTATCCAGACCAGTAAAACTTTCTCCATATCAGCAATAAGGCTGTTCTGCTTCCTTATCATTTGCGTGTCCACTGGACTAGCACTTTTAATCTCCTTCAAGAACCTTTCCTTTGCAGTCACAACTTGGCTAAGTATTTGGCACAAGAGACCTAGCTTTCAGCTTGTCTCAGCTTTCAACATGCCTTCCTCGCTAAGCTTAATCATTTCTAGCTTTTGATTTAAAGCGAGGCACATATGACACTTCCTTTCACTTGAACACTTAGAGGCCATTGTAGGATTATTAATCAGCCTAATATCAACATTGCTATGTCTCAGGGAACAGAGATGCCTGAGCAGAGGGAGAGAGTTGGGGGAATGACCAGTTGGTGGAGTGGTCAGAATGCACACAACACTTATCGATTAAGTTGACAGTCTTATATGGGCACAATTCATAGTGCCCCAAAATAATTACGATAGTAACATCAAAGGTCACTGACCACAGATCACTGTAACACTTACAATGTAAGTGGATTTTTATATACTTGCAATGACCCACTCAAAAATGAAGTTAAGAAAACAAATCCATTCCCAGTAGCATCAGGAATCATAAAGTACTTAAGAATAAGTTTAACAAAAGAAGTGAAAAACGTATACTCTTGAAAGAAATTAAAGATGTAAATAAGTGTAAAAACATCTTCTATTCATGGGTGGGAAGACTTACTGTTGTTCATATGTCAATATTCCCTAAACTGATCTATAGACTCAGCACAATTCCTCTCAGAATCCCAGTTGACTTCTTTGTGGAAATTGAGCAACTGATTCTAAAAATCCTATGGAATTGCAAGGAACCCAGAATAGCCAAAACGATCCTGAAAAAGAAGATGAAAATAAGAGAACTCACAGTTCCTGGTTTCAAAACCTACTACAAAGCCACAGTAAGCAGGACAGTGGAGTACTGGCACAAAAAGAGACTTATAGAGTTGTGGAGTAGAATTGACCTTCCAGAAGTAAACTCATATGTCTATGGTCAACTGACTTTTGCCAAGGGTGCCGAGACCATTCAATGAAGGATACAAAACCCTTATCAGGTATGTTACTTACAAATATAAACTTTTATGTATCAAAAGGAAGAAGAAGAGGTGGGATGCTGCTATAATGAGTCAGGAAAGGGTTTATGGAGGCCTAAAGTAGGGTCATGGCAACAGGGATGGAGAGCAGTGGAAGGACTCGAGAGATACTCAGGGAAAAGAATCAATGGGACATGACGATGGATTGGATGGAGGGTGGAAGGGAGAAGGAGATGTCAAGGTTTCTGCCCAGCTTCTGATCTGAGCCAATTTACTCAAACAGAGAGCTCATGCTATGTATGTGTGTGCATGTGCTCACGTATGCACGCATTTGTGTATGTGTCAGGGCAAAGGAGGTTGTTGAAGACAAACACCTTCCTACTCTTGGCTCCACCGGCTATAACAGGAAAGAAACAATGTGACTAGAAGGGTCAAGGCCTAAAACCAAAGCATCCTACTGGAGTGCAGCTTGAGCTGAATGATAGACTCAGGTGTCCACAATGAGGGGACAGTCAGCACACAAGCCAAAGGTCCAGCAGCAGCCACAGGTCATCTAAGTAGATTGAAAAAAATGTGCCTGCAGAGCCCGCATATCAGAAACTAGGTTCCTTCCTGGCCTTCCAAGAGGAAGACAAATGTCCAGTCAAAACAGAACTGAGCAAAATAAAGCCTGCATTGGTCACCAATTGAGAACAGGAGCACAGGTAGTGGGTTGGCGTCAGGAGTGGACAGATACCAAGTTATTGAGGTTGAAGTAGTAAAACTTTGCAAGTCCCTCTTGCTGTGGGTCCACATTGATGTCAGAGCCTGGGCAGGGCCAGCACTTAAGTGAGAGGGGAGAGAAGGACCTGACAGTGTTTGTCACTGACATGCTTGAAGAGTACTCCTAAACCTATCTCACTTCAAGACATTTCCCAAGAATAAAGAAAACTTCTCTAAGGTCACTAAAAACCACTTCTCAATCCATCACTACAGTGTCCTTAGCAGGGTTGCTAACAGCACCCTCTCCTAGAAGAGTTAACACAGATCTCAGTGAAACCGGAGAGTGCACTGGGAGTTACCGCTGAAATGACAGGTTTCATTACAGCAAGGCTGGGTCTCATGACAGAGACGCTACTCAACCATGAGAGACACAAGGACCTTTCTCCGGAGTGGAGAAATGATAACCCAGATTAGGCAAGTCTTTTCATCAAGACCACACAACAACAACTCCAGAAAAAAATCTCACTGAATGTTTAGTTTGATGTGTCAGCTCCAAAAAGACAGTTGTACAGTGGAATTCCCCAAATCCTGGGGAACTCATCAAATTCATCAAACCTAAGTAAACTTTACCCTCAAAGAGCTTAAGGTGTTGCTCAAGAGTTTCTACAATTTAGCGTGCTGCGTACCATTAAAAAGGGTGATATTTGGTAATTTGGAAGCCAAAATGTGGGAGAAAGAAATTTTCCATGAACATCTTCAGATCGTATGAAATGTGTTTAGGAAATTTAAAACTGTCAGAGGATATCTGAGAAAATATGAAACTATTGATTAAAATCTTGCTAAAGTCCCCCAGGGTTTTGAGTCATCCATTGTAAAATAACATGTTTTATTCATTAAAAAATGCAACTAGCATGACACACAAAAAGTATCAGCATCACATCTGTAAAATGTGTGCCTTGTTATTGTATCGCAGGGGACTAGAGTTTATTCCTGAGTAATAACAAAACATAATGGAAATAATGGAAAATAATGATTGCCCCTTCATGATTCATATGTTCGAACGGCCCTCGACCTACAGAAGTACAGTGTGGTTTAATACAGACTTATTCTACGTATTGATATTTACTGAGTACCTACTACATGCAAACGTTGAGTAGGATACAAAAGCACTCTTAAGCTAGTGCTTCCGGCTTTCTGTGAAAACCACAGTTGAGCCAGAACACATGAAAACCTCAGAGGCTCTGTTGTTAGAAGTTTACTGCCTGCCCCAGAACGGAAAGGGAAAGCTTCCAGGGATCCTGTGACTGAGACAGGAATTAAGTGGGCTGGTGGCTCACTCCTTCTATGCTTAGTTCCACCATGGAATCTGTTATAGAAGCTTCCAGGGCCACAGGAAGGAGTGTGCAGGCTCCATAGATACCCCCACGGAAATCCCTGCCATGTCCTCCAGCCTTTAAGACATGGGAGCGCCAGGACTCACTGGGAAGATTTTCTCTTCAGTTCTGAAATACTGTGGGGGACCAGAATTTGCCACCCCAAGATGTGTCTCTTTGGCTTGATTATTTTTAAGAACAAAAGACTCAGAAAGAAACTTTGACCTTCCTCCTAACGTCCTAAAAGAACTTAAAACAGAAGGCCTGTCCCAGGAAGGAGCTAACACCATAAGTTAACTATAGCCTAATATAAAATGGGTGCAATAGACAAGGAGGAACCCAGCAAGGCCCATCTAATCAAAGTCCTCCCCATGTCCCATTGTCTTTGCAAGGTGTGGCAAACATTTGTTTACCAAACATTTGCTTTTCCATCTCCATGTGAATTGACCCCCTCTCCTGTGAAGTCTCAAACCACTACCCCCAACATCCTCCTATGTCTTTAGCTGAAGACAACATGTAAGGTGACGGCTTTGGTCGTTTTGGTGAGTTACTCAGTATTCCTGGGTTTCTTCCATGTATAAATATTATTAAACTTTGTTTGATTTTTCTCCTGTTATTCTGTCTCATGTCAAGTTAACTCTTAGACCAGACAGTAGAACCTAGAGAGTAAAGGAATATTCTTCCTCACCTAACAATATAAAGGGGCAGAAAATGGTTTATTCCACCTGTGGGAGAAGCAGCCTGGGTCTTTAGAAACAAAATATTAGTTTCTTCTCTCTGAGGGAGACCACTAGTTATTTACTCTCATTGTGTAAATAAAACTAAATAAGGGCATGTTGATTATGAACAGTACAATTAATAAGGTAGAACTAATATACTTATATCTAATTTAAGAATCACAAAACAAGGAATATGTGTTATTTTCAAGAGTCAATGTCTTATTTACAAAAATCCAAACCATTTAGGCCACAAGAAAGTCTGAATAATTTTTTTTAATGCATGTATTTTGTCTAAGTGGATTATATAATGCAAACACATAACACATACAAATGCATAATAACTCAAATTTTTAAAAAATTTCCAATGACTTTAAAACAAATCTGTCCTAAAGATCAAGAGGGTCAAATGAGAATATAAAGAATATGATAACTGAGTATTTGGAAAAAATAATTCCAATTTAAAGCTTATAGATCAGAACCTATGAGGAATTGCTGCAGCATAACTCCGTGGGTATGTTTATTTTCAAAAAAATTCAAGAAAAACAAATGGATTAAATATCTACTTAAAATCTTAGGAAAAAATCTAGGAAAACATCTCAGAGCTAAATAGAATGAAAGATTTAATAAAGGATAAAGGCCAAAACAAATAAATAAAAAGTATAAGAATAATAAAGTTAAGAAATATATCTAAGAATTTGCTGCCTCTAAACACTAATAAAAAACCCAAACTTGCTTGTGAATAGATTGTTTTTCAGTAAATCACAAATGAGAAAGTACATAGATCAACTCGTATTAAGGAGAAAAAGGAAATTCCATTCACATTTGTGTAATATGTTTGAAAACATCAAACAAATGTCTTCCTTCAAGAACTGAAAAGCCAAAATTTACAAATAAGTAGCACAAAACTGAGGATACTGACTAGTGAAGACATTGGAGAAATGTATTAAAGAACTTAAACATGTTCCCGTCTATTCAAATCTGGAAAAGAAACATTTGGAAAAGAAAGAACAAGGGGACAAATAAGCCTGGACTAGAAAATCTAAAATAAAAATATATCAAATATAAGGCAGATATGCCTGGAAAGATTTTATCCTTGCAATGCAAGGATGCATTAAATAGGACATACGTAAAAAGTTTCATTTGTAACAAGATACAATCCACAATGAAATTGTAGCTTCTAAACCTTAATGTGCTAAGTAACATGGACTAAGAATAGAAAGCAAAATCTGTGAGATGTAGAAGGAAGAACTGACAGAAACTCAAACCCAGACGATGATTCTTAATGCCCCTCTCTCAGCTTTTGGCATATCAAATCATCCCAAATAAATAAGGACACAAAGAATGTCAAAGACATAATTGACGAGGTTAAATTAGACAAAATAGATCTTGGTGTACTGAAAAAAGGTAAAACTGCCTTATTTTAAAACTTATCTATTCACTAGTAGTACCTTTTAAGACAATGTTAGAATAAGGTGTCATATTTTGTTTTTGAATCCTGTTGTGATTTTTATTTGAATTATATTAAACTTATAGATTATTTAGGGAGAGTTTAATATCTTTGTGTTCAGAAACATTCAGAAATCTGGACTAGATTTCCTTTTATTTAAATTGTCCTTGATGACTTTATAAATTTTTATATGATGTCTTGAACATTTTAACATATACTCCTAATATTTTATAGATTTCATGGTTTTTATAGAGGGTTATTTTTACTGTACTTTGTTATTGATTTTTGCTACTAATGAATTTCTTTTACAGATGAATAAGTAAGTAAATAATCAAAACAAAGTTATTCTAAAAGAAGAGCCAGGACATTCATACATTTCCATCTGTTTAAAGTTGTTAGTTCAGAAAAAGGGGGTTAAAGATGCTGTTCTTCAGGGAAAAGATGTTGCTTCAAAAGTGAAAGCAAGAGGTTTTAAATAAATTTTTCTGTTCCAGTGATATATAAGACTTTATTATTCTAAGTCAGTGTTTCACATTTTCTTAACTTTATTTTTATTTTATTTTTTTAAAGACTGGCCCTGAGCTAACATCTGTGGCCAATCTTTTTTCTTCTTCTTCTTCTCCCCAAAGCCCCCCAGTACATAGTTGTATATATCTAGTTGTAGGTCCTTCTGGTTCTACTATGTGGGACGCTGCCTCAGCATGGCTTGATGAGTGGTACTAGGCCCCCACCCAAGAGCCAAACCAGAAAAACCCTGGGCCACCAAAGCAGAGCACGCAAACTTAACCACTGGGCCACAGGGCTGGCCCTTAACTTTATTTTTTAAAGTAAACTACTAAATTAATTGTCTAAAGCCTATGAATATAATTTTTAGGTATTTCAGTAAGTGTCTATGCCATTAGGTCAAGCATAGGTGCTTCAGAGAGCTTTCTCATATTTTTATAGTATTTTTATAGGTGTTATAAATGTGCTTTATCTGTATTTACATATTTACAATATATTTATATGAGTTGTATCAATTAAATGTGTTGTAAAAACGTCCCTGTTTGTGGCATGTCTTTCCACTCTTGGTAGGTCTTTTGATAAACATCAGTACCGTGGTAAAATTCATCAACTGTTATCTTTTACGGTTTAAAAACTCTGCTTTTTAAGAAATGCTTCCCTAGATGATGAAAGTCTTAAAGAAGTTCTCATATGTTTTTTTTCCTAAAAGTTGTACAATTTGCCTTTTACGTCTAAGTATTTAATGCCCCTAGAGTTGTCTTTTGGATGCGATGTCAGGAAAACAGCCGTCTTACTTCCCCCGCGTCAAGGATCCTTCCCTCAGGCATGATGCAGCGCAGTCAGATGTCAGGAAGTCTCGGCTTTGTTCCTTGAACAGCTCGCTCTTCCCCTGTGTGTGATTCGGCTCTTCAGCTTCATTCTTTTTATTTGTCCGTTTGTTAATCTTTGCAGCAGTCCCGCACTTTCCTTTGCTACACGTGCAAAATGACTCTTGCTCCTTCAGGAGCAGGTCTCCACCCCCTGTCTTTCTCTGTAGGAATGCCATGCTTATTCTTGGCCCTTTCCTTTTCCAAATAAATTTTAGAATTAGACTGACAAGTTAACAAAACGAAACAAAACTAAATTAAAAAAAAAAAAAATACCCTGTAGGTATTTTAAATTGTCATTGCATTGAATGCATAGAGCAACTTGGAGGAGAATGAACATCTTTGTGGTATTGACTCTACCCATAAACATGGTGCGCTTCTCTATTTATTTTGTCCCTCTTTCATGTGCGCCTTCGATTTAAATTTTTTTAAGTTATGTGAATGATTAGATTGTATGAGAACTTTATTCCGAGGTACCTGACATGATTATTGCTATTTTAAACTTTATGGTGTCCGGTCATTACTAAAATACAGACAATTCACTTTTGTCAATTTTTATAACTTTTCATTTGTCTTTTTGCGCCGGCTGGGATTTTTGTTACAATGTTGAATGCATACATGATCTTGAACATTTATGATTTAAAACAAATTTTAATTGAAAAAAATTTAATTTTTAAAAATGCTTTGGTATTTCCCCTTTAAATATGATGTTTATTATGGGTATTTTTATATGTCTTTTATCTTAAGGATATTCATTTCCATTCCCTAGTCTATTAACTATTGATTTCTCTCTAAAATCTAGTGATTTTCTCATGAATAGACATTTAAATTATCAAGTTTTAAATTGTCTAATGGATTAATTATATGGTTTTCTTCTGTAATTTAAGGTGATAAATTATAATTAATAATTTAAAAATATTGACCCAACTTTGCATTTCTAAAATCAGCTCGACTCAACTACAGTGCATATCCACACATCGTTAGATTCAGTTTATTCACATTGATGTGCAAAAGTGACATTGACCTTTAATTTTCCTTTCTCATATGTCCTTCTCAGCTTTAGGATCAAGTTTATAGTAAATGCATAAAATAACTTGGGAGGCCTTCTTCCTTGTATCATTGCTGAAAGAATTTCAATAAAATTGGATTATTTGTTGCCTGATTATTATTCATCCATAACTCTGGGCCTGATGCTTTCTTTGGGGGATTATTTTTAAGCACTGATTCACTTCTTTTAGATTTTTTTTCTCAAAATTTTTGTCACTTTTGGTTGTATATATTTCTCTAAAAAAATGTCCGTTTCACTGACATTTTCAAATACATTGGTGTAAAGATGTTCATAATATTCTCTTAGAGTTTACGTCTCTACAATACTTCTAATTTTTGTCATTAATTTTGTTAGGTTTTTGTACTTGTTTTCTTTCTCTCTTGATCGATTTGTTTCATTTGTCTTGTTAAAGAATTAACTTTTGCTTTGCTTTATTTTCAATATTATTATAAAAATTAATGTATAGTAAAAATGACCTTTTTCTGGTGTACAGTTCTATGAACTTTGAGACGTTGTGTAACCACAACCATAATCAAGATAGAAAACAGTTTTATAATCTCAAAAATCTCTCTCTTGCTCTTCCTTTGTAGTCCTCAAACCACCCCATCCCCTGGCAACCTTGATCTGTCTCCTTTGCTGTAGTTTTCGCCTTTCAAGAATGTCATACAAATCCCACAGTATGTAATCCTTGAGCCTAGCTTCTTTCACTCAGCATAATGCATTTAAAATTCATCCACATTATTGTGTGTTTCAGTAATTCATTTCTTTTTATTATGGAGTAGTATTTCACAGTGTGGATGTACTACATTTTGTTTAACTGTAAACCCATTACAGAACATGTGGGTTGTTTTTGCCATAAAAACTATTTTGTCTGGCATTAATAAATCCATACTACTATGATTATGTCTAGTACTTATCTGGCCTATAATTTTTTTCATCCCTATACTTTTAATCTTTGGTGTCCGTATATTTCAGTTGTATTTCTTTTTAAAGAGCAAATATCTGGATTTTTAAAATTCTTTTATCAAGGTTAAATTTTAATCTAGTCTAACAATTTTTTCTTTGAACTGGAAGCTATGGTTCATTTACATTGATTATGATAACCAATAAATTTGAATGCATTCCTTTCAACTTATTTATATTTCTTATCCTCCCTCTTTTTTATTGTGGCAAAAAATACATAACATAAATTTTACCATCTTAACCACTTTTAAGTGGTCAGCTCAGTAGCATGGAATATATTCACATTGTTGTGAGATGGATCTCCAGAACTTTTTCATCTTGCAAAACTGAAAGACTATACCCGCTAATCAAAATTCTCCTTTTCCTCCTCCCTCCAGCCCCTGGTAGCCACCATTCTACTTTCTGTTTCTAGTAATTTGACTATTTCAGATACTTCATATAAGTAGAGTTATACAATATTTGTCTTTTTGTGACTACTTGGTTTCATCTAGCATTGTGTCCTCAAGATTCATCTATGTTGTAGTATGTGATAGGATTTCCTTCCTTTTTAAGGCTAAAAAATATTCCATCATATGTGCATACCACATTTTGCTTATCCACTGGTCCATCAATGGACGTTTGGGTAGCTTCCACCTCGAAACTATTGAGAATAGTGCTGCCATGTATATGGGTGTGCAAATATCTCTTCAAGACCTTGTTTCCGGTTCTTTTGTGCATATAACAGAAGTGGGATTGCTAGATCATACAGTAGTTCTATTTTTAATTTGGAGGGGAAGTGCTATCTTGTTTTTCACAGAAGTTGCACCATTTTACAACCCCACCAACAGTGCACAAGGGTTCCAGTTTGTCCACATCCTTGCTAGTACTCTCTATTTTCCTTTATATATATATATATATATATATATAGTAGCTATCTTAATGGATGTGAGGATTTCCCCCTTTTTACTATTTTATTTTCCTTTTCCTTCTAATTTTCAGATTGCTGAAGTCTCCTCCCCTTTCTTTCTATTTTATCCCTCTCTTGGTTTGGAAATTATACTCAATTTAGTCTATTCTTCTAGAGATTACTCTAGAAATTTCAACTTATATATTAACTCATAAAAGTCAAAAACATCAATATTTACTTTCCCCTTCAGACCATACAAAAACTTTAGAACACTGTAACTCTAGTCATTGAATTTTAGTTGTAGCTTACTCTGTATTAATCAAGAAATTTTTTTAATGATCCTATTAGCTGTACGTTCTTTTACTTTTCATTTGATAGTTAACCTAGAAATTACAAAATGTATCTTTGATTTATTAGAGCTTAATTCAAATACTTACTTTTACCACTTTCAGTACAATACAAAGGCATTGAATCGTATATCCTTTTGCCACTTTCTGCACTATTATTGTATGTTTTAATTTTACATATACTTAAACTCTTAAATGATATTATTGATATTATTGTGTAAAGTTAATATTCATTTAGATTTGTGCATATATTTCTTTTCTTTTATTTCTTTTTCATTTTCCTTTCTCCCATTTGGGATCATTTTCTTCTGCCTGAAAAATTCTCTTTAGATTTTCTTTCCTTTTTTTAATGTGTGTCTGCTGACAATAATTCTTTTGACTGAAACATCTTTATTTGCCTTCATGTTAAGAAAACATTTTTGCTGGTGTAGAATTCTAGGTTATTTTTTTTTTTTATTTTTTTTTAAAGATTTTATTTTTTTCCTTTTTCTCCCCAAAGCCCCCCAGTACATAGTTGTGTATTCTTCGGTGTGGGTTCTTCTAGTTGTGGCATGTGGGACGCTGCCTCAGCGTGGTCTGATGAGCAGTGCCATGTCCGCGCCCAGGACTCGAACCAACGAAACACTGGGCCGCCTGCAGCGGAGCGTGCGAACTTAACCACTCGGCCACGGGGCCAGCCCCAAATTCTAGGTTATTTTTGAAGAATATTTTGCTTGGTATAGAATTATAAGTTCGCAGTTATGTTTTGTCAGCACTTTGAAGATGCCATTCAACTGCCTTTTGGCTTCTATCATTCTATTAAGGAATCAGTTTTATTTTTGTGTCCTTAAGAGTAATGAAAGTATTTTAGTATTGAAAGTAATGTGTCTTTTCCCCTCTCTGACTGCTTTTAAGATTTTCTCGTTGGCTTTGATTTCTGTGAGGTTTACAATAATATGCATTGGTATGTTTGCTTTGTTGCCTTTTTTTGTTGTTTTTTTTTTTACACTTGGGTTTTATAATACTATTTGAATCTGCAGTTTTATGTCTTTCATCAATTTTGGAAAATTTCTTGGTCGGTATCACTACAAAAATGGCAACATTCTCCTATGCAGCTTCTGTGATTGCAATGCACCTTTACAAGAGATGTTTTCACCAGTTTCCACATATCTCTTGTGATGATTTTTGGATTTCTTTTTGTTTGCTTGTTTTTGTTTATCCTGCTTTTCTTATGCCTTTGTTTCTCTGTTCTTCAGTCTGGGTATTTTCTACTGTCCTATCTCCCCATTCATTAATCTTCTATTTAGCTGAGACTGTTCTGCTCTTAATTTGGCTACTGAGTTCTTATTTATACCAGTAGTATTTTTTGAGTCTAGAATTTTCATTTTAATAATTCTTTAGAGTTTAGTTGTCTTCTAAAATTTTCCATGTATGTCCTTGAACATACAATAATCATTATATTAAAGTCTGTATTTATTCATTCCAATATGTCAATTGATTTTGGATTTGATCCTCTTGTCTATTTTTTCTCTTAGTTTTTATTTGTTTTATTTCATGGAGTGCCTGCTTATTATTTTTAGGGAAAGTTGAACATTGTGATGAAAAATTAAAGAGATAAATTGAAGTTCTTGATAATGTAATTTCCCTCCAAAGAGGGTATGTTTTGGTTATTGCATATGACAGGATAAAAGCAGATCACCTCATGTAGTCTGGTATTGAGCTAATTTGAAATGAGTATTATTTGTTGTGAAGGCTAGTCTATCTCCATCTAGTCACTACTCCTAGAGTATAGCCCTTTAGGTTTCTTAATTCAAAATTTGGGATGTTTGCTGGCGTTCCCACCTTCTTAGCAAGCCCCCTAAAACTGCTGGAAGGTCTGCTCAACTTCTCAGCCTCATAGCTACTGTTTTCTCCGCCACTTCTTGGGACTTCCTAGCCTTTGTAGATGTTTTAATTCTAGCTTCTAAACCACGAATATGTACTTGTGATTAGGAATTCTCAGGAGAGATTTTTCTTCCCTCTGCATCCAGAGGGAAGGTTAAGAAAAGCATATATCTCTACCATCAACTTATTCAACCAGTTGTTTTTGTTGCTGTTGTTCAATCATTGGGAGCATCACCCTTCAGGTGTTTTATCTTCAAGCAAAGGTCTCTCAACTACCTTCTAACCTGCTTCAGCCTAAGGCTTTGTTTCCTGTCCCCAAGTTGTATAGACCAATGAAACACAAGTTCTAGGCTACCAGGCCTTGGCAGATATCCCCACGGCCAACACCAACTAGCTCTGGAGTTTGCTTACCTTTCCAGCTCAATGATTTCTATTCTCTGAGGGAATCCCTTAATTATTTTCTATCATTTAAGTCACTTTTTGGATTCTTTTTAACATTTAATCCAACAGTTTAAGTATATTGCCCCATGAGATAAATTTCTGAACATCTGGTCTGTCATACTGCCTTAAGTAGAAGTCTAACCATGCTGTCTCTCAGTCTAAAAACATCCTACATTTTCCCACTTCCAGGCATTGATTCTACTAATTCTTGATTTAAGAGGCATTGCTGTGTGATCATTAAGAACTTGGCCTTTGGAGTTAGACATTCTGAATTCAAATATTTGCTCTGCCACTCTCTAAGTGTGCTACCTTGGGACATTTACTTACATTTCAAGGCCTCGGTTTCTGCATCTATAAAATGGGGCTATTAATATTATACCTGTCACAGACTTGTTGTAATAATTGAATGAGGTAATATGCGTAAATTATTGATACAATGTCTTACACACTGTATAAGCACTGTGGGGCCAAACATAATAGGGGATAAATGAATGTTAATTACCATTATAATTGCTTAGAATGTCCTTTCCTTGGATATTTATGAATTGAATTTCTATTCTCCATTAAAGACCAACACACATTCTACCTCCTTCAAATGAATCCTCCTTCATTCAGATTTCTCTAGATATCATTAAATTATTTTATCTTATACTCCCAGAGCACATCTATTACTTATAAATCTCTTAGGGCATTTTGCCCCAGACCCACTTGTCCAAGAGTTATGTAAGTGTTTACATGACTTTCCCCTCAACCAGTTGGTGAGCTTCACAGTATAAGGATTCCTACAGGGAGCAAGTGTTGGATTTCACTGAATTGATTTGCACCCTGTACATCATTAAACCGTTCTTCAATGATATAGGTGGCATACATGTGAGTTTGAGAATGAAAAAAGGCAGAAAAAAGAAAAACCAAATGTGGTAAGTTTTTTGTCCGGAAAGCTGTTTTATCTATATTTCAAATGATCCTTACACCTAATCCTTGCTGAGGCTTTCACAGAGTTTATCATAGTTTCAATTTTCTTAATAGAAAGATATACTTATCCTTGAGTTAATGGTTTTTCCTAATGTACTAAAATGCAGATTTTCTGATATCATTACACAAAATATGATTATAAAGTAAGAAGAAAGGTAGAAGTTGCTTGATACAGGAATTTTGGGCAAGAATATTAAGTTTCACCAAAGAGGTAAATTTCAAGGATAGAAATAGGACAGGAAAAGCGTAGTGAGTAGAACAAGAGATTGAAGAAATTCATGGTTGTATTAATCAGAGTTCCCAAAGAAACAGAAAAAATAGGATAGCTAGATAGATAATAGCTAGATATAGAGGTAGGGATAGATTTGTATATTATCTATAGAGATAAATTTATATTTCCTTATCTCTATCCATCTGTCTGTCTATCTATCTATCTATATATCAAGAGAAAGATTTATTTTAAGAAATTGGCTCAGGCGATTGTGGAGGCTGGCAAGTCTGAAATCTACAGAGCAGAGCAGTAGGCTAAAGACCCAAGGAAGAGCTGATGTTGCAATCTCAAGGCTGAAGGCAGTTTGAAGACAGAATTCCATCTTCTTCTGGGGACCCCTTAAGGCCTTCAACTGATTGGATAAAGCTTACCCAAATTATGGAGTGTAATCTTCTTTACTCAAAGTCTACTGATTTAAATGTTAATCATATCTTTAAAAATACCTGCACAGCAACATATGGACTGGTGTTTGACCAAAAACTAAGTACCATGGCCTAGCCAAGTTAACACACAAAATTAACCATCACAATGGCTAAGAGAAAAATTACCCACTCACAAATTCAATCTCTTGAATTGTTTCCCTCTTCTTTCGTCTAATTATGTTCTTTCTCAAATTTCAGCTTTCCTAAATACAGTTCTGTAAACTGAATCTCAAATATTCTCACCAGCACTCTCAGACATAGCTTAGCTCAGCCTTTTCTAGAAAGATCGTGAATCAAAATTCAAAGCATCCTTTTCCCCTTTCTCTAACCTCTTCCTTTCTTCTGTTTCTTTTGATTTTGGAAAAATGTTTTATATGTTATCTTGGAATATGAGAGCTTTTCAGAAATTTAAGTGAAGAGCAATAGAATGAAACAAGTAGAGTAGAAAGAGAAAGATGAAAGTGGTAACTCAGAGAAGAACTAACGGGATATTTGAAAGGTGAAAGAGGATTTATAGATCTAAGAATGTCAGCAAAGTCTTTCCTGGGCTGAACTAGTTTGGAAATGCTTCGAAAGCCTGGGGTGCCTCTGTGTGCACTGGCAGCTGAGAAGTTCACAGCGGGGCACTTTTGATAGTTTGATAGAAGGGGCAGTACCAGGGATTCTGAAATGAGAATGTGGCGTGTCTGAGAGGATTCTTTACTATTATAACATGAGTAGAGAATATTTGCCACTTAGCTGCTTTTCCTCTATAATTAAACAGTGAGATTATAGTCAGCTCTTCTGAGCTGACTATAACGAGCAGCTCCTCATGAATTCAGTGTCTCCATTTTTACAGTAAGTACCAACAACAAGAGCTACAGTGAAACTAAGTAAATCGTTTAAAATTCCATGAAATTTAATGTTTTCAATTCTTTTCTAGGAAGTTTTTCATGTTCTATCAATCTGGAGCTTGATGTAATACAGTTTGTTATTATCAAGATATAGACATACTACCCAACAAATGAATCTTGTCCCTGCGAAGAAGGATATAAAGTAAGTCTGGAATAGTAATTATTTCTCATGATAGTCCTCAGACACAGCATCAGAAACTGTAAGGTAATCTGACCTGTATTTTCTTTCACTGTTTGAAAGAATTTTACAACATTCTCTACCAAGTTGTGGTTTAATTTGAGATCACATGTCTCCAGTGGTGGAGAACCCACTTTTCAGGCAGCCCATCTGAATTTGAGCCAACTTTCACAGCAACTTCTTTATACTGAGCTGGAATTTATCTTCCTGTGGCTTTTCCTCACTGATCCTAGGTCTACTCTTAGAACCCCATGAGAATAAACCTAACACCTTTAACTCATGTGTCCTTAAAATATTTGAAGAGAAGTATTATTCCCTCCTTCCCCTTCATTTGAAGTTGTCTCTTTTGCAAAGTCAACACCGCCCCATATCTTCAACTATGTTTTATTACTAAGTGTCAAACACGGTTGCCTTACGGATTCCTTTCCTGTAACAGATCCAAACTAGACGATTACCTTATATGTTCTGACCAGCAGACAATGGTGGAAAAAACTTTTCTAAAATGTTTAGCACTTCTATTATCTCATTATAATATCTCTCTAACTTTTTGGTTTATTAAAACTCAACAGTCATTTTATCACATGCTGCTACATCACTTCCAACTGCATTTGGGCCGTTGGGTTTTTGGACCTAAGTGTAGGATCTTATGTTAATCCCTGTTAACTTCTATCTTTTTAGAGATTCATCCCATTGCTACAGACTGACAAGATTTTTTTTGTTGTTTCAATTCTGGTTCTGACATACAATGTGTTCATTCTCTTGCCAGGCTTCATGTCATCTACATATTTGATAAGCATGCCTTCTGTAGCTTCATACAATTTAATCTATAGGATTATACAGTCATAATTACATCTTTTGAGAACTTTCCAACCTTCTAAAGTTATATTTCCTTTCAAAACTTCATGTTATGGAGTAATGCAAACTTTCCATGAAACTTTGCGAAGTTCTACTTTCTAAACCTCAAGGAATATTCTTCCCTTCTCTGGAAACCACACATTCTCAGATGACGGGTTCTCAAAAATCATTTATTTCATTAATCCTCACTGTGATAGTTAATTTTACATATCAACTTGACTGGGCTATGGGATGCCCGGAGAGCTGGTAAAACATTATTTCTGGGTGTGTCTGTGAGGGGGTCTCCAGGAGAGATTAGCATTTGAATCAGTAGACTGTAAAGAAGATGGCCCTCACCGACGTGGGTGGTCATTGTCCAATTGTTTCAGGGCTTGAATAGAAAAAACGGGAGGGAAGGGCCAATTCACTCTCCTCCTTGAGCTGAGACAGCCATCTATCTTCTCCTGCCCTGGGACATTGGGACTCCCAGTTTTCAGGCTTTCGGTCTCAGACCAGGACTTACATCACTGGGTCCTTTGATTCTCAGGTCTTAGGACTCAGACTGAGTTACGCCACCAGCTTTCCTGGTTCTCCAGCTTGTAGACAGCAGCTCGTGGGACTTCTCAGCCTCCATAACCCTGTGAGCCAATCCCTATAATAAATCACCTTTTAGATGTATCTATATCTCTCTATATATCCTATTGGTTCTGTTTCTCTAGAGAAGCCTGACTACTACATTAACCTTCCTTTCATAATCATTTCCCATGCACAGCTTTGTTTCCATTGTAAATAAGGGTTTGTTCGAAGTTGTATTCGTTTCCTATTGCTGCTATAACAAATTATCATAAATTTAGTGGTTTAAAACAGTATAAATTTATTATCTTATATTTCTAGAGGCCAAAGTCTGATGTGTGTCTCAGGGGGCTAAAATCAAGGTGTTGGTAGGGCTGCATTCCTTCTGAAAGCTCTAGAGAAGGATCTGTTTCTATGCCTTTTCCAGCTTCTAGAGACTGTCTACAACCCCTTGGCTGTGGTCTCTTCCTCCTTCTTTAAAGCCAATAGCATAGCATCTTCAAATCTCTCCTCTGATTTTGAACTCCTCTTCTGCCTCCCTCCTCCGTTCTAAAGGACCTTTGTAATTACATGGAACCCAGCTGGATAATTCAGGAAAGTGCTCCCATTTTAAGGTCAGTTGATTAACCATGTTAATCCTATTTGCTACCTTAATTCCCCTTGGCCATGTAATGTAACTTCTACACAGGTTCTGGGGCTTAGTATGGAGATATCTTTAGGGATCATCATTCTGCCTACCACAAAAATGCAAGTCAAGAACTTATTAGATATTTTGTTTTGCACCAAATAAATCATTAAGGATATGTGCAAATAGTCAAAGTCACTAGTCATGACTTTATTTCATTATAGGATTAGACTTCCTTATCTGACTAAATGGCCTACAGTACACTCTTAGAATAATACCATTTTCTTTCTCTCTTTTTAGTCACATAAATACAAGTCTCTTACCCAAGGTTTGTGAATGTTCCTGAAGATATACATTTTCTCAAATAGCGTATCTTTTACCCTAAAGAAATAGTCTTTTACCATCTTCCAGACTTTGCTAATCCTATCACACTTTTACCAACTCATAACAGATTGTTACAGTTTACTATCTGAATGAAATTAGCGTGATATTTAAAATAAAATACAATAACCATGAAAAGATCATTAGAGCAAAATAGAAGACTCTGGTCCAAAAGCAGTTTAACGAGAGTCACAGCAGGCTCTTATTTGCCGTTGACGTAAGACTTCTACTTTGGATTTCATATGATCACTTAAACGATAAGACTATTAAGTAAAATTGAGTTTATCAAGCTCAGAAACATGGTGGGAAAAATCATTACATAATATCAATCTATCTCTGCATACGTCTATGTCTAAATTTTTCTCTCAGGTGGAAAATTCACTTTGACAATGAAGAAGCATTTGAGTTTTTTTTTTCCTGAAGGAATCTTAATGATACTACTTCACATTAAAAACCACCAGGACAAATGAGCTTGTCTTTGGAGAATGCAGGATTGCCGTTCACCATATGTAACATAGTGCTTGCAAGATTTGGGGTACCCACGTGAGTATGTGATAGAGTTGTGATGTTTCCACTATCTATAGGCTTTACTCTAAGTTAAATTCCTACTTTTAAATTTTATCCCCAAAGCAGTTTATTTTATCATTAGCAGAATTCTCTTTGTTCATTGTCTAATTTGAGTTCTGTTCTAGAATTTGGAAACGTAAACCGTTAGCTTACATTTGCTGGGCTCACTCTACCCAGATGTTAGAACCTGGAACAGTCCTGCCTCCTTCAGCACTGTGATGATGCTGAAAGAGCACTCAGGTGGATTCCAAACCCAGACTTTGGTCCCTAATTTAGCCACTACCACCTCTGTAATCCTGGAGAACTCATTTTATTCTCAGTCCCAGTCTTGTTATTTGTAAAATGAATCAGTAAAATGAGGGCATTGGACTCCTTCAGTGTCAACTGTTTACAAACAGCGTTGTGTAGATCTTTAGGTCCATAGAAATGCCCCAGGCACTGTTGGGGTGGAGCAGAGTGGGTGAGGGAGAGATGGAGAAGATGGGGTCCATTGAGCTCATTCTGTGGTATAGACAGCAGAGGTCTGATTATTCACAGAAATTGGCAGTCTAGATCATTGGTATTTACAAGCAATCTCTAAGCATCATGTTAGATTTACCAAAGTTATCCATTAAAAAAAAACAAAAAATATGCATGTGAAGACATTATAAAAATTGATATTCTTTCTGATTCCTAAGCTATTTATCTTTGTCATGGTAGGTTAATCAGCATTCTTCTAGCCTAAATATGGTTGCAAATGAAGAAAAGATAAATCCACTATCTATAAACTAGCAAATATTGAACAATTCAGAATTAGCCACGTCTTTCTTTGGATAAATGGTCAATTCTTGGGCTAGGTCATGAAAAACCTAGGGCAGCTTGTGATGAACCTGAGGCAACTTGTGATGTCAGAGAGGGAGGAAGTGCTCAAAAAAAGGATGGGGGCATTGCAAAGGGCAAAGGAGCCAACCAAGATGAGCTCCGAAAGGCCAAAGCTGGAGTGATTTGAGAAACAAATTAAATAACCATAGCATTGGATTATAATCCATAAGCTAAAACTCATATCTGTGAGTCTTTACTGTAATACATAAATCAATAATTGAATAAATAAATGGAAGAGAGGGGATGACCCCTCCTCACAGAAGAATTCTAATCACTAAATGTGGAAGAAATGAGGGAAATCCCCTTTAGGACACCTACAAGAGTAGGCAAGATCCATCAATGGATGCTTAAATTATTGAATGAAAGTTTGAAGAGAAACAGGATATTTTCATAGTATTAATGAATTGCTCCTCAAATATTTACTAATGACGAGGGGAAAAAATAGTAAGTTTATGGTGGAGAAATGGCAGACGCCACCTTCACCAAGTGATCATCTTATAGAAGAACGCGAGTATTGTAATGAGCTCCCTTATTTCTCTACGTAATAATGATACTCAGCACATTTTAAGTCAAAGTCTTAATGACATCATTTTAGAACTTTTCTGACATAATTCTAGAATTAGCTTTAAAAAAATTAAGAGGAGACAAATAAAATTTCAATAAAGAAATATAAGAGCAATATTAAACCACATCAAAAAAATTGACCCAGGATTTTGCTGGTTCGGATCCTGGGTGCAAACCTAGCACCGTTCATCAAGCCATACTGAGGTGACGTCCCACATAGCAGAGCCAGAAGGACCTACAACTAGAATGTAAGGGGACTCTGGGGAGAAGAAGAAGAAGAAAAAAGAAGATTGGCAACAGATGTTAGCTCGGAACAACTGCTAAAAAAATAAAACAACAGTATCCTAAGGATACTCAGACTAGAGTAAATAACCTAGAATCATCTATGACTAGAAATATAGAGATAGCTAGACGTCTTGGATGAATTAGTCAATAATCCTAATCAGTACTTTATATAGAAAAAATTTTTCTTTAGAAAATAATCTATTTAGGTTAGCTCACATAAGCAATGAATTCCAGATATATTAAAAGATTAAAAGCAAAACATAAAACCATAAAATACTTGAAGAAAACATAGGTGTGTCTTTAACAGATGTTTGAGTCAGAAATGGCTTTTCAGGCAAGTACATTTATAAAGGAAAAGACAGAATTAATTGCAGAAAAATTAATTACTGCTCCACATAAAAATACCATAAAAAAGTATAAGTCCAGTGGGAAATGGGAAAAATGTTTGCAATAAATGTAACAGTAAACAGGAATAACTAAAAAACCCATACGAAACCATTCATTCAACAAATATTTATTGAGCAAGTCCTCCCCGCCAGGTTGGAATACAGTAGCAACGAACCCAAGTGCTCCCTCGGTGGAGCTCACATTCTAGTGGGGCAGGCTGCAGGTGGGGCATAAACAATAAGCCAACAACTAGATAATACGTAGGATCGTGGTAGCCCTGTAGAGAGGAAGAACGATGGCGAAGGGGGATGGGCATAACCCTGACTCCCATGGTTCCCTCGCAGCCTTCCAGACAGAGGAGCAGTGATAAACTTAGGATATTCGGCTCTAAAGTGGAAGCGGAGTGTTGTCTAGGTGGAACTGAGAATTCCTTGCTATTTAAAGTGTAACTTCCTGAAACACACAGAGAATTTCAAGGACTCCTCAGGGTTTCTGCGATCGGAGGTGGATTGTAACCTTCTCCCCGTGCCCCCTTAGAAATGCCTCCTTGTAAGTGAACCGCTGAGGAAAAGCTCCGAACGTTCTCCGACACAAGGGAGACGCCTGAATGGGGCTCGTTGGAAGTGTTTCACGTGGGAAGTGCTGTGTGCCAACTCTTCTGTAGATAAAATACTTTCATGTCTGTTATAAATTGGTTTCAAATGATTAAAATATATAATGGCATTAAAGGGGGCTAACGTTTTCAGCGCTTTGAGGAATTTCAGACGCACAACTCCTGTTTATTTGTGGGAGTAGGGTGACTCGCTTCCCTTAGACTGCTTTGAAAATGAGCCCCTGTGTGCTAATATAATGTTGAGATGGAGAGAATGCATAACAAATTTTATCACACAACCGACTTGGTATAAAATTCTTCCTCAGACAACAATAGAGAGTACTCGCCTCTTCTCTACTCTTGGGGACTTACTGTAGTTTCTTCTCTAATGTCCAGCAGTCTGTCCCTTCGACATAATTCTAATTTCTGTACTTTAAGGCGCTTTCAAATAATATTTCTTTTTTCAAAATTTCTCCCTTGAGATTCTTTTCCTTTTTTCATCTTTTTTCTTCTCTGGCCTTTTGTATCATCTTTACCTCCCTCCTGGCACCTGGCACTTCTAGGTGACTGCTCCCTGAGTACTGCAGGCTTGGTTTCCCTTCTGTGTCAAATCACACGCTCACTTTGTCCCGAGATCCTTCACACCTCTGTTTATTCCAGGAGTATATAGAGGAAAATGTGAAAGCAAACGTTTGCTCAAGAAAAAATCCAATCAAAACAAAAAAATATCTGCACTGTTCACTTCGGACCGTGTAGGAGGCTGTGCTCATGAAACTGTTTCCACTATTAGGAGGAAGCAGTGACTGATGTAGCAGCAGCTTCATTGGCAATTTCAAATTTCCATGCTACCCCAACCTAGCTTTCTCAAGAAACAGAATTTGCCTCTCCATTGTTCCAGCCTCCACCACTGATAAATTTATTTCTGTTGTAGCACCTGTAACTCATGATTAAATTTACGAGCTTATTTATCCATATGGGGGAAATTCCCCAGGGGACTATCTTTTACTTACTATTTTTTAATCCTAAAAATCTATGATAATGCCGGGCACACAGTAGATATCTAATAAATGTCTGTGGAATGAATGAGTGATTTCATCAAGTAAATAAAAAGTAATAGGGCTGGCAGACAAAACTGGAGCACCACTCTTGAGAAACTTTGTATGGTCTACAACTCAAAAACCTTCTCTTTAGTCTTACAGCTCTTGCTGCAGGACCCTGTGACACTTACAGACAACATCGATCAATGATACTGTGATTTGCACAGATATTTTTGGTTTTCACCATGTTTTTCATGATATTTCTGCTTTGGATCATAACTATTTTTATTCTGTGCATTAGAGGGTCTAAGCTTTAGTGTTTATATTACATATATAATATACTAAATAATCATGTACATAGATATTATATTATGTACCTAATTATGTGCAAATATAATTTTAAAAAAGAAAGAGTAAAGTGTTAGATCCTTCTAGCTGGGAGCTGAAGTTCCTCGATATTTCTAAAATACGTTAGTTTCTCTAACGAGAGTGCATTTCTTTCTGAGGAGACAGAAGTGCTTTAAAGCTGCAATTCTGCCACAACCAAAGGATTTCTCACGTGTTTTATGTATATTAATACATATTTAAATTACCAATCTGTGTGGTTGATTCTGTCATGGAGCTTTTTAATTTCAGGGCAAAATTAGTGAAATTAGCTTTTTGCCTCAACAGAACAAGTAAGGTGATCAAAATGCTCATGGTGTTAAACCCATCTAGAAGTAGCCTCTTTATTTCTGCTTCTGCCTGTTCTGTGGGGAAAAAAAGGGAATCTCTCAGTTTAATAAAAGGAAAATTGAAAAGTCATGTGTTCGGTGTTTTGTTTTTAGAGCATGAACAAGTATTATTTGGTGACAGGCTACTTCTCTGCCACCAGTGACACAGGACAAGAGTGAGAGAGAAAACACAGCCCTGGCTGAGTCACGACAACAAACTAGTCAATTTATCAAATCTTACAGACCGAGCAAAGGCTGACTGAGAGGACGGTTTTGTAACTTTAGAAATGGTTGCTTTGATGGCACATCTTTAAAAGATAAAATAATGAGTTAATAGCTCCCTAGGGAGTCACTTGGCTAGGGATTAAGGGCCCAACCAAACCGTTATTTGAAAAGTGAAAGTCTTGCTGAATTGACTAATTACTATTACGTCCACAGAACTCATTTTCTCATTCCGTTTTTTCTTTCTCCCTCTTTCTCTTTCATCAAGCTCACCCCATTTAGGTCCTTAAATGACCGAAAGAAACACAATCGCAGGTTCCCTCCTCTAAAGCTTATTTGTGCTCACGCTCCAGGCGCCAACATGACATCTCCACCCAATTTCAGCAAGCCACCAAACCATCGCCTTTGGTGCCCCCACCCCTCCTATAACCAGAAACAGTGACAGGATTATCTTGCAAATGAAGTAGCTGCCAGATACTGTTAAAATTTCCAGAGCTTGAAAAAAATGCATCTTCTCTCCAGATTGTGCGTTCGGTTCACAAAAACCTCCATGTGACCAGTTCCATGTGCTCACTCAAGTTTTGAGACATCTGGATGATGCCTGCAAGTTTTTGGTGCTAAGTGCCTATTTATTCATCATATAAACAAATTTATCACGTTATAAACTGAAGGCAGAGCTCTTCGCTACGGTCAGACCTAAGACAATGAATTAAAGGAACTGACTTTCACCTCTCCAGGTATGGGTTTGAGGTCTGGTCTAGAATTTGGTGTAGCTCGTCAAAGTGAATTAAAAACTGCCAGTGGACTCAAAATTGCTATTCCCAAAGAAAGGCAAATGAGATGAGACTTTAGGCTCAGAAATAAAGAACTTGAGGCTTTGAAACAGAGGGCTAGAACAGGTTCCATTTTTTTCCTGTAATATGTTCATTTTCCCTTGTGGAAAATGATGATTTCCAAATGCAACAGTCTTTTACTCCAAGAACCTGACTGAATATTTGTTCAACTGTTGTCTGAAAAGAGTTTGGCTTTCACAAATCACTTACCACCTGTGGATTCAAGAGAGACTAAACAGGCAATTCAAACATAGCCCTAGTTATGAAGGAATAGATTTCAACCTGGTGACTTTCCACCCATCTTCCGTCTAACGGTTGATATTCCACATACATTTCTGCAAATTCATAACATTAATAAATGAAGGAATCTAATTGTCTGCCAACCTCTAGTGATTCAGGCAAGGAATATCAGTGGATGCCAAAACTATTCGGTGAGATTTGTTGCTGGCTAGGATGTTCACAGGTGCCAAAGAATTATCCCAAAGACTATTTGCTAATCGCAAAGTGCGAAATGAATCTTAAAATGAGAGAGGTTACTGCCTGAACCAAGTGATCAAGTTCAGCAATACTACTAGAGAGAAATCAGGAATTCTGTAGCTTCTGCTGTATGCAATATAAGATAGATAGCATCACGCTAAAAATTCTTGCCCAAAATATTTAACTTGAATCTAATGAAGCCTTTATGGATATTTAAAATCTACTTTACAGGAAATGCAAGTGATAGAAAAACAAGTTAAGCAATGAAACAAAAGAAAACAATCCAATCAAACCCAAAATGTAGGACAACTGGATTGATCTCTTCAAAAAATTTTAAAAAAAGAAATAGTTTGGAGGACTGATCTAGACATTGTAGAAATAAAACAAATGCATCACACAAATCTTAATTGGATTGTTGGATTGTGGCTCTAAGAAAACCATAAAAAACATTTAGGGTACAATTGAGAAGATTTGAATATGGACTCACCATTAGAAGATATTAAGGAATCATTGTTCATCCTCTTAAATGTGATATTGACATTGTAGTTATCTGGAAGAACATGGAGATGCTGAAATATTCAGGAGTGAAAAGCAAAGATGTCTTCAAGGTACTTTCAAATGGTTCAGTATTAATTGTATTTAGATCAGAGTTCGCCACTGTTGACATTTTGGGCTGGATAATTCTTTGCTGTGAGGGACTGTCCTGTGCATCATAGGATGTTTAACAGGATCCCTGGCCTCTGCCTTCTAGATATCAGTTTTACATACTGCCCCCTCCTCCAAGTTGTGACAACCAAAAATGTCTTTAAACACTGCTAAATGTCCCTTAGTTGAGCACCACTGACTTAGATAAAGCAAAAATGTATAGTCAAATAATTTAAATATAGCAGAATGTTAACAGCTGTTGGATCTAGGTATATGGGTAATCATTAAGCTATTCTTTCAACTATGATGGGTATATTGGTAATCAATATACTATTCTTTCAACTTTTCCATAAATTTGAAAAATTTTCTAATAAAAAGATAAAGAGAAAAATGATGTCTTGGCCTCACTCCCAGAAATCTTAATTGGCTTTGGGTAGGGGCTGGGCATTTGTATTTTTCGAAAGGTCTCCAGGTGGTTCTAATGTACAGCTAGGGTTGCAGACCACTAGATTTAAGTGATTTTGTAATATGCCATCAGAGTCTTGATGTGGCTCTGGAAAATATAAGAGGTCTGTGAAACATAATGAAAAATAGTGAAAGGTAACATTGAATTCATACCTGGTGCATATTAAACAAGAAAAACACCTTTTACTAGTTTGTATCCATGGAAGAATGTGGGATTAAGAGCAGGCAGTGATATAATGCCTTGCTTCTCAAAGTATGGTCCATGGACCAGCAGCATCAGCATCACATGGGAGCTTGTTATAAATGCAGAATCTCAGACCCCATCCCCAGACCTACTGAACAGAATCTGCAAGTTAGCAAAATCCCTCCAGAAAATCCCATGCACATTCAGATTTGAAAAGTGCTGTGTAATACACCCAGAGATAGCTGAGCTAATTGTGTCTTTAAGCAGTCATGTCACTGAGAGTCAAAGGAAAAGTGAAACAACCAGTTAAGAGGTAAAAAACATTTGGTCAAACAAACCATACTGTGTAAAGCCTGATTTAACGAATTGACAATCTTGGTGTTGTACAGAAGCGGATCCTAAAGCTGGTGCTCTCTTTCTTCCTCTGGAATGGTACCTTCTCGTTAGATAACCCTTCTCTCACAACCAAAGATACCCTTCCGTTCTCAAAACTTGGTGAGTGCTGTTGCTTCATGGTCCGTAAACGATCCACACTCAATATCAATAAACTAAAAATTTACTGCTCATTTTTCTAGAACTAGAAATACTTGTAGTATTTGCAGCAGAATAATCTGCTAAAGGAAACTCAGTAGCAGAAAAAGTCAAGAACATTTGTTTTTTTCACTATGTAAGGCATAGAAATGAGGTTTATCTCCACGGCTTCACATCCAAAGATTTGATATTTTATGGCGATGTGGTTTACTGTGTCTCTGCTGTCAATGTCTCCGCCCTATTAGTCGAGGCAGAAATAAAGGCCAGGAAGATGGATGGTCTCCACTCTTATCCAACAGAAAATAGCTCTAAGATATACTTTCTATTCCTGCATCCCTTTTCTCTGTTAAATGTTTCAAGAGATGAAATATTCATTGCATCCCTTTGACTACTTCAGAGCACGACAGGCTTTGAGGCTTCTCGTTAGGAAATATTTTTGGTAACTCTAACAAATTTTTTCCGTGTACAATTCCATCTAATTATCCTGTACTACAACCATTTAGAGTACCCAAGCCAGTCCCTCTCCTTCCCTGTTGCTACAGCCTCCAAATATAGCTTCTGTAGTCAGAGTCAGCTATCGCGTCCTCTCTTAGTCATAGCCAGGTGCCTAAGACGAGGAGAATGCATCTGTCAAAATGAATCAACAACAGACCTACTGAGGAGGTGAAATACTCCTCGTTTCTCTTTACCTCCTACATTTCATCTGAAAGATGAAGGGGAGAAGAATTCGGTGTGATTTCTCAAGTAGAAAAGGAATTTACCTTTTACATTGCTCTACATGACTCAATATATCTAATCTCCTCTTCCTTCTTAGTGATTTAAGGATTTTTTTTTTTTTTTTTTTTTGTAAAAGCAGCATTATTTGAATCTTGATTTTTTGCTCTCTACCTCCCAGCTTTCCCAGGAGCACTGTCTATTGCATATAAATTACTCCACTATTGTTATCGTTCGAAATACCAGCCATCTTACTTAGCTGGACATGAATATGGTGCAGTGAATGGAGAAATTCACTTTGTAATTTTTTTCCCCAATTTTGTCTATCTGCTTCTTCAAAAGGATGCCCTCCTAGGCCTAAGGGGTTAATTTCCTTTCAGAATCGAAAGAAATGCAAATGACGCAAAGCAAACAGAAGTAAACATTTAAATCTTCTGGTTGGAAAAGGCTGTGTAGTTAATTAAAAAAAGAGGAAACCACCACTGGTTTGCATGAGAATTTGTCGGAAAGCTGCCCATTGTTAAATTAGGATCATCCATTCACTGCTGAATTTGATTTCACCGCACTCTTTGCTTTAGTTCTTGAGTGGGAGCTAAGCCAGTTTGGAGATTTACAATCTTCCCCATCTGTTTGTACCAACACATGGATCTTGGGAAGGTGTTCGATGGTGTTTAAGATGTTTTCAATAAGAAAAACCTGTCTGTGGGGTAAGTTCACTTTTTGTCCCCTCCTTTTAACTTTCCTTTGGCTATGAACTTGGCTTCTTTGTTCTTTCATGACTAATATTACCATCTGTGACATTACATATCAACATAGCAATGTAACATATTAAGCACAGGAAAACTCGGAATGCTTGAGTTCATCCAAGCATTTGTTACTTAAAGTTCCAGGCCTGTTTCCTAGCCACCTGAAGCATTTCCCAAGTTCCTACCAACACAATATAATATAATTAATCAAAGCATTTTTGTCTCATTGGGAATTGGAACCACAAAGCTTCCGGCATAGCAATAATTTGGTAAGCTGTCTTTAACAGCAACGCCAAACTAGCAATAGCTTTGGCCATCATTGGCTATCTTAGCAGGAAAGACTTTCTGGAGTTCTATCGACGACCATGAGAAAAGGCTACTGACAGAATTATCTTGATTCCCTTTTACAAACGAATCTAAAATTCTACATGATGATCACCAATCACGGGTCAGAACCTATGACATCTTTCTCCGCAGATCATGGGTCTATCCAAAGCAAGTCCCGAGACCAGGCCAAGAGATGGCTAGGGAGCGTTCTACTACTTGTGAAGAAAGACCTGGGGAGTTAAAGGTAAAGAGTTTGAGCGCTTAATTTATTACAACAAATTGATCTTCAAGTATGTGATCAAAATGGATAACCTACCTTGCTCTTAGCTATACATCTGCTTTTAAAATTAATGTCATTAATTTATACTTATGTGACCTAAGCCCATGAAGAAATTAATCTCTTTTCTTTTTCATATCATGTATTTCCATAAGTGTAAAAGACACCCTAAATTCTATTGGGTTCAGCATAGCTCAGAAGGGCTGCAGGGTGGCCAAGAAACCATAGATGCCGTGTATTGGCAGCAGGCTGCCAGAGCACAGATTGCTGTATTGTTCCCATGCTGTTATTCTGATAAGTTCCTGAAGTGGTTTTGGTTTTGGTTTAGGTTTACTTATAAGTGAAAACATGATAGGAAAAGTTGGCTGCCATCTTGGGAAGTTCCCTGGATGGGGGATTGCTTCTGGCTCTTGCTGTAAAAGCATGTGGATTACACACATCTGATGAGACAGAATCCTTACTGACTAGAACTTCCAAGTCTAGAACATCTCTGAGCAGGGCAGATGTAGCATCAAAAATCACTATATTGGCAAAGATGGAGGACTGCATGGTTATTGGTGGCGGGCTAAAACAATCAATGACTAGACCGGATATTGTCAGTGTTTCCTTTTTATTGTTTGTTTTGTAAATGCTTTTATATATTTAATTTCTTCTATGAACTGTTTATTTACTGTCCCGACTAATGTGGTATGTCTGAATAAAAGACATAAATGACATTTTCTCATCCTGCCAGAAGAGCATTTTCCAATTTGTGGGTTTTGACTCATTGGTGGGTCATGAAATCAATTTAGAGAGCCTGAAACAGCACTTTACAATGAAATAGAATAGAATAAAAAATATCCATGTGCATTGTACACAATAAAAGTAAGTGATATTTATGCAAATGTTTCATTTTTATCTATGTACACACGTGTTTTAAATACATATGAGTACTGAGTTATGCTAAAAAATATATTTCTTATGTTGGATCTTGGTTGAAAGTTCGAAAGCCACTGCTCTAAGTTATAACACCTCATCTTTTTCTTCACTCATTAGGAGAAAATTTCTCTCAATGTATGTGTGAATACACTTTGTTAGAAAACTAACCATAACCCAAATTGGGAGACTGGGTAGAAGGTGATGGTTGTAATCCAGCCTGTTTTACTGCCTTGAAGCAAAACCAATCCTAAATCTGAGGAAGGACTATAGAGTGTAGAAAAGAACACGGCTGAACCATCTTTTCTTTTAATGACCAGGTAATTACTGAGTGTCTGTAGGATGTCACACTGTGACGGCTGTGTGTTGCTGTGATGCTGAAAGCTGCGCCATCGGTATTTCAAATACCAGCAGGGTCACCTTGGACAGGTGTCAGCGAAGCTTCCAGACTAAGACAGACTAGGAAGAAGGACCTGGTCACCCACTTCTGAAAAAAGTTGGCCATGAAAACCCTATGAATAGCAGCAGAGCATTGTCGGATAGAGCACCGGAAGGTGAGAGGGTGGCGCAAAAAGACCGGGCTGGGTTCTGCCCTGCTGGACACAGGGTCACTTGGAGTCAGAATCCGCTTGTCGGCACAAACAACAAAATTACTGAGTGCCTACTATGTGCTTGGCAATGTGCCTCGAGCCAAAGACACCTAGATTACTAAACCAGTCCCGCCCATCCCGCCCACTGCTGCCTGTCCTCAATTTCTCACTGGCATGAGAAGCCTCAACATCTTAATCAGACTCCCTGTTTTCCAGCCTGCCACTGACTTCCAAACTCCATTCAGACACCACAAGGGTCTTTCTAAAAGGCTCATCTGGTCATTTCACTGCTGTCTTTAAATCCTTTGAATATCCTTCCAGAGAGATCCAGTGACTTGTCCAGAGTCACAGAACAAACCATAGTGAGGTGAAGTCTCTGTGTTCTTTCCTTTTCACTCTCCACCTCACCATCTCCCCATCCCAAATACTCCCTAGTCTGTTGCATTCTACTTGCAGGGCATTGTTTTTCTCTTTGAGAAAGCTGGAATACCTACAAGAGCACTACCACCCACTGCCTGAGCAGTGTGTGTTTGGCTTGAGAATGGGTGCCGTGGCCTCTGCATCCACCCTATTGGATATTGGTGTGGCAGAGGTTTCCCAGGATCTCTGCTTATGTCATCATAGTTATGATCACTGGTCTGCTGGTAAATGTGTAACACTTGGGGGTTTGAGGGCGATTACAGCAAGGAAGCCTTGATTGGTAGCATTTGCCAATTTTCCTGCTGTCATTACTCCCATGTGGCTGATTTTAAGCTACCAATATGACGTCACCAAACACAAAGTTAAGAAGAGATATGCAATAGCTTGCCGATAGATGATCTATCCATTTGACAGATAAAATACGTAATAGTAAAATGTAATAAAATAAAAGTCACTGGGTTACTTTATTAGCTTGGCCTGTAATATAATTCAATTCTAAGTTTATATAATTAATTTTTAGTAATGGCTGTGTTTCACAAGTAGCTTGCAAAACTCCCCAAAGTTTAACAGTCAAACTCAGTGCACCACTGCATAATCATCACAGTCAATGTTACTCCGCCTTACACTGGAATCTGCCCACAGAAATAGAAGTGTCCTTAAAGACAGTCATGTAGCACATCGGTCCTTTCCAATTTATTTTTTCATATAAGTGCAAGAGGGGGAAGTATTATATATTCTCCGGAAAAAGAAACCTAGTTTTCTTCAGGGCAAATTTTGTACCGTTTTTGCTCTCTCTCCTCCTCCTCCCATCCCACAATCCCAAATACATCCTTTAAAAACAAACAAACAAAAAAAACTTGTCCTAGTTTAGGGGCACGCAGGAAAATATTTATCTAAATATTAGAAAAACAAGAATCTTTATGCAAATAGATGCAAATCAAGTCAATTTGAATATTTAAAATTAAACCTGCACTTCATTCTTGCATTTGTAATTTCCTACCCTAAATCTTTGAGAGCCTTTTCTAATGTATGATGAAATTTTAAAGGCACTCTAATTCCCTAGAGTGATTTCTCTCAGCTGCTGTGAAAAGATAGAGGGGATTAACGAGAAGAGTTGTGCATACCCTGAGTCTGAGGTGTTGGATTAATGAATAAGCATGGCTGTTTGTTAATTCTACCTCAGATAAACACCTGTCAGAATAGGAGCAGTTGAAAAACCCCTGTGCAGGTTAATTCAGAGATAAAACATTCAAGATACTTCTAGAAGTCCGGTTGCGTTTCTTGATGCTTGGTCTCTCCCGACACTCAGTTCCTGTCAGTAACAGCACATAAAGCCCAGAGAAAGTGGCCTTCAGAAAACCACTTGTTGTCAGTGAATAAATAATCACTGAGAATGAATCGAACTGAAATGCTAATTTCACACTTTATTCTGAAATGTTCCACAAAACGTGTTCAGCAGATTTCGTAGTTCCACTAATGCTGACTAGACTCAAATTCTGAATAACTTCCTAGAGAACAGAGAAAATGCCCCCTGTCTCTCTCTCTTACTCTTAGTTGGCCATAGTACTTTTTCAATTTTGGTGGAAAAAGGAGGATGTGTAGAAGGGAAGGAATCTGTCCTTCCTTGGTGTTTTTCCGAAGTATTTTGTTTATTCTTGAGTTTCCTAAATTCCCCTAAGGCAGGGTTTCTCAACCTCGTCACTATTGACCTCTTGGGCCAAACTCTTCTCTGTTATGGGGGCCACCCTGTGCACTGTGGGATATTTGGCAGCTTCCCTGCCTATGCACTCGATGCCAGTAGGCCTGCCTCCTCCGGGACTTGTAACCGCCAACCCTCATCCCCACTCCTCCCACTCCTACCCCAGTTGAAAACCGCTGCCTTAAGGGCTAGCGCTTTGGGGACACCACGGCGTGAAAGAGCTCCGTCCTGTCCCATCCATTCAGTGAGCACAGGACCGTCTCCATCAAATAAAGGAAGTAAAAACACCGTGTAGACAAAGAAGAGGATTGTAGATTGGTATTTCTAATATTTTTATCATGCCATTGTTTCATAATTCTATTTAGGTCAAATCATAAAATTGCCAACATTTGGCCATTTTGACGCTAAAAATGGCAGTTCCACATGATTGAAACTGACATTTTTTATAAGAACCACCCAACTATAAAGTGTCTATTCTGCTTCCTTCACAAGCTAGCCCCAGGGGCTGAATATAAGAGGAAAAACATAATATGAAAGATTTTCACACAAAATGGAGTCCCCAGAGATGAGAAGTTACAAAAATGGAATAGTCATTAAAATCCAACTAAATTCGGTGTGTATATTTGGAAAAATCGAGGATTGAAATATTTATATATATATATAAGTAAATATATGTATATATATAACAGAGAGAGAAATTCTGTTGCTACTGATAAAGTTATCTGTTTCTCAAATCAGCAATGTCTCTCTACAACCTGTTTGTGCAGTTGGTTCTCATGCTATAATTACATTGTTTCATTATTGTGTAGAACCAGTGAATTGTGGGTGTGAAAGGGGAGTTGTGCTGTACTGAAAACTGTGTTGAAGCTGTGGAAGGCTAGACAAAACCAAGCCACTACAAATAAAAGTCATAAAAATCATACAAGCGTTCTGATCTTGGTCTGTTTCTGGAAGTTCTCCACTGTTTTTTTTTTTTTTTTGAGGAAGATTAGCCCTGAACTAACATCTGCTGCCAACCCTCCTCTTTTTGCTGAGGAAGACTGGCCCTGAGCTAACATCCATGCCCATCTTCCTCCACTTTATATGTGGGACGCCTACCACAGCATGGCTTGCCAAGCGGTACCATGTCCACACCCAGGATCCGAACCAGCGAACCCCAGGCCACCAAAGTGGAACGTGTGCACTTAACTGCTACTAAATCCAGAAAATATAAATGATACAATATCCGTGCAGTTTACACTAGAAAGGGGATTACAAACTCTCATCAATGGTCATACTCAAAAAGGCCCTGGAACCACATTAAAAGATTGACAAATTAATGTAGTAAAATATTCAGGGAGGGTAAGAACCACTTTTTACCATACTTTCCTTTAATCAGCTTTCCTGATTTACCAATTAACCATTGGTATCAATAGATTCAGATCAAAAGATTTCTCTCTCAAACACACACGTTTATTATATAATAGATTGAATACCACAAAATAGTGAGGAAAGGATGAGTTATTCACTAAAGTGTTGAGAGGAATATAGCTATTTGGAAAAAAGCCATGTAAAATCTCAGTTTACACTTTATGCCAAACTCAATACGCAAAATTGTTTTATTAAAACAATTTAATAAAGTAAATGTAAAACGAATTATAAAAACAAAAATTGCACTTAGATGACAAATAAAAGGATACTGAAGTGGACAAAGATTTTCATTATATACAAGCACAGAGGGAAAATTGTTAGAATTTCAAATGGCTGAGCAAGACTTAACAAACAAAATTAAATAATAAAGTGACAAGCCTGGGCTGGCCCAGTGGCACAGCGGTTAAGTTCATATGTTCTGCTTCCGTGGCCTGGGGTTTGCTGGTTCAGATCCCAGATGCAGACCTACTCACCACTTGTCAAGCCATGCTGTGGCTGGCGTCCCACATAAAACGGAGGAAGGTGGGCACGGATGTTAGCTCAGGGCCAGTCTTCCTCAGCAAAAAGAGGAGGATTAGTGGCAGATGTTAGCTCAGGGCTAATCCTCCTGAAAGAAATAATAAATAAATAAAATGACAAGCCAAATGGAAAATTGTCACAAATGGACAGGCAAAGGCATAAAACTTTAATATTAAAACAGATCTTACCAGTCAGTAATGTAGGTATCAACTTCTCAATATCAACATCAACAATGGATGTGAAGAAAACACTCCAATAAGAAGAAAAACAAAAGACCAACAAACCTACAGAAAAATATTCAGTCAATAGTAATTGTATATATTCAGATAAAACCAACATGATAACATTTTTGTCCATGAAATTGAGACGGAAGAAAAATAATAAATGCTGTCAAGGGTGAGTAAGGTAGCTGCTGTCATGATCTGTTAGTGAGAGTAAAGTGGTATAACCAGACAGAAAATTAATTTGTCAATATTTATCAAGAGCTTTTAAAAATGTCATATACTTTGGTTCTGTAATCCCACATCAAAAATTATCTTAGAAAATAATTATATGGATAATCTGTTTATGAAGATGTTTATTACATATTATTTATGAAGAGAAAAACTAGATGTAGCTTAAATGCACAATCAAAAGGGAATGGTCCATGTAACCCATCATTAAATGGATTAGTCCATCACTAATTTATGTCCATCTGATAGATTATGCAGTCATTTAAAAGGTCACATTTTTTTATAACCTAAAATGCTCTCTACTCTGGTTATTTTTTTCAAGGACACAAAATATGTAGACTGGTATGCCTCAATTGCAGTAAAACAGTGTGTAAGTGTGTGTGTGAACAGAAAAAAAGCTAGAAGGAAATACATCTAAATAAGATTAGCTATAATCTCAGTAAAATTATTGAGCGTGGTTTTTCTTTTTCATTTTTCTTTTATATATATTTAAGATTTTATTTTTTTCAGAACAGTTTTAGGTTCACAGCAAAATTGGGAGGAAGGGACAGAGATTTCCCATGTACCCACTGCCCCTACACATGCACAGCCTCCCCCATTGTCAACATCCCCCACCAGAGTGGTACATTTGTTACAACTGATGACCCTACATTGACACAACATAATTATCCAAAGTCCATGGTTTACATTACGGTTCACCCTTGGTGTTGTACATTCAATGGGTTTGGACAAATGTATAATGGACATGTATCCATGACTATAGTATCATACAGAGGATTTTCACTGCCCCCAAATCCTCTGTGCATTGCCTATTCATCCTTCCTACCCCCTAACCTGCCCCAGCAACCAGTGATCTTTGTACTGTTTCCATAGTTTCACCTTTTCCAGAATGTCACAGAGTTGGAATCAAACAATATGTAACCTTTTTAGATTGGCTTCTTTCACTTAGTAATATGCATTTAAGATTCCTTTATGTCTTTCCATGGCTTAATAACTCATTTCTGTTTAGTGCTGAATAATGTTCCATTGTCTGGACGTACCAGTTTATCCACTCACCTACTGAAGGACATCTTGGTTGCTTACAGGTTTTGGCAATTCTGAATAAAGCTGCTATAAACATCTGTGTGCAGATTTTTGTGCGAACATGTTTACAACTCCTCTGGATAAATACCAAGGAGCATGATTGCTGGATCAAATGGTAAGAGTACGTTTAGTTTTGTAAGAAACCAACAACCTGTCTTCTAGAGTGGCTGTGCAATTTTCACTCCCACCAGCAATGAATGAGAATTCCTGTTGCTCCACATCCTCTCCAGCATTTGGTGCTGTCAGTGTTCTGGGTTTTGGCCGTTCTAATAGGGTTATAGTGGTATTTTATTGTTGTTTTAATTTGCATTTCCTTGATAACATATGATGTGGAGCATCTTTTTATATGCTTAGTTGCCATTTGGATATCTTCTTTGTTGAGGTGTCTTTTAAGGTCTTTGGCCATTTTTTTAATCAGGTTGTTTGGTTTCACATTGTTGAGTTTTACGAGTTCTTTGTATATTTTGGATAATAGTCCTTTATCAGATACGTTTTCTGCAAATATTTTCTCCGAGTCTATGACTTGTCTTCTCATTCTTTTGTCATTGTCTTTCACAGAGCAGAATTCTTTAATTTTAATGAAGTCCAGCTTACCAATTACGGCTTTCATGGAGCATGACTTTGGTGTTGTTTCTAAAAAGTCATTGTCTTACTGAAGGTCATCCAGGTTTTCTCCTGTGTTATCATCTAGTTTCATAGTTTTGCATTTTTCATTTAAGTCTATGATCATTTGAGTTAATTTTTGTAAGAGGGTAAGATCTGTTTCTAGATTCATTGTTTTGCATGAGTATGTCCAGTTGTTCTGGCACCATTTGTTGAAGAGACCATCTTTACACCATTGTACTGCCTTTACTCCTTTGTTGGAGATCAGTTCGGGTTTATGTGGATCTATTTCTAGGCTCTCTATCCTGTTCCATTGACCTATTTGTCTATTCTCTTGCCAGTAACACACTGTCTTGATTACTGTAGCTTTATATAAGTCTTGAATTCAGGTAGTGTCAGTTCTCTGACTTTATTCTTCTCCTTCAATACTGTGTTGGCTATTTTGGGCCTTTAGCCTCTCCATATAAACTCTAGAATTAGTTTGCTATTATCCACAATAATTTTCTGGGATTTTGGTTGGGATGGCATTGAATCTACAGATTAAGTTGGGAAGAACAGACATCTTGACAATATTGAGTCTTCCTATCCATGAACATGAAACATCTCTCCACCTATTTAGTTCTTCTTTGATTTTGTTTGTCAGAGTTTTTTAGTTTTCCTCATATAGATCTTGAACATATTTTGTTAGATTTGTACCTAAGTACTTAATTTTGGGGGGGGTGTGAATATGAATGGAATTGTGTTTTTAATTTTAAATTCTACTTGTTCATTGCTGGTATATAGGAAAGTGAATGAATTTTGTAAATTAACTTTGTATCCTGCCACCTTGCTATAGTTGTTTGTCAGTTCCAGGACTTTTTTTTCCTTTTCTTGTCTTATTGCATTAGGTAGTACTTCCTGTATGATGTTGAAAAGGAGTGATGACAGGGAATGTCCTTACATTGTTTCTGATCTAAGTGGGAAAGCTTCAAGTTTCTCACCATTAAGTATGTTGTTAGCTGTAGGTTTTTTGTAGATATTCTCTATCAGGTAAAAATTGTTCCTCTCTATTCCTAGTTTACTGAGAGTTTTTATCATAACTGTTGTATTTTATCAAATGCTTTTTCTGCATCTATTGACATGATCACGTGATTGTTCTTTTTTTAGCCTATTGATATGATGGTTAACATTAATTTATTTTTAAATGTTCAATCAGCTTTCCATCCCTGGAATAAATCCCATTTGTTCATGGTATGTAATTCTTTTCATGCATTGTTGGATTTGACTTTTTAATACTTTGTTGAGGATTTTTGCATTCATGTTATGAGAAATATTGATCTGTAGTTTTCTTTTCTTGTAATGTCTTTGTCTGGTTTTGGTATTAGGGTAACACTGGCCTCGTAGAATGAATTAGGAAGTATTCTTTCCATCCTCTGAAAGCGATTGTAGAGAATTGATATAATTTCTTCCTTAAATGTTTGGTAGAATTCACTAGTGAACCCATCTGGGCCTGGTGCTTTCTGTTTTAGAGGGTAATTGTTTATTGATTGATCTATTAAGATGTAGGCTTATTCATATCATCTATTTCTTCTTTTGTGAGTTTTGGCAAATTGTGTCTTTTGAGGAATTGGTCCATTTTATCTAGATTATCAAATTTGGGGGGCATAAAGCTGTTCACAGTATTCCTTTATATATTTTTAATGTCCATAAGATCTGTAGTGATGCTCCCTCTTTGACATTAGTAAGTTGTGTCCTCTCTCTTTTTTCTTAATTATCCTGGCTACAGGATTATTTTTTTACTGATCTTTTCAAAGAACCAGCTTCTGGTTTTGTTGACTTTCCCTAATGATTTCCTCTTCACAATTTCATTGATTTTTGCTCTAATTCATATGATTTCTTTTCTTTTGCTTACTTTGGATTTAATTTGCTCTTTTTATTTCTAGTTTCCTAAGGTACACTTTTATATAGTTTTAAAGCTTCCTTATTTTAAAAGCATGTCTTCTAACATAAGGAAAATAAAATTAATAATGTATATTAATTAATGATTTGATTAAATGAAAGCACAATCATGAAAACAGCAGAATCACAAAAATAGTTTCAAGAGACCTTGAGAGATTGTTGACTTCAGCAATGCTAATGGAGATGGTTTTATATAGTTATCATACTAATAACATTTTCGAGTATTTGTGTGTGACACACTATGCTTATTTGATTTTTGGGTTATGCTAATGAGGTTCACCCATTTTCATATAGAAGTGAGTAGCCTACTCACATGGTTAGTTCTTAAAAAGAAGGATCAAGCCATGTGTCTCCAGAGGTCACTCCTTTCAATATTGTGATGTTTTTCTGACCCCCAAAGTGTCATAGATAAGACAGTGGACTGGGAACCAAGAGACCACCATTCTCATCTCAGCTCTAGAATGACCTTGTGGGTGGCTTCACCCAGGTTACTTAACTCAAGTGCGAGACCAGAACCGAATGTATAGTGTAATCCCTCCTCTTACAACGAAGACACCAACAGCCACAGCCTTTACGACCATTGCCCAAAGTACAGTGTGGGAAGAGGCCAAAGGGGACCCAAACCCAGATCTCTCACACTTTCTGTCAGTTGTCTAACCCCTGGACTAACTTCCCACTCAGTGTGCCAGAGGGCAGAAGCTCACTCTTTGGGTCACATAAATGAAGTTTTGAAGTTAAAATAGCACAGGGTCCTGCCAGAGTTTTCACTGCCATAGAGCCAAGCTTTCTTTCTTGAATGGATTTTCAGACTAGGAGCAAGTCTATCTTTTTTCTATATGCTCTGAGATCAACTTTTTCAAGCATCTTCTGTGGTGCGTGCTCACTCAGCTAAAACTCCAGCTCTCTACCTTTACTGGGTGGATTTCCCTGAGTCATTGCCCAGATATTTGTCTTCCCAGCAGCTCCTTCAGCACTAGCAATATGTCCCCTTGATGCTCATCAAGGTCAAATTTAAAAATGGAACAAAATCCCAGATCACGAATCTCTGATAGAAAAACAAATAGAATTCCATGCTATTCTCACCATTTTCTTATTGTGTGTGTGTATAGAGGTAGGGTTGGATGGTAACAGAAAGGATTTATTTTAAGTTGTATTGTAACTGCCTGAGGATTAAACAATAGTGAAGATATATTATCTCCTTTGTTAAAAAGTCAAACATTTCAGCTGATTACACACTATCGGCCTTTCTGACATTGACATTTTCCTGAAGTGCTGCTGGTTTGGGGATAGCAGGACATATTAAGCTCCTAGCGGGGCAAGATGAATAGGTTCATTGGCCTAGCGGTCCGGCCATGTAATAAATCTGTTAGAAGGCGTGCGTGTAGGTCATACTCCCTCCCTTTGGGGTGTATAACGTAACGTTAACATGGTATGGTAGCTGTCAGCAGAAATATGGTGAAGAAGCCATAAAAAGTGATTTATACTTTATTACCAAAGCAGCTAATAATTACATGGTTGAGTAGGGAGACTGGGAGGGACAGTGGTAAGGGCAGAGTGAAAACAAGATAAATGTGAGGTACGACATATATATTCATGAAATATGGGGATGTGGAATGTTGAACCTGACAGTGAGCATCCATTAATAAAGGAGGTAATTGGTGATGATAGTTCTGGGCAATTACAATTTCTTAAATGGCACATCGACTTAAGGGAAAGTATCAAGAGGGCATTAAAAAAATCCTAGGGAGTGTGCATGCTTCTCCTTTCCTTGCTACCTAACAGTCCTTGCTTTAAATGACAGTTAGAAGAATGGTCTGCTATGGGGAAGGATTGGAGGTGAATTGTTATCCTTCTGTGGCTTGAAACCAAAGGCAGAGCTGCCTTAAACAGACAAGTCCATTGCTGCGGGCCCCATGGTTCACCGCATGTAAAATCGGCAGGAACAATAGACAGGTTATACTATCTTCCTTTACCAAAACTCAGATGTTCATGAACTTCAGGCTCGGTTTTCTTATGTGGGAGGGTGATGGAGACCCCTAAACCTCTCCCCCTACACATATATCTTCTTCTTCTTCTTCTTCTTCTTCTTCTTCTCTCATCTCTCTACTTCCGACAGCTGCCTCCTCTAGTTTTTCCTTCAAGTTGCCGCCGTGGGTACAGATTGGATGTCAAAGATGGAACATGCCTCCTTGGGATATGAGAAGGAAATCCACTTCAACAGGTTAGATACACATCGGTCAAGGTCAGGTCCAGGGGTCCACGAGGTCATAACTATTTTCAGAAAAACAGAGTGGTGTTTCCAGAATAAGTGGTGGGTAAGACTGTTGGCACCTTAGCATGAATTAAAATAGTGGCACCTAACTGTGCTGTTCATCATACACAATACAAAACAATATCAGTTTAAAATGACCTTGAAGATGCAATAAAAATGATTAATTTCATAGATCTTAACATTTGAATATTTTTTAAAAAAATATTCTATCTGATGAAGTGGGAAGTGTGCATAAAGCCCTTTGGTGCCTACTGAAGAACAATGGTTGACTCAAGGAAAAGGACTTGTGTGAATGGGCTGTTACCTTAAGCCGCAACTTTTTTTCATGAAACCATTTTTATTTGAAAGAACACCGACTGAAAGAGAAACAGTGGTTATTCAGATTTGGGTATATGGCAGGCCCGTTCTCAAAAACAAACTTGTCCCTCCAGGAAAACAACTGACAATATTTGTTAATGATGAAATTTGAGCTTTCAAGCAAAAAATAGAATTTTGGAAAAAGTGTATTGGTAACAATGAGCTAAACAGCGTCCCGATACTTAAAGAGTTTTCAGCTGAGATTTGAAGATAATATTAATAAATATGTTTTTTGATATTATTTACTAAAATGTGTCAACGTTAACTCAGCAAATTAACATTTTTCAAATGACCAATGCATGACGCTACAAAATCATAAATGGTTAAAAATCTATTTAAAGTATCAATTAGATCAATGGATTTTAGTCCAAAAGAAAATAAAATTTCATTGATATAATTTTCGATGCTTTCCCAGTTGCAGGTCCTGAAGCTAACCTTTAAGGAGTTGCCACTTACTGAATTTTGGTATAACATCAAAAAAAGAATAGCCACAATTATCTGAAAAGGCTTTAAAACATTCTTCTCTTTCCAACTGCATATCTCCATGAGGCTGGATTTTCTTTATATACTTCAAACAAAACAACATATCGCAACAGATTAAATACAGAAGCTAATATAAAATTCCAGCTGTTATCTATTAAGCCAGACGTAAGAGGTTTGCAGAAATGTAAAACAATGCCACTCTGCTCACTATTCTTTTTGTTTCATAAAATACAGTTGTTTTCACAACATACCATTTTTGTTAGCACGATATGGGTTTCTCACTGTTATATTAGGTGAATTAACTGTCTCAGTTTTGATTTCGAATTTGGTACATATTGATAGATATTGCCCATTTAAATAAAAATCCTTTGGGACTCTCAATAATTTTTAAGAGTATAAAGGGGTTCTGGGGAAAAAAAATTTCAGAACAATTGGGTTGGATGAATAAAAGATGAAAATTGAAGGTTGACTTGCTATTATTTTTACTTCCGCTATCACCTGAATAAACCGTTGAGGTGAACTTGATTTTTAATTTTTTAAATGTTAATAACACATAATAAAAATGAACAATGTTCATTGAGTACTTATTTTGTGCCAGCTCTTAGCTAACAGCTTTGTTTACATTGCTGGTGTATGATTGCTAGTGATTGAATGTGTGCGTCCCTCCCAAATTCAGATGTCAACTCTTAACCTCTTATGTGTTAGAATTAGGAGGCGGGGCCTTTGGGGGTGATTAGGTCATGAGGGTAGAGACCTCATGAATGGAATCAGTGTCCTTTTAAAAGAGCCCCAAAGAGCTCCCTTGCCCCATTCCACCATGTGAGGACACAATGAGAAGACAGCCGTCTCTGAACCAGGAAGTCGGGCCTCACCAGACACCAAATCCGTTGGCGTTTGATCTTGGATTTCCCAGCATCCAGAACTGTGAGAAATAAATTTCTGATTTACACTTATAATATCCAATAAGTGTGTTTAGAAGCTAAGGCTATGAATTTTTGCTGTAGCAGGCTGAACGCACCAAGACAGTGACACTCACGACATAACTGAGAACCTGTTATTCTGTGTCCAGTGTGCAGAGAACAGACCCTTGGCTTAACGAGTAAAAATAACTTGAATAAGCTCACACCTGGCCCACAGCACAGCCAGTTCTGACAGTGGCAGGTCAGGTTAGCCCCAAGGACTCTGTCCTAACCAGTAAGTCACACGGACAGCCTCCCCATGGCTGACGCCTTGATTCTTAGCATGTTCCAGCACTATGCTAAGAGCTCGCTACACTTTACCTCATTTAATCCTAATTTTAAAGGATGAAGCAGTTATTTTTCATGACTTCTTACCTTGTATCAGGAAACTAAAGCTGTGACAGGTTAAGTGACTTAACCACAAAGAACACAGCTCGAAAGGGGAGAACAACGATTTGGATTTTTTGCTTTTTTTGTACCTCAAGTACAGAGATTTGAGTTCATCATACTGCTCAGTCTGTGGTGCACTGATTATCACTTTAGCCAGACCCCTCCAGTGCCTTATTTCATTATTTTCTCAACATTTCCCCTCCCCACTACCGTTAATCTCTCCCATAAAACTACCATTTTAATGTGTTTCATACAGCTCCTTGGATAAATATGTTTCCTTGAAAAAATAATTTTCTAATGCATGTTTTTAACTTGTCTAAATGCTATTATATGATAGATATAATTCTGGGGTTTTTTATGTCTTTTTTATTTATTTATTTTTTGAGGAAGCTTAGCCCTGAGCTAACACCTGCTGCCAATCCTCCTCTTTTTGCTGAGGAAGACTGGCCCTGAGCTAACATCTGTGCCCATCTTCCTCTACTTTATATGTGGGATGACTGCCACAGCACGGTTTGATGAGCAAGGCTAGGTCCACACCCGGGATCTGAACCAGCAAACCCCTGGCCACCAAAGTGGAGCGTGCAAACTTGTTTGCTGCGCCACTGGGCCAGTCTTGTTTTTTTTATGTTTTTAACCCCACACTGGTCATGGTCTGTCCATGAGGCTGAAAATAGTTTATTGCTTCTGATTGCCACATGGTATTCCATCAGATGTGTCAACTACTTTTTATCAAACATTCCTCGGTTTCTCCAAAGCACTGCTGTCACCATGATACAACAAACAATCCCAAACAGAACATTGACGGGCCACAGTTTTTTAAAGATCTGTCCTAAGGAAGAGATTTCTGAATGACGAGATACATTATCAGTTTTATTAATTACTGCTGGACAGTTTTCCAGAATGGCAATAAAAGTATGGACTCTCACTAACAGAGCATGAGAATTAACATTTTCCTCATCTCACAATGACAGTAGTGTTGCACAACTTTCTAATTTTTACCACAGTGGTGGATGCAAGGCTTTATTTAATTATTGTTTTTTTTTTTTTTGAGGAAGATTAGCCCTGAGCTAACTACTGCCAGTCCTCCTCTTATTTGCTGAGGAAGCCTGGCCCTGAGCTAACATCCATGCCCATCTTCCTCTACTTTATGTGTGGAAAGCCTAGCACAGCATGGTGTGCCAAGCGGTGCCATGTCCACACCCAGGATTCGAACCGGTGAACCCCGGGCTGCCAAGAAGCAGAATCTGCAAACTTAACTGCTGCACCACTAGGCCAGCCCTAATTATTGTTTTAACTTGTGTTTTGCTAATTATGACAGATATTGAGCATATCTTCATCTACCTGCTAGCCATTTGGAGTTCTCCTCCTATGCATTGCCTATATTTAAATTGTGTCCATTTCCCTATGGAGTTTTCCGGGTTTTTTCTTGTTGATTTCCAAGTGTTATTTTTGTTTTGCAATATTAATATTTTATTTGCACTAAACATTTTCTCCTAGTCTGTTATCCATTTGTTACCTTCGTCTAAGATTCCTTCCATGAAGAATAATCCTTACTTTAAACGTAGTGAAATTCATCAATTTTTCATGATGAAAAATTCGTGATTTTGGATTTAGGTTACAAATTTTCATCCAAAAGACGTGAAGATATTCTTCTGCATTTTCTTCCATTAAGTTTTGTATTTTGCCTTTCTCATTTAATTCACCTAAATTTCACTTTTATACGTGATGGGTTCTACTTTTATTGATATAGTGAGCCAGTTTCCCTAAGAGTTTCCACTAAGCAATCCATTTTTTTCCCCTAATTTTTATACCACTTTTTATAGCACTTCCTCAAAATACCAGGTCCGCTATTTTATTGCATGGATTCTGTTTATTCTCTTGCCAATAGCACATTATTTAATCTTTTTGACTTTGCACTATTTCTTAATAACTTGTGGAATACATATGCTGCCCAAACTCTGAGACCATTTTGCTTTCTTTTTCAAAATTCAGGTACCATAACTGGCACAATTAGTTTTATGTATCAATTTTGGAATCACTTTTCCAAGTTTCTTTAAAAGAATTCTGCTTGAAATTTGCCCAGAATTGCATTGAGTGTGCAGATTAACTTGGGAAGAATTGATGTCAAAACATGTTAAATTGCCCCATCCATGGGCTTGGCCTATAGCCATCTGTTTATCCAAGTCTTCTTTTAGGTCTTTTAATAAGGTTTTACATCTTACTCCATTTTCTTGTTTTAAGTTCCTTCCATGCTTTTTTAATAGGTCCATTTGTAGGTATTCTATAGTTGCTGTTGTTTTTGTGGTCTTATTTTCTGTTAAGTGTTCTACACAATTATTGTTAGTATTGTTAGGATATTGATATTAAGAAGTTGATCTTGTATTTAGCAACTTGATTTACACTCACAATATCCAATAAAGCTGTTAATTTTGCTGGAGTTTCTATATAAATACAACTACCTCTTTCTCTTTATTCTCAGTCCTTAAGCCTCTGACTTCTTCTTCATGTCTTATTTATTTTTGTCCAGAACGTTCAAGGTCCGTAGTAAGGCGGAGAGTAAGAGTGAGCATCCTTGTCTTCCTCCTTAACTAAAAAGGATATATCTAATATTTATTCATTAAAAAAGGTGCTTATTGTAGCTTTTTGAAATAAACGGATTTTACCAGGTATGGAAAATATCTTTCTACTCATTTTTTGAGAATTTTATCATAAACAAGGATTGAAATTTAACGATTTTTTAATATAATTGAGATAATGTGATTTATTTTTCCATTGGCCCATTTTTCTACCTTTGATAAGATGTATTTAATTGACAGATTTTCTGATATTAAACTATTTCAAAGTAGTGGGATAAACCCCTCTTTTTTTAATTTGTAAACTTTATGTTTTATGGCAGTTTTAGGTTCACAGCAAAACTGAGTCGAAAGTACAGAGTTCCCATATATCCCCATCTCTACACACCCACCACCTCCTCCATCACGGACATCCTGCACCACAGTGGTACATTTGTTACAACTGAAGAACCTACGCTGACACATCATTGTCACCCAAAGTCCATCGTTTACATTAGGGTTCGCTCTTGGTGTTGTACATTCTATGGGTTCTGACAAAGGTATAATGACGTGTATCCACTATTGCGGTATCATACAGACTAGTCTCACTGTGGGGCTGTAGTTCAAGAGGGAATCCTACAGGGTTCCAACCTAGGCCCATCATCTCCCCATTTCCCTTATCCCTAAGGAACCTGCCTTTACATTTGCCTGAGAAACATGGGTCTTTCTCTGTTACGAGTACCTTCTGCAGAGTGCAAGTGGGGACACACAGAGGCTGTCCTCATTGTTTTCTGCTCACCCCAGCAACCAGAGCTGCTGTTTTGCCCCCCTCTGAAATAGAATTCTGCTAATTTCCCTCCCCTCAGGTGCTTGGTCCACTTCTGCTCCTGCCTGCTGTTTCTTTTCCCTTCTATATTTGTCTCTCCGGGAGTTTTTCATAGTTTTGAAGATCTGAGAGCAATCAACTCCTGTCTTGTTTTTGTTTCATCTAGAGTTGGTTTTGGCATCCAGAGCCAGCATCTTATATTAGTTCTCTTTTTTGTCAGCCAAAGTAGAGATTTAAACCTTAGTTTGTTTGACTCCAAAACCCATGCTCTATGATGTAATAAATAGAGAGAGGACTCGGGGCATTAGTACAACTAGAATTCCAGATGCTATCTTGAAATGAGAAGCAAATAAGCAATTGACTTTCCTAGAGAAATTCAAGGGCACATATTTTAATTCTCTGACCCAGATGTAATAAAACTTCACTGCAGAAAATTTTGAAAACATGATATTATAAACTAGCGATAGCCAATATTTTACCATATTCTGGTATATTTCCTTCCAGTTTATTTGTATAAATTTTTTAAGGCATAAGGAAAATCAATTTACATTTTTCCTCTTTAAAAAAAAGACAACATAAAGAATAAAGAAAAATCCTAGGACAGTTCAAAGGGAATCTCGCTTCAGCCTCAAATACAGAGCCATATCCCACTGAGATCTTGGCAAGGATAGCATCCAGCAACTCTGAAAAGTCCTACCTCATGCCAGTAATTGAAAAAGTCATTCAAAATCCGTGTCCTATGACAGTTTAAAATAAGTTTAAAACAACCCCAAAAGTTTGCCTACTGCTAGGAGGACCTTCTAATTTGTTCCAGGGGACTTAGACCATACTTTTAAATCCATAGCACTTTGCTTTGTGTTTTAGAGGTAATCTCTTCCACCAAGACCTAATTTTTTAGTACGTTCGCACCTCTCAGCATTATACTGAGGTGCTTAACAGATAAACCCTACCTTAAAAGTCTAAACAGTGGTTTGAGGAACTTTTTCTACTTTAGAAGAATCCTCATTCCATATTTAGTTAAAATATGGAAGCAGCCACTCTTGCTTGTTGGTCATGACTTATACGGCAGTCATCAACCTCACAAAAATCCAAAGGAAAATTCAGGCCTCTGTTATGTGCTAGAAAGTTCGCTGACAACCTAAGGCTGCTGACTGTCTTCAAGAAGTTTAATGTAGGTTACTGTACCTTGTACACACCTTTACACATTTCAAAGCTGTGCGACTCTGGCTTCAGCTCCACTGTGGTTATGATCGAGTATAAGCAGAAAATGAGGGAGAGAGATGTCAGAAACCAGGCCCACTGACGTGATTTCATATTAGGCTGACCTGTGTTTTCTGTGCAGTTAAAATTACATGTCATGAAGTGACTTGAATGCTACAAAATTTGATTAACTTTATTTTCATTTTTCTACAAGAAAATGAGTTTCCAGGGAACAAAAGACAGAGGAAACCAACTGCTAGCACTTTTTCCATAGGCTTCAACTATTGGACTTCTGTTTCATTAATGACTCTCCCAGAGTCCCTCCCTTGTTTGTTCTTTTTCTTTTTTTAATATAACAGCTTTATTGCGATATAATTCACATTCCATACGATTCACCCATTTGAAGTGTACAATGCAGTGGTTTCTAGTATTGTGCAAACTATCACCACGGGCATTTTTGGCACATTTTCATCACCCCTAAAAGAAACCCTATATCCAGGAGAAGCCACTCCTTGTTTCCCCCAACTTCCCCACCACAAGAACAGACAACCACTCATTTATTTTCTGTCTTTATAGATTTGCCTATTTTGGACATTTAATATAAAGGGAATGGTACAACATGTGGTTTTTGGTGTCTGGCTTCTTTCACTTAGCATAGTGTTGTCAAGGTTCATCTATGTTGTAGCTTATGTCAATACGTCATTCGTTTTTATTGCCAACTAATATTCCATTATTGGACATAATGTATTTTATTTGTCCATTTATCAGTTGATGGGCATTTGAGTTGTTTCCACTTTTTGGCTGTCATGAATGATGCTGCTATGAACATTGGTATAAGATTTTGTGTGGATGTATGCTTTTATTTCTCTTGAGTGCAGACCTGGGAATATAATTACTGTGTCATATAGTAACTCTATATTTAAACTTTGGAGGAGCTGTCAGAGCTCCCATTTTTTGATCGGGTTAATTTCTCATCCTTCAGAAGACACTCAGTGGGCCAGCCTCAATGGCCTAGTGGCTGGAGTTTGGCGTCCTCTACTTTGGTGGCCCAGGTTTGGTTCCTGAGTGCAGAACCAGACCACTCATCTGTTGGTGGCCATGCTGTGGAGGTGGCTCACATAAAAAAAAGAGGAATATTGGCAACAGATGTTAGCTCAGAGTGAATGCCCCCACCAAGAAGAAAGAAGACACTCAGAGAAGATATCCCAGCCCCACCCTCTACTTTGGTCCCCCTGTTAGACCCTCACATTGCACACAGTATTTCACAGCAGCTGTTAAATCTGTGATAGACAGTTACTCAGATGTGAGCTCCATAAGGGCAGGCATAACATCTGTTTAGTTCACCAATGGCAAGTCAGTAGGCACTCAACGAATACTGAGTGAACGAATAAATGAATGAATGAATGAATGAATCAAATGAGAGCTATTATTTTTTCTAAGCTGATAAACCAAAACATTTTATTTAATAATAAACACATCTGAACGTCTTTTTTTAGCCTGAAATTGTCCGATAATGACATTTTCTAATTAAACTTGCTTGGTAATCTTGGGGCACATTATCCAGGAATCATCAAATATCTGGCCTAGAAAATCAGAATGCATAAGGAGAATATCACGGAACTGAAGACTGCCACTCATAAAAGATAGAAAGCTCAGCCGTACACTTACAACCATGGACCCCACCACACAAGTGCCTTCTTCTGGGACACAAGAGAATTAGACGTCCCTATGTCATGAAGTTCTAAAGTGGTAAACCAAGATCACCAGACACTACTGTCCTACATGTTGCAGTTGTACATGGTGGACAGTTATGAAATATTATTTTGTCTGAATATAATTTATCCATGTAACTATTTCTCTCATTTAAAAAATTAGAGTTTAGTTGGTAGTGTTTATGTAGATTGGTAAAATATTCCTGAATGGAATTTGACTAAATATATATTTTTAAATGTGCATATCTTTTGTTCTGACAATCTATTCCTAGAACTTGATTTTTGGAAGATAAACCAAGGATTGCGTGTGTGTGTGTGTATGAATATATATATACATAAAGATGTTTGTTGCAATATTATTTTTAATAACGGAAAATTAGAACTAAGCTCTAATTCCAATAATAGGTTAATAAAATAAAAATTAATTCACCCTTCTAATTGAGTACCTGCAGCTTCTGTGACTGATGCTCTAGAAGGATATATACTGACACGGAAACACTCAACATATTGTTAAGTGAAAAATGTAAGTTACAATGAAGTACACACCCATTTATAGACATAGTACATCACAATTTTAATTTTTTTAAAATCGCATAAGAATTTTACAAAGAAAACTGTAACCACAGCATTCCTTTATTAATGTGACTTTAGACATTGCATGGTTTTATTAGCAAAATAAATCATGTGAGAAATAAGCATGAAGTTAAAATGCAACAGAACATTGTTACATAGACAGAGCAGAGCACTGGATTCTTAAAACATTTCTCCTTCCTGATTATATCAGCAAGTTTTTGGAAACTTCTGAAGATGCTTCCCTGGGCTCTTAGAGAATTCATCTTTGATTCTGGTGCTTTGTTTCCTGAAAAAAAAATGTGTTTTTATTCAAGATAAGTGTTACTATTAAAAGTGGAATAAGGAATTTTTGTCCTCTGATAATTTTTAAGTCTCTGAATCTTGAGGGGAAAGAATCTGAATATGTTTTATTAAGAACTCAATTGAGGTCTTCTGGCTAGATTGATAACTATAAGTTGTAACCATGGACCAGAAATCAAAGACCTTGTTATGGCTCCGTTACCCCGCCATCCTAATTTCGCCCTGCAGTGAAGTGTAAGGGTGGGACCAAGGTTGCCTACAAGGGATCCGTGGCAATCTGACTCTCCGACTGCCAGGCTCATGGTCAGTTTGAAGGAAGCAGAGGGCACATGTGCCCTCAAATTATCACCCTTGAAAGCAGAAAATTGGTTTGAAATGAGGCAATGTACATTAAGATTATTTAAATGAATAGCAAAAAATAGAATATTTGCAGAATTAGGACCAGTCTGAGCTCTCACATATACCTGGGACCCATGGAAGTCATCTGAATGCCTCTGACGTAGATTTACTTGGAAAGTGGAAACATACGCTTCAACAATCGCAAATAACATTTGAGGACTCACTGATTTGAGATGAAGTTGCCATTTAAATGGACCCTTTACCCCTAAGCTATCAGAACAGTGCAGCCAACAAATTTGTCTGTGAGAGGGAAGCAGAGGAAATATATTGGGTCATTTGAAATTAAATCCCTTGCAGCTGACCCATGAGAGGTGCTGATGGCTTCCAGATGGAGCTTTGTCCAGTTCCCATTGGCCAGATGTTTGGGCCTGTCCAGCAGGATTGTTTTGTATGTAGAGTGGGGAACCATGGAAATAGCATCAGGACTGACCAAGGGTTTACCCTTGAAATAAGAAAATTCCAGTCAGAGGTGTGGTCTATAGTTTGAAGCTTATTCAGTGCGGCTGATGGGCTTCAAACTCCAGCTCTATCTCATCAGAGCTCTGTGCCTTTGGGCAAATTATTTAAACTCTCTGAGAGTTACTTACCTCATCTGTAAGATGAGGGTAATAAGACACCGCTTCACAGCAGTGCTGTGAGGAATACAAGAGATGATCCACGTTACAGGCTGACTCAACAGCACTCAATAATGCTGGCCACTTATAATTATGAATATCATTGTCATCATCTTTCTACAAACATTGATTGAGTACTTGTTTTGTGCCTAGGACTGTGTTGGGAGCTGGAAATACAACAACGCGTGGACTATTATTTTGGCTTTCCGGAACATCAAGTCAATTATGAGAGACAGGTGAATAAATAGGTGATTGACCAAAGTGAACAGGTGCTGGTAGAGATACGCACACAATGCTTCAGGAGAGGGGAGAGGAAAGTGACATTTACACACACACCCTTGCCACCCCTAGCATCATGCTTGACAATGGCATCTTATTAAATTTAACACAGTCCCATGAGATTGCCACAATTTCCCACATTTACAGGTAAGAAATTGAGGCAGAAGTAATTCCCCCATGTTCGCATAGCTAGCAAATGGCAAAGTTTGGTTTGTCTCACCTTGTCCTCTCTCTACTCCACCAGGCTGCCTTCTAAGTACCAAGAACCTGGATGGCAGGAAGTGGTGAAGAGGAGACGGAAAATGTTTCACAAGAGAGATGAAATATTCGAGGTGTCTAGATGAATAAATAAGACTTCTCTAAATGGCTAAAGGGCAGGAAAACACCAGGCAGTGGGAATAATTTGTTTAAAGGAATGAAAGTATGAAATAACAATACATCTGGAGAACTACAGTTCCATTAGGTCTAGAAAATAGGCTCTGAGTGTCCAGGTGGAGACCTGTGAAGATCCAGCAGAAATCAGCAATGAGACTGGCAAAGTCAATGAGGGTAGATCACAAAAGGACTCTGTAGGTGCTCAAAAAGCTTGGGTTTATTTGCTATGATATGTACCTTTCATCTAGTTACCCCCTCGGTTCAGCGTAAGCCATGGGTAGGCACTCGGTGAATCTCACTCTACAGCAGAATGGAGCGATGAGCTGGAGTGGATGGGAATTACGCAAAGTCTGAAGATCTCTAATACCTCCAATTGCCCCAGAGGCAAAGAAAAGTGCTCCAGTCCGTGGATTTGAATGCAGTTCTCTCACAAATGCAGTCAATTCCGCAAATGGTTATTGAGCACTTACTGTGTAGCACACGTGGTTTTACGTGTCAGAGGCATACACGCATGAACAGAACAAATGAATTTCTGTCTTTGTGGAGTTCACATCTTAGTCAAGAGAGACAGAGACTAAATGTCACAAATAAGTAATTACGTAGGATGGTGGTAAGTGCCACAGAAAAAACAGAGCAGAGTAAGTGGGGTACAAAGGGCCAGATGGGGGCAGCATCTGCAGCTTCAAACGGGGAGGTGGTGGGGAGCTCACTGAGAAGAAGATATGGGAGTAAAATCTGAGGGATGTGAGGGAATGAGGCATATTTGGGAAAAGGCAATTCCAGGCAGAGAACAACCTGTGCAAAGCCTGAGGCAAGAACATGCCTGATGTGTTTGAAGAATAGAAAGGAAGTGAGTGTGACTGCAACAGAGTGATTGAGGGAAGAGGGGCACGGCAGGGGGTCAGAGAGGTGCCTCTGAGTTAAATGGAGAAGGCATTGCAGAGTTCTGAGCAATGAGTGACGTGATCTGACTGAGGTTTGAAAAGGTCGCAGTGTGGCTGCCGTGGTGAGAATAGACATAAATAAAAATTTAAACCAGGAGGAGCTGGATGTCTCAAAGTTAGGACTTAAATGTCTAAATCAATGGCCCTCAAACTTCTGACTGATCCGTGAGAAGAAATACATTCTATATGATGACCGGTATAAATGCATTCACCGATGGTACTAAAGCAAAATTATATGCTTCAATTCTAGTTACTCATGCCATTTGGATGCTCTCTGATGTTTTCTATCCTAGTTTACATTATTCAATTTCATTTTTGAATTTTCTGGTTATCCCTCAATAGATGGATTTTGTGAGTGTATCAGTTACAACCTGTAGTTTTAAAAACACTTGAAAAAGAATCTTTGCACAAAATGTTGCATCGTGTATCTCAAGGTGGTTAAGAGCAACCGGTCTTGGTGCCTCACACCATGGGTAAGGCTGAGTTTCATTCATTTTAATATGATTGAAATAATATTAAAGTTAATCCAATATTCTCGTGGTGGAGGCAACTGATGACAATATTTACCTCGGGTAATTCACTGATATAGAGCCCCAAACTATGGCTTAAACTATCAGATTAGACAAACGTATGTCAAGTATCAAGTGGAAAATGAAATAATCTAGTACTAGCGCACATTAGAAATCACGTGTGGATAAACTGGGTTAAAAGCTGAATTAAAAAATGAAATATTAGCTTTTCCCATGACCATGCTCTGCTAGATGTGTATTTGTACTCAACCAAGTTACTGGATGCTGTTCTTTTTCTTCCTTCCTGTTTCTTTTATCATAGAAGGAGCATTTTCAGTTGCAGATGATATTTTTTGCAGGCTTAGAGTATGCCTATTGAAATGAACGCTACAACCAGCGCTGTGCTACTGGAGACAGCCAGACAATGGGAAAAGTCGTTGCTCACATGGCCGGACCTGTAATCAGTCATTTTTTAATTTATCCTAGGAGTACATTATTTATGTAACATTGAGTGACCCTTTTTCAGGCTCTTGGCCACCCTTTGAACCTTTGCCCATGTATATTATCAACCTTCAGTTGATAGGCTGAAATATTTGGATGCAGAGTTTATAGCAGAGACTAAAGCTGGGGGTGTCAAAACACGACAAGAAAGGCTTTTTCTTGTTTGATTTCTGGCAGAGATCAGAGTGGAAGTGATGGAAGGCTTGGGAAAAAGCCCAATCCTGTCAGTGACGCTAGCCAACTTGGCCGACGCCATAGCTTTAGAGGGTTCAGATGAGCTTTGTGTCCGTAAACCTTTGAATTCTTGTAGAGGAACTAATCTTACTGTCTGAACTTTTCTGAGGTTCAACACATCTAATTTCTCTGGAGCCAAACTTCTGACTCCAACCAGACTCTCTCCGCCCACCACACACGCACAAAGGCATTGGGCTCAAATCATATGTGCCAAACCTAAACTCACAGAAAATGGCCAGAAAGTTCTAGAGTTTGTGCCTGTACATCACCTCCATTGACAATGCTGTTACGTGTTCTACTTTGCAGCATACATCCTCCTAAAAAGTCTGGAGGTTTTTGTTGGTCTATTTTTGTCCTTTTTTGTGTGTTTGTACAACTGTAGAGTTATGCAAACTAAAAATGGCCTCTATATGACATACCCTTTTGAATGCAAAAATTTCTACTGTTTTCTCTAGAAGATTTAGGCTGATTTTTAAAATTATTTCCAATGGATGAGATTATTTATTGGTTTGTATTTTATAGGTGAAGTGTGTTGTGTGCATGTATGAAAAATAACTTACGATCTTCATACTTTCTACAGCGACTTAGTAGTTAAAAATTTCATGATTCAATTTTTTTTGGTATCTGTATTATAATTTGTCGTAGGCAAACCCTCCATAAAAACAAGATTTCCCAGAGAAATCATGATCTGGCAGTGTGTAAAACTGAGTAAAGACAGAGATTGTCTAGGAAGGAAGATGAGCTTTTTCTAAACTCATCGTTTTCATGTCGTACCTATTTTGGATATTCATCTTAGGGCTTTGTAGAAATCTGTGCAAGAGTCTCCACTTAGAACTGAGTTATCTCCAATGCACGCATTTCTTTGAGTGCATTCTTATTGAAACCACATTTCCAACTTTTACATCCCTGGTCTTACTGTGCCTATGATGCTGGCTCAGGACCAGGAATTTGTCTCACATATCCCTGCCACATTTCCTGAGTGAATTCAGGGTTCCATTTGTAGCTGCATTTGCTCTGAACTGTAGACACATTCAAGAAAGACCATATCTGATAGTCAGAGAATAATCCCCAGTATCCTTTTCTTCTGGCAGGCACACTTCCATGAGGCATGGTTTGTATGCCCAATACTACCAGAGTCCTCTGGGATTGTGCATCTTCCAGCTTGGTTGGCAGGCCAGTTGGCCTTCATTTCTTAACACAACCCAAATGTATAAGTAGGTCACCATTAGTGGCCCCTCATGGATAAAGCACAAAGCATTTGCTAGAGAAGAAACGTGGGGAGGACAGACAGCTGATTGGTGCTTCTTTGTCTCCCACATCCAGGATCTCTTGCCCAATGTCTAGCACGGAACTTCACATTTCAAATATCAGTCATATGAAAAGCTTACTGGAACACCCAGCAGATATGGAACACACTTCAAACATCTAACAGAAATCAAACCAAAGAATAAGATATACACTGCATTGCCATATTCTGCAAAGCTAGTTTTGTTTTTAACCACTCTATCATTGATTCAACAAAAGGAGGCCCCCATTTTATGCCAACTATTCAGCATTTGTGTTTGTTTCCTTCTGTTTCTGCTTTACCTAAAATAGCTTTCTAATGTGTTTATGGATTTTGACAATACTTGGGACCATATCAATAGGAGCTCACACATTTTAATTTCAATTTGAAATTAAATTCACCATATAAAACAAACCTGCCAAAATACTTTTTCAAATCAGAAGGGCTTCTATACTTTTGAATGAATTTCAATGTACTCCATATGTAGATAATTAATAGTGGGCATTTAAGTGCTTTTCATAAAAATTTACATCTCTAGCGTTCCAAGAGTCATTTATATAGTATCTCATGAACATTCTTATTATGACCACTGCGCAAATAAAAGAAATAAATTAATACGGTGCCTTATAGAAGATTGTATTTTAAAATCCATATTTAACCTGATAAACTCAGAACCTTTGCTAGAAAAAAAGTAAAAAATACTCATCCATCCATAATTTAGGAAACCTAAACTCCATTTTCACGGGTCTTTGCTCTATTGAAGTGACTAATCCCAAAGGAATCTACATGTGTACGTTTTATTGTGTGGAAGGGGTAATATGGAGTGTTTGCAGATTTAAAAGGCTTCCAGACCCAAAGGAATCAAACTCTAATGGTGCCATTTCTGAAACTGGGGCTGGCAGTTGGGCGGAGATGCTGGCAGCTGGTACATCTGCACACTGGAAAGGTCAGCCATGTCTGTTCCTTGGCAGAGAGGACTGTGGCTTTTTCCCCATCCCCACCCCCATTCCATGGAACCAGAGCCAGTTCCTAGGAGCATACCAGGCACTTAATGAACAATTTCTCCATTATTCTTTCAGGAAGGACTAGCCACAAATCTAAGAAGTTTGTAGAAGAATTTTCCTTGGATATATTTTAGTCCCTCCAGACTTAAATGTAGATAGACAAGAGGGTCCCCATTCATCCAGAGCATGTGTGTCAAACCACAGTGGAGCACCAGTGTTGCGTTCTTTACCTAAAAGGGAATGCAGGCTGGGAAGAGAGAGTCATACAGCCCAAGACAATCTTGCCCAAGGGAGGCCTGAGGAAAGAGCTCTGCCTTCCGGGCTAAAATCCATCCTAAAGGTGACTGATTTCCCTACTCCTGGTACTTACTCAGCAGCATAACTCAGGCTATGCGATGAGGACAAAGAATCACTGTGGCAGTTTTAATTTGTGGATATGCCCATGTAAGATGAAGACAAAGCTATCCAGAAGGAAAATGATACAGAAGTTCTCTACAAGTAGCAAGGGTGTGTTTTCTCCATCTGTAGAGGCAGCCACAGTAATGAGAGACAGCACAGTAATAACCCAGGGCTCAGTTTCCAGTGAGAGCCTGGTAGGGATCTGGCTCAACACACGCTGGCATTCAATCATGCTAAGCATTAAGAGCTTAGGTGTACATAGCAGAATATACTAATGAAATGTTCCTAGACTCTCTCCTCTTGAGGAAGCAAGCTTTCTGTGGAGACACAAGCTTTCTGTGGAGACACAGTGGGCAAACTTCTATGATTTATCACTTTTAATTTAATTTGCTGTTGTAAATAGCGACTGAGAGCAAAAGAGATAGATGAAGGGATACACTAGTCATGCAAGCTACCTGTTAGTGTCTTACGCTTATTTGGGGTTAGGTTTCCTAACCATTTCTCACCTTATTTTATTGTGTAAGAACTTTGATTTTGAAAAGATTAAGTAATAAGTAATAGCTAGCAGCTTTTCTGCATCAGATTCTATAGCAACCATTAGGGAAAGAGAGAGAAAGAGAGATCTTTAGAATACTCATAATCAAGTAGAGAATGATCTCATCAATCAAAATTCTCTTTCCACAGTAAATGTCCCCCACCATGATGTTATGGACAAGTTGGGGTGGACAGGTGTGTGGACAATTTTGATGCTGTGATGTCCTCTCCATCAAGTATCAGCATTCATTTAGCTGGTCTGGTGGGCCCGGCAGGTGCCCTTATTATCTGAAGATGGAGGTGCGCATGAGGACTACCTTGCTTGAGAGAGAGGCCTACTCCTTAGGAAAGGGGTCCAGGTGGTCAAGAGAAAGGTGAACCCAACTGTCTGAACAGGGAAACAATGGGTTTTAACTTCAATAAGACAAAGAAGAAAGACTATCTTACGTAAACGGACTAAGAAGTCTTCATAGTCAAGGCAACAGAAAATTGGTTTTACAGTGGAAAAAAATAAGATTGAAGAGATGATAATGGGCTATGGGGCAAGCTTTCTGATGATGTAAGTTGTGGGTGGGTATACAACAAGAACACAAAACTATGTCTCCTGAGGGTGAGACTGAGCTAACCTTAATAGTAGAGTCATTATGATTATGCAATTTAGGGAAAAATGACACACCAAACCTGTAAAACGAAAGCATTAAAAAAAAAAAAAAAAAAAGGAGGGAGAGAAGGAAAAGAAGACAGCATGACAGCAGAACAAAAGAGAAAATAGGATATGAAATCATTTCCTGGGTCTAAGGCAGCGTTTCCCAGATCTTCATGGTAGATAAGTGATTTTTCAAACAACTCTTTCATGTAGTGTTAAAATTCCGCCTCAGGGGAACCCAGGGGAGGTGGAGCTGGGGTGAAGGATGAGTGGAATGAGTTTCCAGGTCCAGGACTACGCTGCCTCTCGAAAAACAGTTTCCACTGTATACATAAATGGTTCCCGTAAAATTATTTGGCTTCTGGGGCATTAAACAGTTTGAAAACAGCCTTCTAAATTATCATTCTTTATGGTGGCCATTTAACTCAATTCTTGAGATTATATCCATGATGAGGCCTCCTTGGCATTCCTTCAAGACAAGTGAAAAAAAATTTAGAAGGCTTAATTCACCAATCAACTTGTTTCTCTTATCCCTCACAACAGCCAATTACAAGAGTATATTAACCCAGGCAACCAGCATGGTGTCAATTTCTTTGCTCATCTTGGAGGGGCATGACTGTCAGTGGAAATTGTTTTAGTTATGTCAATTTTGCAGCGAAAAGTGCAAGAATCAGTGAATCCAAACCCTTGGAGTCCTACTCTGCCTCAGTCTTCAACTTGCTCATTCAAGGGATAGTCTATGGGTCATTTTCATATCCCTGGTTCCGAGAGGGACCCTGCCACCACCACCAATTTCTCATCTTTTCAATCTCTTTAGAAGCTTTGCCCAGCCCCATAGAGCAACCACTTGTGTAAATTCCAAATAAAAAGAAAACTGGTAGGTATCTTTCTGTTGTACTTACATGGTAAATTTCAGGCAATGCCACAAGGATTCAGTTACTAAACTTGGTTTAAATGAAAACATTTTTCATTGTAACTCAGACCTAAATCAGTACGACTTAGAGAACATGTCAATAATATTGGTCAGAATTAATTCATGTGGATGGCAGGGTAGTACTTCAAATCTCCTTGTTTCTTGAACCAGATACCTCTCTCGTCCCTTGTAGACCATTCCTAATCCGCTATGTTTAAGTGTGATTGAGATGTCTCAAAATCTTATGCATTCTGTCATTTCTAATTCTTAAGAGATTTATAACTAGTTTCTGCACTATAATTAGAGTATTTACTTCTAAATCAAAAACATTCATCAATTTTCATGTCCTTGTACCAGAACGTCTACATATAATAGAATTGCTTAGAAACTCCTAGATCTTTGCTAATCACATTAGTAAATTCTTCCTCGGTATCCTATCTTATTATCGAAACAACATGTGCTTCAAATTTTGGCCACTCACAAGTTATTTCTTATAGAAGAAGGAGTGCATTGCACATGGCTAAATGATGAGCATATGTTAGCACACAAACACACACTGGGAGTCAAAGTCTGCTATTGGGACTGCAACCTATCTGGCCAATGAAACTTATAGATGTGCCTTTGAGGGCTGGCTATACTAATTCACATAATTAATAAAGCTTGTTCAAAATGGTGGCTCATATTGCTGTATTTACTTATAGTGTCTCTATCTTAACAACTAGGGTCATTTACTATCCCTCTATTCAAGTTGTGACTTTCTGTCCCTTGGAAATATTCAGTCTGAATCCATTGCAGTTTATGGTCACCATGTCCTTGCATGTAGTAGCCATCATTTGCCCTGTTACAGTCTTTCTTTGAAGTATTGAAGACATCCTATGAGAAAATATTTACCTTCAAAGAAGTTTCATCATTCCTTTGGACACCTGGTAAATCTGACCACCTGTTGTACAATGCTGAAATTTCAAGTGTTTTCTGCTCTCAAAAATCAGGAAATGTAAAAAGCTGAGTCTAATCAGGCATTGGTATCATTCTTAAGTGAACTAATTAGGATACTATATGTCCCTGGTTTATAACTTTACAATGAAGAAGGAATATTTGTGTTTGCCTAGAATGGCTTAAAGACTTAACAGCAGAATCATACCACAACTGCTCATCCTAGAAGCCAAAGAAGTTGGTTTAATCCTGAAATTCACATTGTTAACACCAGTTTTAAAGCCAACATTCACTATGGTAACAAAGACCTCGCCCTGAGTGACCAAGTGTAGTGAGTTGAATTGGGGCCCCCAAGAGATGTGTCCATGTCGTAGTCCCTGAAACTCATGAATGTGACCTTATTTGGAAAAAGGACTTTTGCCAATCTAATTAAGTTAAGGACCTTGAGAGGAGTTCATCCTGAATTATCTAGGGGGGCCCTAAATCCAATGACAAGTGTCCTTATGAGAGAAAGGCAGAGGGACATTTAAAATAGACAGAAGAGGAAAAGACAGACGCAAGCAGAGGCCACATGAAGATGGAAGCAAAGACTGGAGCACCTCACCATGCACACACCAAGGAGTGCCTGAAGCCACCACAAGCTGCCAGAGACAAGAGGGATTCCATTCTGGAGCCTTCAGAGGGAGCACAGTCCTGTTGACACCTTGATTTTGGACATCAGGCCTCTAGAACTGTGAGGGAATAAATTTCTGTTGTTTCAAACCATCCAGTTTGTGGTAAATTGTCATGACAGCGCCGGGAAACTAATGCACCAGGATTTGCTTTCCCTTTGAAACAGCAGATAAAGACATAGGATCATTGAGTGTCAACAAATGTTACCTTTCAGTTTAGGAGAGGAAAAGCAAAGCCTGTATATAGGTGTAATGCTGGGAAATGTGACATTTTGTTGAATGATATAGAATTGATGGTATGGTAGGCTGTTCCATTTCAAAATAGGAGGAAATGACATATTGACACCTGAAGAAGAAAGCTGACTTGGAAGGAAGTTTAACATAGTAAGTCAGACGTATTCAATCATCAAGTCAGAATTGTTTTTTACAGACTTTGATCTATAACAACAACAACAAAACACTGCAAAGAGCAAACTTTTATAAAATCTCCATATCCAAGACTGAATAAATAGCACACATCTCCAAGAAAGTATGAAGAGGAGTCAAGAGGACCCGGTGTGTCTTCATTTTGGAAGAGTTGAGGGTCTCCCCTATGCGTTGATTTTGTCCTCAGATAGAGTTTCCTGAGATGGACACATACGCTCCCTGTAGCTTGATCCCATGTGCATCTGCTCACAGACTGCACTCTGGCTGGGTTACCAATGTTGGCATGAAACTCCCAAGCTCACCATGTATTTTATTGTTTTATTGTTCCTGTTAATTTTTAGGGATATTGTTTTTTTTTGTTCAAGTCGTTCTATTTTGGGTTATATACAATTATTTTTTATTAGTTGTGAAATGGGTAGTGACTCTTGACTGCACTCATCTGTGAGAACTCACCCTTCAAGATCCAAGAGTACCAGCGTGTATTTGAATGGACTGTGAGATTTCCGGGCTCTACCCGGAACTGCTCTCTCCAAGAAGGAGCTTGGTTCCATCCCATTGTCATTCCCATCTGAGGAGACATCTTGCTTCAAATGGGTGCTCTGATCTTCTCATGAGAAGGTCATGGCAGGTCACCTCGTGATGCCTTGAGCCTGGATTCCTTCAAGATGTTGTTATTTTTTCTGCATTGCTTTGTCTCCAGTTTGAGCACAGGCCCTGGCCTCAATTCCCTAGAGTGATAGCGAAGACTGGGCTCCAACCACTCTGAGACTTTACTGGAATTTGAGAAATAACTGAAAAAAGGAAAGACTCGGCAAACAACTTGTAACCATGACCAGGGGCTCCCGGACCAAGAAGGGTGATGTCACTGCCTCACTCCCAGATTCCCAACATCTTGAATAGGCTAGGTACCACCCTCAAAGGAGATTTTTCTCCTGAAGTCCAGTCTCAAAAACTAGGCTCCAAAAAAGGAGGAACACCCAATTCAAGTCCTCCCAGTCATCTCTATCCCAGCCTAGCCTCTCTTGAACAAAAGAAAAAAACATATTGAAAGGAATACATAAAGCTTAGTTCCAGTTAATTCCATTCTGTGGCAACTCCTCCCTCTCTCCACGTTCTCAGGCCAGAATGGTGGAGTCACCTCTGAATTCTCCCTTTCTCTCTGAAAGCCCACATCCAGTGCCTCCTATATCTTAGCTGTTTATTCAACATATATCCAGAATCTGAATTCTTCTCGCAAACTCCACTGTTATCACTTGCCTCGAGCTCCCATTATCTTTTGCCTAGATTAATGAAGAAGGCTCCTAATTTGTACCAGCTTTTACACCCTGTTTTTCCCATCCCTCACAGTACAGTCTCCACTCAATAGTTCAAAGAGATTCTTTTACCATTTCGGTCCTACTATTTAGGACCTACAACTGTTCAGTCTTCTCCATGACCAGCCTTAGAGCCTTTGCCCTGGGCCCTATATTTTCAAGCCCCACTCAGCTCCTCCTCTGGTTGATAGCTGTCTTCAGGGCCCAAAAGAAGGTGACCCCATAGAACCCCCTCTTTTTCCTCCTCCTTGTCCCCACTGTGATTTGAGTACCCTGAGCAGGAATTCTCTTACCAACTGGCCCCAGACCACTTCTTCCTTGGGGAAAGCCTCTTCTCTGTCTATCCTCTCTAGGTTCGAGTGTGTAGGACCTTGCCACACTCTTAAGCTTGAGGGATAGCCAAGAGGCAAGGTCAAGGCTGTGGCTGTGGGCTTCCATTTGTCCTCTTACCCTGACTCTAGACCTGTAAGAGACTAGTTTGTGTTTCCCATGTTACTCAGAGAAAAGCCAAAGTCTTTTAAAGTCCTCCAAGGCTGGGTGATACCAGCCTCGCCTTGCCTCTCCCACCTCATCTGCACCCCGCCCCTGAGCCTCCAGTGGTCCTGGAACACTTAGAGGGGTTCGCATCTCTGGGCCTTTGTGCTGGTGGTCTCCTAGGCCTGGATTCCTCCCCCCTCCATCTCCTCTCCCTTCATTATTTTTCTTCATTGCATACATCTCCTTACGCCATATTACATATTACATAATATTTTGTATAAATATGAATATAGATAATGCCAACATGCAATTTTCAAAAGATGAAATCATGATTCTCATACAAATATAAAATGAAAACAAGTCAAAGATGTTATTTAGTTCAACTAGAATGAACCAGTAAGATGTTAAAACTGGCTCACTGAGACTTCGTGCTGCAGAGGGTCATATTCTTTACTTAATGGAATTCATTTGCATTGCCGGGCACAGGAGACATTTGCGCTGCTATGGATAGGAAACTTGCATTCTGATAAGAACTGATAAGATCCTACAACTTAAATTCTATCCACAAGGATTTATAAAATAATCTAGTCAACCAAAGACATCAAGGTGCACATCTTACAGATTCAGATAATCCCGTGAAGATCTCTTAGACAAGACATTCCACTGAAAGGGCACCCAGTGATTTCTTTTGCCCGTTTTCAAGTCTTGGACCCATTCAATCCTGCCAATAACTATATACTCATATTCTACATTAATATACTACTAGTATATATTATTTGTTAATATTTGACTCTCTTCCCATACCAGAATGTAAGTTCTCTGAAAGAAAAGATTTTTATAGTTTCTTTTACTGCCGTATCTCTTGTGACTAGAATAGTGTCTAGTACATAGAAAGCATCTAATGAATTTTTGTGGAATGAGTGAATTCACAGCTCCACTAGTACATGGAGTGACTATACAGGCCTGGAGGAGTCTAAATCTACATAGAGAAAACCACTGGTTATGTCATAAAAGTAATGCAGTCTGCAGAGACGTGGTTCACGTGAAATTTGCCCTCAGTTTATATTAAGTAAAATGCTTAACTGCGGATCTTCAGCTTTCTTCAAGGCTTCAGTCAATCCCCAAAACAGCTAATGGATTCTCACATTGCCTTTGCTTCATAAATATACCCTAGTGTTGTGTTTTTTTTCAAAAAAAAAAAATATATATATATATATATATGCCTCAAAGGTAAATTCAAATTTTTACCCATTGGAAGCAAAAACTACTGGCTTGTTTTTTTTCCCCTACGTGTTCCAAAATCTTGGAATCTAGAAGGTTAAGGTGCCTAATTACATGTACACTTTTTATAAACTTCAGTGGCTGTTTAGAGACTTGGAATATTCTCTATAAAGACACTTTTTATTTTTGCTTTTCGGCGGTCCCCCTCTTACTAAATTGTTGGCTGTTCCAGAGGTAGGATCCACTTTTTCCTCCTTTAATGGAGTATGCAAAAATACCTATTCTCATTTTTGACACATTTCGTTTCTTACTAGAAGGGCTCTTCAGTTTAGCTACTTGTATTCCAGGTCAGACTTTCAGCGGATCTGTTTTTCACATTCTTGGGTTGTCTCTAGGATGGAGCAGCTATCTTTACAGATCTCACTAATTGTATTTTTCAGAACAAAAGCAACAAGCTAACTAGGTCCTCTGTCCAAAAGTTTATCAATGCTCTAGAAAACCTCAGAGATTTAAGACATTCTTATAAGAAATGGTCACAGCGATTCTTCTCTCAGATAGATTGCTTGTGCATTCATTGAGTGCTGAACTTAGAGGTCTATCTAGTTAAAATTCTACTTCATAAGCAGGAAATCCAAACCTTCTAAGATTCTACCAAAACTGGGCTTTGGTATATTGATTTCAGCCCCAAAAAGATATACTGAAGACAATATTTGGGAGGAAAAAAGAAAGCAAACAAATGTTTATTGAATGTTTGTGTTCCTGACAGCGTGCTAGCCATTTTCAGACACTATTTCGTTTAATTTTCACAATTTTCCTAACAGGTGGTTGTCATCCTCCCCCTCAATCTCCTCCATCTTTGCATATTAGGAAATTGAGGCTCATGAGGTGAATAACTTGGCCAAGGTTGCAGAGATGGGGAATGACACAGTCAGGACTCAGAACCAGGTGCCTCAGGCTCCCACTGCTTTTTTTCACCATGGCAGGCAGGCTGCGGCCAAGTCACTTAACTCTCTTCTGCTTTAATCTGTGCATTTGTAAATTGGTTAATGAGGCTTAAAGTGCTACAGGAAGGAGAAGTACAGAAGGGATAAATTTTAATCATATTCATACTTGAAATAGACATTTTCAAGGATTTTACAATGATCCATTGCAGATGTGTAGAAATGGTAACCAGTGAACTTCAGATCGGGGCTATGAAGGGTTTATTAATGGTTGCCACAATCAAAGGTTTCTTGCCTGAGTGTTTCTTAATTCCCCTTGTTCAATTGAAAAGGGCTTTGCCAGTAGAATTTGTAATTCTCTTGAACTTAACCACTATATATACAATATAAAGAAGGTTCTTGACCTGGCTCTAAACAAAATAGCAGTGTGGCTTTGGGCAACTCTTTTCTGTATGCGGAACACTTTGCTTCAGTCACAGGGGAATGGTCATAATTTTTTACCTGGCCTCTCTGGGCAATTGAAAGGCTACAATGAGGTAGGAGATGAGAAAATGTTTTCAAAAACCTGATAATAAGTTTATTGAATGATATCATAGTAAGAAGTGATAGGACACACCACTCAGTGTGTTGAACTTGTCCTTCATTTCAACGGACTAGCTTGGTCAGCAAGTTTCCTGTCGCTTATGCTGTTCCCACCTGCAATGACGACAGTCACAAGTGTGCATAGAGCCTCCTCAGTTCATCCTCACAAAAACAGAGAACCCAATATCATTCCCATTTCCTAGGTGAGAGAACTAAAGGCCAAAAATTTCAAATAACTGGTTCAACACCAGCCAGATGAGACTCAATCTTGTATCACTTAGCTCTATAGTGTATGCTTGTTTCTCCATACCACATCCCGCAACTCGGGAGACTATCGTGGTTTATTCCACACAGCTATGCATAGAAGGCCCCTCATAAAGGATAGGGTTTGGGCAGTGCCCCAGACTAGGAGACCACCCCTCACTACAGCCATCCCCGGCCAGGTGGAGACACCCAGGGTCCCAGAAAAGGCATTCCTTTCATTTGGAAGAGACAGCGCGTTCAACCTCTTAGCTGCTTTAGCTGCTGTCTTGCTGCTTAGCTTAATTGGTTTGTCTCATTACCTTGTTGCTTGCCACTATCTCAAAGAAGAGAAAATGGGACATTCAGTGTTTCATCAGCAAGGAGTTCAGACAGGCCAGATTTTGGAATAAGCTCTGAATCTCACCCAACGCTTTCTGTTAACACAAGAGCCTGTGTTCACTCCTGAACCTTGTTAGCTCATGACTGTGACAGATGAATTTATAGGAAAATCAGGGGAGAAAGAAGACTCCACACTGGACACTCAACTGGCAGTCACTTAGCATAGACTTTGAAGAAAGTTTGAAAATTTGGTTTGGATGAAATCTGCCTCAAGTGGCTCTTTCCTCTCTTTTAACAAATGAATCACATGACATGACAAGGTAAGAATGTCTCTAGTCGTATTGGATATGATGAAGTGTGATAAGACAAAGAAAAAATCCTATGAGTTGAGAGAAAATTTTTTCCTTTCATAAAAATTATAATAGAAACAAAGGGAAATGAATGAAAAACAGTTGCGGCCATTTGAAAATCTGGTTTGTCTATAATGCCTGTGTGCATAAGTTCATATTTTAAAATAAACCTGAACATTTACCCAAGCCTAAATTTGGGTCTTCTATTATTTGTTCAGCCTGTCTTTATCATGATTTAAGCTTCATATTTCATTGCGTGGAAGGAGTATGTGGCAGGCTAATGGTCTAAATACCTAAGTCTCATTTTATAAATATTTATTGCCAACTGATGTGTTCCTGTCTTTGAAGTCATATGCATGGCTCACTGCGAGCCTGGACTTCCCTTCTCTGCCTGTGGAGAATAACTACCCAGCGCTCTTGTTTACACGAGGATCGCTTCAACGCGGGGTTAATTTTTTTAGCTACATCTTCTCACATCACTCATCTTTGCTTTGTTATATTTTCCTCCCTCCTTCACCTCTCATCTCATGCAGTGGAGGCCAAAAGTAATAAACCAAACAACGTGATCTGTGCTGCCGTTGAATTAAAGCAGTGGTCCAGGCTGAGCCGATCATTCATAACCTGCCGTGGGTTGCTTCAGGGACCTACCAGACCCAGGGGAGAGAAATAAACAAAACCCAGAGAAGAAACTCAGAATAAAAGAGGTGAACATGGAGGATCGTAAACATCAGACTAAAACCCCTGGACACGATTCTACTGGCAATAGAGAGCCATTGGGAGTTTTAAAGCAGGAGAACCAAGTTAAAAAACTGTGCTTCAGGAAAATTAACCAGACAGTGTACATGCAAGATTGCTATAGACCAGAGAAGGAAAAATCAGTTAGAAGGCAACTGCAATCATATAGACGAGAGAGGATGAAGACCTGGTCATAAACATAGTCCCACTAATATTTAGGCACTGGATCATGACAATAGAAATAGATAGGAGGGTGACGATGGGAAAGATGTCAGCACCACAGAATTGATAAAATTTGGAACTATTGGATATGGGGCAAAGGTGAGTAAAAAATACAGCAAAAATTTTAACAATAGAGAATAAGACAATGAGAGTGATGGTAACTAAAATTCAAACAAGGAAAAGAAGCATGATTAGAACAGAAGATGATACATATTGTTCATTTTAGACGTTATAAATTTTAAGTGTTACTGGAGCCTGATTATAGAGACATCCACAGAGGTGATGTCTGAGAAAGGCAGGTGTGAGCTATTTGGATGGCTAAGACATGGCAGGTGAGGAAAACACAGGCGTGTAGCAATCAATAGCTTCTGGTTTCTGGCTTGAATGGCCACGTGGTAATAATAACCAGGACAGAGTAAAAGAAGGAGGGACATTGAGGAAGCAGAGAGGGAACCTATACATTCATGTTGAATTTAGGTTTCTCATGATCCAGGTGAAAATATTCAGAAAGGTAAACTCATCTGCCTAGAGCTCAGTGGATGGTCTAGTTGAGCAATCTAGATTTGGGAATAGCAACAAGAAACTTAAAACACTGTTCAGGAAAGCAAAGTTTCACTTCTGGGAAGGTGGAGCAGACATACCCTCCTGCTAAGTAGAACTGAAAACGCTAGACATTAAATATAAAACAAACCTAAGAAGATTCTTAGAGGTAAGAAGAAGAGCTATTAAGGCCTTAGGATGAGAGGAACAACATGGTGGGGAGTTCCCTGGGTTTCTTTTTCCTCATGTATCTCAGACTTGGAGCAGAAGTTGGCAACCTGGAAACAACAGACGCAGACAAAAAAGCCCAACAAAGCCTGCTCTTTATAATCAAAGGACCAGGAAAGGGGCAGCCTAGCAAGCCAGAAAACTTCTAGACAATGACTGCTCTACTCCATCCAATAAAGCATTACAGAAAACCTGTAGTCCCACCCCAAACCACGATAGCTAAGGCCAAGCGCGAGCCTAGGTTTCTTCCTTTATGAGGCTGTAACAAGATGCCTCCACACCCTTGACAGGGTGCGGTCAGAGAAGGCCAAGCAGGGAGCCAGGACTCTCATCCTTACTAGCCAATAATGAGTTCCATCCAGCCTTGCAGTGTCAGTGGACACCACGTGGGGAGCCTGGACATCACCTGGCAGTAATGAGGCAGCCCTCCCCATCCCTGCTGAATGATGGTGTCAGAGGAAGCCTAGTAGAGAGTGAGGACTGTCACTATCACCCCGTAGGAAAAAGGCCACCCCCACTGCACTGTCAGTGGAGACTACATGCAGAGCTGGAGCTCCCACCCCACCCAGCAATAACAAGGAATTTCCACCTAGGGTGTCAACAGGGCCTAAGTGGAGAACCTGGACTCACAGTCCACCTTGCAGTAACAAGGGAGCTCTCCTTCCTCTCCTGCAGAATGGGTGTCAGTGGGAGCCAACAAAAGCAGAAGGTTTAAATGAGATCTAGAGTCTTACAACAGTATATAAAAATGTCCACCTTTTAATTGAAAACCACTCATCAAACTAAGAACCAGGAAAATCTCAAACAAAATGAAAAAAAGACAATCAATAGATGCCAACACCAAGTGGACAGAGATGTTAGAATTCTGTGACAGAGATTTTTTAAAAAGTCAAGTCAGATAAGCATCTGACAAAATTCAATACCCATTTGTGAGTAAAAAAAAAAAAACTAAAAAAATAGGAATATAGGGGAACTTTCTTTACTTGGTAAAGCACTATCTAAAAAAGCTACAGCTAACATTATATTCAATGGTGACTGAATACTTTCCCCTAAGATCAGTAACAAGACAAGAATGTCTGCTTTTACTCAACTCTAATTCAACATAGAGCTGGAAGTACTAGCTAGTGCAATAAGACAAGAAAAGAAAATAGGAAGCACACAGATTATAAAGGAAGAAAAAAACAGTACCTGTAGAAATGTAAAATGGTACAGCTACTTTGGGAAAACAGTTTGGCAGTTTCTTACAAAACTAAACATGTAACTACCATACGACCCAGGAATTGCTCTCTTGGGCATGAATTCCAGAGAAATGAAGATTTGTCTTCGCACAAAAGCCTGTGTATGAAGATTTAAAGCTGCTTTATTCATAATAGCTAAAAGCTAGAAACGACTCAGAAGTGCTTCAATGGGTGAATGAGTATGACTATAAAAGAGCCAGAGGAAGGCTCTCGTTGTGATAGAAGTGTCCTTTATCTTGACTGTATCTATGCCCATATCCTGATTGTGAGATTGTACATGGTTTTGCAATACCCTTGGGAGAAACTGGGTGAAGGGTACAGGAGGTCTCTGTATTGTTTCTTACACCAGCACGTGAGTCACCAAATATCTCGAATTTAGAAATTTAATTAAAAAATAATCTGCAGGTCAAGAAACAGCTTGTATGTTACCTGGATATGCTCCACTGGGAATTAGTCTACAGGTCACTGGTAAGGAGTGTATAAGAGAAGTCAACCACGGGCAGAGCCTGGAGGAAACACCAATATTCAAGGGGCTCTTGGAGGAAAAGGAGATCCCCAAAGGTGAGTGAACAAGGACTTCTCTCTAATGTGAAGAGCCAAGAGACAGCCAAAGAGAGATGCTCTTAGAAAGTGGAACTTAAGCTCACTTTGGAAGTATAAAATGAATAATAGTTTGCACTCAACGATACCCCTCAAATGCCCCCTAATTACCAATGTGTATAGATTTTTAACCAACGTGAAGAGGGGCTGAGTTTCCAGTCTGGTCAATTTAGTGATAACTGAGGAAGCTGAGAAAGAATGAGGTCAGAGCCAGAGGAGACCATAAGAACATAAGCAATCAACAACCCTCACTCCCAGGAGTAACCACCACAACCACTTGGGAACCGTCTTCAAGTCAATCTTATTTTGATCTCAAGAGGCAGGGAAGTCCAAGCTGAAATCTGGGTTAAAACGTCAAATATGCTGAAATCTTTCATTGAAAAAGCTACCCCTTATTTTCTGCTCTTCTCTTATGACTGTCTCGTGGCTTTCCTCCCTTTCACAGTCAAGCTCATTGAAGCAATGCATCCACTGTATTCATCTCTTCGTTTTCCATTAATTTCTTAAATCAGTCTAATCTGCCTCCAATATTCCAATGAAATGGCTCTCCCAAAAGTTACAGATGACTTCCTTCTTGCTAAATCCAGCGGATATTTTTCAGTTAATATCTTCTTTGATCCTTTTATTTTTGTGGCATTTGCCCCTTTTGAGTGCTCCTTTCTGTACACTTTCCTTTCACAATTTCTCTAAAATTCTTTGTTCTCATTATTCCCACTTCTATGGCCACATCCTTGGATCTCATATCCTCCTCTTTTCTGCTCACTCCTTGAATTTCAATGCTTCCCATCTTCCTCATCTCTCATTTTCGCCTTCGAATTGCATCCAAATCCTTGACTTAACTACTTCCATTTCTACATTGGGCCAAGACCTCTCTCTGTGGGTTCAGGCTCACGTATCCAACTGTGTATTAGACATCTTCTTAGGATGTGCTATTCATTCATTCATTCATTCATCCAAGTATTTATTGGACTTCAGGAATCTCACCCTCTGGAATTAATACAGCATTTTTTACATGTCATTTCTACTTCTCACTTGGGCTTGTAAAAGTGTTTGCACTCCCTTTTCTTCCTGGATCCCTCATCAAGGTGTCTGCCTGCTATCTATTCTGCCAGGCCCTCCCAGAGAGGACCATCCCCACCAAGTATAGCTGTCCTCCGCTGTGGGCTGTCCTCTCACCTTCAGCACACCAGAGTAAACCATGGTTGGTGATCACATACAGGGGAGGAAAAATGGTCCACTCCCAAATTCCATACCACTGATATCTGATGCCTTTGCCCTAAGTCTTGAGGAGTATCTCATTCCATCCAGCTCATCAAATAGTTTAAGGGCACAACTAATTTTTGCCGCATTTTAGGTGATAAGTTCCTTAAAATGAAAGTAAAACAACCAGTCTCCTGAAACTCTACTCACAAGACCAAGTATAACCATTTAGCAGCTCCTTCTGGGTTCTCCACATCATCGTCCCATCCTTTTGCTTCTTTCAGCCTTCCCTCTAATCTCTCACTGTTGGGGTCACTGCCCACATGATAGGCTCACCTCACTTCCACCTCCCAGTCAAGATGAGCTCTTCCAACTTCCTACCAAACCCTGTCATGTGTTTTTGGCTCAATTTTAACAACTTTCCTAGCCCTAACTTGCCTCACTGCAAACCTGACAACCTCCCAGACTCTGGGTTCAAATCCACAGGAATTCCCCAATCAGTCTTTCTCCCAGTGATGTATATCAAGATCATTATCCATATTGCTAAACAGAACCACTCGTCCGTCCACGCCAGCCCTTCTGTCTTCTCTGTTCTTGCAACCATCCTCCTACCCCCTACCACCTCACCCCTCCTTCTTCATTCAAGTGCCTTTCTAGCAGGGTGTTTCCTCCATTCCTTTCGCTCTGAGTTGATATGCACCATATTTATTTTCTTCTTCTCTCTCTTTTCCTATAAGGATGCTAGTCTATAGAGATTGCCCTAACATCCATAGTTCTTTAGTACTCTGTCTTATTTTATCAGGCATCCCCTTGGCCCAGCTGGACATTCCTTCTTTGCAGGTGTCACTGGAGGAGAATTACAGAGATTCCTGTAATTCACACAAATGTATAACAAAAAGGAGGAAAATTTACCCAAATTTCCTATGGGGCATCTGTTTACCCTAGTGGATAGGCAATGGATTTAGGATGTAGATAGATCTGTTCTCGAATTCCATCTCTGCCACATATAAGCTGAATGATTCTGGTAAGTTCAATAAATATATCAATAACATTAATAATAAGGTCAGCTATGATTGAGGGTCTATTTCTTGTCTTGAACTTTACATATTTTATATCTAAACTCCACAATAACTCACAGGAAAGGTATTATTATCTAAAATGTATAAATAAGGAATGAAACTTAAAGAATTTGGCAGGAAACTTCAGTTCCTCGCCACACCTGCCTCTCCATGGAGCTTCTCATGACACGGTAGCTGGCCTCCCCCAGGGCGAATGATGAGAGAGAGAGAGAGAAAGAAAGAGACAGAGATAGAGGGACAGAAGTCAAAGGCTCTTTTTTAACTTATCTCGGAAGTGACACACCATCACTTCTGCAATATCCTATTAGTCCTATTGGTCAACCCTGACACAACCTGGAATGTGGGAGGGGCTTATCAGGAGGGTGTGCAAGGCTCATCGGGGCTGCGTTGGAGACTGGCTGCCATACCAATAAAATCAGGTCTGGCAGATGTTCCTGGTTAATATTTTATATTTATAAGAGTAAAATCTGTACACCATTAAAAAGTCAAAAGCCATCAGCGTATAACGCAAACAATAATTCCCTCTATGTAGCATGTCCTTCACTATAACACTCCCACTTTCCAAAGTTAAATGGCTTTTAACACTTCAGCTTTCATTTTTTGAGTAATTATTCTAAAATGTTAAACAATATAGATTTATATGATTTTTGATTAACTTTAGACATTGTCTTGCTACTATGGATGAAGCCTTAGCCTTCTTACTCCTATAGCCCAACAATTGCCTCCCCACTGTACACATGCACACACTGCCACCACCTCATCCTTCCAACAGACAGTGAAAGTCATATGTGATGTGGAGCGGATCGGTTAACAGAGGAAGTTGGTTAAGGCGAGTGATTATATGAAAGGATATACACTTTAAAATTTGGTTTTAACTTAAAGTAAGTCATTGTACATTCGTTCGCCAAGTTTTTGATACAGGGCCAAAGCCTGTTCTTTGAGAGTAGATCTCCTGATTGGAGGTTGCCATTATTTTCATTTATGAATCACATTTATAATGCATCTTCTACAATTTCCAGTTTGGGATTCTTTAAATAGAATCTAAGAACTTAAGGATCCCTGCAGAATTTTATAAATGCATAATCTTCCTATAATTTGTCATTTTTCTTCACTTTTTTGCAGTTGCCTCTGCCATGGCTAATTTCTCCACAAATGTTTGTAGTGATTTTCCTCTGATTCTATAGAAATGATACATTGGTTCTTTAGCTTGGTTTCTTGCTTTTTGCTTTTCTCAGCTTTCAAGTTTTCATGTAGCAGTCACAAATACAACTGGCATAAGCAGGTTTGGGAACAAACACACCGGAGCCATAGTAAGCGTATACTCAACCAGCGAGAGCAAAAATGCACAGGTATCATACAGGATGACCCACTAGCTGTATGTATTCAACCTTCTGAGAGCATCAGGCAAAAGTGTTTTACGCAGGAAATAGGGATCATCCATCAGTCCCACAGCCAGTTAAGTGGGATCCATTAAGAAGTCTCCTGTGACATTTCTTCTCACAGCAAAGTAAAACTGGCAAGGGGATTGCTGCGTACCACAAGAATTTAAGTTGTTAGCATCACAACAACTGAGGAGATAAAGTATTCAGAAGAGCGGAAAACAGCATACAATTCAAAAAGAGCCAGGAAATATTTAAAGAGCAAACAGCTGTGCCCACCTAAATAGTAGCTACTGAGATTATCACTGATTGATAATCTCTGCAACATCATCCAAAAAAAAAAAGAAGACTAAATTATGATCAGTGTTGTCCATTTAAGGATGTGGAAAGTGGGGACATTGTGTAGAGATTTCCATGAAGAATACTGAAATAGCAGATTTCCATCAAGAATACTGAAATAACCATTTGGCACTTGTGACGTGTGACTCTCCACCTTTCATCCTACCCAATCCCACGTGTCTAGTAGCAATCCATCGCAGGGAACTGATCCCATTTCAGGAAGCTGGTTCTGATTTGTCTGAGTCAATCATAGTCTCCTGTCCTTGTGATTGGCCTGTGCAAACTTGGGCCAGAAAGTCTCTAGGAAAGCTTTATTCAGTGATGTCTGTGAAATTTCTTAACTGCTTCTGAAAGAAAGCCATGGGAAGCAATCTATGCTGGATGCAAATAACGATGAATAATGCCCAGGTTTTTGCTAAGGGTTTCGTTGAGATTATAAGCCTGAGGACAACATCAAAATACAGATGAGGGGAGTGATCAGAGAATTATAAAGAAACAGAGCTGGTGCCATGATTATACCATGCCTGAACACTTGGTTCTGAGCTACATGAGCAGCAAGTGTCCTCATTATTTAAAGCTATTTGGTCATGTTTCTATGGCCAAATATACACTAATTTCTTCTTCAGTATTTAAAAGGCTTTTCTTCAATTATGAAAACAATTCTTTATATGGGACGTTTCAGTTTCTATGAATTCAAGGAAATTAGGTGTTACTTTATACATTAAACTAATAGAAATTGTTACTTCAAGAGGTGGAGTAAGCTGAAAAGGAGAGCTATGACAGGATTATTAAAGAAAGCTGTTTGGGTCCAAAACAATAATTCTCTATGATCAACAACAGCATCTACTCTCAAAAAGTCCTGTGGGGCCACTGTCAGAACAAGTGTCCTAGGATGCATGGGCCAGGGGTCCGACTGAAGGAGACTCCTTGGAGGGTGAGCCATAAAATATGATTAGATATTTCTAGCAAGGATTGATGGTGAACTGGCCATGTCAGGCACTGAGCTCTGCCATTTAGATGTCTTTTCATCTGAAATTTTCCAAATACTATCATAGAGAAATTATGTTTATCCTAAACTTTAAAAGGAGAAGGAAAAATGGTGTTGAATTTAAACAACTTGCCCACCGTCACAGTGCTGCTAAGTATCTGACTTAAAATATGTATTACCTAATCTAGAAGCTATTCTCTTTTCGCCACTATGCTACATATTTTATTCTATTTATTTATTTTAATTCACAGGCTAAGAAAAGAATGAGAGAAAAAAACTCGGAGGTCAAATATTACAGGCCATGCATAACTATAATGATTAGAAACATCTTCCAACACTTTCCTTTACTGACAGTTAACTTGGCTTCACTTCTTCTAATAGCTTGTACCCTCTCCATGGGCCAAAGGGGCCCTTCTGCTTTTCACAGAGGAGAGTTTTCTGTTGTGGGTCTCTGGAAATGACAGCCTACAATAAATCCATCTCTAATGACTAGATTGGAGTGAGATGGTAAACGCATAGTACATCGATCCAAAGACAGTTTGAGATTGGCTCAACTTGAAAATTTTATGGAGAAATAGCTTCCAAAGCTTAAAAATGTACTCTCAGAAATTCAACCTGATCAAGTTTGTGTTGTACGGTCCCTCTCGTTCTTCAAAAACTATATTCAAGCAGACTATGCTTTATTACCATAAATTGATCTCACAGTGGCATATTGAATGGCTTAGGTACAACATTAAATTATTGAATTAAAAAAATTAAGGTTAGAAACAAATTAATGGCTTGGGAGATTGTGTTTATTGTTTAAAGAAAAGGGAAAGAGCATCCTTATCATTATCCCGTTCCTCAATTACGAAGGCATTTTGACATGAGGTCACCTTCACAGCACTGCAGCCACACAAGCAGAACAGGTATCAATGGCTCCACTCCACAGAAGAATAAATCTAGGACCAAAGCATCTAGTTCAAGGTCACATCACCAAATAAAAGGCCAGCCTGGACCAAATACATTTAGTACTCACTCCATGACCAACTCATCTTCAGTTTCCCCGGGCATGCACAATTTCCAGGCAGGTTAACGCCGCACATTAGCCATTCTGGGGAAACCAAGTTGACTTTTCTGAGAGATGAGTTTATATGATTACTAAAATTGCCTTCCTATTAAATCTAAAGAGAAAACAAGGAGGTAGGAATATATCACTAAGCCCTATATATACAGTTTAAAACCATATCCATCTCTAGTAATCTTTTGATGAATGTGTCTACTTCAGTAGTCATTACGCCATGTGCTCTCATTTCCTACCCATGGTTCTGGAAAAGACTATCTGAGCAGAGGGAAAACCCTGACGTTTAGCCACTCCGTGCTAACACACCACCTACTTGCTCCCAGAGAGGAATTCAGGGTCACCAATTCAAGATGGCAGGTTCCAACTTTTCTAATTCACCCAACTCCATCCGCTTGCCAAAAAGAAAAGAAAAATCCAAAACCAAAAAACCCGCATCCTCACAGAGGATGTACGGACTGCACTGACTTGTTGAATAATTTTAAAAGTGGGAACCACCAAGCTACTTCTCCAGAACTCGTACAAAATAGAGATTCCCAGCTCCTATTCCTGACGTACTGTCTCAAAACCCCTGGTGAGGGAAGCTTGAGAACACGGACTTTTAACAAGCTTCTCAGGTGGTTATGCATAATAAGTTGGAGAATTTCTGAGCGAGGGCATGAAGCCTCATTCGAAACTTTCCCTGCCGAAATGTTTTACTCTTAATGACCTCTCCTTCTGGCTTTCAGAAAAAGTCAGAAGAAGAACGCTTGACAGAAATGAAGAATGATAGAAAATTAAAACAGAAGAAGTAAAAACCCATTCTCTTGATAAGGAAAAAGAAAAGAGGTAGAAATCCAATGATATGAAAAGTGAAAGACAGTCCAGAAATAATGAAATGTATGAAAAAAATAGCCAAATAGGCTAAAAACAGCAATAGGTATATAAATACACGTCAGTTATTCAAACTTCCTAACTTTGCTTTGACCTCTTCTTTAAAGGCAACACAGAGGCCTGGCCTCATGGCCTAGTGGTTAAGTTTGGCATGCTCTGCTTCAGCAGCCTGGGTTCACAGGTTCTAATCCTAGGTGCAGACCTACTCCACTCATCATCCATGCTGTGGCGGTGACCCACACATAAAATAGGGGAAGATTGGCACAGAAGTTAGTTCAGGGCTAGTCTTCCTCAAGGAAAAAAAAAAGAGGAAAATTGGCAACAGATGTTAGCTCAGGGCTAATCTTCCTCAAGGAAAAACAAAGAGGAAAATTGGCAACAGATGTTAGCTCAGGGCTAATCTTCCTCAAGGAAAAAAAAAAGAGGAAAATTGGCAACAGATGTTAGCTTAGGGCTAATCTTCCTCAAGGAAAAGAAAAGAGGAAAATTGGCAACAGATGTTAGCTCAGGGCTAACCTTCCAGAGCAAAAAAACAAAAGAGCAACATGGTTAATTCTGAAGCAATTTTTCTAATCAATTTGGTTGAGTGCTTCTGACAATTATTTTTTCCACAACAAGTAATTAGGTCAAATGTTTTTCTATTGTTACAGTTATAACAAAGGCAATTATTGGGATATCAAAAATAGAATAACGATTGATTAAAAAGTTGATCTCATGATTAGGTAGGTCCTTGTGGAAATATCTGTTACAAAAGAAGATGCAGGTACTTTGGCTAAACGGTCTGTGTCTAACCCATCTGGCCAGCTTGGACTTTAGAATCCTGAGGCTGAAACACACTTGAGAGATTTGAACTCAGCTCTTTTTATAGATAGGGATTATGAAACTCGAAGATGTAAATGCGACTTAACATGACAGAGCTACTAAGCCACTGAGGCAGGCGAAAGCTCGGGTTTCTTGACTCTTGGTCCAGCATTCTTTCTTCCTCACTACAATGCCTCTGCTCTGCAGGTTACCAGTTGAAGAAGTAGTTGGTTAGATTAGCCGTAAATGCACAATCCGCATGTAGAAGCTGGAGAAGGCAGCTGTGTGGTATCAGCAATCACCCTCGTGGAGAGGCGGGAGAGCACATGGCTGAGGGTGCAATGGCCGGCATGAGACATCGCGGAGTTGGAACCCTACCTCTGTTGCAACTAAGGCTTTTGATCTTGGACGAGTCGCTCGACTACTCTGTGCCACAGTTTTCTCACCTGTGAAGCAGTGGCTACGGCCCGTCTTTGCAAAAGTGGAAGCAGAAGGTCTGCCTCATAGAGTTCTTATAACGTGTAAAGCATTCAGAACAGTGCCGAGCACATGATACCTTGATAGGAGTTTGTTAAATAAATATGTGGTATACCCATACATGTAGGTCATTTCCCTCAGCCGCCCTTGCCCAGGAGGGACCATTTCCAAGTCTTTCCTTCTAGGAATTCATAGCTATTTCCTGGGCCTCATTTCTTATTCAAAATCTATCTCAGATTGTCAAAAAATAAGTTGCTTTTACAGATTTTTGTTAGTAAGACAAATACTTCTGTGATTTGTTTGAATTTGGGTTTAACTAGTGTTTCCTGAGAATCACCACACTTTTCTGTGTCATTGTATAAAATCTTAATATAAACTGAGTTTCCTCCACCCTTACAAATCTGTAAAAGCAGAGAAGCTTGTATTAATGGAAACAGGTCAAATTTCCTTAGCTTTTGTCCCAGCTTCTCAAAAAGGGAACTTAGTCAACTCCATGGCTCGTCCCTAAATGTTATCCAGTCATGTCTGGGAATCCTCCGGGGTCTCACATGGGCACACAAACTGCCAAGGCAGTCCCTACAAGGCCCCTGTCAGATTCTTCCATGCCTCCAGTGGGGATGCAGCACGCTGCCACTGCTTTCAGAGGCCGCTTTGAGAATGTCAAAATCTGGGGAAGGCCCTATGTCTCATGGCTCCCAAAGCCGTTGGCTCATTTTCTGTGTCACACGTATGATGCTGTTTTCAATGCAAAATCAGGGGAAAGGGCCCTCCCTCCCACATAATATCACAATTTCTTATCTGAGAACCAAAGAATTACCCCATTCACACAGAGTCCTTGATGCAAAGGCTCCTCCATTTCTGCCTGCAGCCACTTCTCTCCACTGGTCTAGACCCAATTCCTGAAGCCTGACTGGCGCACAGTTCAGCTTTCCCCACCCTAATTTCCCCGGGGCACCTACTCTTCCTTCTGGAAAACAACCAAAAGAAACCTCAAGTGATCTGATTCCTGGAGGCCAAGGTGTGCATTTATCAGTGTACTCCCTGATAAGCCTAAGGCACAGCTGAAGCTGGAGAGAAACACCTGACCTCCCCCTCACCATCCCTGAATTTCATCTACTTTCCGCCAACTTTCCATCCTCTGAAAGGGGTTTTTACAATGATTTCTTTTCCATAAAATTTACTTCCAGTGCTTAATCCACATACTCCCAATTCTGGGTTTACCACTTTGAAAATCATCATCGGATGATGGATGGGTCTAGTCAAAATCATAACTGAGTGCTTGTTCAATACAAAGTGGGTTAAGATTACATTTCCTGTTTTGTGCAACGTTTAAAGCCCAAAGAGCAAAGCTGCTCCACATCACCCTCCCTCACCCCACTACGCTTGGTTACGGGAGTGAGCTGGAGTGGCAGATGCTAGGGTGAGAACTGGCTACTTAGGAACAGTGGGGCATACTTATCCTGCTTCTCCACACCTATTGACACTTGGCTTGCTGGGACATTGATTTGCTGTCCATTCCTCTCTCAAGGAGTCACAAGGGCATCCTTCTCCCTAGGTAGTGTTAAGCCTGGAGACCACTCTCGAGTCCTCTGCCCAGACTGTTTTCATAACGTGGCTAAACAAAGGATTAAATCAACGCAATTAGTTTTAAGTGTTATTATCTTATTATCCCAAGTCCAAAAGGAAGAAGCTATATTCACTTGCTCCATGTTTTCAATCTGAGGCCATTAATAGTAACTTCATGGCAACATGAGCCAGCCCACGATCTGATTGAGACTGGTGAAAATTCACTATTTTGAGAACATAAGGGTTAGTTGATTTCAGAATTTTGAAACCCATAATACAGCTTAATAATAGCTACTAAATGTACTATTGCAATACCATTTCAAGCCATGCCACCTACTTGCCAATTTGATCATGTTTAGGATATGATTACTCAGATAGAAAATTATTTTTTTCTTTAAGAATATCCTATTTAATGACGATGTTCCTTAGAGTCTTTGAGGGATAAATAAATTGACCATGAAACACAAACATTTGTTGTGGAGATCAATGGCAAGAAGCCTCCCCAGTTCCATTTAGAAGGTTTGATGATTGTCTTCAAAGTGCTTGGGAGTTCTGGCACAATAAACACTTTGAAGCACAATGCTTTGTCATCCTCCTGCCTTAGGCCTGCTGTTTCTGGCATAGATTAGCAGTGTTTGTCTTATTTTTTCTTTCTTTCTTTCTTTCACAATGGAAGTTTCCCCATGACTGCCTTTATCCCATGTGACCACTAAGCTTTTCAAATGGCCTAGGCTGTGGTGCTCAAACTGTGTTGAGACAAATCCATTAACAAAAGGCGTATTTGATGGAATCTTTGTTGCCACATTATAGTATTTGTCTTAGAACACTGTGTCCCCCATGTGACAATGATGCAGAAACCACCACCACCATGACAGTAAGACTTACAGCACCAAATTGACTCTTGCCCTGGGTAGCTTTTCCAATGCTCCTTTAGAGAGTGATTGGACCTCCTCTTAACACTTCTTCTGACTTCTTCCCAAGCGGAAATCAGTTTAAAGAAAGATTTTTTAATCATTTTCATACAATCAGTTAGTCTAATATTTCCCTAAACCACTTTCAGGCTTTAACTGCCAAGTTTTCTACAAGATAAATACTTCTCTGGTGGGAACTGAAGTCATGGTGGAATCCTACCATTTCAGGCTCTTCTCAAAGTGGACATAGTCAAGTGGGGCAACTGTCTGTTTCTAAGAAGTCTCGAAACAGCTCTGTGGTTCTTTGCTTGTGGATAAACAATTTGCCTTCCTTATTTTTCTTACTGTAGGCACTAATTACATAATAATTAAAGAAAGCCTGAAAGGGTGTAATGGAGAATTTCTAATGAATCCTGTCGTTTCACGGACCACAGAGAAGACGCAAAATTGGATCTATGCGGAAACACCAGAATTCTCTTAAAGAAGCTGGCACTTGATTTGATGCAAGGAGAACTTTTTGCCCTGCCCTGTTCCCTTTTGTTTAGACATCTCTTCAGACAACTGTTTTCTGAGGAAGAATTAAATCTCGCTATGCAATGGATTTAGATGTTTCCTTTAAGTGATGACACATTCTCTCTGCCTCATAAATATGTATATATATCATATATATTAGACGTGTAATATATATTACATACATATATGTTTGTATGTTACACATACATATATACACATTCAGTGTATTTTTCCACACCTGACTTCAACTTTGTTTTCTTTCAGTTATTTTTGCCTTAATTACAATAACATCTATATAAATTTCATAATAATATTACTCATTTCTAATTCAGTGGAGTTTTTACTTAGTTCCTAATATGCATTCATTGTTAAACTTGGCAAGAAATGAAGACTAATGCATGTATTCATGTACACACGCAAGCACGCATGTGCACACACACGTGCACATACACACACAAAATATCACGGGGCCCCATAAAGTAAACTACTTTGGACAAGAGGTTTCCTCCAGCAAAATATAAGAATAGAAAAATAAGACAAATTTATAACTATAAAGCAAAACTGTAACAATTCTTTTTTTTTTTTTAAGAACTGGAGCTTTCCTACCTAAACCAAATCAAAAGGGTTTAGTATGAATTTACATGAACTTGGCATTTTGCTTGAAGATAAGTACGAGTGAAGTATCTGTTCAATATAGAGTGTCTGTGGTAAAAAGTTAGAAGTGTCTTCAACACTCAACCCCCATCCTCACCCCCTCCTTTTTTTCTCAGTACATAAGGAAACTAACACAAAAATGGAAGTATGGAACAGCAAAAAGAAAATTAACTTCAGTCTTGAATATGGACCTGGCTTAGAATCCTAGTTCCAATTAATGTTGCTTTATGCCTAAGATTCATCTGTGAAAGCAGGGATGACAATATCTATTGTTCAGGGTGGTTGAAACAATGATATGTGAATAGCAAATAAGATGACACAGGGGCACATGCTTGGTTTATATGGGCATTTATGAAAGTTAGTTTTCCATATAAGCCCTGGGATGGGCACAGGTACTGGTGCAAAACCTACAGAAGAAAAGGTTAAACCATCAATTCACTCCTGATTGGACTTCTGTGATTCCAAATTGGTCCTGTTGCTCTCAAGACTTTTTTTTCCTATGTATATAATTCTGTTCTCTAGCTCTAGGGGCTTTGTGCAGTTCCAGGTTTCTGGCCAGAAAGGAAAGGAAGAAGAAAGAAGAGAAGAAAGGAAGAAGGAAAGGACAGGAGAAGGTGGGAGGGAGGCAAGAAGGGAATGTCTCTTTATTTCATGTTACTTGCCACTACAGTTTGAGAAATGGGAATTTAACAAAATGAGTAAAATATAAATATTGCTGGTCCAAGTATTTGCAGCCCATTACAAACCCCTGCCACAGCAATACATTTTCTTCTTCTGTTTGAGCTCTCTCACTCTAGCTTTGTCCTCTCTCTCCCATTCAGTCTGTTTCTCATGCTCTCCCAGATAGAGACGGTAGAAACGAAAGGATCCCCCAGCAAAGGGGTTGAAGCAATACGTGTGCAAAGTTGATCTTGGAAAACCAGGAAGACGTGAAATGAAAATAAAAATAAAAAAATAAATCCCAAACAGGTCTTTTTATTTAACATAAGGCCAAAGAAGCTATCAGGCGTTGCTGAATACTGTCCACTAACTGTACAAAATATTGACTGCATGCCTCGCAAACACCAAAGATCCGCTGGAATGCCATAGAAATAAATAACTTCCGCTATAAACACATGAAAACATATCCAACTGTTATCTCTTTAAACATATTGTAAATAAAAAAATTACCAGTACTTCTACACAATAAATATTAAGAAACCATTGACATAGTTGAAATGCACTCATATAAATTAACAACTTTAATTACATCAGCCAAACAGACATTGGTTAAAGAACTGCATGTAGTATGCAAAAAAAAAAAAAAAAAAACCAAAATAAAAACAAACAAACAAACAACATCAACCACAGAACATAAAAAGTTTTAAAACAAAACAGGCTTCAGATTATCTTGGCTTTCATAATTATATTTTTCTTTTAAAGAAAAATATCAACCCATTGTCAATGCACTGTTTTTCAAAGCATTTAAATAGAGGGTAAAACCCACTGGAAATTAATACAGAAAAAATGATTCACTTTATGCATAAAAAATAAATAATAATATAGCTGAGACATGTGGTTTGCTTCTGCTCTTGAAGATGTGAACAGCTTCTAAGCATTCATTTTCTCTGACCCATACAACAGCTTCTCAATGATAAAGGGTTTAATTTAAACGCATACAATGTCCACCCCCAAACCTTCTGCCCACATCTACAAGTTTCGTTTATTGTGTAGGTTTTCAGGGTGACTAAGTTTTTGTCTACACTGAAAAGGAAAGTTGCCAAAAGGCCCACAGGAAATCATTTTTTCAAGTGAACATGATAATTTGAATCTATGCTTAATACAACTGAGCATTTGCGTTCTCTGTTTTTAGAGTCACCTTGAGGCCCAATGCCACGGGGGTGAGAAAACATTCATTTGCTCGACCTAAGAGGAGAATGCAGATACTCTCCTTGAAAAAGGAGTGTGGAATCAATCTTAAATAAATATGAAATTGGTTGGTCTTCAGGGACAAGAAAAATCTCAACTCAGTGTGCTGAAATTCACCTTACTTTTGGGGGCAAAAAGTAGAAAATGTCAATCCAACCTACAAAATATTTATCATTCTTAAAAGACATTTGGGGACAAATGCTTTTCAGAGCTTTTAAGATTGGCGTGGGTGGATTTTTAGGAGCCTAGAGATTAGGCCTAGAGAAAAAGTAGAGAGATGCTAAGAGCAGATAGAGCCACCCTGTTTCAAGGAAAACATACTATGAAGAACCCAATACGTAGAATTTAAAAGCTTTTTCTTTTGGCCTCATGCTGCTACTTAAAAGTGTTGTTGTTTACAAGGCTGCGCATCTTCCAAGATTATTAAAGATAGTAGCAATTTATAATTCTATTTCAAGGCCACATACATTTAATGAAATAAGGCTAAAGTTTGTGGATGAGACAAACTCAATCATTTAACTTAATTTAAATTACATCATCCCTTTAAAACATTGTCATATGGAATTTCTTTCTAATTACTGCGGCCACTAATCAAACCCCATTTTATCCTCAATATGGTGAGAACTTAAAGGGCTTGCAAAGACGGCATACACATTTGAGATGAATGGAATGACCAAGAGGTCTCAGCTGTCTGTTTAACCTCTTGTTTTCGCCATCGCCCTCGCCATCTCTGCCATTGCACAGTGAAGTAAGAGTTGGCTCTCCACGCTATTTTCATAGATTCCACTATCAGTTCCGGTACCAAATCGGAGGCAGTTCAAAAGGCCCTCAAAGGTCTTCCTAAAAATTAGTAAAGTTGAACATGGCTGTCTACACCTCTCCTTAAAACTTTCCTCGCCACACCCACCTTCCCCATCTGCGTGATTTCCTGGTCAATGGCTAAGAGCGAGGAAGTAAGTACCAATTTCGCATGCTCTCCCTTCCATACTTAATTAGAATCCACTCTCAGGCAGTACATGTTGCATGTCCTGCATGAGAAAGTGTGGACCTCTAGAATGTAGTAAGTAAATCTGCCAGGTGATGACGTTGACGTGATTTGCCTACGTACAGCCTATTCCGAGTACTGATTTAATATATTTTTCAAGAAGAGCTAAACCACATTTTGCAGTGTTTGGTTTCTCACTGATATTTTATTTTCCTACAATTAATTTTTTTAAAAATCCACAAATCGACATAGGGCTGAAAGCTTCACTATTTTACAAAATACTAATAAATAATTTTCTCCAATTACTAGAACTTTTTTCCAATTTTTGCAAACTTCCAACACGTCAGTAAAAATAAGGCTCTGTATTTTAAAAAGCACATAAATGAATAACTTATTAGCTGTTCAAGGCAAGCTAAATACCGTGGAATAAATTAGTAAAAATTCAGCTTTAAGCATGTACTTTGATATTTATAAAACAAAGTTTTTTTTTTCCTTTTTGCATCTGAATCGATACATACAAGCTTATACATCAAGAGTTTTGGCTGTAAATTAAAATATTATGGATTTTTACTAGTGTTACCATCCCCACCTCCTAATTGTTCTCTTCTTTACTCCCACTCTCTTAACACCTTCCCCCAAATTATTTATCTTTAACTGGTGACAACAACATTATTTAGCCCAGCCGAGCAGGTAATATTTCTTGAAACCAGGCCTTAATCATAAAAAAAAAAATGCACCCAACTCTTATATTCTGGCCTAAAGATTAAATTTTTTTCTGAAGAAGCTTCTGATTTAAGATTGACTCCAATAGATAATAAATATAAGTTGCCAAAAAAAAAAAATCAGCCTAGACCTTTGATGAACATGAGTTTCCTGTTTTCCTTGCAGGAAATAACTTGCAGGATGGGGGTGGGGGACAAGAAAAACGAGGGAATTGGAACCCTGGACATTGAAAGAGGGTCTTGCTGAATATTCACTAGAATTCCCAAGCTTTTTCTCATCCAAGTTTTTGAAATGTGCCCACCTAGTTCAGAGTAAAAGCAAAAACTATAGCCTATCCTTCTTAAAAATACTGTGTTTTGCACACAAACATTCATTGCTTTAAGAACATTAAAAATGACAGCCTGAAGTGCTTAAAATGTGTCTGGACATGATGCGATACATGTATATATACACACAGATATGCATATGCACAAGCAATGTATATATACACATACAAGCACATAGCGCTCCATGAATTCGATTGAACTTGATATCCAACAGTGTACAACTACTGTACATCCAGTATGAAATGTCCTGTTTCATGGATGTCAAAGGAGTCAAAAACCAAACTTTTCAGGTCTTTTAAGCCTGAACACAATCCCCCCTACTCATCCTTGAATGCCAACCCCTGACTCATTGATGGTGAATGATACCAACCACAGACAGACTGTCTAAAGGCTCACACAAATGTCTTTGGTGTATGTGTCTATTTTTTAAGGTACAAAATAATAATAATAATTATAATTATAATAATAAAAATAGCTATTTTGTGTGCTGTAGCAGTTCTTTTATAGCTCACATTAAGTGCAGCTCTTTAACCCCCCCACCCCCACCCAAAGAAAATACTTGTTAAATAAGGATTAGACAGGTCAAACACCATTGTAGTGCAAATAGTAAACGATAAAAAAAAAAAATTTACAAAATATAGAAATGTTTGGATCCAACAGATGGACAAACATATTCCTTTCAAGTATCTCTCCTTGAAGAAAATAAAAATTAATCAGGTTACTTCCAATACAAAAAAAGTCTCTCTTTTTGTTCTCTCTCAGGTAAACAGTTTCAAACCTATTAGGTTGCATAGTTCTAAGATCATAAGCACCTTAACGAAATGTAACTTGGTATTCTTTTTTCCTTGATCTTTCACTCTTCCCATTCTTGTTCTCAATTTTTCTATGTTGGGTTTTGTTCTGTTGCGAGAGTGGTGCAGAAAAAAGAAAGTGTGACCACCTGCACACTATTGTTCTTTGACTAGGATGCGTATGTATGTGCTGTGTGGAAATGCCTCTGTGTGTCGTGTGGGGTATCTGTGTGTGTGTCTGCGAGTGTGTGTGTGGTATGTGTATCTGTGTGTGTCTGTGTGTGTGTGTGCATGGGCTGATAGACACAGAGAGAGGGTCACACAGACATACCTTACGACCTGGGTAACTGGGTGGGAAAGTGCCTGTGACTGGCCCTTTCAAACTCATGGCTTTCTAGATGCTATTTGGGTTGTGCTAGCCCACATTGCTGCAGACTAGACAAGTTGACTTCGAGGCTCACACTGAAAGGGAACTGAAAAGGAGAGGACAATACTCCCATTTAAGCAATCGATGTCACCACTTTGATGTCGGAAGAAATGAAGGGTACACCATTCCCGCTTTCCCTCCCAATTCCCGTCTCCTTCGTGGCTTCATCTCTGAGCCCTGGCTAAGGAATTTCTCCACATCTTCCTTCATCTGTTTCAGGTTTTGCTTTTAGTTTATTTATTTTTTTTAATTTATATTTTTCTGATTGCTTAACTCAGAAATCTTAAAAATTTCTTCATTTTGCCATTGTCTTCTCTGGACAACTCTTGCTCCCTTCCCCCCGGGCCAGGCACTCTATGAGCACCCACACTCCTCCACTATCATGTTCTGAATGTCCTTTTTGATGATGTTTTGCCCATCATCATAGTACAACATGGACATAGGTCTCAGCTTGGTGGGCACACAGCACGACTTGAGGTTGGCGAAGGGGTTATGACCCCGCAAGCGGTATTGGTTGATGACCGTCGAGTGAAAGGACAGCGAAGACCCCGAGGTGCCTGCTATATGGCTTGGGCACTCACCCTCGCAGTAGTTGGCGTGGTAGCCAGAGGGAGCGATGATCCAGTCATTCCAGCCAATGTCCTTGAAACTAACAAAGAACTGTTTCTTACAGCAGATGTTGACCTTGCCGTCACACTCCAGGCCGCGCCGCCTCCGGCGATGAGGGTGATCTTCAGACTGCCTGGCCTGCAGCATGAGGAAAGGTCTGTGGGACTGCTCCTTCTCCTCGTCAACCCCTGCCCCTGCTTCTCCTCCGTCCTTCTTCTTCCCCTCCCCCTCCTCTTCCTTCTTCTTCTTCTTCCCCAGGAGGACAAGGCTGGCACCGGTCTCATGACACTGATCACAGGCAATCCGAATATCCAGGGAGCTCTTGCCCTGGTCCAGCAACCGCTGGATGCTGCTGGAGACAGGGAAGATGTGCCAGGTGCTCTTCCGAGCATCCACCACCTTCTCCGATATCAACTGTTCACTCCTCTCCTCCATTAAGTCCGCTTCCTCGGCCTCCTCCCTCGTGTCCGAGCTGCCCTGCGGGTGCTTCTGCTGCTGCAAGAGACGGATGGTGACTTTGGACCTGGTCCTGTTGGCCTTGGGGACTTTGAGGAAGAGCCAGACTTCTGCACGCTCCACCACCGACAGGTCACTGCCTTCTTTGGAAATCTCAAAGTGCAGCGTCTTCCTGGCTGTGCCTGAAGACGAAACACAGCACAAGAGAGAGCAGGAACACTCGTTAGTTCTGGTGTCTGTGGCCAGTCGCTCATTTCAGGCAAGACCACCTCGAGCAGGGGTCAGCAAATCATGACCCACGGCCCGTAAGAATGGTTTTGACATTTTTAAATGGTTGGAGAACAGCAGTATTTTGTGACACGGGAAAATTCTACGAAATTTAAACTTCAGCGCCCGTAAAGTTTTATTGGACCGCAGCTATGCTCATTTCTTTATAGGTTGTCTATGGCTGCTTTTGCACCAGAACGTGTAGCTGAGTAGCTGGGACACACTGTTTGGCCCACAAAGCTTAAAATATTTACTCTCTGGCCCTTTCCAGAGAAAGTTTGTCAATTCTCATATAAGAGGGCCTAGATCTTAGTGTATCTGGGGGCCTATGGATCTGTGTCTCTTGACTAACTGTTTAATCTCCGTGTCACCTTCTATAAAGTGAGAATGACATAGTGACCTTTGACCCATTATCCCACAGGTTTGGAAAGATCAAATGGGATAATATAAATGAAAACACATTGTAAGCTCTAGCAAGCCACAGAAATATTATTATTCCCACACAAATATGCAAACATCCCCGCCGTGTAAGTCTGTGTGGAGTGTACCCACCAAGCTCGCTTCCTCCTCCCTTGCCACATCTTGCTTCACTCCCTCATCATTATTGTCCCGGGTCACTGCAATAGCTTTTCTTTTCTCTGCCTCTCCAGCACGGAGCCAGGCCCCTCGCCAAACATTTCTCCCTTAAGCAGGTAAAGGAATCTTTCCCAAAGGCAGATCTGATCGCATCACTCCTTGTTTACAGTCCTTTACTGAGTCCCTACCACCCTCAGGATAAAACAGAAACTGCCCAGGACTCTGGGCTCTGCCTGCATTGCTCCCACCTTCAACACCAGCTCTCGCCCAGGGCCCCATTCTCTGTGGTCCAGCCACATGGTGTTTGCTTGATCTCATGAGCATCCCATCCACTCTGTCGCCTCCAGGCAGTGACACGTGCAGTTCTTTCTGCGGAGAACACTCCCGCTCCCAACACACCACCCTCAGTGGCTGCCCTTAATAAGCTTTCAGTTTCCAGATGGGACAACACCGTTCCTCTAGGAGCTTTCCCTCACATCTTCGCTCCCACCCTCCCACCAGTCTAGTTTAGGACGTTTAGTTTAATTGAGGTCCTATCTGTCTCATTCGCTGTTATAGCACAGTGTTTAGCAGAAAGTAGGCAATGCCTTGATTCCTTTTTAACAAATGGAGGCATCCTTAGCATTGAGCTATCTTAGATTAAGAGATTTACCACCTATCTCTACATCCCCCATTTTTGCCTCCTTCCCTTCTGAATGCAGCTTCATGAGCCTCAATTATAGCAACTGCTTCTAATAGAGAGAAAACCCCTATAGTGGTAGGGCAGTTGGATTCTGTGACCACTCAGTTCTTGCCTAACTCTAAAATTAGAAAGTCATCTATTTCCTTCTCTTTTTTCCTGTCCTTCTCTCCATAAGCACTGGTACGTTTATTCATGCAACATTTACTGTTTGGAGCGGGTGTCCACACTAGAATTCTTTGATTGAGCAAGTATTTTCCCCCACTTCCCCTTTTACCCCTTGGTAGGACATGAAACATGCCTTCTTTACATGACCACCTCCCGCGTGTCCCTGCTTACAACTGCCCAGCGTCCACGATCCCTTGAACAAATCTGAGAACAATCTTAAAGAAGTTCATCTTAGAACTCACAACTCCCCAGGAGGGTCTCCCCGCCTGGATTTCTATAGCTAACGGAAATCCAGCCCTACTTCTCACTCTCAGCCCTGAGATGTTTACGGTACTATAAATTTTAGGCACAGTTTCAAGTTCTCTGCAGCAGAAGGCAGGATTTTCTGTGCATTGCGCACTGTGGATTCTGTTCTTAATTTAACACACGCTGCACACTGTGATTATGATAGTGGTAAATTCACTGAGGCCAGGGCCAAGAAGGGCGGCATATGTAAATGAAAGGATCTCTGGCATCTTTGTACCAACTTGCTAGGACGCTGGTCAAGATGGTGGTGGCAGTGGTGGGGGAAGGTCCTTTGACTCTGACCTCCAGTCTCTGGCAGGAGTTGAAATGAATAATAAAGCTGGGTTTAGGATTTGATCGCCAGAGCAGGGAGCAGTTAGAGGGGGAAACTGTCTTTTTTAAGGGAGCATGATGACTTTTTTTCAAAATGTGAATCCAGTATTCCACTTTGCTAAAAATTGGTGCATTTTTTGTTATTTGTTTTTTAAGAAAGCAAAGGAGGAGAAGACTCCAGGAAGGAAAGCTTAATCACCTAAATCTGAAAAAATACTCAGCAGATTTTAAGTGGTAGGGTCCTTCCAAGACCAGAGGACAGGCCGCCCCCCCCGGAAGCCACCGGAGCCCTGAGAACCGGCCTGGAGGAGCCTGCAGGCTGCCTGGGCGTGGGCACACCCGCCCTGCCCCGCGGAGAATGTTAACAAGCTGCCTGCTGCTCGCCCTTCTGCCTCGATGCAGGCCAGCTTCTGAAACCCTAAACCGCACAGGGTGCCACTCTAAAGACAGAGAGATAGTAGCTGCTAAATTAGAGAAGCCAGGGGGCATGAGGTTGTGTTTTGTTTTTCTAGGAAAGCATGTGAAACTGGAGAATCTGACTCGTCCCCAGGATGGGAAAGCTCTCTGGGTTTCAGGTAACTCATTCCCACAGGCTCTGCTCTGCTTTTACCGAGGCTTGATGGACGGGAGGGGCTGAGGGTGAAGGTAGATGGTCTTTGGGTAAAGAGAGGGTCCAGATGGCAGTGTGGACCCGCACACATTGGCTTTTCCCTGAATAAAGTCCAGCGAAGTCTACAGATGGGGGGGGGGGGGGGAGGAGAATTAACTGGCCCACTTGAACATGCAAATTGCTTTTGTAGGTCCAGCGAGGCCCAAGCCACTTGCTTCCAGTAACAGCCTGCAGGACAGCCCCTCATTTCACAAGAGCAGGTTTCTAATGCACGATGTAGCCCCACCCCTTCTTCTCAGGCAGCTGTACTTGGAAGCAAATGATTTAGTGCTCCTGAGAGAGGATTGTACAAAGAGAGTACTCATTAGAGGGGCTCAATCTGTCAGGTGCTGTTATGTTAGGATCAGAGAGTCATCATAAAATGACTTTCATCCCGGTCCTGGCTGATAATTAACTGCATGGCATCACCCGCGTACCGTGGAGGGGCACAGCGCTGATTTATACATCGGTTTAATTATCTGAGCTGAAAGACTGTTGCCTGTATTCGCATCCATTGCCTGCCTGCAGTCTCTCTCCCCCATATTTCTGACATTTGGATTTTCCCCCTACTAATTGACATGCCTGTCGCCTCCTTCTCCTGGTGTCCATTTCTGGAACTGCTATTTGTATATTGCATGATATTTTATCAGGGAAAAATAAAATAAAACTGAGAGCCAATTTCATGAAAATGCTGTTGCCATAATGCTCAGGAGAACAGGGGGAAGAGAGAGATTCAAGCCTTCCTAATGTCTACCTTACATGCAGGTACATTTTAAAAGTTCTATTGTATTCTGACTTATTAAGCAGTGCATATTTTTTCTTTTACATTCAGCTTTCATTGCAGAAGGGGGTGGGGAAAATGAGACAGCTTGAAGCTGAGATGGAATTAATATTTAACAGAGATCTAGGTTTCAGAAAGACCTTACAACCCTAAATTTCTTAGGTATGAACAATATAACAATTCACTTGATTATATTCCCTTTACCTGCATTTTATCTGAGAGAGATGGCTAAACTGCTAAGAGAGATTGCTATGCTTTTAGGATGCTCTAATCTTCAAATGTCTATGCATAACGATTGAAAAAATGGAAGGAGGTTGCCTAAGGCTGAAGCGTTTAGGATCAATTACTAATCAGTTTCAGATTAGGCTTAAACATCTCCTGCTTCAAAATCCTGCAATGGAAGCCTTCCCATAATGCTTTGTGAGCAGGTACAGCGTTAGTTCATACAGGTGTGCACTGGGTTCCTACGATTAGTACCCATCTAACTAGATATAGCTGGTGGCTTTGCTAACCTTTCATTACTTACTCTCTGATAATATTCTTTTCATCCTCTGTGCTATTTTTTCCCTCCCGAGGCTTGTGAGCAAAGCTTGCATCACAGCCTGCTTTGCCTGAGTAATTCACTAAGAAAGTCCCACGCAAACCCATGTGGGTGATTATATTTCATCACTTAACCTCTATGAGCTCGGTGGACACATACCCAAGGGAGAGGAAAAAACTGCATGAAAATGGGCAGGAGGGATAAATGTTGCACCTTACAGGGCGCACTTTTGCAATGCCGGGCGGGATGGACTGAACAGAGGAATGGGAAAGGGAAGCTGGACGTAAAACCACCTGAAGGCACATTTTCCTTCGCTTTCAGAATTTTTCAAACATTTTGAATAACACAATCACGAAGGCAGGCGTGCCAAGGGTTAAGCAGCCAAGCCCCTGCAGTTCCCTTCCTCCACACCAGTATGCAAAATGCTGCTCATCCCCAAGTCCAGCATCTCAGGTTGGTGGGCGTTGGAGCACTTCCAATGAACTAAGCAATATACACACGCAGTGTTTTGTTTTTGTTTTGTTCTGTTTTCTCACCAGGGTCCTGCTTAACGCACACTGCCCTTCTACATGCGGATAATAGTTATGTCTCTAACCTGAATGTGGGAAGCCTTGTTGTTTACAGAGAATTTTAACTCACTGTGGGGGGGAAAGCCTCGCTGCAAAATGCGGCTGTTACTTTAATTTTCCATTCTTCGCCAAGGTTTCACTGTGCCTAGATGCGGCATAGTCACCGGTAGGAGCGTGCACAGCTACCATTTACAGCATGTATGTTCTCAGAAGCACTGACTTTGCGTCTGGACTGTTTCCAGGAGTTTCTGCAGAAGGCAGCAAGTGGGGTCTTAAAGATTATGCCTCCTTTAACCTCCAGTAGAGGGTCTTGCCTGCAGTGGAACTACAGGTTTGGCCATAAATCATCTTGATTGATTTTTTTTAGCTTTAATATCTTTCTTAAGATCTGCTATTGAATTGTAAGTGCTTGGCCTCATTTGTGCATCTTCCATTTAAAGGGGGATGAAAAAGAAGGTTAAATATTTAGAGAGAAAGGGGTTTTAGGTGCCTAAAAGTAGAAAAAATTCTGAAGGTTCAACCCACAGAATTTCAGAGACTTCTTCCAACGTGCCTGAGAGCTTTGACACTTTTGATTTTGGGTCTAGGAAGGAGTCGAGTATGAAGAATTCCGAACCATAGTTAAGAGATCGTGCTCGAGTGCATTGTAGCAGAAGAGGGGCCAAGACAAATATGTGTTTCCCCAAAAAGTGCCTGGGATGGTATTATTCCCAGCTCTCCGAGTATTAAAACTGAATTTCTACCCTGACACCTCCCCACCCCCATTCCAATACACCTACTTCACACGCCCAAATCACTAAGCACCTCTTTGCACATCTTCTCTCCACCGTCTCTTCACACTCTCAGTTCGGAAACAAACGCATTCTCCGAAGCTGGACACCATGTTCCCCCAAGGCGTTAAATAAATAGCCTTTTTCCTCCCTGTTTGAAGTCAGTCGTCATTTCTCGCTGGTGAGAAGCGTAGATAAGACAGGCAAACTAGGCAACAAAGTCAGGGGAGACGGAAGACGTGTTTGCAAAAGCCCAGGCGGCCGTGTTAGGGAGAGATGTGCGAGCACATCAGTATTGCTCATGATTCATGGTCACATTTCTCCACGCTCTGCTTTGTTTGCTTCTGAAATTTATCATTCCTCTGTCTTCCGTAGAGCTCCGGAACATTCACATGCCTCACCAGAATTCCCACTTCCTTTCCTTCTGTCTCATTTAATGTATTACAGGTAGTCACGTTCCTCCCATCCCATGAAACCCTAACTTTTTCTGGAGGATGAGAGGAAGCAGGAGGTAACTGATAATCACCGAGATTAGGGCGCTACGGACTGTGGGCTTCCAGTAGGTGAAACTGCGTTTCCCTAGGAGATTAACTGGTAAGGAGCAAAAGCCTTTGGAATGCGCCCTCTTGTGGCCGATCATTTCCCATTATTCAGAGAAGAAAGCGTGTGACCCCTACAGGCACCCTTCAGCGAGGGGTAATTCGCAGGCAAGTGCAGAAAATTGGCATGGAACGGTGGGAGTCAACTCCAGTCTGAGATGGCTTTCTCGGGGTGAGGGAAAATAGTCATGCAAGCAAGCCTTCTTAGACGCCTGTTTGGGAAGCATACATTTCTAACTCAAATCTTCCGTGACTAGAATCCTCCAAGAGGGGAGATTTACGTGTTACTTTCAACACCACCTAGGCTACGTGAGCATTTTCCATTTCTTGGTGTTTCACTTGTCTTTCTTTCCCTATCCTTTCTTGATCAAGTGCTATCAGTTGCTACGTTAACTACCATAATCAGTACATAAATTTGACAGCATATGGAAACATGATAACATATTGTTATTGTACATTGCCTAGCTATTATCACATATCAAAATAATATAATATGTAGCAGTTAAGAAGGCCACTGATTTTTGGCTTCACTGACAGTGACAATGATAGTTGGCTTGGCTCTATACATCCCTTCTTCTTTTTCTTTAAGGTCTTAAGGTAAACACAGAGGATTCTGTGCCAGCCTTGGTGAGCAATCTTGGGTGACATCCATAAAAAGAAAATCATTTTTATTTGTTGGAATAAATTTCAGAAAGCCTGAGAGTGATTCCTCACTGCTTAGTCAATAACAACTCATATCTGTCTTACAATATGGGGCACTTTCCACCTGAGCACAATGGGACAAGCTCAGTTCAAAGAGTTCTAGGCACTTGGGCTTTTGCGGTCCCTCAGCTGCTGGGCCATGTCTTGGCTTTATTTAACCATTAAGGAGAATTGAGGCAAAAATGAAAAAATGCGTCCTCCAAATTAAGGAATCTCGCCGTTGAAAGGTGCATCTATGGGTACACATCTGTGGCATGCCTGCGGGTGACACTGAGTGACTAGATTGTACGTTGTACACAATAGTTTGTAAAGAAAAGAAAAATGAATGCCCTTTGCTAGTCTCCAGAAATTTTGTCATTTGATGTAGTTTGAATATTATTAAAGTTGAATTATTCCAAAAGCAACAAAACATTTTCCTATATTCACTACAATCATTCAGATGATAAATCTCTTTCCTGGGTTAGCAAAATACTCACATGGCACTCTACTTGGAGAGTAGATCGTCTGTATAGCACTGACTACATCTGTGAAATCACAGTAAATCAACTTGAGGTGAATGTATGAAACTTCTCAGCTGAGAAAAATAAGCAAGTGTAATAAGCCTTTTCTAAGAAGCCAGCAGCTCACCCAAAGTCAAGTTGTAAACTCAACCAGGAGGAGTTTTCCATTACAAACCTTAAACTTTAGTCAGTGTGTGTGAGTCAAATTAATCACCTTTTTAAAAAGCGGCTCAATCTCTTTCAAACTAAACGCCTAATGGAAAAGTGAAAAAAGGACAAGATTTCGTATAACTGAGAAAAAGACTGGCACTGAGAGGAAGGCCATAAGTAAGAAAGAATGTAAAAGGTCAAATTCTTTCACTGCAAAATCTCTCAATGCCAGGAGAATGATCTTCTACACAAGTCAGATAAGGCAGAAAGAGGGCCAGATTGCTAGCATCAGCGTATATTAAAAGCGATCAAAAGCTTGGGTACACTTAGTTATATGATGCGGGTAGAGCCAATTGAGTATGAGCTGCAATTAAGGCCATCAAGTGTGGCAACTGGTATATAAAAACCTATACAGGGTCCCTGGCAGCAGGGCAGGACATGGAGCAATCCCCTGGACCACTGGAATCCATTTCCCGCACAGAACCCAATGTCACTAGGCACTTGCTCTCCTACCTTGCCACGAGGAAAGATTGGATGGCAACTTGCAAACTCCAACCTGACTTTTTTCCTCAATAAGCTTCAAGAGATAAAGTCATAATTATCATGCTCATTGGGGCTGCATCAAGAAAGAGTTTTAGAGAAAGAAAGGAAGACCTTCTTTAAAAGAAAGAAGCTTCTGGCGAGAGAGTCAGGAAGCTCGCAGGACACCAGGACTCCTCCAGGGGGAAGCCAGGAAGCCAGCAGGCTATCTGCTCCCCCAAAAGGATGCCCAGGTCTTGCATGGTTTTCTCGAAAACAGAACATCTGAGTCAACAGGTTTTCAGGATTGGAAATTCTGAGTGTTGCCTTAATTGTTTATACTTCTGCGGCAAACTTTTAAACAGAAATGCTGGGAGTCCCTGCACATACTTTACTGGCCATATGCTCTACCAAACAAAACAATGGCATTCCTTTCAAATGGATTTGGCAAGGGATACAATTCTTTAGCCTGGCATTACCATGAAAGTAACATGGTATTAACACATCTGTGCGCCTGGGCGTGCATGGGCTTGCAGGCATGCAAAAGGGTCCACGTCCCATAAATGGCTCCACGTCTACAGCCTGCACTTTTGACAGCTATCTCCTACTCAGCAACAGGTTAGTGGGGGCCCGAGCCAAGGATTGATTAGAATCTATTTATTAAAGTTCTTCCTCTTAAGGATTGAGTGAGAGTTCAGCGTAGTATCTGAGAGCACTTTGTCAAGGTTGCATTCCTTGGCAGAGAGCTCTTAGTAACTTTACAGAGAACAAAACTCTTTTTTTTCCTTCGGTTCCAAGAGCAAAAGTCAGAGTTCCAAAAGTGACTGCTGCTTCAATGTCAACTGTCCCCCAAAGTCACTCTTTACTGCCTAGAATGTGATGCCTGTGCTCTTACAGAGAGTGTTTCTAAAGGTAAAAAGGACTGTCACTAATAAATATGCCCTGCTTTGCTGATGTGGCCCCTCATTGGACTTTTAAAAGGAAGGTTTGTTTTAAGAATGACTTCATCCATGCCATTCCACCCCGATCCCGCACTCTGCCCCCCCCCCAACAATAAAAACTTTGGATGGGGTCCGGAAGCCTCCTCTGCTCCCCCAGCACCCAAAAATGCCCCGGCTTTCATCCGGCTGCTCAGATCTGGTTTCACAGGCAGGGCGAGGGAGCCTCTCACAGACCGGCTTCCAGCTTCAGATTGGCCCCAGAGCCTCCTCCGGAGGGACCGTCTGAGTTCAGCAAGTGTAAGCTAGCCATCTCCAGCCAGGGCTCCGCTGAGAATCCCATTTCTGTGAAGCCCTCTCCCCTCCCCTCCGTCAGTCCTCCACCATCACCTAACCACTAATGACCTTCCCAGGCAGTTTGCAGCTGGAAGGAGAAGTTCCTCCTAGGACTGTCAAAGAAACACATCCCCACCCCACCCCCAATGCCAGCACCAACCTGATTCCGCGAACGTGATGATCTCTGAGGTCTGCTCCATAAGTTCATTCATTTCTGCCCTCCTGCCGATGTCATCCTCTATCTCCACATACCCGTTCTCCCCCACTTTGCCCACATGAAGCTTTCTGATAGCGTTCAGAAGCGCCGCCTTGGGCACAGGCTGGGTGACATCGGGTCTCTTCTTCAAGTGCAGCATGTTTAAAATGTGCTTCTTGACGGCCTCCACCATCTCCGGCTGAGCGTTGGGTACATCCTTTGGGAGGGTGGCCAGCGCACAGGACGGGCAGTCGGGGGCTGCGCTGTGCCCCTCGGATCCTGGGGTGGGGGAACTCTTCACTATAATCCAGCAACTCGCCAACAAAAATCCTCTCAGCCAAAGCAAGGGCATCCTGGCAGCAAAAGTTGTTGTGATTGCCTTTTTAAAAGGCCCTGCTTTTCCTCCCCCCCTCACGCACAGGTTTGGTTTTTTTTTTTTTTTTTGGTGTTTTTTTTTTTTTTTCCTTCTCCTCTTCAGCAAATTCTCTGGAACAAGAACAAAAAGTTTTCTGTGAAGTTTTGTTTGCAGGTTCCCTCTCTGAATGCAGTCAGGGCTGTAGGTTTGTGGCTGTCAGGCAGGAGAGTTCTGACTGTCTCCGAGTAAGAGAGAAGGAGGGAGGGAGGGAGGGAGAGAGGGAGGGAGGGAGGGAGGGAGGGAGAGACAAGGAGAGGGGGAGACAGACAGAGACAGAGAGAGGATGGGAGGGAGGGAGAGACAGGGAGAGAGGAGAGAGGGGGAGAGAAGAGTGAGGGAGAGAAGGGGGAGAGGGAGGGAGGGAGAGAGGGAAAGGGAGAGAGTGAGTGAGGGAGAGAGAGAGAGAGAGAGAGAGAGAGAGAGAACGATTGGCCCTAAGTGAGTGAGTGAATGGGAGAGGGAGGGAGTTCGTCTGTGAGTAAAGGCTGTGATTAGGAAGGGGAGGGACAGCCCGTTTTCTGACAGGCTGCCTTCCTTCTGTTCCCTCACACACACCTCTCTTCGAATATCAGCATTCTCGGGAGTTCTACTTTCCCTTCTGAAAGAAATTCTCCTAATTTTGTTCGACTTCCTTTTCTCTCTCTCTCTCTCTCTCTCTCTCTCTGCCCAGTCCCCTGGCTTCACCTTCTTCCTCTTTCAGAGGAGAAAGAAAACGCCAAAGAAAGGCACTGTCTCAGTCCACAGGGATGGCTGGATGGAAACAGTCTGCCCCCATCACCCCTCCTCCCTACCTAGCCACAGCCCCCGGGGACCAAACGTCCACCGGCCTGTCAGGTGGGGCTCAGGGTGCCGAGGGGTCAGCAGCCAGGTAGGGGAGGTCGGGAAGAGGGGTGAGGGGCCACCACGCTGCTGGGGCCGGCCAGTTAATCGTTTGGGCCTGAGGGAATCCTGGAGATCTGCCGGGTCCCCATTCATTCCTATTGAAAGGGTCAGGGTCGTCACCACTGGCTGGAGATCTGAGCGGAGGGCCACAGAACTTTTGTTTGGGGTCACATAATACGCTCTACTTTTCCAACTGCAAAAGGCAGCGGGGCACTGAGAGATCCACATGCAGGCAGGGAGCCTTTTCCAGGCTCGCGTCCTAGGAAGCTGTGTCCCCTCGCCTCAGCCACCGCCCCCTTCTGCCCTGCACACACGCACTCGAAATTACAGCCTACCACCGCCGGCCCTGACTTCACAGAGCAAATGCAAAATTCATTTGGCCTTTCCCACATTATTTTATACAAACAGTGCGCTCCTGTGACTTGAATAACTGGTCCTATGGGAAAAGAATCTCTAAAATATATTGGCAAATTATTTTCTCTGTCATGTGGTCGTTTTTTCAGCCTGCCCCCTACCCCATCCCGGACCAGTGCGTTCATGGACTGGCCCCTTTAATGGCTTCTTTTTCCCTCAAAGGAACAGCACAGATGAAATCATCGTGGATTTCACTGTTCACAGAAAAAGAAAAATGTGAATTTTTAAACAATGTCTCTCTGAGGTTTTTTTACTTCCCCGCCCCCCAGCCCCCTTTTTCATTTTCTGTCTTATTGCTTTTATCTTGCAAAAGTATCTTTAAGAGGTCCATCTGTTAAAGCTTTCCTTCCTTCTCGGTTTCTTTCCCACACATAAGCGCTCAGTTTCTGTAGATACAGTCAGCTTATATCTGACACCTAGTGTGTTCAGAGCATTATAGTCAAGCAATGCAGTCTGGGTGGAAAAAGTGAATAAATTTCATCACTGCAAGCACAAGGTCCGGGGGCAAGGGGAGGAGGGTGAGAAAATTGTGACACTAGTTAAAATTACAGTTTGCACAGGTAACAAAGCTTTTCTGAACTGGATACACTGACCTGTTTCCCAAAACAATCACTTGCAAGACTTTCTCTGTTACAAACTATCTATCACCTTCCGGGTTTCACCTCCAGGAACATCAATTACTCTGCTATGATTGTCAAGACTTTGTTAACATTCACTAAAAAGTCTAATTCTTTTTAGTGGGGGATGGTGAGAGAGAATGGGGAAGGGGGCGTTTGCATTACAATTGTTTAATAAAACATCTTTGAAATAGAATACTTAGCGTAATCTACCTATTTGGCGTCACATATACAGTGCCCAAAGCATTTTGTAGTCCAATTAAGTTTTACAAGAGAGTCTGAAATAGAACTAAAAGTTTAATGACTCCTAACAACTCAAGCCCTCACAGCAGCATTTAGAAAGTGCAACTTATCAATATTTGGATTCTCTCTGTGTGTGACTATGTGTGTTTCCCCTGAATTTACTGTTTATGAATGTGACTCTTAAAAAATAGCTTTCTCTTTGGCGTATGTACTCATATATATGTGCTGAATGGGTTGTATAAACACAATCTATTTGCATGCTTTCCCATTAAAAGCTATATTAACCTGCCTGAATAATATAAAAAGGTACAAACCGCAAAGTGCATGGAAGTGCCAATAAGTTATAAAATTCCTTCTAACCATTCTGACTCTGAATGTGTGGATAGCTCATAAGTAAGAGTTAAAAAAGATTACCTCTCCGGTCCTCTCTCTTGCCCCAGCAGACTCTTGTATCATGTGGTTAGGAGCCGTCTGAGTTCCTCCTCATGGTATTGGCACTGTGAAGTTTTATACTGTACTACTTATTTGTACACTCACACATTGGTACCACTCAAACAGAGGAGGGCTGGGGCTTTGTTTGCGATTGGTTAGAATCAGCATGACATCAGCAGATGACTGGTTTTTCCAGTGTGAGCCATATTTCATAATTCATTATCTAATGGAAAGCCTTTCTTGGCTGCTGTGACACTGGGTGATCACTGAGCCAGTTAAACCTCTGACTGACTCGATTACCTTTTAGAAAAACATCGGAATCCAACAGCTATATCTCAGCGTATGCAACTTCCAACTTTTCTTTGACTTCTCGCACACACACTTCTCATTATATTCAGGGTCAGTTTTATGTCTTCACATAAAACATCTGTTACTTCATGAAGTTGCCTCTATTTACAAAGTATTTTATTGTTTCTTACAGGCAAGAAAATTCACAGGGCTCTTTATAGAGATTCTAATTTTACTTTTTAAAATAAGATATTTCATTCAGAAAAAAAAAAAAACAGGAAAATACACATACCTATATGATAATGGTCTCCCCTCCCCTGACTTACACTATTATTTTTACATCTTGAAACTGAATGCCTGCTTCATAAATCATTTATCACCAAGAACTTCGGAAATAGTCATTCTCTGCAAGTGAACTTTATATGTATCTTTCCCAGGGCTTTAGAATCCCAATCTAACTAGCAAAAAAAAATAATAATAATAAAAAAATTCTCATACAACATTCTTCTTTATCAGAACTTCAAGTCCTATGTTTTTAAAATTGTTACAAATATAACATGAGATTAATGAAATAAAAAACGTTCATTGAAATACGGGTTAAGTTGGTCAGGGTTTTTTGGGGTGGGGGGTTGGGGAGTCTTAGCAAGTCTGGGAAACAGCACGGGAGGAAGGAATCTTCAGACAAGAATGGTGGAGAAGGGTTGTTTCAAGGAACATAGCTGGGTACTCATGACAAGTGGAATAAAATGTGCAAAATTGGGAGCTAATGAAAGCCATCTGACCAGATATGTTGTTTTGTATGCAGGACTTAACATGCATAAAATAAACTTTTCACTGTGCCCACAAGCAAAATATAAAGGCTCTGGCCTCTTTCTCCAGGAGCAGTTGAAGCAGGTTCCTGTAGGACACCAGAAGTTTTCTGTGTCAGAGGGTTTGCCTTGGCTGAACACAGAGAAAGTGAAGATGCTGAGCTGTATATTGGGGTGGTGGGTGGGGGGAGGTGTTCTAAGATCTGCATATGTAGGAATGAAGAAGAAAATAAAATCATTAGGTTGTAGGGGAACAGAGGGAAGCTGAGAAGGGAAGGAAAGACAGAAACACGGTCAGTGTTGCTTAACTCTAGCACAGCCCAGCACTTTAGAATTGGATGGACTCGAACACTTTAGAAGCAAGGAACTTGCCACCACCCTCTGTGAGGAGAGCTGCTGCAAGAGCAATGACCCGCAGGGCAGCTAAACCACCCCTCCCCCACGCAGGAACGCTGAGGTCCTGCAGGTACCACCGCGGTCACGAGCTTTGGGGCACACAACGAACCCGAATCACATTCTGCTTCCACTGCTTACCAACCCTGTCACCTTGGGCCTCAGTGTTCTCGTCTATAAAGTGGGATCTACCATACTCAACTGCAGGGAAGCATGTGCTCAGAAAACGAGGGGAGGTTATTTCAGAGAGGCACGGTGGCTCTTTCTAAACATTTGTGTCACAGGAATCTGCAGCACCCTCACTGCAGGAGCCCCCCTATATGTGTGACTCAGACCGCGTTGGCCATCGGATGCTAACAGACTGCCCACCTGCCAGGTCAGCCCACCAGCTGTGATGTCATTCTCTACCTGAATCCCCAACCTCCAACCTCGGAGCTGAGTCCCACTGGAAATGCCTCCTCACTCAGTGGAAATGAAGGTGGGGGTGGTAGAGGAAGCAGGCGGGTTAAAATAACTTCTGTCGAATATTCTGGACTGGGAATGATTTTTTTCCCTGCCGAACTCCAGGGCCCAGGGGTACCCTGGTCAGCCCAGCTCCGGACGAGCATCTCCTCTTCCTTCCTCGCTTTGGTTTCTCTTTCACTTCCAGCCCCCTCCCCCGCAGCTTCCCCACGCCCGGGCCCTGCGGCCCCGCTGCTCGGCCTGCTACTGTACCTTGAGCAACACCTGCTGGCAGCTCCCGGGGATCACGCCGGAACGCGGCCGCCGCTCGAGCCCGGCTCTCGGGGCTGGAGTCAGGGCCAAGCCATCCGGAGCGGCCGCCTCTATTTTTACCCCGAGCACCAGCAAGGGCAACTTCTTTTAAAAGCAGCTCTTGATTTTTCCCCCCTTTTGGCAGCTAAAGAATTCAGAGAGGGGGAAAAAAAATCACTGTTCAGTGAGTGCAGCTGGAAATCTCTCAACCTAGCCCTCAGTGCCAGGGCTGCAAGCACAGCCAATGTCAGGGACCAGGACGGGGACCTGCGGGCTGGCTCTAGGGCGGACAGAGGCGCGCCAGGAGCGCTAACGCCCCGCGAGCTGTCCCCCTTCTGACTGTGGAGCTGGGTCCTACCAGCGACTGCGCTAGCACAGTGGCCCGCTGCCACCGCGTTTTTCACCTAGTGCAGGCGGCCTGATTTACTGGCTACTTCACAAAGCTCCCGAATACTCGCTGGAGCATTTGCATGGCTCTCTTCTCGCCTCGAGGAGCAGCCCCTGGAGAACCCGGTGGAGCAGCTTGTTGCGAGAAGGAGCCGGCAGGGAAACTGTGATACCTTATTTTACTGTAATTGCAAAAGGCACGATGTGCCAGAGATTTATATTTAGAAGTTGTATGTTTCTACTTTTATGTAAATGGAGCAATTAGGGCCTGTCTTGCTGCTGCTAACGCCAGTGCTTGTGCCTTGCTGGGGAGCTGGTGTTTTCAATCACAATTAGTGAGCTGGTCAAAAAACAAAGTTCGTTTAAGGATAAGAGCTCAGCGGTACAGGCAGGGGAGAGACCAGCGTCCCTGTGCCTCCCTGTGGCCGAGGTGACACACACCTTAGGGCACGGCTAACCTGTGGTGGTGTTTACCCGGGGGGCGGCAGCTGTCCCTTTACAAAGTTGGCATAGATGGGGAGGCAAGAATGTTCATTTTTCTTCTCAGGCAAACCGTATGTCCTTCGGCTCCCATCCATGCTATTAATTGGTCTCTTTGCTCAGTGCTCCTGGAACAAGGAAACAGGCCTAGAAAGGGGGCTGTTTTTCATGGCTCTGTTATTTTAGCTGCAGCACACGCATCACTGTTATTCAGTGAAACGTACACGCCAGGAGACGTGAACACCCCAAGCAGGTGACTGGGAAGTTGTCATCTGATTCAGCTGAAATGGCACGAGACTGGAGGTTCGGAGCACGGACTAGGCTGCTGACGACTCAGGGTGTTTCAGTTTCTTCCTATGAAAAAATCTGTTTCCAAAAAAGCCTGATTTCTGGTTCATCCCGTCTGGGAAGCCGAACATAAAACGTGACTGGAGAGCAATCAAAAGGCCCCGAGGTGTTCTCAGCAGCGGATATGTTATTCTGGGCTCAAGGCACGAAAACCTTGCCTCGGTGGGGGCAGTGACTCCCTCCCTCACTTGGCAGCTGGGAATCCAGAAAACGTGGGCAGGCTCAGAGTGATATTTGCTGCAGCGAGATTTCGGGAGTCTCTTCCAATGGTTTAGATTGAATACGGGCTTGGCAAACCCTGTCTGTTTCCTGGACAGCCAGAGCCTGCCCATCGCCTCGGCAGTAGGTTAGGTAGAGACATTTGGGACAAAGAAGGATGAGCATTTCACATTCATAATTGAACTAGGAAGCTATTTACTCCTAAGTTCAATCAATGAATGAATACAGCTAAAGAGAGAGGGAAAGGGAAAACATTAAAATCCCTCCAGAATTTGTTCAAAAAGAACAGGGTCAGAAATAGTCAATCCCAAACTCTACTCCTAAACTTCCCATCTCTCTCAGGACCGCCAGAATATCCCACAAGGCCTTGTGCTCCATGTGAGGGCTCTGCGTTCAGAGTGTTTGGAAATGCCTCGTCGGAACCAACGGAACCCAGATGCTAGAACTAAAATGATTAGGGAAAGAAAAGAACGGCCCCAGGAAGTAAACTGTCACCCTTTATTCTAGAGCAGTGGTTCTCAGCTGGGCTGTTTTTGCTCCCAGGAGACACTGGCAATGTCTGAAGACATTTTTGCTTGGCGTAACTGGGAGGGGAGGTGCTCCTGGCATCCAGTGGGTAGAGGCCAGGGATGCTGCTAAACAGCCGACGATGCTCAAGACAACCCCCAGGACAGAAAAATTACCTGGCCAAAATGTTAATTGTTTTGCAGCTGAGAAACCCCGATTTAGAGTTATAATTTTAAAGTTTTGCCTAATTCCCTTCCCATCCGTGCTCCAAGGGACCATAGCAACTATGCGAAGTATTAATAATGCAAGTGATTCTGCATCCTTCTGTGTCTTGTGCCTCCTGCTTAATGGAGGCCCGCACCACACAGCAGATACCGACACAGGAGGAGTACCTCTCGGGCAATGTTCTCATCCCAACCAACTTTCCAGTGTGGCCTTAATCCATTTCCTGCTGGCTCTGTGTTCTAACCAAAAGCAGAATCTTGGTGACCGGCAACAAAATGAAATGAGCTGACCCACACCCAAGTTGTTAGGAGGCAAACAGACTCACGGAAAAGAGTAAGTGAATAAAGACTTGAGTTACTCATTTTAGCAATGCAGTGTCTGATAAATCCACACAACAGAGAATTCCCTGAAGTAAAACTCACAAAGGTGAGATTACCATGCCTCTCTCGCAGAGCAAACAAATACGATGTAGCTTGATTTTATTTGTTTAATACCTTAAGGGAATGACACACAATCAATATCCAAGGAGAGAAATGGAGTGCTACGCTAACTCCTAATGTTTCTTCCAAGCGAGATTTGATTCTCCAAACTTCCTCTTGAAGAAGAAATGGTATGACTATTCAAGGAAGGCTATGCTCTCCCGTGAGCCCTGGCGGAACTATTGTGACAGTTCCCACATCATGGAAAATAATAATAATAACCCACGAATATTGGTGAAACCTACAAAAGGGAATTTGCCTGGATCAAACTAGCTTAGATGTGAAATGCCGTTCTCCCAAGGACGAGGCCAGCTTCCTCAGCTCATCACTTAGACCCTGTGACGTGGATAATCCAGAAAGGAGAGGGTTGGTGAAGGATTGTTTTAAGATGAGGAGAGCCAGGAGAGGAATGTCTTAGACACTCCGACGCCCTCTCATCAACTCCAACATGTGAATCACAGTGTCCTCAGGTAAATGCTCATTTTGGAACCCAAGGCCTCAATCAACTTCCAAATGATTCAGAAATGCCTGGATTTCTTCCCAAGAAGTGTCCATTTAGTACTTGTGAAAAACTCAATCGAGAGAGAGAAATGATCATTTACAACCTCCATAGAAAAAGGTACACTGAAGAAAAGGCAACCCAACACTAACTCAGACAATAAATATGCCCTCAAAGTCCTTCCTGACCACGTATACTTTGAGATTGTTTATCATAACTCAGTTCTAATCCAGTCAGGAAACGTCTGCTACCGCGGTTGATCTCCGTATTGCCCCAGAAGATTATGAAAAATACTCACAAGAGAACGTATAACAGATTGCTGTAATCGTTTCTCTCACCTGGATCCCCTCGGGTAATACGTTTCATGTTGCTGACTTGAGAATATATAGGTTTAGCGTATAGATTCCTTGAGACTGATAAGAGCAGAAACCTCAATTCTAATCCGGTTTCGCCTGTCCACAAAGATGCCCCCACAACCTGTTCCCAAATTGCCGCCGCGGAGGGGAAGACACAGAAAAGGCTGGGGGCAGTCCTGTGTGTATTTTCTTATCAGTGTGTTGTTGCCACTCTCATGTGCTGATAGAAAGAGTCCAAAGGTTCTGCCCCTCTGTCGGAGTGCCTCCGAGGTTCGTCGGGGCCGGCATGACAGAGTCCTGTTGTTCCCGGCACTGTGTACTTTCCTGTACACTGACAGTGCGCTCTGGCAGTGGCTCAGCTGGGTTAGTAAATATTTCCAGGTGCCCCGTTCTAAATTTAGGAAGGTCAAGTTTACAAAGGTGAAATAGCAGGCAGGACCTCTGTTAGTCTTTATCAGCTTGGAAAAGAAAACTGTCATTAAGCACAACATTCTGAGACTTTAACAGGAACCCACTGGATTCCATGACTAATGTTAAACTTTCCAAAAATAACTTATGGCCGTAGTCTCTTTTCTTGATACTCACTGAGTTCCTCTTTAAAGATGAGATGGAATGATGAAGGAAGGAGGAACCATTATATTAGAAAGAAAAAAGCTTCAGAAGACTTCTCTCCCAAAGGCCAGGGGTTAATGAACAGAGGCAGAAAACCAATCCTGTGATTTTGGCCAACTCCAACATCATTTAACTACGCAATGAGAATAGTTAAAATGGTGCTCCCTCTAGAAAAGAGTTTACCCAGTAAGTTCCCCAAATTTCAAGAAGCTTTTGTTTTATTAGATGTTGTTAGCTTCATGTTAGTCACAGGGAGAAAAAAAATGCCCACATCCACACGCACGACTAAATGTAGTCAGTTTGCTCAGCTGCTGCTGACGTCACTGCTGCCCACTAGGAGTGAGTTACTGTAATAATCCCCCTTTTATTAATCATAGGCTGGAGGAAGCAGAAAGTGGGTGACATCATTAGGCAAAGGACTGGCTAACTCATGCTCCAATTTACTCAGCTTTATTATAACATTTCTCAAGTGTCATATGAAAGCGATTACCATTTCACACTTTCCCCTCTGAGCAATCCTCCCTAACCTTCAATTCAAACTCCCATAGAAAAGCTTAGCTTTCAGATGGAGGCGCATAAAGGCCAAATCTCACTAAGGGTCCTTGTCCCAAGAAGGAAAGTCCTCCTTGGAACAGCTTCTTCCTGGGCTTGAGATGGAGGCAGTTTCTAGAACCAAAGCATCTCAAATGACTCTCGGTTTACTCTGGCCCTGGTGGCATCTGACTGGAGAGGACAGCTGTCGTGAAGAAGACCCAAATGATCTGAGTGGATGCATCTACCCATCGCCTCTTGGGTCCCCAACGGCACAGGCTCTGTACCCCAGGCTTCTGAAACGTGAAAACTCCATTTGAAGACCTGCTGGAGGGTAGTGAGGTGCGTGCATCCTGCAGCTGGACTGCCTGGGTTTAAATTCAGCATTCACCCCTTTCAAGCTGGGTAACAAATTACCTATCAGTCGTCAGTTCCTGACCAGTGAATGCTGATAGTAACAGCACCCCCTTCCTAGCACTGTTGTGAGGAGTAAATGAGTTAATACGTGCGAAGCACAGAGAACATGCCTGGTACATAGCAAGTGTTACTTACTAGTATTACTTCTCTTGCTTTCTCTAAAAAGCCTTGCTGACTGAACAGAACTTTCTGTGTCCTGGTCTGTAGAGCATTGAAAAGATGGACAGCCGTGCTCTGAGAATACATTAGAACAGACTGGTCCTAGCAAGACTGGTCCTGACTGCACATTTTGGCTCTGGCACTGGCTTGTCTGTTCCTAGTCAGTCCAACTCTCTGTGGTCCAGTTTCCCCACCTACCCTTTGTCAAATGAGGAGCTCCTGACAACTAATAAAGGCATGTTCCTAAAACCAGAAGAAGACATTGGCTCCAGGATGCTCAAGAGCTCAACATGATGCTGCTGTTGTTTCTTCAAAACATTTTGAAGAGACAAAATTGTCAGGCTGGTCAGAGGCGCGCTCTCTCTCTTTATATATACATATATATCTGAAAAAAGAGCATCTCTGTAATGTGTATGCATCAGAAAAAAAAAACAATACTTGTACCACAGGCCACGCTATACTTCATTCTCTTAAACTAGCATCTTGGGGCTCTTTCAGAAGCACTTTTATAGATGTCTTCACTTATCCCTTTACTTGCAGATCCATCCTGAGGGTACTTTAAGGAGTCAAAATAAAGCTTTACTTAAGGGTATGAGAGACGGAATGATAGGCCGAAAGAGAAGGCTGAGGCTTTGTAATATTTAGATGGTGATGAAACTGACTCGGCTGAGGCAGAGTGCAGTAATTATACAGGATAATTTATTACTTGGGTTCACCTTTGCTCAGTATTGAATTATAAGCACTCTACTAGGTGAGGAGTTTGGCTCCCAAAAATAATCAGCTGGTGCAGGAAGCAACTGCCAGACCATGTTACATGGCAAATAAAATAGTAATATAATACACAGCAACTTTAGTGTCTCCAAATTGGAAGCTTCCTTTAGACAGCAAAGGATGCCAGGATATCTGCTGCCCTCTAACTGGTGCCATGAAGAATAGCATGTACTTTTTAAGAAGCAGAGGGTTCAGGTACCACTTAGGAGGCTGGGGCAGCCTATTAGGTTGTAAATATGCGTCTGGGTCCTTCCATGAATCTGTTTGTGGCCAGTAAGGCAAAGTCATCAAGTAGACTCATGTTTCGTAGAGTCATCTCCCTCCTGAGAAGCAGACTCTTGATTTCTAGCAGCTGCCTAGGTGGAACCAGCGCAAAGGGATGGCCACGCACAAGTCGTCAACACTGCGTGTCTGTTAAGAGTGTGACCAGAGGAATGCCTCCCAGGAGCCATTCAAAACTGCATAGCCTTTGTCTATACTAAGTTCTGGGAGACGCAAAAGGAGTGTGACCACCGGGGAAAGTGAGACGCCTCAAGTTAGAATCCTGCTGACTTGTGGAGCACCCCTGACCCACCAGGTGATCGAGCTCTTGTGCAAGTAGGAAGAGGCTGAGGCGCCCTCTTCTGGTACATCTGTATAGAAAGAAAGCCTACGAAGGCGGCAATAAGGGGTCCCTTCTCTCTGATGGAATCGTCCGCTCCCAATACCAAAATTCCAGCTTAAAATGGCATTTGTCCCAATTTTAAAAGTAACACACATTCTTTATCTAAAATGTAGAAAATATAGATGAATATAAAAAGTGTAAATCACATATCATTATCCCTCCCAGAAACATTCATTATTAAAATTTTGGTATGTGTATATATATATATGCATGAGTATGTATAAAGCAAAATTGCAATCTTACTGTAAATATTTTGTATAATGACATTTTTCACTTATCATTATATGATGAGTATTTTCAGTGAGCCAATTAGTCCTTGAAAATATTAATGACTGGAGAGTAATCTATCATGCAGACCTGCCTTTATTTTACAACCAGTCTGTGATGGTGCATGAAGTTGTTTGCAAAATTTTGCAATTATAAATAGTATTGCAGATGTAGTTTTATATTTTGAGTGCATCTCTGATTATTTCCTTAAGATGAATTCCTAAAAGTTGAATTATTGGATCTAAGAGCATAGGCCTATTTAAAATCTTCATATTATTGCCCAAATTGCCCTCCTGAAGGTTATGACCTCTTTACATTACAACCAATAGCATTAGGGCTTGGCTCTTTCCCCTTGTTCTGGCCTGAATGTTATCATAGTCTTTTCCCCCAGGCCAAATGTGGTATATGGTTTGGTTTAACTCGCATTTTTTAACTATTAAAGATAAAACATTTTATTGCCCATTTTCACAACTTTTTTTGAGTACTGTTCATATTCTTTGCCTATTGACTCTTTTATTTATAAGAACTCTACTCATATAGTTTTGTTTTAAATAAAATTTCATGACATAAATTTATATTATATATGTATATATTTTCAAACATATTTTATGGGGCTGGCCTGGTGGCATAGTGGTTAAGTTCACGCATTCCGCTTCGGCAGCCCAGGGTTTGTAGGTTCGGATCCCGGGTGTGGACCTAGCACCACTGGTCAAGCCACACTGTGGCAGCAGCCCACATAAAACAGAGGAGGATTGGCAACAGATGTTAGCTCAGGGCCAGTCTTCCTCACATGCAAAAATATATATGCATATATTTTATTAGTAATGAGAGCTCTTTATATTAAGGACTCTAATCCATTGTCTGCTGCATATTATTTTAGTTATTTTTCCATTTGTTCTTGCCCTTTAATTTTGTTTATAGTGTTTCTGACCAAAAGAAAGTTTACATTTTTATGTAGATTAATCTAGGAATCTGTTTCTTTATATTGAGGCTTCTTCTTCATCAGGGAATCGAATGGATATTCATCTACATTTTCCTGTAAATATTTTTTGGGCATTTCATTCTTTAATTGAAAGTATCTCCAATGTATTTTGGCATACAGAACAAAGATAACTTTAAAATTTTTTTCCGAAGATTTAATCAGCATCATTTATTGATTTCCCCTTTTGGAATGCCATTTTTATCACCTATTGACTCTGTATAAATATAGGCATTATATTTCGTTCCCTTGATCAATTAGCTGTTGCTCAGCTTTCTGTTTCATTCCCTTCATATCTTTTTTCCAATTTTAATGTTGTTTTATAAACTTTATTGTTATTTTTATTTTTATGCTATACATTACATCCCTAGAAATTATTTGCCTTATAGCTGAAAATGTCTACCTTCTGACCGCCTTCACCCATTTCGCCCACCCCCCCCCCGACCCCGGCCCCTCACCTCTGACAAGAACCAATCTGTTCTTTGTATCTATGAGTTCAGATTTTTTAGGTTATATAAGTAAGATCTTATAGTGTTTGTCTTCCTCTGTCTGACTTATTTCACTTAGCATAATGTCCTCAAGTTCCATCCATGCTGTTGCAAATGGTAGGATTTCCTTCTTTTTTGTGGCTGAATAATATTCCTTTATTTATATATGCCATATTTTCTTCCATTGATGGACACAAGGTTGTTTTCATGTCTTGACTATTGTAAATAATACTGCAGTGAACATGGAGGTGCAGATATCTTTTTGAGATAGTGATTTCATTTCCTTTGAATATATACCCATAAGTGGAATAGCTGGATCTTATGGTAGTTCTATTTTTAATTTTTCCAGGAACCTCCATACTGTTTTCCACAGTGGCCACATCAATTTACATTCCCACCAATAATGCACAAGGCTTTGCTTTTCTCCACAGCCTCGTCAACACTTGTTCTCTCTTGTCTTTCTGATAATAGCCATTCTAACAGGTGTGAGGTGATATCTCATTGTGGGTTTGATTTGCATTTCCCTCATGATTAGTGATGTTGAGCATCTTTTCGTGTACCTGCTGGCCATTTGTATGTCTTCTTTGGAGAAATGTCTATTCAACTCCTTTGCCTATTTTTTAATCAGATTTTTTTTCTATTGAATTGTGTGAGTTCTTTATATATTTTGGATATTAACCACTTATCAGATATATGATTTGAAGATATTTTCTCCCATTCTGTAGGTTTCCTTTTCATTTTCTTGATGGTTTCCTTTGCTGTGCATAAGATTTTGAGTTTGATGTAATCCCACTTGTTTATTTTTGCTTTTGTTTCTTTTGCTTTTGGTGTCAAATCCAAAAAATTATTGCCAAGAACAGTGTCAAGAAGTTTACCCCCTATATTTTCTTCTAGGAGTTTTATGGTTTCAGGTCTTAAGTTCCGGTCTTTAATCCATCTTGAGTTGATTTTAGCGTGTGGTATAAGATAGAGTTCCAGGATAGTTCTTTTGCCTGTGGCTGTCCAGTTTTCCCAACACCATTTCTTGCAGAGACTTTCCTTTCCCATTGTATATTCTCGCCTCCTTTGTCACGAATTAATTGACCATATATGTGTGGGTTTATTTCTGGGCTCTCTATTCTGTTCCATTGATCTATGTGTCTATTTTTATGCCAATACCATACTGTTTTGATTACTATAGTTTTGTAGTATAGTTTGATATCAGGAAGCATGGAGCCTCCAGCTTTGGTCTCCTTTGTCAAGATTGCTGTGACTATTTGGGGTCTTTTGTGATTCTCTATAAATTTTAGGATTGTTTGTTCTATTTCTGTGAAAATGCTATTGGAATTTTGATAGCGATTGCATTGAATCTGCAGATTGCTTTGGGTAGTACGGACATTTCAGTAATAGCAATTCTTCCAATCCAGGAGCATGGAATATCTTTCCATTTACTTGTGTCTTCATTTTCTTTCCTCAACGTCTTGTAGTTTTCAGTGTACAGATCTTTCACCTCCTTGGTTAAATTTATTCCCAGGTATTTGATTTTGATTCTTTTTGATGCAATTATAAATGTGATCGTTTTCTTAATTTCTCTTTCTGATAGTTTGTTATTAATGTATAGATATGCAACTGATTTTTGTGTATTGATTTTGTATCCTGTAAATTTACTGAACTTGTTTATTAGTTTTAACAGTTTTTTGGTGGCATCTCTAGAGTTTTCTATATATAATATTATGTCATTTGCAAATAGAGACAGTTTTACTTCTTCCTTTCCAATTTGGATGACTTTTAATTCTTCTTCTTGCCTGATTGCTCTGGCCAGGACTTCCAATACCATATTGAATAGAAGTAGCAAGAGTGGGCATCCTTGTCTTGTTCCTGGTCTTAGAGATAAAGCTTTCAGCTTTTCACCATTGAGTATGACGTTAGCTGTGGGCTTGTAAAGCCCTTATTATGTTGAGATATGTTCCCTCCATACACAGTTTATTGAGAATATTTATCATGAATGGATGTTGAATTTTGTCAAATGTGTTGTCTGCATCTACTGAGATGATCATTGATTTTTATTCTTCATTTTGTTAGTTTGGTGTATCACATTGATTGATTTGCAGGTGTTAAACCATCCTTGCATCCCTGGAATAAATCCCATTTGATCATGGAATATATATTTTTTTAATGTATTGTAGAATTTTTAACTTTAGTTCCATTTTATCCCTGGTTCTTTTGTGCATTTGATTCAAGTCCATACCTAACAATTATCTTGATTAAAATGTGATTTCCTCTTGTCAGGACTTTATAACAATTATAGATAATTCTAGGTTCCTCTACCTGTAGTTACTCAATGTTTGTCATTTAATGATAGCATATCATTAACCAGTATTTATTTTTAATTAAAATAGCCTTTTTGATTATAAAAATGTTCATTTCTAAAATGCAAACACAACGGGAGGAAAAAGAAAGAAATCAAGAAGAGAGAGAGAGGAGTGAGGGAGGAAAGGAAAGAAGGAAGGGAAGAAAGGAAGGTCCCCTGAAATTTAACCATTTAAAGAAAACCAGAAACAAAATTGCAGTTTACGTTCTTCCAGAAATGGAGAGATCTTTGCTCATCCCAGGAACGTTTTCTTTAGTTCTTTCCTGACAATTACTTTTGGCAGATTTCTCATTTGTTTCTAAAATTTTCTGAATGTATAAGTAAATTATTGATTTAACAATTCTTTAAGTTTGGAGCAAGCCCCTTAGCTTTTTTTGTTGTTTTGTTTGGTTCCTTCTTGATAGTTGCAGAATTTATGTATGAGCCCTACGTTGCTGTCTTATTCTTTTCTATTGACTCATGTTTTGAATAGGATAAGACATCTGAGGCTTATTGTTTGCCCCAAAATGGTAGATAAATTCTCATTTGTCCTCCGTTCTTCTTCCCTGAGCACCATTTAAATCTTAGTCTTAGACCTTTAGTTGGAACTGGGTGGTGATGGTCTCTGGGGCCTAGGAAGAGAGCTGAGGCCACGGGAAAGAGCTTTCAGTGTGACCCAAGGCGAGGGCCCATTCCGCCAAGTTGGAAGCGCATCCCTTTCTATTGGAGGATAAACCTTTAGGTTTATTTTGTTCCCTGGCTTTGGAATTAACGGGGTTGGAGAGACCCTGCACAATTTGCAGCCTTTTTCTTTTGTTACATGTATTCATTCTTCATCGTTCCCCACATTTACTACTCTTATTCCTCATTTTCTTTTCTCGTCTGTGACCAACCTTCTGTCCTCCATTTCTAGAGATGAGCCTGTGCCATCTCTAGCAAAACCTAGTGAGAGAAAACTAAATGTCCTCATGCATTCTGAGCTTGGAAGATGCTAAATCCTGATTTACCCCCTCGTGGGAGCTTTCAGTCATCTTTGAGTCCCTCCACCTGCAGCTGCCATGATGTGGGCCATAGCCCTCTTTTGCTGGCTGCTCCCCACCTACTGGTCCCTTCTCCTATCACCACCCTGACATAGTTCGTGACCCTCTTTTGATTGGGTGCTCCCTACTCAGGCCCTGTTTCTCTCTCTGTTGGTGTATCCTCCTCCAAGGCCATCCTCTTGGGCAGGACCTAAAACAACACCAGGCCTGCCCTCCCTCCCACACAGACCATGTGAGGTCCATGGGAAACTCACGCATTCTGGCCCACTATTGGTAGAAATATGATTTCTCCACAAACATAGCCCTCTACTCCATTTTCTTCTCTGCTTTACCACCAACCAATTTACCTTCTTCAGGCATGAGTTAGGAATCAATATACAGAGTCCCCCAACTGTAGGAGGTCCCTCCTCTGCTCATACCATCCCCTGACTTCTCAACGCACTCAAAGTCTTTTACTGTGGCCAGAAAGGAGCTACATGATCTGGCTATGCCCCTGACCACATCTTCTCTGTTACTCCTCAAAGTCTACATTCCACCCACATAGGCACCTTTTTTATCCCTCCAATTTACTGAGCCCGTACCTGCCCCAGAGCCTTTGCACTTACCATTCCTTCTGTCAGGAATTTCCCCCATTTTCCACACGATAGCTGTTTGGCTCACTTCTTGACTTTCTTGTCAGTTGTCTCCAGCTCAAGGAGGCCCTGACCACCCTGTATAAAATAGCAACTCACTCCACGTTGGCATTCCCTAACCCAGCCTGGTTGTTTTCTCCCCCCTTTATACCTATCACCATCTGCGATATTTACTCGTTTGTTGTTTACCCAACAATACTAGAATGAGGATAGAGATATTGTTTTGTTAATAGCTAAATCTCAGCACCTAAAACTGCCTGGCATGTAGTAGCTGCTCAATAAACAGTTGTCTGATGAACGAATCCCAAGCACGGGTGGAAGAATTAGTTCTAAACACGAAGAAAAAAGAAAGTGTAAGCACTTAAAGACATGATAATAACTGACACAGAAGGGAATTAAGAGAATTCTCATTTATTTTAACTGATTTTCACAGTGAAAAAGAAGGAAAGTTCATCTGCTGAGAGTGATGAACTTTTATGTGGTAGAGATGGTGGGGTGGAAGGTGTGAGGAGACAATGGAAATTTTGTATTGGCAGCAGAAGGAGATGGGAGATGGAGCTAATTCAGAGCAGCTCCAGGCATCCTTAAGGACTGTTGAGATTGAACACACTGACGTTTCAAGTAGCACCAACCACATAGTTGTTCTGTCTTACCCAGCAGCGTTCTTCAGCCCAAGGTGTGGAAGAAAAAAAGTTAATTGTTTAAATAAATTATTGCTGTCCAGTAGAACTTTTTGTGACAATGAAAATGTTCTGGGGCCAGCCCAGTGGTGTAGCAGTTAAGTTCACGTATTCCACTTCAGTGGCCCAGGGCTCATCAGTTCAGATCCTGGGTGCAGACCTACACATCGCTCATCAAGCCATGCTGTGGTGGTATCCCAAATAGAAGAACTAGAAGGACTTGCAACTAGGATATACAACTATGTACTGGGGCTTTGGGGAGGAAAAAAATAACAAGAGGAAGATTGGCAACAGCTGTCTCTCAGGGCCAATCTTCCTCACCAAAAAAAAAAAGAAAGAAAGTGTTCTATGATCTGTGCTTTGCTATAGAGTGCCACTTCCCGAAAGTGCCTGTTGGACACTTGAAAAGTGGCTGTGGTGATATTGGACAGGGCACGGAGAGCGATCCATAGTCAGGTTCTGGCAGGGCAGAAGCCACAAAAGGACCACAAAGAATGGGAGTAAGAGGAAATGTCCATAAACAAATGGTAGGTGGACTCAGGAATCTGAACTGGGTGAAGAAAGAAGTGAAGCCAGATAGCAGCTGAGAGTTTGTGAGAAATAGAACCATCCGGGAATCAGAGGCATGGATGAGGTGAAATGGTCTGTTTAGAGGGCAATAGAGAGAGCTGACAGGAAGTGGTTCCCGGAGAGTGGAATACTGAAGGTTAAGCTTTCAAAAGACAAACAGTTGTAAATAGGGGAAAAGTGGAAGGTGTGGCCGTGGAGATGGATTTTTTATGTGGAGTGGGTGTGAAAGTCCTTGGCATTAAGGAATTCAAAGATCTATAAAGGAGGATTGGATGAATAAAAAAGCCAAGGTGGTGTGAGGCACAGAACATGTACAGTTGGATAGCCGAGTCCTCGAAGCCATTTTTATATGAAGGTGAAAATGGGATGAAGATGATGCCATTGTCAGCTACCAATTATCAAGCCCTCACTTCTCCTAGGCATGGCACAAAGTGCTTGATTTGTGTGTAACCTTCTTAAATCCTTTGAGCGACCTTTTGAAGTAGGTTTTTCTATTATTGCCATTTACAGATGAAGCCACTGAGGCTTAGAAAGACCAAATAATTTGTCCAAGGATATGATCAGAAGGTGTGAAGAAGCAAGGATTTTAATCCAAACAACTTGGCCCTGAGGTTCATGCACTTTACATCTAAATTCTCTTGCCTTCTTATTTGGAGCAGCAGTGGGTAGGGACAAGAATCGTTAGTGGCTCCCCCATGGGAGATCTCTCATGTTCTCAAGGATCTGGGAACTGCAGGAAAATATGCATGCTTGACTGGAGAAAGAATTATCACGGAGGACTCCGCGTCAGAGAAGATTAGATGGTGGAGCGAGCATTTAGGGTGAAAACTGGGAGTGAATGGTGGCTTATTCACGGTGGAGTGAGGTGAGTGGGTATTAGGAAGGGATGCGGTGGGAGGAAGAGGTATGGGAGCAAAGAGCCCATTGGATGGGATTACAGGAAAGGATGGTTCTCTGAAGGCCTTGATTTGGGACGGTGCAGAAGGCTGACAAGCAAACATTAATTGACCTTAAACTTTCATACTTAAAATACAACATATATGGCATCTATACACTCACTTCTCATGCCACAAGAAAACTTCTAAGTGTAATGATTACACGTGTTAATAGATATTAGAAGAGCACTAAAGATGCAAAAGTCTTAAATTTATCAGGGCCTGGTTAGCATAGTAACATTCAACTGGATCTTGCACACCTGCTCTCGTGAGGATGTTACACATGATAAAAATTCCCAGAAGCACTGAAGTAAGAGTGGGAATGAGTCTTAATCTATAGACACAGGTGGTCAGGATAGATAACTTACTTTGTTTTTCTACAGTTGCCATAAATTTCCACCATGAGCCTTCAATTTGCCGTATGCTAGCAAATGAACCTCACTCTATTTGGGGTGTCCCAATTTTCCCCTGCACCTAAATTCTGAGATGGCGGGGAGTGAGGCAGGTGAGAGAGCTCGCCTAGCTTCCCAATCTGGGTGGGCTGGAGAGCATGAGGCATGGTTATCGATGATCTCGCCTATGTCCACCCAGATATCTTGGTCTCTGCAGGTCATGGCTAAATTATTCCTCATTATTATGTGAATGCAAAGCCTCTTAATTATTTTGCAAGTTCTATTCAGTAGAATAAGACAAGAAATAAAACTAATGGGCAAAACTCAGCAAGATGGAAACAAATTACACTTATTTCTTTGTAGACAGTATGAGTGTATTGCAGGTACGATTTTTCAGCGCACAAATCCATGTGCCAGACACGTTACATTTCTTTAGTTCTTGAATCAACACAAATCAGTGGGAAATAAAACCTCTGTTATGACTTTTTGCCCCCCCACCATTCCAACATATCTTGGAGGAAAACGAAAGTCTCTCTATTCATAGGTCCCCACTGACTAGTGCTGGGACACCAGTCTCTTGGCCACAAGGTCCCACAAGGACTGAGACTTTGCCGCTCTCTCAGGCACTGTCCAGCCTCCTGTGGCTCTCCGCTGTTCCTGCCAAGTGGGTGCCGGCTTTTACCCACCTCTCCTTTTCTGCCCTTGGCCGTGTTTTCTCTGCTCTTCCTGCTCTGGATACTCACCATCGCATTTTCCAGATTTAGGAAAAGTCTTCCCTGCAGAAGTGCTCAGGGCAAACCTTTAAAACAGACTTGGCTTTCTACCTTTCATATAGGGAGAAGAGAATGCTAGGGAGAACAATTCCAAATGAACATTAAGTCAAACTCTATTCCATTATATAACCAGACCATTATATAACCAGACAAACCCTGACTATATCGCTTTGCGTACTAATACGAGAGTTCAGCCTGATGACAGAACACAAATTAATATACCATTTACTGTAGGAAAAAAATAGTGGATAATACCTAGACATTGTTTTAGAGGGTAGATGCTTCCCCACCGTCCTTTATAGATGAAAGAGAAGACGCTCACAGAGACGAAGTGACTCGTGCAGGTTTACACGGCAACACAGTGGCACAGCTAAACAAACACCCAAGTCTATCCAGGTCCAAAATGCAATCGCTGTAATATACTAGATAAGAAATTAATATTTTTATGTCTATGTATGTACATCTCCTCCATTTGTTGAACGTGTACCATGTGCCAGCCACTTTGCTAAATATTCTACAGACGTTATCTTTTAATCCTACAATATCTACTGACCTAGGTGTTATTCATCCATTTCGCACATGAAGCAGATGAAGAGTTTAATGAATTCATTTCTCATTCACTCTTCAGCTGTGGTCTGCCTTGTTCCCAGAAGGCCGTTAAAATTGTTCTGACAAATACTACCTACCGATGATCCTCTACACAGAAAATTCCAGTGCACCTGTTTTCATCCTTGGCCACTCCCTCCTCACCTCTCTTGTCGCATGCTCTCTGATACTCTGGTCCCAGGATCCCCACTCACTGATGCTCCTTCCCAGCATCTCCCTTGGCCTTCTGTTCTTCTCTGTCTCCACTCAATCTCTCTTTGAGTGATTGCATTCACTCTGGTTTTAACTGACATGTGAGTGATTCCTAAATCTCTCTCTGACTCGACCTTTTCTCTGAGCTTGGGACTCATGTAGCTAACCATCCATTGATCATATCCATTTGGATATCTTTTAAGCACCTTTGACTCAACACGTTAAAAACACGTCTTCTTTCTTCCCAAAATCCAACTCCTGCTTATGCATTTCTGATCTCAGTTATTGGTGTCCACTCACCCAAGAGTTATTCTTTGACTATTTCTCTTCCCCACAACTAAATACAACCAATAACCACATCGTAATAATTTACCTTGCAAATATTTCTCTGGTCTAGCCTCACTATTCCTTTTAAAAAGTGGTAGGATAATAAAACAAGACATTGTGGGTTAGGACTTTAGCCCAGGTTCCAACACAATGGAAACTGTCAATAAATGTTAGCTATTATCTTGACTAATACACAAACAATAACAACCACACCACCACAATAGAAGCAAACTGTGCCACTCCCCACCCCCCACAACTGGTTAATCAGTCAGATTTTGGATCTTTTGGATAAATCCTCCTGTTGTTTCCTTCTTTCTTTTTTCTTTCATTTTTTTTTCGCTCTGGGCTCTGAGGGACTTCTTCAACTTTACCTTCTAGCACTTCCTTTTGTTTTGACATATTTTTAATTTGTAAAAGCTTTTGGGTCGTCTCTGTCTCTTTTCTGTCTTTGGGTTTGATTTTTTCTAAAATATTTCTAAGGGCACTTTTAAGAAGCGCCTTTAGAAAAGACACTTTCTGTTCTGTTCCCTGAATAATTTGTTTACCCCATCACCAGTTTTTCTGTTTGATCATCTTTCACACGTTTGGTTTTCCTCATGCCTGGTGATCCTCGGTCATCCCTTCGTATTTAAGATGAAGAATGTTAATTACCGCAGCTGGCATGTCAATTGCCAGAGCTGGAATGGGCACCTTTTGCTGTAGTCAGATAGGTCTGTTTCACCAAAAGCCTCTCCTCTAACTCTTGATGGTAGGAGACATAAGCACGTTTAGTTCTCTGAATCTTAAGCCCAGTGCCTAGAACAGTGCCTGACACGCACTAGGACCTAAAAAATAAGAATGCATCATTGTCGAAGGTCTTTCCATTTTGTCGACAAGATTGTTAGTGGAATCTAAAGAAAGCTTCTAATGAAACATAAGCACTAATCTAATCCTGGGAAAAAGAAGAGGAATTTATTTTAGGAATGGTCAGGCTTTCAAGCCAATTTTCTTTTTTCTCTTGTTTTTATTACAGAAAACTCCTAAACTTAAAATAAAAAGAGACAGTGTTAATCTGATACTAGTGCCCTCTGCATCAAGAATCGGAAGCTATGACTCCTGATTCCATATGTATTAGTGTGATTCCGAGACACATCACCTAATCCAGCTAAATTCTAGTTTCTCTAAATATAGAGGCCATAAATCTCATCAACTGCTTGTTTCCCGGGGTTTTATGGGAATTTAAGTAAATATCTTATAAAGTTATTTCAATCACCTTAGAAACAATACGTTTTACAAACACTCATTAGCAGCACTCATTTCATAACTCAGAATGTGCGCTATTGTACCATGGCGTATGTCTATACACTTCTTCAAATAATTTTTCAAAAATGTGAGTGGTAACATTTTTTATTAGCTTGCACAAATCACAGAATGTCTTTCTGGGTACTCACACATGTATAAAAATGATTGAATCAAATTCTCAGGCAGTAATCTCTTAATCTTAATACGTTATTGATGTTCTCTCTCCACGGCCTTCTATTTGCTTCTGGAAAAGTAGGAAGTCAGCTTGACTTTTTTGTTGCCCTCAAAGTTAGCTTGTGGGTATCTTTTTACTTTTTTCTCAGATGCTTACAAGCTCTATTTCACTTTGTTTTTCTTCATCTTCATAATTCAAAAACTCATCATGATCTAATGATCTGTGGTTCTTTTTATTAACATTTCCTGAAACCTGTTTAGCCCTTTTCAATCTGCACACTCTCGTGTTTCTCTTAGCTCAAGAAAGTTTTCTTCTAATTAGTCTGGCTTCTTCTTCAAATTCATCTGTAATTCCCAGCTTGGCTTTCCTTGTATGAACTCCATATTTCTTCTTCTCTCAGTGTTCACCTCTGGGTATGTTTCTTCTTCTTTCTAGAACAGCTCCTGAGGTGTGTCCCTCCCATCAGTGTTGAAGTTTATTCAATATATACCCTCTAGTACAGATTTTAATTCTGCTATTGCAATTGTAGTTTCTTTATAATCGTTTTTTATCTCACTTTGTTCTTTTTTCATCCTTTATTTCTTTCTAAATTATTCCATAGCCTTTTATCACATCGCCCTCTCTTTTCAGGTCACTTTTTTTTAGACTGCTTTAGCATAACAGATTTCTTTTTTTTTGAGGAAGATTAGCTCTGAGCTAACAACTGCCACCAATTCTCCTCTTTTTGCTGAGGAAGCCTGGCCCTGAGATAATATCCGTGCCCATCTTCCTCTACTCTATATATGGGACACCTACCACAGCATGGCTTGTCAAGTAGTGCCATGTCCACACCTGGGATCCAAACAGGCGAACCCCGGGCTCCCGAAGCAGAACATGCGCACTTAACCGCTGTGCCACCAGGCTGGCGCCACAGCATACCAAATTTCTAAAATGTTCTATTGGTAAATAATTGTAGGAAGAATACTTTTCCATTGAATGTTAAATATCAGGGACACTTATTTTTCAACTGCCTAGTTTTTATGTTGGTCTTTCTTTTTTCCTTTTCATCTTCAGTTGCAAAGAGAGCTGTGCATATTTGAAATTTACAGTTAGACTGAGTGCGTGGATTCTTTGGTTCTGTTGTCCGACTTCTGGGACACTGTGAAATACCCTGGAAGGAACATTATTAGTAATTTCCAGCATTTGGCAAGTGTTCTTGTTGAGATGACATGTTCCGTGATATTGTGGACCAAGGGTATATATGAAACCTACAATTCCCAAGACACTTTTAGAGAGGTACTTCCATTTCTAACCCTGAAGGAAGGTTTTACCAAGGGGACGATATTTCCAGGGTTCAATGTGTCAGTATCTGTTCTCCTTTTCTGGAAGTGGCAGTTCCACGATTGATACAGAAAAGTGAACGAGGTAGAAAAGTATGGGAAGAGGAAAAAAGGGCAGTATTTTTGCCTCTTTGGAAAGCCCTATCTATGCCCTGAAAGAGAGGGTGGTGCTCAGTTGACCACCAGGAGTTAAAAGGTGGGGAGGGGTAAATGTTTTCCTTCTTCTTTCGGATGAAAAGTGCTGCTTTATTTCATGGGTCAATGCAGGGGTTGGCCAACAGCTCAGGAAAATCAGAGTTAATGAAACTATCTCCCAAATTCTTGATCTGCTTGTCTGTGTGTATTGAAGGTAACCAAAAAGGGAATCAGAAGCATGGTTTTTCTGTGAAACAGTGAATCGGTTTAACTGTGCTCATACTTTCCATCAGTGAAGGGGTTCTAAGGAAGACCAGATCTCTATGCAAACCTTTCAGGGAGCATTTTGACCAACCAATTTTCCCCCTTCTAAACATACGGTAAGCTTCTGGACAAGAACAAAGACCTTTCCTCTCTTCCTCTCTGTCCTGTATACACCTTTCCAGGCTGTCCCCCTTTATTCATGCCATTTTCTGCTAATCAGCCTCTTTCTATTCCAAACGAGGCAGTAGACATCACGACTTAGTTGCTATTCCCAATCACAATTTCCTCTACCAAATACCCATGAGAAAAGATATGTCTAATTGGTAACGTTTGAAAACAAGTAAATAACACATAGAAGTCTAAGTGTACTAATCGTTAGAGTTATTATTAATGATCACAATAATAATCAATGTTTCCCTGTTCATAACCAGCCTAAGACATGATTTTCTGAGAGGAGGCATCTCAGAGTTTGTAAACTTGCCGTGGAGCCACAGATCCAGCCAGCCAGCAGGGTCTTCATGAGTCACGAGTTCCACCACAGCCCAGAGCTGCCAAAACGCAGCTTTTCCCCACATTTTTCCACAGGAACTGGGGGTGCCTCCGCGTTTGGAAATCTACCTGGTACTCTGTCCACACTCAATAAACGCAGCTTAATAATGACAATGGGAATATGTGTTCCATCTCCCTTTTCTCCTGAACGCCTCTATTCAGGGAGCCACAAATGTTTCCCCAAGTAATTTATTCCATTGCTCTATTGGCTGCTTAGTCAAAAAAAATTTTTCCTACCGTCTCCCTTGAATGTTTCCATTTTCTTTTCAAGACTCAGCCCAGTGCTTGTCTTCTGCATGTACACCGCCCTGAACTGTGCTGATGGTTAGGAAGTCAAGCTGGGAAGACCCTGCTTCAAATGCCTTGCTCCCAAGTGGCCAAGTCCAAGAATATGTTCCCGGATTCTAGATATAAGCTGAGTTGGGTTTACATCCATTCATTATTAGAAAAAAAAATTTCTACTTATTTTCTTTTTCTAAATGTTTGAAACTGTGCTTAAGCAGAGGACTGGGCATCCAGAGAGTCGGGTCCAGAGACTGTCGATGCTGTGGTTTCATGGTGGGTACCATTCTGGCTAATAACAAAGTGGTCTGCAGGAGAATTAGCTGGCTTTCCAAAGTCGACCTTCTTCCCAGGGGATATTCTTCAGAGCTTCCCACCACAGCGGCATGTGTTCCCGCACAGGAGCCTGCATGGATGTGTAATTGTGCACATCCTTGTGTGTGAGTTAATGCAGTACACAGGCAATTTGTGTATTCGGGAGGCACTAACACGCCAATCAGTTAGGATCTGTTTTACCCAGGGGTTCCTATGCTTACCTCTCCAACATTAGTTCTTTCTCTGATAGCTGAGTAGGATCAGCCTGATGAGACGTCTGAGTCAAAAACCATTTACCTTTTACGTGACCCGAAAACCCTCCCTTTCCAAAGTAACTACTCCAGTGGCAAGAAGGATAGGCTAGGAGAAATTAACTCTTTTAGCTTTTAGGACTTGCCTAGGTGGCCTCTCAACATGGCAATATCCTTGACGTTAAAATTCATTAAATTCCTATTGATATACACTAAGCAATCTAGTGGGTGCTGGGAATAGAGCTCCAAATAAAGCAGGAAATCTCCCCTTCCACACAGGAAGAAGGCTGACAGTAAACGGATAATATTTGATTACAGTTGGGGCGAGCGCCATGAACAAGCTACCGAGTGGTCACGGAGTCAACATTCTCCTACACAGGAGGGCAGATTTTCCTAAAAAGGTGCCCTGAGGCCCCAAAACTAAAGGATAAATAGGGTTTTCTCTCTAACAACATTTTGAGATCACAGCAATAAATAAACAATAATGCATTGACTGTGATTAAAGCTTATAATTTTTCCAAAGCACATGTAACACAGAAGATCTAGTTTGAGTTTTACACCACTCCCTCCCCCTCCCACCACCACTGCCATGAAGCCAGTGGGTACTGTCATCGTCCTCACTCCACAAATGAGTAAACCAGGCTTTACAAGTCTTCAGTGAATTCCCTATGGTCACGTGGCTATTGAGTAAAAGAACAGGAAGTAGTAAGCATGCCTTGTAATTCCAAGTCCAGGACTCTTCCCTGGTTGGGGAACAGACAGAACGGAGAGAATGGCATCACCTCAGAGGTGCAGCTGTGGCAGTGGACCTTGGTTTTTTGGACAAATGCAGTTCCTTTGAAGTGGTATGACGGGTGGACCTGGCTTCAGAGTCAGGTCCAAGGAGGAATCCTAGCTCGGCCATTGACGAGGTCCACCCTTGAGCACACAGTTTCACCCTGCTGAACCTCAGCCTCTCACCTGCAATACGCGACTCCTTCCAAGCCTGCAGGGAGATTGAATGAGACCCAGAGCAGTATCTGACACCTTGCAGGCTCCCAATCAATAAATCTGTCTCCTTTCTCCTTTAACCCAAGAAAGATAGTAAAGCAAAATTGTCTATTAACTGCAGAATAATAATAAAATATCCCTTAGTAGGGGAAGCATTGAAAAAATACTCCAAGTGGCAGACCGGCAGACCGGGAAGGGGCTGCAGTCACTTTGGAGGGCGGACATCACCTGGGATGGATGCTCCTCTCCCTGCTGATTTTGCTCTGGGACCCAGGAAGAGTTCATTCCCATTACAACTGAAAGAAACCTAACAGGGTCTTTTTAAGAGGAAACGTAAGGCAAACGATAAGGAAGAGAAATCAGGCAAGTAAGGGAAATAGATGGATTGAAGGCCCTATTTTCTTCCTCCAAGCATTTGTTCTGTTTTTACCTTCTGTGCCCTGTGAACTATGTATGTAACTGCCATGGTTTTCCCTGTTGATGGGTAGAGAAATTAAAGGCGAATTTGGGCTCCACCCATAGTATGCGTTTATCTCAACAAGCAGTGCATTTTTAGTCAAATGCCTCCTTCCGATTTGTTCTCATCCTCATTCTTTTGCTCCAGTTTTATCTTGTGTTACTTTGTAACCATTTATGTACCTTTATAAGATTCCTGAAATTCTTTTATGAAAAGATAAGTATAGGTAAAGAAAAACCAGAAGGCGAATAAGTAAATAAATTTGATTTAAAAAATCCTTTTTAACGTTCGTACTTGCCAGCCCTCAGACTGTCTCTAAACTCAGTCTGTGAACCCTCTAGGCTTCTATTCTTTTTCAGGGCTGTTAAGGGGCGCCACACAAAGTGTCATTCAAATAAGAGCCTGCCCTTAAATCTTAACAGCTTCCCTGTGTGAGACCTTTATGGTAACAAGGTGTGGCAGTCGTTGGCTGGTTTACTCTAAGTCCATTCCTAACCCCATTTTCTCTTGGCTACTTCCTCCATTAAGGCTGAAGAAATTAAATACACATTTCCCAGCTTTCTTTGTAGCTAACAATGTCCACGTGATGAGATTCTGGCCAATAAAGCCTGTCCTTTCCTGATAAAAGGATAGGTGGTGCCACCTTTACTTCCTTTTACTTTCCGCCTTAAACAAAGATGAGATGGTTCGTGCCAGGGCAGCCATCTTTTGACTTTGACGTAATACACCATCATGCTAAGAATGGCAGCACAAAAAGATAAAAAGGCGGTTCTTGGACTGTCTGGCTCCAGAAAAGTACTGTTAACGGAAAGATAGAAGCCTCTAGTCACTTAAGTCACCGTCAGTCAAGTTTTTAATTACTTGAAGTCACAGACCAACCTCCTCAACTAAAGGTGTGTATGTGTGTGTGTGTGTGTGTGTGTGTGTGTGTGTAACTCCCTTGAAAACTGTTCTGACTTTTCAGTACTGGTACACGTAAGAAAACACAGCTTACTGCCTCTATATGACGTGAATCTGTAGACCAAATTGTCATCTGAACCCAAACTTACCTGCTGTGTAGTGTCTTCAGGCTATTCCTATGTGATGCTCCACGAAATAGTACCTCTAAATCTATAGCATTATCAGGATACAGACACAATAAATTCCACCTCAAGTCATTCTTCCTGAAGAGAAAGTTTAACTGCATGTGAATAATTCTCCCCAAATCCAGAAAGAATCTTGAGTAAATGAGATTAAAATATGAGACAAAGGAAGTTGACAGAACCTAAGATTACTCTGAGTGTAAGTACCTCTGGGTCCCACTCTGAAATCAAAATAAAAGAAAAGAAATGGATTCTTATTTTTATCATTGCCATTCTCAAACTCCCAATAAATGGATGGTGCACACGATTTGGAAGACTATTCTTATCCACACTGCTCCCGGTTAAGCCAGGCTGACTGACCTGCATGTACATCAACTGCTTGACCTTCTGCTCCCTCTCTGTGCCCTTGATCCTGGTGTGCTTCCTCTTGCTCACACTGTCCTGGTTCTGAATCTTTAGATCCATTTCTCAAATGATATCCACCTCTGCCTCGTTCATTTGATCGTTAGGAACATCCTGACTCGCCATCTGGTATTTGGGACCTCAGCTCTTATAATTGATGAGCAAAGTTGCTCTTCCATTGTGACTATCTCTGAGAACTCCAAATTGTGTCTCCAGCTCAGGTGGACTCAGATGAGGAGGAACTCCAGCCCCACGCCAGCGGAAAAGCCCCGTTGGGTTTCAGACAAATCTAGTGAAGCCAGAGGTTAAAGGATAAAGAGTGGGAGCCACAAGACATTTCTCCTGGTCAAAAATTCTCCTTAGTTTCATGTGTGTTACCATCCGCCTGAGGAGAAGGGAAGACAAAGACCATGTTGGTCATGGGCAAGAACATCCTGAACTGAAGAGGTTCCCTGAGATGGAAAGAGGGGAAATACCCGATAAAGGGAGGCTTCTGGATCTTTTTGGAAGGAAATCATCCAAGCATGAGGGCAGTAAAAACTGATTACATGAAGTTTACAATTTGACCATGATGAGTTCTAGAAGCAACACTGCCCTTTTCTCCCCTCCCTCACCATCACACTTAGAAGGCTTGAGCAGTGACGATGGATGGTTTCCCCATAATCTATATCGTGGAGTGTCACACTTCTTCAGGTATTAATTACAGAGATCAGGATTCAGTTAAATCCAGTATGTTTGGGAGCTCCTGCTTGACGAATTTAATATGTGCCCTTAAGTGCTTTGAACAAACTGCAAACATATTTGGAAGACAATAATTTTCAAACTGTGGAGTAAAGAGGGCAGCATTTACCTAATGAAATTGTGTCAAATGGACAGAAAGATTTGGGATATTTACTGTGCTTTCAGACCACTCTGAAACCTACAAGTGAGTGAGTCTCATGTGCATGTTATTGTGCAAATAAAGTTTGAGAGGGAATGACAGACACTGTTCCACAGCCTACCCAGCACCCCCTGGCCATCACCTTTATCTCACTGAATGCTGATGTGGTTCACGCCCACCTTGTTTTCAGGGCAGGCTCGGACTCCCCCCTGCTACGTGGGGTGAATGCTGATCGATCCAGGCTAACTATGGTCATTCCATTTCCTGGACTGGTGATCTGCCAAGAGATGGACACATTGCGCAATTCTGGTTAGTACGTGAAGTCTGGACCTTCTGGAAAAGTTTTCCTTGCCCTTAAGAAAATGAAAATAAGAAAAAAAATACACATTTTCCTGTCTGTGAATGTCACTTCGTGAGGACGTGATACTGGGAGCAGTCATCTTGTGACTTGAAGACAAAATTATTGCAAGACAGCTGACATCATTGAGCTGTCTAGTGAACTTCCCTGGGGTTATCCTGTGCCCAGACCTCCTGTTGGGTAAAATCCTCCATGCCCTAATTTATTAAGCCACTTTTAGCTGGGTCTTTCGTCACTTACAGCAGAGTGTATCCTAAATGATACAAAAATGCTCCGTAGAGGTACAGAATTTTGTGACTGGTTGGTTGGGTTGGCGAAGGAATAATTCACAGACTGACAGAGAAGACGTGGCTTGCTTCAACTGTAGAAGTCAGACTTGCTGATGGGTCTACTGTGTGTTTTCCCCTCTACCATGCTGTCACACAGGGAGTGGCCTGTTAATTTTAAGTCCATTGGCATCCATTTTTATTTGAATGATTTTCTTCTTAGGATTTCGATGTCATTTTAAATAAAATATTTAGCTTACCTAACCAGGTAATGGGAAATCTTTAGCCAGAGGGTTGAAAACTAGACTCAACCTTGTAATTTATTGCCTCCGACTACAAATCAAGCCAAAGACAGAAAGCTGAGAAAAAGAATAAACAATGAGACAGCTGCCGCCTGGTCTGTCAACAATATATAGCAAGGCTAGACATGCTCAACAATTACAACCAAGCCATAAATATAGATTCTATATATAACCCCACAATCTTAAAGTTGTTTGATTTTCATTATTGATGTCTGCACGCCCTCAAGGTCTTAACTTCTAAATCCTTTATCTTGTACTATCATGTTGTTAGGATAAAGGGAAAGTTCTTTTTCAGAAAATTCCATTTTGCATAGCATCTCAGACTTTTGTCCCAGTGGCATTTGCATCCTAAGCATAAGGGAGTTAATGCATCTGTAACATGACAAAAGAATCCCGGCATGAAGTTATTCCAGAGGAGACAGCACTGGGTTTGTGTGTGCTGGGAGGGCTGTGTGTCTGGTGGCGAGTGGCAGCTAAGGGGAGTTGTTTCAACCGTAAAGTTTCAGCATCTTGCAACAAGTGCTTTAAAAACATCTGTTATAAATAAGTCATAAAGTCATGACATACTCTTTGTAATGCCAGGGCCACCATCTCTGCCAAAAATACTTCTTGGGAGAGAGTCCTCTCTTCCCTTTAGCAGCCTGCCATCTACCTAAGAAACTAATTCATACTGAGAGATCACCATGATTACAGGATGCTGGGAGCGACTCCCATTCACTTCCCGCGAATAACCCTTACTCAACATAAGACAGAAAGCCAAACCGAAATGTCCTCTGTGTTTGGAAAAGCTGCTGTGTTTGGATGATGGCAGCTCCTTTGTGGCAAAGATGATAGCTGTAGAATCATTTGACCCCAGGGCCCAACTCCTGCAGGAGAATCTTTGATGGAATGCTGACAGCCACGTTACCACTCTTCACATCTTCCACTGTAATCCTGCCAAACTGGCAACGGAAGCCACACAAAGTTAATCTGTGCTTGGAAGAGAGTCTTCTGTCCAGTACTGACAATACTTGCCTTTTCACAGCTCTCTAAAACACAAGGTCTTCTGGAAACTTCTCTGAGAACCTTTCGTAGGCTGAGCACAGTGGCTGCAACTTCAGTCTTAAGGATTCCACTCATTTGTCTTACAGCTTTGCCAGCAAGAGCCTTCTATAGTTTTAAAGTCGCTTCTGTCTTATTAGCTCTTTCTCAGATTTTTTTCACTGAAGGATATTGTCCAGTAGCTCACAGAATTATTTCCAGGTGACTTACAACGTTTCTCAAAGAAGTCAGACAAGAATGAAAATGGAACTTGAAGATCAGGCGTCTATTGCAGAAGTGTATTTAGAAACCCCATTTGACCTCTCAGACAAGAGAATTTCCTTTCTACTTTTGGTGTGTGCAGAGTGAAAACGGAAGAAATGCATCCTGGGAGGCGTGTCCCCATTTAGTCACTCATAAGATCTCATTTCATGTGAGAGAAGATTTACACGCATGACTAGGAATTGTCTTATTAAATCAAAATTTCTCTTTTTCATTTAAATATGAGCTTTAATTATCTAAAACAATTGCTGTGAAATGATTGCATGTGTTTATTTGAGCTTTGAGTGCCCTCTACTGGAACAAGAAAAAAGTCAAAAATCAATAGCACAAAGGTCTTGAGTGATTCTGTCCTAACCACAAAAATGGTATCATTATTGGGAAAATAATAAAAACTGCAAGAACTCAACATATCTCATTCACAATGACCTGATAGTGATCAAAATTTTGTCTAGAAGCATTTGTCAATGCATTTGTCAAAATGTTGACAAGAATCATCTTCTTAGCTGGTTGGCTGCTCTCTTATTCCACTGACTGCATGTCTCTGTGCTATTCGGTTTTGGGTTTCACAGCCATGGTCTCTGAAACAAAACTGGCCCTGGATCAATTTTCTTCTTTAAGCCTGTTCCTTCCAAAACTATGCATGATTTCAGCTTTCATTTGGACGCACCTTCTGTATCGCAGCTTCACGGGCCTCTGAGCCCCTCTCCTCTCACCTCCCCACTCTCACTGCTTCAGCTTCACCTGCAGTACCCTCTGCTCCACCTCTGACCTCCTGTATCCCACCATGCACCACTGTTCCCTCTTTCCACCACCACAACACTTTCGCACCCACACTCCTCCCCAACAACTGAGACCAGACTGAAACTCCCTCCCTTGTCTCTACTTAATCAGGCTCTCCATCCCTCCTTAGTTCAATCTATTTCCTAACCTGTCTGGACTTCATGGTTTGTTATTTCAACCACACTGTCATCAACACACTCATTTCCACCGACTCTTTGATCATCAGCTGTGTAAGTCTTGCAAGTAGTCTACTCTACAACGGCCTAATGATTCACTCTAACCAACTCTAGTTTCTCAGCTGCGGAGCACTGCTGATGAGCATCATATTGCTTTGCTCATTGGCTGATGATAAATTCTTTTGGCCAATCTTGGATGAGACCTCAGGAATGCTCAACAATATTCTTTCTTATCTGCAGTCTGCTTGTTTTTCTAATCCCTCAAGGATTGTTCAAATCTTGACTACTTGCCTCGTTCTTAAGACTTGATTTGCTTCTTGATTTTCAGAAAAAAAGCTGAGGTTACTCAACCTTAAATTTCCTTATGCTGAACTTCCCAATTTGTGTTTATCTGTCCCCATTCTTCCCTTCCACCATAGAAGACTAGGCTGTTCTCCACTTCCTTTGGATTCTACTCCCTCTTACTCGTTCGTTTTTGGTTCCAATGATCTGTCTAATTTTTCTCTCTCTCCACACGTACTTCACTCTTGGACTCAGACTATTAACTTTCCAGATTCTATACTTTCCTGCTCCCTGTCTCTCATGCCCAACCCCCCAAAAAGGCATGACCCTCTCCTGAACTTGACTCTGCCACAAACTACTGCCCCATATATATGTTTGGCTTCACCGTGAAGTTTCTCAAAAGAGTAGCCTAGACTCTTTGCTTCTACTTTCCATTGACCACTCACTCCTCCATCCAACTCACTTGGTTTCATTTTTCTATCACTAATCAGGAACTGCTCTTCTAGAAGTCACCAAAGGCCTCTAACATCAGGTTCCCAGGATTATCTACTTTGTTGCTCAGCCATTCTTAGGTGATGCTCCAGAACCCAAGACAGCTGCTCCCACTCTAATCCACTTGCCAGGCAGCAGGAAGAAGCCAGTGACACCAAAAGACGCATCTCCTCCCTCGAAGGACTCCTACTGGAAGCTGTGCATGTTAAAAGAAGACAGAACTTTTTTTAAGTAAAAAGTAAATACATACATACTAATTTATCTATATACATATTATACATGTATTACAAGCTTTTTTAAAAGTTAATTTTCTTTAACAAACACTGTATTAATGACCTCAACACTCTTACATTTTCCTACATTTTTCCTGATGTCTGCAAATTCTTCTTTTGCAAAATGAAAGTGATTTTTTTTTCAGATCGCAAAATACTCTTGACAATTATATCGACATTATGGTCTTTATTTTCTATTCTATGATGATTTTCAAGTTTTTTTTTTTATTCCACTTGGGGCATCTTTTAGAGTATCAAGCTGCATATTTAAAGCCATACCTCTCTAATTCTCAGTAACTTATGAGTCTGGGAATATCCGTAGTAGGATCCTTGACACATTTTACTTCATCTACTCTTCTCTTATTCTACTTCTCGATTGCTATCAATTGACCTGGGTAATAGACACATTTCATTAGTACATAATTAATTTCATAACATGCCATTATATTTTCAAGAACTGTTTTGACTTGTGTATTTCTATTTCTAATCCATATTTACAAGTATTGTACATCACTCTACACACTTGATGGTTTTCACGTTTACCTTGGGTCCTTTTATGTATGACTTTTCCATTTTTGAGTTGTTGCTGTAATTTAAAATTTTCATCTTTATCACTTGAGGACCATCTTTAAGTTTATTTTGTTTCGCTTTGTTTTGTTTTTGTAAAGGCATGCAAGAGGTCTATTTTCTGACTACTTGCATTTTGGTAATTTCCTTATTGCCTCATACATAATACTACTCGCTTAGGGTATGATATTCTTTTAATATGTTCCAGAGACATTACTTAGAAAACTTAAAAGAATAGCCTCGAATATTATTAGAGCCAACACAGAAGTTTTGCAACATGGTTGGTTCTGATATGTGTGCATCAGTTGGCGTTCCCTAAACCACAGGAACTGGTTTGTTGAAAAGTGTCAACTTAAAGCACTATAAATATGTAATGTTTTTTATTCTATTTTTAATTTCCCCACAAGATTTGCCTCCAACCATGCTTATGGTGAATTTCCCATCTGTATCTCTTAACAACATCTTAGGAAGGTTACATAATATTTTCATTATTAAAATGTATCTAGATTAAAGATTCAACCATGAAGTCGATTTAAATGGTGTTTCTCTTCTTCCCAACACATGTTTGATCCATGGCACTAAGAATCTGAAGTGTGAAGGAAGAGCAGGTCTTCCTTTTTAATTACACTCTCCCCTCTGCTCTGTGGATAGCTTTTTAAGCCAGCTATGTTAAAACTGCAGGGGCGGTTTCAGGCTTAAGGGACTAGCAAAGAAAATAAATAATATAATAAAATATGTAAAAATGTTCTGATGAAGTGAAGAATTTGGTGTGTTCTAGGAATTATTAAAGGCCAAAGTGACTTGAAATTAGTCAAAGAAAGGTGAAAGGAATGAGATCTGGTTGGACAGGTTAGACAGGGGCCAGATCATGGAGCGTTCTGAAAGCCAAAACAAGACTTGAGATTTTATTCTAATAGCAATGGGAAACTATCAGAAACGTTTGGAGAAAGGAGATACGTCTTCTGATTTCTATCTTTAAAATGCATCTTTCACCACTTCGCAAGAGCATCAAGAAGAGAAAAAGGAAGACCAGTTGTGGAACGATGGCAGTGGTCCAGGCAAGAGATGCCAGGGACTTGGATCATGGTGTTGTCCAGAAAGACGAGAAGGCTCCAGATTGTGCTTATAGTCTGCATATCCAGACAACAGGATTTGCTGACAGATTTGATGTAGATGTAAGAAAGAAAGAAAGAGTAAAGAATGATTTCTTATTTTTGACCTGAGCAATTGGGTGAATGGAAGTTGACATTGACAGAGAGAGATATTCCAGAGGAAGAGCAAATATGGTGGAAGCAGGGAATCAAGAATTCAGTTTCAGGCACTTTTGCTTGAGACGTCTTTTATGTCAAAGTGGAAATGTTATGTAGCTAATTGGGTGGGTGGGTCTGGAGCTCCTGGAGGAGCTCTGGGCTGTAGATATATATGCAGAACCATCAATCTACACGTGGTATATAAAGCCATGAGAATGCAAGAGATCACCAAGTGAGCGTATATTTAGGAGGGAAGAGATCCAAAGACGAAGCCCTATGGGGTCTCAACATTTCAAAGTTGGGAAGATAAAGAGGAAGGAGAAAAGGAGACTGAGAAGGAATGACCAGTACAACAGGAGAACCGGTGTCATGCCCTGGAAGCCAGATTTAGAAACACTTCTAAAGAGAGTGGTTCAAGAATTGTGTCGCTCTCTTCTTTAGCTCCCTTGGCTTCCTCTCAGACTAGCAGCTTATTGAGAACACCAGAAAAAATATTTCTGCTTCAATACCAAAGTATGCTTTCAGAAGTATGCTTTTCCTTTGCGCTTCCTGGTCTATATTGCCTTTCCCTGTGTAATATCACTTTTTCAAGACCTCACATGTAGATGTCCTCCCCATTTAGAGCTTAGTCACCTCAGGTGCACATTGAACTCATGTGACTTGAATTACATGCAGTTGGAAGAAAGAAAGAACATTACGATGTTGTGGGCGATTCCACCTGCCACTCCACTCAATGCGTATGCCCGAGAATACGGGAAATAGATGTGCACCTGATGGTCTCCTGGAGTTATGGTCACAAAACAATACATTATGAACCTATGGGTGGATTATAGGATTTTTCAAGATAATTTCATTATATATAATGTTAGCCTTAAGTGCTGATCTTAGAATCAAGGTTTATGTTAGATGTGATTCCACCCTAACTGAACTGGAATAGGGTGCAAATTATCCCGGCTAAGTTTGTCCACAGAAAGAATGTATGGAATGTTCTCAGCTTTAGTCCACTTGGATCCTGTCAGGCCACTTTCATGTCCCTCTCCTCATTGTCCAGCAGTAAGGCATCCTTTGGGCTCTGTATGACCGATGTGTAGTTTTTCTCATTCAACACAGGCTTCCTGGCTGTATTAGATTCCACTGCCTTCTCTTGGTTCCTAACATAGTTAGAACATCTGTGTTGGTGGTTACCTTCTCACATATGGAACATAGTTTTATCAGAAATTCTCTGTCTTCTCCCTCAACAACAGTGCTTCTATTGAGGTGACTACGGCAGTACTCTTTGGTGGGGTGAATCTGTTTGTTTGCACATTTGTTTGTTTAATTTGTTGTTTTTAGCAAACTGATAATAAACATCACCAGTCATTTTTAGTTTTAGCAGGATAACAGACCCGCCATTTTTGTTCAGGGAAAAAGTCGTTAGGTAGTTACTTTGAATATGTCATATGAAACAAGCACTTAGTGGTTTTGTTGTTGGCGTGGCAAGTTGTGAAGCATGGCTTCTAGAAGTGGATAAGGCTGGGCCTTGCCCCCCTCCTTTCCATTTGTTTGCATCAGTAGATTCATTGTATGGGCCGAATAGCCATCAAGAAGGAAAAGAATCAAAGCTTTGAGGTTCTAAGTTATTAGAGGATGTCTGATGGCCTGAAGTTGCCCCGAATGAAGCCAACAGATAAGAAAAGGGGCTCCCAGGAGAGCTGGGTGTAAGCCCAAAATCAGGGCCCAGGTTGATGGGGAGAGCTTCTTCTGGTAAGACAGGTTAGGTGACCGCTCCTGGACCACGTTCAGGTGGCATTGGGTGCCCTGGGGAAACTGTGTGTGAATGTAAAGTGACTGGATTATATCTTGGATTTGTATGTAGTTTAGAGTGAGGCAACCGCAGATGAGAATCTGCCTGAGGGCAGAAGCAGTTTCTTCCACACCCTGGATCCAGAGCTGTTGCTGGGCTGCCCTTCAGCACCTCAGGGCTTCTTAACAGACTAGGCCTTGAAATGCTCAGCTTCCTGTCTTGGAGGCAACACTGTGCACCCTAGAGAAAGGGTCTCCTTCAAGGGAATGGCCAAACTTTCCTGTATCCTCTTCTATAAAGGGCTATTAATTACTACTGATCCCCTGCCAGTGAGAAAGCATTTGTCAGGTACTCCAGAGGGACAGCCTCAGTAGGACAAAGACTTGGAATCAATATGATTTGGACACGAGGAGAAATGGGACCTGATTTTGCACCACAAGCTGGCGAAGTGGGTCATATCTTCATAAGAATTTTTATGTAAAATTTGGAGATTCTGGGACCAGCCTGCTGGTGTAGTAGTTAAGTTTGCGCACTCTGTTTTGGCAGCCCTGGGTTTGTGGGTTTGGATCCAGGGTGCAGACCTATACGCCACTCATCAAACCATGCTGTGGTGGCATCCTACATACAAAATAAGGGAAGATTGGCACAGATGTTAGCTCAGGGACGATCTTCTTCAAGCAAAAAGAGGAAGATTGACAATGGATGTTAGCACAGGGCCAATCTTCCTCACCAAAAAAAAAAAAAAAAAAAAATTGGAGATTGTCTATCGAGAAAAGCTACCTTGTGACCCTAAAGGCAGTGATATTTTCTTTTTAACAATGAGGAAGTAGCTTATGGGAAGCAGAATGCAATTAAAAGTCATATCAGACATTCTGCTGCTCAACTGATGTCTTATTAAAAATGTGTGCTTGTGGCCAAGGAAGTAGGAGGTGCACTCTCAGCTGTCAGGCAGAAAAAAGAGTGCTGCGCCCAGCATCCATCCTTGAAGGCCTGCTCACTCAGATCCTGGTCCATGAGGAGGGAGCTGCTTACATCCTCTTCCCACATGACAATCAAAATCACACCCCAGACTTCACTTTTCTCACATCTCCTACACAAGGGCTCATGGTTGGGCATAAGATAATGAGGACAGGCTCTGTCACCCACAATGTGGCAAGATAAGATGTAGCATAGTCAGAAGAAATTATTTTAGGGCCCCCTCCCCCAGAGTTTGCACCAGTGACTCAATTCACCCCCTTTATGGCTAAATGGGTGAGAGTAGATCCGGGATCCTCAGATGCCCGAAGTTTTAATTCTGGCTCTACCACTGACTTCATTTCTGTAATAGGTATACTATAAAAATCCCCAGGCATATGGCTCCTAGAAGACAACATTCCACTCTAACTCACCTTACCAAATTATAAGGAGTACCGCATCACACTGTGAAGTCCTCTGTGGAGTTCAGCCAAAACTTGCGTCATTCTCCAACCTGTCCAGCATCAGTCCCCTGCTGCTTTATAAACAGTCACTCTCCCTAAATTGAGATTTATCCAAACTTAATTGCAGCAATGTTTTTAAATCTTACTCATTTTAATAGTGTTTATAATTATGGCCACTAGGTCTTTCTCAGAGTTAATCGCCTTAAATCTCAAGGGTTCTACCAAGTTATGGGTTTCGCAGATCGGCCAGTAAAACTCATCCTATGCCTCAAATAGTTTCCATAGTCTTTAATTCTGTCTCCAAGAAGACAGTCATTGGTCCCAAAGACATTGTGTATGTTTCGCATGGGAACTGAGAAAATACTTAGTGCCCATATGATAATAGAAATTCTAAGTAAAAAAGGAATAAACTTATGGCATTGAACTGTAGAAGAAGAAAGAGGAAGAGGAGCAGAGGAAGAAAGACGAGGAGGAAGAGGTGGAGGAGGGGTTGGGGAGGAGGAGAAGAAGATGGTACTAATGAGTTTCTCTTGGGACTAACAGTCACAAACTTAAAGGTCAAAGCAGGACATTTTCCTTATCCCTGGGCCTCAGTTTGTTTATCTGGTAAATAAGGGTAACTGCTCAAATCAACCTCACTTAGTAAAGGTTTATATTTTTGCCCAATTTATAACTACCGTCAGTATCCACTCACCAACTGCAAAACTATCAGCTTCTGTAAGGAACATTACACATATCTTCCCATCAAAAATAAAATACCTTCCTTGGTCCTTGAATAATTCTGCTTAAGGAGTAAATGTGTTTGAGGGTTGTATTTTATTTGTTTGTTTCCAATGAGGTTAGATGTGTTGATTGATTGCATTAATGACATATTTTGAAAACAATAATCTTTTCATTCTTGTATTTACAAATAGCATTACTAAGTCCATAAAACTAATAAATGCATGAGGAATTGGTTGCTAAAGATTTAAGACTTAAATATTAAAATTCCACGCAGTCACCAAATATTCCGAAAGAAATGGAAATACCTCGGAAGTATATAACCATGTTTTTTGGCCTTTATTTGAATATTCAAGAAAGGGATGGCTTATATATCTGTTTAATTACATTCCCAGAGAGTTTGTGTATGAATCAAATGATAATAGATTATACATTGACTAGCGTAAATTACTTCCCAAAGCGAATATTAATATTGGATCGCAATGCTTGAACCAAACCCATGCAGGCCAGACTTCAGAACCTGTCATATTTTCAGAAAGATAACGTGAGTGCTGACTGTGCCTTGTGTAGCATCCCCATCGGGGGCTGGGGGAGGCGCTCAAACCCATTAAGTTTTCTGCAGTGAAATATGTAAATATTCACACTGAGATAAACACTATTAAATAGTTTCACGTCAGTTCAAATAATTTACCAAAGATGAGTTTTCGGGGTCCCCCCGCCCCCAGAATTCCAGAATTGTAGATAAGTGACTGTGGACCTGTGTTCTTTAAAGTATTTGGGATGCTCTGCAGTCACCTGTGGGAAAATCTTTGCAAATTTAACGGGCACGCGGGAGGATGTAATACCACATAGAAATAAGAGCCATAGGCTCACACCTTCAGGAACTCACCAAATACGGGAGCCAGGGAAGTTTCCTGCCTTGGACCCCAGGACTGAAAATAAATGAATTCCCAATACCACCCAGACGGTCTTGCAGGAAAAAAGTCAGTTGAGGGCAGGAACAGGAGCCTCAAAGGAGACAGAAGAGGACCTGCCAGAGAGAGAGGGGAGAAGCCACGGGAGGATGCCTCGGTCTCAGGAAATGGCCTTGTTCTTAATAGAAGAAATTAAAAAATGACCAGCTTTGCAAAGATATCACGTAAGCGGAGCCCTGCAGCTTCCATTCAAACCTTGGGGAACCTGGTGGGCCGCTGGGCTCTTGGCAGGCTCACTCTGAGCCCCTCATCTGGGAAGGACCCACCTTGGTTAATGCTCTGCTGTCGCCATCTTGGATTCGCAATCATCCTTGAACCGCCACCCCCTTTCATGGTTTGCACTGGGTCTGGCACATCATGGGACCAATGCTGTCCACTGGCATACCTGGCCCTGGAATGGAGTGGAGGATAACCTCTGCTTTCTCTTTTTCCCGAGTAAGAAGACTGGCTGACACTCCAGGAGGAGCTGGGCTCACCGAAGGGCACAGGGCCTGCTCTGCCGCTTCCTCTCAGATCTCTTCCTGATGCCAGCAGCTTGCACCAAAACTTGCAGATGAATGATGCCTGATGTCCTCTCTCTCCTCAAGAGGAGAGGACAGTCTTCTCCCTGTAAACTCCTTAGATGCGGTGGCGTAGGGCAGGATGCGCAGTTCCCTGTGAGAGGAGAAGGAATGATGGGGAGCATGGTTAGAACCACCACCTGTGGTAGAACAGCATAAGGCGAGGATTTTGAAGGCACACTCTGCCCAAGATGAAGCTAGGCAGAGAGTAGTAACCCTCTACATTTGATTTTTACATTCTACAATTTACAAAGTAGGTTTATAGACATAATAGATTCATTCACTCATTAAACACATGCAAACTTGCATACACACACATACACCCCACATACCCATATACCCCTCCATATACACATCCCCCCACATACAAACCATACCCCCACATATACACACCCACCCACATATATACACACCCTCACACATCCCCAAATATGCACCACACACACATACACATATACCGCACACACACATACACACACATTTTTATTCTGTGTCAAGTGCCAGCCAAAGAGCTGGATTCCCTCCCACCTTAATAAAGAAACCTTTCTTCACCTCCTTTCAGTAATCACTGTCCTATTTCCTCTTTCCTCTCAAGATGACTAATGGCAACACTACCTTCCCTTGAGTCCTTATCCATGGCTGGCTTCTGTCACCTTCATCCCAATGACAAGGTACTCATCATGATCTCTACTGCTATCAAGAAAACTTGCCTCTCACTCCTCAAGGCCATAGTGTAGCCATGGAGATGCCCAATTTACAGACACTGTCCAGAGCACTCGCTACCTGCCCACTGGTTGAGTATGGCACTGCTGCCCACTGCCTTACTTGGGCAGGTTCTCCTTCTTCAGCTTCTAGAACACAGTTCCTTTTCCGGTTTCCTCTTATTGCTCTGGCATTACTCTCAGTCTCCTCTGGAGATTCTCCTTCTTCCCACAATGGTTGGGGTTACTGAGGATTTCCTCTTTCCCCCCTTTTTTGACTCCACCTTCTTCCTGGGAAGTGGGATCCATGTTTCCTGTGGTTCCAGCAGTCGTTTATGCTAATCGCGTTATGGAGCATGGTCCAAGCCTCACTTCCAGAATCATGGAGACTCAGGTTTGAATCCTGGCAACTCCGCCAACTAGACCTGGGACCTGGGACAAGACGCGTAATTCCTCAAGCCTGTTTTCACACCCATAAAATAAAAGAGTAATCATTCCTTACCTGCTATGTTTATCGTGAAGATTGTCTCATTCATTCATCAAAAGTTTTTGAGTACCTACTGTCCTGCTGTGTGTTCTGCACCGGCTATATAGTGATAAGCAAGATGTATAAAAATCCCGGTCCTGGTGGCACTTCTCTTACACTGTGAGACAGACATTGAACATGTGAGCAAGATTCATTTAATATGCAACAGAGATAGGCGCTCGAAAGAAGAGTAAAGCAAGGCAAGAATTAACCACCCAATGAATCTGAAAGAGCACAATGCACAGCACAGAGGAGGTGCTCAGAGAACGCTTAGCACGTCATCGCCATCACTTGGTCTCTGGTTCCAGCCTAGCCTTCTCTCCTGATGTGTACAGAGACCCCAGATTTAGTACATCTAAAGCTGTATACCTTCCATGTTCCCCTATTTGTGATCCCCCACCTTGGTCAACAGCACCAAAGTCTTGGCTGACCACCAGTTCTACTGCCCTGATACATATTTTGGCTCTGCCCTCTTTGTCAGCCCTCTTACCCTGATCTTACTTAGAATTTCAACATTTCTCACCTGACCTACTGTGAGAGCTAAGTTTGCCTTCTCCAGGCTGTTCTCCAGTCAGTCCTCACACAACCGCTGTGATGGCACGCTGGATCCCTAATTAAACTCATACAATGGCTTTCTCTCTCTCTCTCTCTTTTTTTTTGGTGAGGAAGATTGGCCCTAAGCTAACCTCCATTGCCAATCTTCCTCTTTTTGCTTGTGGAAGATTGTCCCTGAGCTAACATCTATGCCAATCTTCCTCTACTTTGTATTTTGGATGCTGCCACAGCATGGCTTGATGAGCCGTGTGTAGGTCCATGCCCTGGATCGGAACCTGCAAACCCCAGGCCTCTGAGGCAGAGCACACCAACCTAACCACTACACCACAAGGCTGGTCCCAGCAATGGCTTTCTATTACCATCTGTAGGCATAGCCCAAGGTCCTTAAGCCACCCACCACTCCAAATTATGCTCTCCTCCTGCTCCAGCTCCTTTCCCAGCCCTCTCCTTCTAACACTCTAGACTCCAAGACACTGAAATGGGAAGCTCTTGACACTCACCAGACTGTCTTACCCTGTGCCTTGGCCCCTCCCCATTTTCTCTCTCTGCAATGCCTCCACACACCCTTTCACCTGCCTAACCACTGCTCACTTTCGAAAGTCAGGGCAGACGGCACCTCCTTTATGCATTTCCCTGCTCTCCACCCTATGCCTGCCTTCCCCCGACTGTTACTGGTTGGGTATTCCCCATAAGGCTTCCACCTACCCTGCTCAAACCTCTGTCTCTTCCCCTGAAACCGCCAGGTTCCTTTGGATTTTATTTTTGTATTTCTATCAGATGTTACTGAAAGATGGGATTGAGTCTCACGTTTTCCCAAGTTCTTTCAGGAGCAACTCCACCCCTATACTACCCACAAGCTGTGTGCTCATGTGTCCTCCACAGCCCATAATTGTCAATAGAGAATTTGCCAAAGTCTGGATTTGTCAATCTTAAAAAAATACCATGTGGGGAATACCAATGGTTTAGTCTAAATTGATATTTATGGAAAACTCACCTCTAACCTTTCAAAGCCACAGTTCAGCACTGGAGATAGTCAATTTACATGATTAAACAGACCACCCACCATCTCAGGTTATGGCATCTATAGTCATGTTAATAATGACTTTAAATTTTTCTTCAAGAATCATCCAGTAATTCTTGCATTACTTCTATGTCATCAGAAGGCCCAGTGTGAATTTTGCAAATCAAGAGGAATCTCCAGTAAAGGAAACTACCAGAGCCCTGAATGGCAATACCGTTACTAAATTGTTGAAATCCTTTTCCGTTGGGCCCCTAGTAGTGGACTGAAGCACATAGCATAGATCTTAGCATCTAGAATAAAAAATAATTGTCTTCTCTTTTTCGTTCCTACACTGTCAATAAATGTTTTCCAATAAACAATCTAATGATAAATATGGTGAAGTCAGAAAAGCAAAGTGTCCATCACCTAACATCCCATAACATTTCTCTTTTTTGGTAAGAGGAAATGTGCAGGATAATGAGAAGCTGTAGTTTTTTATTGCCAAAATGATCAGGACCTTGTAAATATGCCCACAAAATTTATTCCTTACAGAGTGGAGAAGATGGATATCAATTAGCAGATAGTGATCGTAAAAAGAGAAGTTCCCAAGTGTTCTTTGGAGGGTTTACAGAACTGCTGAAGTAAAGAAAAGGTCAACTGTGGAGAACATGAAGAAAGTCTCTAGGGGGCTATGGACAGAGCAGTTATTTGGAGTAAATTATAAAGGTCTCCTTTCATTGGAGGGCCTTGGTGGGAAAATGAAACACTGGCAATGAGAATGAGAGCAGTAAAGAAATAGGAGGGGAAAGGCCCCAGAAAAGGAAAACGAGTTCAGTTTTGACGTTAGAAGAGATATAAATAAGGGGAATATAAATAATCATGTTAATGGGCAACTATCATCTTAAGATTTGCTTCTTCAAAAATATTTTTTACAGGTCAGCCCAGTGGCATAGTGGTTTAGTTTGCGTGCTCTGCTTTGGCAGCCCGGGGTTCACGGGTTTGGATCCAAGGTGTGGACCTACACACTGCTCATAGAGCCATGCTGTGGCAGCATCCCACATACAAAATAGAGGAAGATTGGCACAGATGTTAGCTCAGGGACAATCTTCTTCACCAAACTATAAATATATATTTATTTTAAATAATGAAAGAAATTTTAGTGAGGTTTTCAAATGGAATCAGGAATTCCCTGCCATTGACTATGGTCATTGAAGAGCACATTTTGAAATCCTTGTTTAGGATGAAAGTACTTAACTGAGATGTGAAGATCAAATGTATCTCAATACTTTATTCTCATGGGGAAAGCCAACTTGAATTGAGAAGTGTTGACAGTGAAGACTGATGTTGACAAGTCATAAATCTCCAGATGGAATTATGAAGAAAATGATGCAGCCAATAGACTTCCTAGTTATTAAAGATGTCATTAAGAGAGAATTGTTCTAAGCATCCAGTTTGCTACACTTTAGATTCACAAAAAAAAAAAAGCCACTTCCCCAGAAAACTGACCTACTTCCGGAAGATCTGGGTAGGAACAGCCTCCATCCCCCTTTCTATTAGGGAGCCAGAATCCCCATTCTCTTTTGACAAATGCTTTCTTTTTGAGTCCCGTTTGCAGAGAGTGGAGTGGTCCTCACTTGAAGAACCACTGTGGCCTGTTCAGACACTGGTCTGCAGCAGCACTGTTTGAGGAACTACGACACCAAGAGCTGGGACCTCTTCTCCCTCCCTCGCTCTCACTACGCACTTAGCGATTAGCGCAAAACCAACAGTGGCATCTCAAGAGTAGCAAGGAATTGCTTCAGACCAGGCAGGACTATTTGCGTTTAAGAATGATGCTGAGTCATAGTGGCAGATGAAAGGACAGCCCAAAATAGGCTAGTAGATTTTTCAGATTCTCTAGTTATCTCTAAGAGAGGTTGCAACATCTTACTGGTTCCTTCATTAAACAATGAATTAAATAAAGTCACTGGTGGGGTTTATTTTCTATCTTATTTACAGTGAAGATTTTGTCCCCTTTTAAAATGTGTTCTTTAACACAAATACATGGAATGAGGCATTATTAACCCAATGGAGACATACCCCAAAGCATACACTCTAGCTCCTGCTTTAGGAAACGATTCCGGGCTCAGTTCTGTTACTACATCAAAGGATTGTCCATAGAGAAATGAGTATGTCAGCCTCCGGATACAAACAAATTTTTCTTCATGTTATTAAAATGATTTTGGTTTATGGAGATGAGTTAAAGAATCTAATCTTTTCTATTATATAGTGCCAAGCCTTTTACTTTACTAAATAAATTTGGCATAGTTAAAGTAAACTGAAATAAAGCAGAGATTGCTATCACCAGCAATACAGAGGACAGGAACGCTAAGTAGTTTTCTTGCCACAAATTCTATATTAAAAAAAAATGTCATTGTGGGCCTGACAGATTGTAAAGGCACCTGTAAGAGGAAAACAAAACGCCCTGAGCTCGAAACTGCCCTTTGGCTCTGAAGCACTCTGATGAAGCCTGGGGCCCACAAAGAGGCGAGAGTCGTCCCAGAGTAGTAGTGCCAGTCCTCTCTGGAATGAAGAATCCTCAATTTAGGCCTCCAAGTTTTCCACAAATTAAAATCAACTGAACACACAAGTGAAAAGAAAAATTCAGGTGTGAGAGTTGACACAAATCATATACAATGCCAAGGAGCTTTAAATGCTCATGGAGTTTAAATGTTAGAATTATAAGACAGAGCACATAAACTAATTGCACAAAATATTGAAAGAAATTAAGTAGAATTGTTGAACTGGAAAATAGATGTGAAGAAACTCTTCAAAATGCAACACACAGAGACAAGAAGATAGAAAACATTAAGAGATTTGGAAGACCGAATGAGACGGTCAAACAAATATCATATTAGAGCTCAGAAACAGAGAATAGAGAGAATGGAGGAGAGGCTGTATGGAAAAGATACTGAGGGAGAAATGTTCCAGAAAGGATGAAACAAGAATCCACACTGAGAAAAAGCACAAGGAATTCCAAGTAGTAAAAATAAAAATAATAAACATCTAGACACTTCACAGTGAAAATGCAAAACATCAAGGGATAATGATGGTGATGGTGATGGTGATGATGATGATGATGATGATGATGATGATGATGCTAACAGCAGCAGGAGCCAGAGAGAAAAGGTAGTTTATCTCCAAAGGAACAACAATGAAACTGGCAGCAGACTTCTCACCAGCAATAATGGAAGCCAGAAGCTAGCAGAATAATATCTTCAAAGTGCTGGGAGCGGAGGAGGTCCAGCTAGAATTGTGCATCCAGAATGTCCATTTTTCAAGAAAAATTGAGGGAAAGTTAAAGACACTAGCAATGTATGAAAATTACGATTTCTCCACATCCTCACCAACACTTGTTGATTTCCATTTGTTCAATTATGATCAAATTAGTAGGTGTCACACAGAGATTAAGAACGGCAATTCCTATCTTCTGTTAGACTTATTTACCCTAGGAAAGAATGAATGTATATGTGTGCATTACAGCCAGAAAATACCTCCCACAATCTACCCCATCACCCCTCCAGCACTAAGATTTGGAGGAAAAATCTCCAACCAGAACTTTAGTTTTGGAGTGGAATATATGTATGCACATTCTTATCAAAATATACTCAAGGTATGAGGATGCAATAAGAGATAGGGGGAAAATGTTGGTTTTGTCTTAATGAAATATTTATATATGTTTTTCCATATTTTATCCCAGTCAAGACTAAATGTATAATGAACATCTCCATTTTTTTAACCTTTCAAGAGATCAAGGAGCACAGACATTCTAGATACTTTCCTGTTTTCCCAACTTAATCTTTAGGAAAGTGTTTTATAACTACCTAGAGACATAGAGGAGCAGGAATCCTAATTTTCATGTGTAACTCAGGAAACCTGGGATCCAAAGTATGGCATTGGGAGTATCGTCTGTACGTGGCCCCGGGAGATCTTCTTGGAAAATTAATGAAAAGAAATCAAGGTCAGATTCTTGGACACTGAAATATAGATTCCTGTATAAAAAGAGTAGACCAAGACTTCCCCTAACTTTGGCGTAGAGTGCCCAAGTAGACAGGAACACACCCAAAGATAGGAGAATCCCAGGGTTCCTGGATACTGTCTTTGGATCCCGTTATAGGTGAGCAAAGGAGAGACTTGGGTTAGTTTCATTAAAATGTCCTCTGGCTGTCCTGGAGAGAATTTGACACAATTTGCTCCAGAGTAAGGCTATTTACAACAGAAAGTGCTACAATTCCCTTTGAAGAGCCTGGATGAACACACCAAACAAGTTTAAAATGTCAACACTTGTGGCAGAGAGCACTATTTCATTGACAAGACTGGTAGGCTTGGAACCAATGATAGCAAGTGGGTGAGTGTTGAATGAAGTCACAGATTGGAGGATAACATGGCTTTGGCTTTGTCCAGATGGGAAACCACTAAGGCTTGTGTTGTCTGAGGAAGCAAGAGTTACAGATAAGAGACCAAGAAATTCTAGCAGAGAGTCAGAATAGCATTATGCAGACATGAATCAAAGGGAAGATTTCAGGTCAATGGGAAATTTCTCACTCACTCCATTAAGGCTTAAATAGAAGAAGAGTAGCCACTTTGCTTTTACCTTTTTCTTTTCTATTTTTCTTTTCTATTACTTTGAAAATTTTCCGTGTACGTATAATATGTATATACACACACAACAGATAGATATTGCTATGGATGAATATCTGTGTCCCCCCAAAATTCATATATTGAAGCCGCAGTCCCCAGTGTGGTGGTGTTTGGAGATGGGGCCTTTGGGAGGTAATTAGGTTCAGATGAGGTCATGATGGTGGAGCACCCACAATGGGATTAGTGTTTTATAAGAGGAAGAGACCAGAGTTCTCTCTCTCTCTGCTCTCACACACTGAGGAAAGGCATGTGAGCACACAGCGAGAAGGTCACTGTCTACAAGCCAGGAAGAGAGTTCTGAGCGGACAATGAGTCTGCGGAATCTGTAGCATCTTTTTCTTGGACTTTCCAGCCTCCAGAACTGTGAGAAATAAATGTTTGTTGTTTAAGCCTCTCAGTCTACGGCATTTTGTTACAGCACCCAGAACTGACTAAGATACACATATGGGTTATTTTTGTAAAAACTACAGCCACCATTGAATCCTATTCATTCTCATTCTCCTTCCAGAAGATAATCCTATTAACTTTTCTGTGGATCCTTCTCAGACTTTTTCTATGTATTTGCATGTACCTACAGAGTGACTCTTGGGCATGTTACTTAACCTCTGTGCCTCAGTTTCCTTATGTGTAATGTGGATAGTAATAGAACACATTATATGGAGCTAGGTGAGTTTTAAATCAGGTAGTATATATAAAGCCGTTAGTATAGTGGCTGGCACAGAGGAAGCTTTCAAGCACTCTTATAGGTTTATGTCTCTATATAGTTTGGTTTTATGTGTTTTTATCTACACAAATAGAATCATGCTCTATGAATATAAAACTTGCGTTTTCATTTAGCAAGATATCTAAGATATCTTCTATGTCTAAATATATAGCTCTACCTCCTTCTTTGTCATTACTATGTAATATTTCATGGTTTGAATATACCACAGATAACTTAACCGTTCCGAGTGTTAAGGTTGCTATCAATTAGTCACGGTGACAGATAATATTTCAATAAACGCTGTTGTGTAAACACGTGGATTTTTCTCCAGAATAGACAGAAGAGAAATTCCTGTGAGAAGACTATAGTCATTACTAATTTTTAGTAGACACTGTGGTTTCATTAAAAACAAAAACAAAAAAAATACTCATTTGTATAGGAACAAATCTATCTTTTACAACCATGTGTACTTGAGTTTTTCCACTTTTATTTTGGCCAGGTCTAGGAATTCAGCTTGTCCTACTTAATGTGAAGCATGCAAACCTGATTGGTGACAATGTGTATGGCCCATTTGTCACGGACACTTTTCACTCACACTGCATTTACAACAGTAACGTGGGGTCTCACTCCTTCCTCCTTGGAGCCATAGATCCTGCCCTCTCCAGGATTCTCAGAAAGAGGACACAGTGCAATATAGGGTATAAAATTGCAGATCATGTGGATTACTGAGAAGATTTCTAAAAATTCCCAAGAGTAAAGAGCATAGTCATAGCAACCAGGGTTGTTATTACAAGAAAACAGAATAAAATTTGCTGGGGGCATTTAGGCTGCCTTCTCGCCTCCTTCTTCCACCCCACTCTGCACTCCTTTAGCAGCTGGTAGCATTCTTAACAAACTTGGAGGACAGAAAGTAGCATAAGCCATCCCTTCGTGCGTGCCTTCCACCAGCCTGCACATTGGAGTGAGAACGTCCCTCTCACAAATTTTCAGCCTCTCTTGAGAACTCATTCTTACATTTAGTCCTTCTCAGTGTAAGGAAGCCATTCCATTTCTAGAAGAAAATTCAGTTATGATGACCAGAGACAAAGATCATGACACATTATTCCCTCAGGAAAAGTCCTTTCAATGTTTAAAGATATTTATGTTATTGCCAGCCAGACTTTCCCTCTCTCAATCTTGTTATCTTTCCATTTTTTAAATTTCACAACTTTTCTTTGCACTCTTTATACAAGTTCTTTTCGTGTTTTCTGTATTGCTTTCGGTGTGGAACTAAGAATTTGGCAAGCATACAATCACTTAGTGGTTTTATAGAAATGTTGTATATTTTGCTTTGAAATACTTTGGGGAATTCCAAGAGCACGTTTTTAAAATGTAAAAGGTGATACCACGTACTTACTGATTTATTGAAAACTCATTTTCAGTTCTAGATGGTGTTTCACCTTCAGAGTCCTCTAGCACTTCCTGGCAGTCATACTCTCCAAACAAGGGGGACACTCAACAGAGGGGGAAATGGAGGAAGGAATGAAGAAACACAGACGGTGATAAAGAGGTTGACGTGCTTTTTCTAAATGTCACTCTAATTTTAACTAGTTTATAATTAAAAAAATCACATAGAGTAGGCCAACCTATTTGATTATATAAAGCACAATTTATAAGGTTAGCTTGGAGGCCACATCAGGAAGTCTCGTTGCTCAAAGATAGATGTTCTTTGGTATTTTTCTGACTTGATTTTTTTTGAGGGTCAAGGTGAATGCTTGTACATACTTTAAGAAGTTTTGAGGTTAATTGTGGCCATGCATTACAGTTTAGAACAATGGGTCTTCTGGGATTTGGGAAAAATAGTTCAGGGGGAGGTGTCAGTAAAGAATATCCCCTTCCTACCCAACTTAAACTGAAATTTAAAATCTAGAGAGATAGATGAAGAAGTCAGGTGAGACTAAAATGGCAGCTTTATCACTTGTAAGTTAGTCTGGATGACATGATTTAGATATGGACAAGTGGCCTTTCTAAGACTTCCCTGAATGAGGTCAACTTGGCCAATCACAGGCCATGCTGGGAAAGAGCAGGTCTCCACCAAGGGGACCTGCCCTGATAAACATCTTCCTTAGGACAGGTCAATCCCAAGGGGACAAGGAGGAAAGGACTGAACCAAGACTGAGAGGCCAGGAGTATAATTCAGGAAATTCCCTCCCATGATAAGGGGAGTGGAAAACATGCGTAATTGTCTCGCCATAACATTTGGCTCACTGATTTTTATATTGTGGTAAAATACACACAAAATTCATCATTTTAACTATCTTAAAGTGCATCATTCAATGGCATTAAGTGCAATTGCAACGTTGTGCAACCATCATCACTATCACCAGAACATTTTCTTCACCCTAAAAGGAAACCCTGACCCACTAAGCAGTCACTCCCCATTCTCCCTTCCTCCCAGCCCCTGGCAACCACCAATCTGCATTCTCTCTCCCTGTTTTTGTCTATTCTGAATATTTCATATAAATGGAATCATATGACATATGGCCTTTGTGTCTGGTTTTTTTCACTGAAGATAATGTCTTCAAGGTTCATTCTTATTGCAGTATGTATCAGTACTTTATTCCTTTTTTATGGCTGAATAATATTCCGCTGTATGGATAGACCACATTTACTTACCCATTCATCTGCTGATGGACATTTGGACGGCTTCCACTTTTGTACTGCTATGAACATTTGTGTACAAGTTTTGGTTTGAATATCTGATTTCAATACTTTTGTGTATATGCCGGGAGTGGAATTACTGGGCCATATGTTAATTCTATGCTTAACTTTGTGAGGAATTGCCAACCTATTTTCCACAGTGGCTGCACCATTTTGCATCTCTACCAGCAATGTATGAGGGTTACAATTTCTCCATGTCTTCCCAAATACTTGTTGTTTTCTTCTTCTTCTTCTTTTTATTTATAGCCATCCAAATAGATTGGAAGTAGTATCTCATTGTGGTTTTGATTTGCATTTTCCTAATGACTATTGATGTAGAGCATCTTTTCACATGCTTGTTGACCATTTGGATATCTTCTTTGGAGAAATGTCTGTTCAAGTCCTTTGGCCATTTTTTAACTGGGCCATCTTTTTGCTCTTGAGTTGTAACTGTTCTTTACATATTCTGGATAATAGATCCTCATCAGATTTTTGATTTGCAAATATTCCCTTTGATTCTGTAGGCTGTCTTTTCACTCTCTTTTTTTTTCTTGAGGAATTTTTACTCTCTTGATAGTGTCCTTTGATGTACAAAATTTTTATTTTGATGAAGTCCAATATACCTATTTTTCTTTTGCTGTTTGTGCTTTTGGTGTCATATCTAAGAAATCATTGCCAAATCCAAGGCCATGAAGGTTTACCCCTATGTTTTCTTCTAAGAGTTTTATAATATTAGCTCTCATAGCACACTGATTTAAAAAAACTTGTTCTAAACATCAACTTTATTTAAGTATAATTTACATAAAATAAAATACACCCATTTTATGTGTACAATTCAGGGAATTTAGACAAATGTCTATCCCAATTCAACCACTACCACAGTAAAGATATAGGACATTTCCATGACTCCAGAAAGTTCCCTTGTGCCCTGTGCAGTCAGTCTTCCCCTCCCCCCAATCTATGCAGTCACTGATCTGATTTCCATCACTATGGATGAGTTTTATCTGTTCTAGAATCCCATATAAATGAAATTCTGCACATACTCTTTTGTGTCAGATTTCTTTTGCTCAGTGTAATTTTTTTTATTCATCTCTGTTATTGTTGGTATGAGCATTTTGTTCTATTATTGGTACTATTGCATTGCGTAGACATACCACAACTCATTTATACATTTCCCTATTGGGATGAGCATTGGACTTTTTAAATAAAACTAACGCGCAAAAAAACTATTAGAAATAATAAACAAATACAGTAAAGTTGCATGGCACAAAATCAACATACAAAAATCAGTTGTGTTTCTATACACTAACAACAAAATAGCAGAAAGAGAAATCAAGAATACAATCCCATTTATAATCACAGCAAAAACAATAAAATACCTAGGAATAAATTTAATGAAGGAGGTGAAAGACCTATACACTGAAAACTATAAAACCTTGTTGAAAGAAATCTAGGGAGACACAAAGAATGGAAAGATATTTCATGCTCATGGATTGGAAGGATTAACATAGTTAAAATGTCCGTAATGCCTAAAGCATTCCAAACATTCAGTGAAATCCCAAAGACCCAATGACACAGAATCCTAAAATTTATATAGAACAATAAAAGACCCCAAATAGCCAAAGCAATCTTAAGAAAAAAGAACAAAGCTGGAGGTATCACACTCCCTGATTTCAAAGTATACTACAAAGCTATAGTAATCAAAACAGCATGGTACTGGCACAAAAACAGACCCACAGATCAATAGAAAAGAATTGAGAGTCCAGAGGAAAAAAAGATACATCTATGGACAGTTAATCTTTGACAAAGGAGCCAAGAACATACAGTGAAGAAAGGAAAGTCTCCTTAATAAAAGCTGTTGGGAAAACTGGACAGCCACATGCAAAAGGCAAAAGAATGAAAGTAGACCACTACCTTACACCATACTGAAAAACTAACTCAAAATGGATTAAAGACTTGAACGTAGTAAGACCTGAAACTATAAAACTCCTAGGAGAAAGCATAAGCAGTATACTCTTTGACATCAGTCTTAGCAGTATCTTTTTGAAAATGAGTCTTCAGGCATGGGAAACAAAGGAAAAATAAGTAAATGGGACTACATCAAACTAAAAAGTTTCTGCATGACAAAGGAGACCATTAACAAAATGAAAAAACAGCCTACCTATTGGGAGAAGATATTTTCTAATCATATATCTAATAAGGGGCTAATATCCAAAATATGTAAAGAATTCATACCACTCAACAACAAAAAAACCTAATTAAAAAATGTGCAGAGGATCTGAACAGACATTTTTCCAAAGAAGCTATACAGAGAGACAATAGGCACATGAAAAGATGTCCAACATCACTAATTATTAAGGAAATGCAAGTCAAAACCACAATGCTATGTCACCTCAATCCTGTCAGAATGGCTATTACTAAAAAGACAAGAAATAACAAGTGTTGGAGAGGACATGGAGGAAAGGGAACCCTCATACACTGCTGGTGGGAATGCAAACTGGTGCAGCCACTACGGAAAACAGTATGAAGATTCCTCAAGAAATTAAAAATAGAAATACCATACAATCCAGCTATCCTACTACTAGATAGAACTTGAAAACACTAATTCAGAAAGATATATTCACCCTTATGTTCATTGCAGCTTTATTCACAATAGCCAAGACTTGGGAACAACCTAAGTGCCCATCAACGAATGAATAGATAAGGAAAATGTGGTACGTATATATATATACAATGGAATACTACTCAGCCATAAAAAGATGAAATCTTGCAATGTGCAACAGCATGGACGGACTTGGAGGTATTACACTAAGAGACATAAGTCGGATGGAGAAAGCCATGATTTCACTTACATGTGGAAGATAGAAAACAACAAAGACAAACAAACACACAGATTCAGAGAACAGATTGGTGGTTACCAGAGGGAAAAGGAACTGAGGAGAGGGTGAAAGGGGTAAAAGGGCACATTTGTATGGTGACAGATGACAACTAGACTTTTGGTGGTGAACACGAGGTAGTCTACATAGAAGTTGAAATACAGTGATGTACACTTGAAACTTACATAATGTTATAAATCAATGTTAACTCGAAAAAAAGAAGTTAAAAAAATAAAATCCCCCGGTGTAAAAACAATAAATAATTAAATAAGAAAATTAACAAAAAATCAAAGTATATTCATAAAAATGAATAAATAAAACCATAGAGATAAGCTCCTTACCTGAACCTCCTAATGACAGTGGGTTCAGGGTTTTTGGACTAGGTAGTCAGACTAGGTAACTTCTAGAGTAACTTTTAGCCACTAAATTAGGTATTTCAAAGTTTTCTTTTAGACAAAATGGCCCATGTTATTTGCAGCATATACTTTTAAAACAAAATTTTTATCAAGGTATAATTGGCGAATAACATTATATTAAATTATATGCTTTTTACATGGAAATTAGACACTGAATCTCCATCATTAGTATTGTAAACAAATATAATAAACGGATTCTATAAACTAAAATAATAATAACAGTTTTTTATCCCTTTCATTATAAGGCAGGTTTTGGATAGAAAGATTATAACATATAAGCAAGAAGAGGCAGAAAATTATAAAAACTATAATTTTACTATGTAAACATTTTTTAACACTGATGTATACTCTTTCAGAACTCTTTCTAGGAGTGTGTGTGGGGCACATATTTATTTACAAGATATTGACTGGGACTTTTTCCACTGTCTCTGAAATTTACCTAAAGCCCCAAAGCTGAAATATCCACCAAAGCCTAGGTACCCACGTGAGATAAAGAGCCAGCCACTGGGGCTACGCAACTCACCACAGGGCTTAGTAAGAGGTGACAGAATCAGTCCCTCTGTGGCCAGCCAACATTCTTCTATTCCTTCCTTCAGAGTCTATGTAAGAAGAGCCAAGAGGAATCATTGAAGTCATTGGCCTTGTAGAGTGTCTAGACTTAGGATAAGAAGGATTTTTATTTTGTCTTTCTTCTGATGAGAATGGTCATGTTCCTCCCTCTTCAAGTCAAGTGAGGACACAGCCAAGAGAATCACCTGAGTAGACTGAGGGGCTTGCAACAAGGGGCGACTGGCACTCTCCAGTTGGATGTCCACCTAGGTGGTGGACTTGCTTGACTGACGCTGCCTAATTAGCAAAGGAAATGAACAAGAGGGCAGGGTGGCAGGAGTGGCTATCCGTGGGGCAGCTTGCACCTGCACAATTTGGCATGTCCTAGAGGCATGTGTCTCCTGTGTGGTCAAGTGGAAACAGAAGCTCCCTGGATCAAGCCATCTTGTCCTGCTGCCCATTTAGCAAGGGGATCCCAGGAGGTAAACACTTGACTGTTCGTGGCAGGAACTGACAAAGAGTGGACGTGTTGATTCACCCCATCAGGAAAGTGTGCAGTTGGGAGGTTTTGTGAGGCTCTTCCAGCAGCTCTGGAAAGTCAGCATTTGGATGGACACTCCACAGAGGCCAGTGCTGTCAACTGGTGATAACCATGGCAGCGAAGAATCCAACAAGGAGAGTACTGGCCATGGCCAGAGCATTAAGGAGAAAGACGCTCCCCCTAGAGGAGCAGACGAGGCTCTCCCTTCACCTTCCACATTCCTCAAGCTGACACCTAGGAGGAAGGTGATGACATTGGACCTGGATTTGAGATTGAAAATTTAAACTGGAAGTACTCATAATACTTGAAAGTGATTAGAAACATATGGAGTCTGATGCTGTTAAAGAAAAAGGAAATGGGGACCCACAGAGCTTAGTGGAAAGAATTATGTGGAGGAAAAATTTTATTTCTTATTAAAAATAACTATTACACATGCATATAGTACATCAGTAATATTTTTCATAAAAAAGAGACCACACTTCATACTCTTTAGTTAACTGCTTGATATAAAATTTATCAATGTATAATGTACACTGACTGTGCCCATAAATATTCATTGAAAACATCGTTTTAAATAGTGGAATATATTCCATTATGTTCAGGTAGCACAATTAATAGTTGAACATTTAGAACATTTTCATTCTTTTCTAATTAATTTACACCTTGATAGGACAAATATCATTATATATTAATATTTGCACAGTTTCTGAAATAATTCCCCAAGAGGCAATCCAGAAATGCAATTGCTGGATCAAAGAGTATACATATGTTTTTCTGTTACTAAAACACCTGCCAACAATGTTGTAGTAATTTCTGTGGCCACCAGCACTAAGAGTGCCTTCATTTGTCTTTTGACCATTTAGACTTCTTTGTGAATTATCCATGACCCTATTCCATTGTATTGTTTGCCTTAAGAAGACTGGCTGACTACAAGGAATATGTGGGTCTGCACTTAACTAGCCACACGGAATACCTGCCCTCCGTGTTTGGCTAAGGAGATACCCTCAGACTCACTGCTGCCCTACACCTTTCGAAAGCTTGACCGGATAAACAACAATTCACAGAGGGCTGATCTTTTCCTGACAGAGAATTTGAAACTCATCCCTGGATCAGCCAGCTGATTAGAGAGCTGAGTTCCTGGAGAATATAATTCCACTGCTCAATTCCACCCCACCACCCATGGATTGTTTTGCCAGGTGAAATCCCATGAGATGTCATCATCCTATACTAAGGGAAATTACAAGTCACAACTCTGTGAAATCTGTCACATGCTTACAGAGAGGATGTTCTTACTCCATGCAGTCTCCTCTCTATGAGGAGTCCTGGGGGGGAGGGGGGGAGGCTGCTTCAGTCTCACTGTAGGAAACCATTGTTCTTTTCCTGAACTAAGTTGGTTTAACCTTATGGACACTATGAAACTTTAAAGTCCTTTTTAGAAAAACCAGATTTTAGCCTATATTTAGCAAGAGGAAAAGATTTCAAGGTATAACTATTTCATTCTGGTTCTCAGCTACTTTGCTTAGCTTCTTATGTATTTTATTTCTTATCTTGAAATATAAAACATCTTTCTTGTCCTCCTTTGGTCCTCTTTTAAGTTTGGAATAAATGACACAAAGCAGTAAAAAGATAAATCCGTTAAAAATAAGAAAAGCAGGGCCAAAGTAGCAGACTGTCTCTTTCCAGGAAAGAGGCAGAGATGGGTGGGACCTTGGAGGAAGGGGGTTAGTAATCTGGGATAATTAAAGGCGTTTAGATGCTATAACATTTGAGTTTGGGACTTTTTCACTAGAAAGATGGGTAGCTTTTCTTTGCTACTTTGGCTAAAGAAATCACAGGCTTTGTGGTGAGGGAGAAGCAGCTTTAAAATGCCTACGTGCCTCTCAGCTAGAAAAACCACCTGAGGCCCCGATGAGAAGTGACAGAGAGCTGGTTGCTGGGACCGGCTAGCCCTAAATTCCACATTCCCAAAAACAGAGTGAGGACAGCCCCTCAGGTTTTCGTCTACACTGTGCCGTGGGGATCTGAGAGGAGGTATGGCAGAATGGGAAGCAGGGAGGCGGGGCAGGAGATGGGGTGGTGCTGCTCAAAGGAAAATGTGTCTGTGCCTGGAGCACCCTTGGCCCCATGTTTTTTAGGGAACCTGATGGCAAACAAGCTGGCGTGTGCGGCCCACCAATCTTTTGTCCGTAGTTGTTCAACTTCCTCCAGTCCATGCTTTAGACCATTTTTTTAATAGATAAGAGTGATTTTGGACTTGCAATCTGTTATCTAAAAGGATGAATTTATCATTCAATACAAATAAGATAACTGAAAGAGAGGGAGAGGAGCAAAGAAAAAAAGTGCTTGACGTGGGTGGAGGTGTGGTCCGTGTCGTGGTGGCATGTGCACAGTTGCACAAATGCATGCTGCTCCTCCTTCCTTGTGTCCAGGGTGGGCTCCATTGTGATGTGGTGATAAATTACCTTGAATCTCAGAGGCTTAAGACAACAAAGGTTTGTTTCTCACTCACGCCACCCATCCACTGAGGGTTGTGTGGGGTTCTGTTATATGATGTTCTCAATCAAGGACCTCAGCTTATGGAGCAGCCCCGCACCTGGAACATTGCCCAACATATTGGCAGAGAACACCAAGCCCATGGTGAAGCTCAAACTGCCCCTTAACAGGCTGGCCAGCATTGGCCCTCCTATCTCCTTGGCCAAAGCAAAGCCTATGGCCACATCGAACTTCTAGCAGATGAAGGAAATTCCTTCCATCTATCAGGAAAGAGCCAGAATATCTGTGAACAGCTCCGAAGAATACTGTATTCATTTCTTCTAATTCAAATATGAAATTCTGTTATATGTAGCAGCTATGACCTTAGAGAAACGCTGATAAAAGTCCCCAACACAGCTACAGGGAAGTTTGCCTTACCAAGCTGGGCCACCCTAAAAGACCTCCTGCCTACAAAGTGTGGCAGATCTAATATAAGAAATGTCCCCCATGATTGTAAATCTTCTAGATCCTTCATCTGAAAGAGTAAGTGGGTAAGAATATCCACAAGCATTTGAAAAAAGAAGAATTAATGAAAATTAATTTGGAATGAAGACAATAATATTCATTCTTCCTGAGTTAAGTCTCCTTGACTGTGAGATTCCCATGGTTTAAGCCTTAGGGAAGCGGGAGTCAGGAAAGATGTGACAAGGGAATCCCGGACAGAACCGGGGGGAAGTATACATAAATTTGTCCCTGACAGTCAGATTCTGGGAAGAGAAACGGAGGAAAAGGTAGGAGAAACAGGAGCTGGGAAATCAGAGGGAAGTTATGCAGATCGTGGGAAAACTGATGGCAGGGTATGTTTGTTTCAATTTTATTAGAACTCGGAGGAGACCCTCTTGAAAGCTGCCTCTGCACCCACCCGAGTGAAGTCTCATCAAAGTAAAGCGACCATCTGACCTGGCATGCCCCACTACTCTTTGGTGAGCTACGCTCATGTCTCATGGTATGGACAGGGCCCAGGGTGGCACAAGCCCTTAGGAGCACTGAAAGGCCAGCAGGACTTCTGTGAAGCCCCTGTGTCTGGGCAGTACCCAACACTGCAGAATCTTCTGGGTTGATTGCCTGGCCCAGAGGAGGAGGACAGCTGGAGGATGTGGCATTGGCTCTGAGGGGTTCATGGCGCACGATGAGGCAGGTTGGGGCAGGTCAGGGAAGCTGTCAGACCCTGACCATGTCAATGCTGGCCAAATCATGTTCCACCAGGGTCCAGCTTGAGCTGCAAGTGGCCAGGAGGACCAAAGACGTCATCCAGAGAAGCCAAAGAGAAACCACCCAGACCTGAGACACAGCGAGCCCCCTTTATCCACCCAGATACCATCTACGGAACTGAAAGAGGAAGGGAGGAGCCTCGAAATAAGGGGCTTTTATGCAAAAGGAACTGAGTTATCTAGAGAAGGTTTTCATGGGGTCAGACTGAGATCACTGTCACAAGGAAGGTCAGCTCATCTAGAGTGGTCGTTTTTAACCTCAGCTTCATGTGGTGTATAGGAAGTGCCTGGGAGCTTCCAGACAATGATCTCTACCCGTGCCCACCCCAAATATTAAATCAGAATCCCTGGGGGCAGGCTTGGGTATGGGTGTAGTTACATATATACGCAATTTCCCAATGTTTAGAATGTATAATAATCAACATAGACAGTGTCATTAGAGGGCAAGCCCTGGCAGACACTTGGGCTTGTGGAATCTGCTCCAGAGCTGCCGCTGTTGGCTCCCATTCTCCAATCACAGGTGCCTAGTATCTGACTTCCTGGCTCTCTTCTTTGGCTCCAGACTCTGAATTCAGACCCTATCTTTCTCTCTTTGGCTCAGTCCCCGTGAACTGGCCATCAGTAATGCCACTAATGTTCAGTTTAATCCGGTCCTGTGACCTTCCTCACTTAGTGTGGCCCCACAGGCAGCTCACCCTCAACCTGTCAGTGCTTTGGATGGAAAATAGACAGATGTAACTAAAAAACCCAGGTGCCCACTGGACTGGCAGTTATGCTCCCATGATGGCAAAGGCCGTGTGAGGCCTGGTCAAGGCATGAGCATACATTCAACAGACTGGTTGATCGCCCTGTGACAGGTGACACTGTGACAGGTGCCAAAATGTGAGCCCATTGTTGTCAGTTCTGTGGAAAGGAAGCCAGAATTCTAGACTCTGAACTAAAGTTTTCTGATATTTAAATATCATTTCATTTTTTAGAACTGTGTGTGTGCTGGAGACAAAAAGAAACCTATCCAAGAGCTCGTCATGGTCAAAGGGAGATGGGGAGCAGGCCACAGCTGCAGAAAACCTGGGGCAGCGGGAATTTCTGGAGGAAGGATGTGTGGAGGCCAAGTTTCTGCCCAGCCTTTTCCAATCAGGTGGTTCACGAGGCAGACAGCTAATCGTTTGAGCAGGCTGTGGCCGCACTCAAAGTTATGCTTCTCCAGAGGCAGTTTTATAATAACGATAATAAAAACCAACAGCAGAAACAGTAATGATGATTATAATTTGGTTTTGCATAACTCTTTTAAAGGGGCCCTCAAAGCTTTACAGAATCCTTTAACCCTTTCAACATCTCTACGGGGGGAGGAATCTGGCAGGTAATATTTTCATTTTATAGCTGGAGAAACAAATATAGGGAAAAAGAGCTACTGACTTGACCAAAACTCCCACATTCTTCTCAGAGATGGAGAAAAATCTGGGCTTTAAGACGGTATTTGGTTCGTTATTTTGAATCCATACTAAAAAATGATTGTGACTCTCATATCCCCTTGGCTCGGGTCCACATCGCGCCCATTCTTCCGGGCTAAGTTCAGGGTCAGCTGCTCTCCATGGAACCTTCCTGGCTGCTCCAGGCCTCAGCCGTCCCTCCCTCCTTCCTTTGCCCCATGGCGTTTAGGATGAGTACAATTCATGCAACGATTAGTCATGCTCTGTCTCCACAAAGACTTTATTGCCTTGTGTTTTTATTTAGCTTTTCAAATGCTACTTACCTCCTGGCAACTCCTTCAGGGCTGGGATGGAATCCTATCCACCTATCTTTGGGTCCCTCTGGGGCCTTGGACAGAGCAGGCCCCAGAATATACATCTTACATTGCTTTCTTTATCTTAGCGTTGACTTTCAGATCTCTAGAACAATAGACTTAAGAGAACAGAGCTGGGGGTGAAGCCCAACTCTGCCCTTTACCAGTTGACAAGTCTCCAGCTTCTCTGAGCCTCAGTTTCCTCATCTGCAAACTGGGGATGATAGTACCTACCTCCTATGGTTATTTTGAGGATGATATGATTTAATGTAAAGTGCTAAAACATTACCCTAGCACACTGTGAACATTATCTACACATAGCTGGCTTTTTTATTGTTATAAATTATTATTATTACACCAGTATAAGGAGTTTCTAAGGTACCCTGGTTAAAATGCAACAGTAAATTTTGTCATTTTAGATCCCATACTAATATTGTGAGACACCTCATATGATAACGCATATTCTAGTTTTGACTTACTTTTATTCATCTATTCTTTAAATATACATATATTTCAATATATAAGTTTATGTCTATGATACCTACTATAGGTCCAGCATGTGGGGGAACAACAGTGAATAAGAAGGGCATTGCTCTTGTGCACACGAGGCATGTCCAGTCTGGCAGGGAATAAGGATATTAAACCAATGATTACGGGTGGGACAACTTTTGTGAACAGAGAAAGAGCAAGCGCTATGGAGGGCATAACAGAGGTGCCTAACCTTACCCAATGGGTCTGGGAAGACCTCCTTTAACTTCCTAAAATCATCATAAAATTCCCATGACAATAAATGGCCAATGGATATTGGTATTAGTGGAAAATCTCATCTTTGAAGCTTGAAGTCCTCAACAGTTGAAATAAACTGACCAAAATTGAAAACAGTAACAATTCCAACAGCTTTTTCACTCTTATCAGTGAAATTTAGACGCAGATAGATAAGGAATTAGTGAGAGCCCAGCCCCAAGAATCACACACGCCAACCATCCCTGGCCATGGCCCCACCAACTTTCCACCCATGAGGTACCAGGGACATGACAACTGCAGAGTTGGCCATATATTCCGGAAGATACTTATAAGCATCAGAAGAACCAGGAATTCCCATCCTGGGTGGCTATCAAACGAAGAGACTTCTATGGGTAGCTGGATGTCCTCCGGCAGCTGCTCACGCCTCTCTGCAGCTTCACCCCAACCCAAGCTCTCATTACGGTCACCTCTCCTCCTCCGGGGTTACCTCTTGCCAGCAGCGATATAAAGTGGAGGTGTCGCAATGACAGCAAGCATAGAGGAGAGGGCTCTGGTGGGGTGTCACCAGATATTACTATAGAACAGATCGTTACTCTAGACCCCGGAACCCTCACTTTTAAGGGTGATCCAAAGCTCCTGGTCTCTTGGTGAGTTACTTCCCACCTTTGGCTACTTCGCCATCACCTGACTAACTTGCCATGACACCTGGGACTGAATCCCATACTAAATATTTTTTGAGGTGGCAAAACATTCCACTACCTTTTGCTGCTATATAACATTTCAAAATGTTAGCACTTTTCTAGCTAGACTTTGGCCTAGAAAGTGAAGTTCACACATGCTAAGGGAATGACTATTGGTTTAATAGTTTCAGCCCTACTAGAAATACCAAAGTTGTTTGGGCCTAGTTCAAATCATAATAATATGTCAGGCTTGGTTTTGATATTTTGTCTCAGAGTCTCCAAAAGTCTACGGAAAATCTGAACTCAAGAGACCGCTCCATGCCCTCAGGAAGGAGAAGGAAGCTTTGAATTCTCGTCTCCTGGTTGTAAATGTAGAAGTAGATGCAGGAAGAGAAAAGAAACCATTGCTTGGTCAAGGTTCCCTGGTTTCCAGGAGCAGGAGGCCAGCACGGTTGAATGCAGAGGGAAAGTGATGCAAGATGAAGCCAGACAGATAGGCAGAGCTGGACTGCACAGGGCCTGGAGGATTAGGTTTAACAGCTTTAGTCTTAGGACAAGGCTAAGGAAGGGATCTAAGCAGAGGTTGTGCTGAGGACAATTTTCAAATTGCACTTTGAAGTGATCACTCTTCTGTGGAGAATGAGCTGAAAAGGGAGGCTGAATATAGGAAGACCAGAAGAGAAGCTCATGCAGTAGCCTGGGCAAGAGGCCTTGGTGGCCTGGGCTACAGCAGAGGCTATGGGATGGAGAGAAGTGACTGGATTTCAAAGGGCAAGGCCCTGGGGCTTGATGATGCCTTGGCTTAGCAGAAGAGGGGGGAAACAGCGTCAAAGACGATATTTAACGGCTGGAGGAGAAAAATGTGGCACTGAGAGGCCAGGGATATAGGGGGACAGTCACAGAGTGTGGTACCATAGAAGGCCAAGGGCAGGGATGGAATATCCTCCTAGGAGGTTATGATGATAGCCAGAAGGTGACTACTTCCTGCGTACTCTGTGGATGGCGTCTGCACCAGGCCCTAAGATTAAATCAACAGCATATAGTAATAAGTTACCTTTTAAAGAGTCCCTGTGGGGTGCCAGGCACTATGCAGCTGGTGTCATCTGTGTTACTTAATCTCATATTCTAGAAGGTAACCAGCTTCTGTCAGGCAGTTTTGACTGTTGATCTCACTTTCAGAGGAGGAAACTAAGGCTCCAAGAACATACAAGTTGCAGAAAGCCACTCAGCTAGTCACAACAGAGCCCGGCCTCTAGTCTAGATCTTTCTGACTCCAAAGCCTAAACTCTTAACCACAATGTTTTCCTGCTCCTTCATAAAGAGTCTAAACACAGAATGCCTAGGAGTTCAACTGGAATAAATAATTTAGCTTCACCGAGGGAAAAGAATATTATAAACCATATTTCCAAACCAGCCAGGAACTGTACAAATACGCCTTACTGTCACTGGGGGTCTGGATGACACATCACGCCTGGATCAGCACAATATCGTGTGCTGTTTATTAGAAAAGTAACTCACGTCGCATCTTGCTGATTGGCGTGTTTGTGGCATCTGAGTTATGAAGGACAGCACGCATACCCACATGAGCAACTGGAAAAGCAATGATCTGCTTCATTGAGAGAGAACAACTTACTTTTCCCCTAAATGAAATTTTATTAGATTTTGAAGTGTATTAACGAAAAGCAAATGCACTGAGGAAATGCTTTTCGCAGCCTCTACATGTGTTGAACATATGACCGGTGCCCCCAGGTAGCTGCAGCCCGCATTTTGGCTGGTTCCTGAGAAGTTTTGCTTAAGGGAAGATGAACTCTGAGCTATTTGTATCTAAGCACCGAAGCACCTCGAGAAGTGCAGACAAAGAGAACACAGTGGGGGAAATGGAGTTCAACACGACCTTTACAAAAAGTAAAAGAAAACCAGTTATTGAGGCAGAAACACTGGATTGTGGGAACGTATGCGTAACAGAGATGAGGCGGACCTTTTCTCAATCTTTGCTATCAACGAGCATCTTAAGTTCGTGTTGCTAAAGGCTAACGGAAGGCCGGGGTCTAAATAACGCCTTCCTTCATTTATTTACAGATTTAAGATTCCTCGTCATGGAGGGGAACGTGGGGAGAAGACTGGATTGTAGGGACCATCACGGCATCTCCATGACAGGCTCGAACAGTGAATAGTGAGACTTTAATAACAAGAGCCTCGATTTTGGTTTTAATTTTGCAAAAGTGTAAGTCAGTGAAATTAATAGAGCAGATGGTGAGAATATAAGCGACTTTGCTATAGGCCCAGAAAAGGAAATAACGCCGATGTCCCAGTTCTGCTTCCAGTGATGAACAAGGCACTTAAATCCACTCCCATCTCCAAATTATTGAACGATAACTTTTTCCTATTGTTTTCATGAGTGCAACATTTTTAGTTCAAAGAGGACACTGTCCTCCTCATTCTGTCCTCATCTACTGCGTGACTTTCTCGCCTACGTGGTGGCATGTTGGGGTGGAAAGGGTGCCGACAGTGTTGGGTGTCCCATCTGGTGGAGCCTTTGAACACACTGCACACCCAGACAGAAATAAGCCTCACTAAGCAGAGGGTTGCAAAGGATGCTGCTTGATTTGGTTGAGCCTGCTCTGTGCAATTGGATCTTGGCGGGGAAAAATCAGTGAAAGTATACTGATTCAGGTCTTTTATATGACAACACTTAGAAAATAGACCCTAAACCCTGCAATGAGAATTATAGCCATTTCTCCATCTACTTAAGATTTATATAGATACATAAAAGCTACGTGTGAATTATATGTTAAAATTCATCTATACAAAGGAATAGTGGGGAAGAAATTAATACTTTTCAAAAACATGAACGCAATCGTTTCCGACATTTTGCTCTCTGAATGCATCTATTTTCTCAGTGTTTTTTATTTTTTAACTCCTAAGTGAAATCAAGCAAGGAAAGCACTAGTTAACATTGTTGGAAGGACCACAGATGATAGGAAGCAGGGGAGCATGACAGTTCAGTTAGAACGAAGGCTCTCAGCTGCACTGAACACAGTGAACACATGCCCGACCTTGGCCTCATGCCTCAGCTTAGAGAGGCCCAGGGACAGCAGTATGTGACAGTGACACCACATTAAAGGGCAATCTGTGCCGTCCCTGAAGGTAACAGAGGCATCTTTAGCAAGAATTTCTAATAATGGATAAAGAACAACATCCAAATCCTTTTTGCTGGAACTGTCCCTGCCTCTAACTGACGTTGTTAATGACTTGTTTATTCTATAAATAATTTCATTTTAAGATTTGATTTTCCAGAAAATGACTGATACAGCAAGGAAAAGACACCGTATTTTTGGCAACCAATACAAATTTTTTATTTTAAAATTATTTTAAATGTGTCTTTTAAACCCATTACTTTTCAGTTTCTATTCTCAATTTCACACCAGTAACTTTTCATAGTTATCGCCAGTGAACTCTAACGGAGACACAATGACTTCTCGTGTCCATTTCCAGTCCCTTCACACTAAGGAACTAGTGCTAAAAGGGGGATTAGAGAGAGTTCTCATCTAGTCCAGACATTGTGTGTCCTCCATTATTCGTAACTGTTGGGCCTGGCTGCTGAAGACGCACTTCTTGCTTCAGAAACCAGATGACTTCATCTCTTGCTTAAAGAGAAGTCTTCTCAATGGCCTTCTATGAGTGTCGTTGTTGACCTCCATTATACTTTGTCAATTTTGTCTTGAGTTCTGCTGTGCTATGGCTTTCTATCCCTAGCTTGAAAGAGCCATGTCTGGATTTCTCTCTCTGGGGTTGGAGTTCTCACTAGAAGAGTTCTCATTATAAGATGGGAAAAGGTTATAAAGTATGAAACAGAGGTGCAGTAAGTTATTGCTTGGAATCATAACTCCAAGCACGTGGATCCTTTATTGAACAGAAACATGGTAGCCAGACATATTTTGTGTAACAATAAACAGCATTTCTGTTTCTGCTCTGTCCCAAACAGTAGCTCAGTATACAACTGCTTAATCGCTCCTTGCTCCGTATTATACATTACATCATACTAACACCTCCTTCTAGTTTCATCCAAAGATAGTGCAAGTTACAAGAACACTCCGTCTTGCCTTCTCACGTGGCATCTCCAGAACATATCACTTCCATTTTAGATGACAAACAAGACTGGTCTCCAAGCTTCTTTGAATGGCAGGCCTGGCATGGTCACTTCACAAGGGAGCTGCCAGCTCTCAACTGAAAATCACTCCTTGAAGCGATTTATAACTCTGCTAGAAAAAGCTCTCCTTCCAGCTAAAGCTTTCGCTTCTTTCAAGTTTTATGACAAACACACATGGGCAAAGACAAGGATGTACTCATGAGCACATGTATGCTTGCACATGTGCATGTATGTGGACACACACACACCCCCAATATGCCTATCCCGTATTCTCTTAGGAAAGAAATAAAAATGACTTTTCCAGAATGTTTTAAGACAATTTAAATAAATGCAGAGGGACAGAGAGCCACACTGTCTGAGAGCAGACATTACTCCCTGTGAAGTAGGGAGTTTGCTGCACTGAGCTAGCTCATTCAGATAAGATGCTTGACACCATCTGGCAGGAAACAGGTAAACCCATTTTGCACTTATTTACTAGGTAATCCACTGAGAGAACCCATGCAATGACAAGTATTTTTTGTCATCATGGATTGAAGTGCTTGGGTTCATCATTATGAAATGGTATATTCTACACCCTTCTCATATTTTCTTTTGTCTGGCTTAATCATCACTTCAAATCAAAGGTGAGAAACCCAAGATCAGGACAAATCTCTGGCCTACTCGGCTAGCACCATCTCATTTGATAGTTTTGTCTTATAACGGGACTTTCACTCTAAACCTGGGAACAGTGAGCTAATTCCCATACTCCATTTTATTGTTTTACGGTCACTGGCCCTGGGATGGGGGTGGGAGCACATTACAAGGCTAATAGATTTCAAATAATATGAAAGTTATTAGAAGACTTTATTAAACCCCAGGAATTGGCAGATCATTTATGGGTTACCCAGAGCCCTTGGCTAAAAAGGGAGAAGAGATTAAAAACAAATTAGAAAATCATAACTATTTCTAGCACATAAAATACGTATTTATGCCTGCAGTGCTAAGCATTTTTACCCCTCCCAAGGATTCTGGAGGGAAAAAAAAAGACTTCACAAGAATCTAATTTAGAAGTTAGTGCTGGCTCAACTTAAGACAAGTCACTTAATGGTAACCACCTGCTCCAACACCTCCATTTAGGAAATGAGAAAGCACATCTAGGCATTATTTACTTTATAGACATGCCACCCTATGCCATCTTACAGTAAAACTACATGAGATTATTTTTCATGTTCATGTCACTGGTTCTTAGAATAGGAGTGGAATTCCATTGTGCATAGGAAGGTCAAATTTGGAAAGGAACAATTTTCTCCATTTTCGTTTGTTCAGTATCTTGATTGGTAGTGTATTTTGTTCAATATAAATGAAGACGCCCTTTGCAGGTAGCATATCAGGTGACAGGGACCTCCCTCTCCTAGAGCTCAACAAAATCAAAACGTAATGATTAAAAGTGTGTCCACAGAAATAATATTTACAATCCAGGTCTCTCTCAGGCCTAAGGCAGAACAAGCAGGGCGTAACCAAGACAGCTAAAGATAGAACGCTGGTCTAGAAAAGGGCCTCCAAAGTGCCAGAAGTAGCACTGTTGACCCAGGAAGGGACACACAGGGTCATATTCTGTTATGGGCAGAAAGAGCAGGTGACACCTGATGAGCAGTGCTCATGGGATGCTTTTCATCTTATGGGGTGCATGACACAAACAAGAGATGCTTTTCAACAGTGTCTCTAACATTTTAAGCATATATCTCAACATGTGTATATTTATTTATAAATCACTTTTACTTACTACTGTTATTAGCTAGTATCGCCCAGCACAATATTTTCTTAGAGCCAGATTATCCTTAGCAACGTCTTGTAAATTCCTATCTAAAAAATTTTCTTGGCAACTATAATTTTTTTGGCCAATTCCTTATCGGATTAGAATATGCTGGCATCTTTTTAACATCATTATGTCGCAGTAGGACTGGGAGGAGAGGAAATATCCGTTCCCTTTTTCAAGCTTACCACCTTGGCTTGGGTTATTAGAAATATTTTCAATTCGCGATTTCTTTGCAGGAATTTTTAAAATATTCTTGAATATTTAGTTTAAACTCAATAATACAATAATATACAGTAGAATAAGATTATGAATGTAAGTCTCAATGAGACCAAGTGACTGAGGTCATGCCTGTTGTCCGTCTGGCCTCACACGCACAATTAGAGAGGATGGCATGAGAATCTGACATGCACACCCTGAGGCTACACATTATAAGTTAGTAAAGTTTCTTTCTTTCTTATTTTTGCATTATAATGGAAACAGAAATTTCCAGTCTTGTCCTCTCAGCACTCAGTGGTAAGTCTTGCATACCTATCAGGAGGCACATTTTCTTAATAACAAACCTAATTATCTCATTCACCATAATGATAGATCCCCTACAGTCAATTAATAAATCTGCACCAGAAGAGAACATGCTGATCTGGGATGGCAAGAAGCTGGACAAAGGGATAGTTAGGTCTCTCATTATAAAATAGCAAATTATTCCCAGACACAGAGGCAAAGGCAAATTTCTAGAGCTGAAAAGCAGACATGGATCCAGGAGCATAGTGCGGAGACAGATCAAGGCTGTGCCACCGTCTGCTGGTTGCCCAAATGCCAACCAGTGTCCCCAGAACCCATCAGATCATCACACTCTAAACTGCAACCAGCCACTTAATCTTTTTCAGGTGCCATGTGACAGGATCTTCAATCCATTGGCTACAAAATGAGGGCTGTAAAAAGACTCTACAGATCTTTACAGTTGGTCCATTGTGATTGAAGTTGGAAAACCTGTGCTTTAGTCTCATCAGACCAATGGCTGTTTCCGGAATTAGCTTGTGTTTCCTTTGGTCCATCTGAAGCCAGAGCCCAGGCCCTCTTCTCCTGGTGTGACATCCCCAACCACTGGGTAGTTCAAAGGCTGACTTCGCCACCAAGTCTTTCTTGTCTCACGCAAAATGATTTCTCCCTCCTCTATACTTTTCTGGTACTTTGTACCCAGTACGGCATGGATTACCTTTTTGTGAGTTTCTTTCTCCTCCTTCAAAGTTAAACTCCTTCAAATAAAGATCATGCTTTATATTCTCCCAAACACGGGGTGTGGTGCCGTGAAAAGCAGGAACTCCGTGGCTGCGTGTACAGATGTCTCATATTGACCCTCACGCTGTGCGATTCCTGGGCACACATTTCTACTACTTTCTTTTCAGAGAGTAGATTAAACAGCTAGTATTTTGGTTAATACTACAAAAGACCAAATTATCAAGTATATGATAAGGTATCCAAGATGAGAGCCCACGTAGACTTAATGAATAATCTATGCAGATTTGAATTAGAATGTAAATTCCATTTACATTTTCCAAAAAGACAATTTCATAACTCCAAAAGAAAATTCTTTCAAAACATATTTTTGAAAGTTACCTCAAGTGCTTTGGCATCAAAATAGACCTTGCGAAACAACTTTTCTGACGAGTGAAGGATCAGCTAAGCAGAACTATTTGATTGCCTTTGAAATACAAGGGTCTTACAAACTAAGGACAAAATATTTGCAGTGTGCATTGGATGCAACAAAACTAAGTTTGAGAAGTTCCAGCAAAGTTGAATGTCCCCCAGTCTCCACTGTCCTCAATTCTTGAGCATTCCTATAATTCTTCTATTACATGCCACTGTTTAGTGTTATAGAAACAGTACATTCCCCATAAAGAGAAACGGTACACGCTCAACACCACTAAAGACCCATGGCCATAAGAGGTGGAGCAGTCTTGTTAGCTGAGGCAATAAGCCCTGGTTAGGAGTCTGGAGCCCAAAGGTCAGTGGCTGACTCACGGTGGTACCCTGGGCAAACCTCTTCACCCATGTGTTCTTCACTCTCTCCATTGTTCAAAAGAGAGGAATATTCACTGCTTCAGATGGAAGCCCTGGAGATGGATAGGAAAATATTGAAAAGACTCTGAAATCTCTGCTAGAAAAGTGTGGTTAGAAGATAATTACACACCAGTAGATTTTCCTAAGAATATTATGTAAGCAGGGAAAAACAGTATAGTCAAGAAATACTGTTCAACATCAATTAGTCCGTAACGTATTCTAAATAGAAAACACAATGTCCCCCTAATTTTCACATTGATGGGGTAAAGTGATTTTTAAAAAATGTTTCACAGTCTCAATGAAATATGAATTGCTTTCAAAAAGAGAGACTGAGGGATAGATTAAAAAGCAACTCAATAAAGATTGTAAATTGTTCTGTGCAGGAGGTCTGGCCTTACTCCTAGCAACCTTCCCATGTAATGTTACTATAATTTCTACAGTAATTAAAGAAAATAGTAGCTTCCATCTTCATTAAAAGAGTGAGGTAATACACTCTTATTCGTTTCATGATTTTTTAGACCAAGAAGCCAATAGACATACGAAACTTCTTTAATAGAAAGTAATTACTCCCCATCGTTAAGCATCAGAGGACCACCTTCTGCATAAGCAACTTGCCTCCCAGCATGAGTTCTTGGTGATCATCTCCAGGGCTCCTGCACCCACAATGAGCTGTCCTTGATCGAACTCTTTGATGTCCTAGATATAAATTCACTTTTTCCCTGAACCAGCATGTGTTACATGTTGGCTTCTTCTTTCCAAATTGTTTTGGTTTCCTGCACAAGTATGCTTACTTTGGCCAAAGCCAAGACGTCTCACCTTCTGGATGGCCTTGTCCGGTCTACAAGTCCCCGAGAGCCTTGATGAAGCGGGAAACAATCTGGTCCCAAATTGATATTTGTTTGTTATTTTTGGAGCACTCAAGTAAATTACAGGAAAATTGATTTTCTTTAGTGAACTTCTGCACCTACTCAACCCCTTCTGTTGCTCTAACAGGGTTTTATTTCCTTCTATGTTTAGGGTTTTTGTCTATGTGCCACGGAAGATTAATAGGATTGATGAAAATCATATTGCCTAATTAGAGGGAGTTTTTGAAGCTCATACAATGAAACTCCATTTCCTATCTAAGATCTACAGATAAAGAGTTTCATTTCTTGCTGATGGAGTTATTTGGATATATTCACTTGTCATGAGGACCTAAATTACCTTATCCCATTAAAGAAGGGGAACACTTCCTCCTTGTATCTGATCTTTAGGATGAGTGTTGACCGTTCCTAAGTAGTCTCTAGATATTAACCAAATCAACCAACTATACTCTACTCGAAACTCAAATATTCAGTTTTATCATACTGCAACTTCAAAATTATGGTTGGTTTTGAGCTCCAAACAAAGAAATCTGTGCCTCCCCGCCATGGTGTCAACTTATACATGGCTGGGCCCCTCTGTTCCTCTGTTCTACCCCTGAAGCAATCCTTGGGAGACCCCGACACTGCAAGGGAGGTCCACCGTCCTTGAGAAGTGGCCTTGGACAGGAACCCTGCCCTCTCCTAGGCCAACTAGCTCCAAGCTAATAACTCTTATGTCCCAACAAGATTACACTCCACGTTTGAACTATATTTCACCAAAAACTCAGGTATTAGAGAAGGAAAGTGCAACCCTGGACTGGAAGTGGTGAGTTGCAGAGCCCACAATCCCTGACCTGTCTTCAAGGACCCTTACAAGCAGTCTGCCGGCCTCCCTCCCACCCCCACCATCACCTGTGGTCCTCTAAGGGACTAGCCATCCTCAGAATCCAGCCCAGCTCCCCTCAGGCCATGAGAAGAGAATTCTTTCCCTCATCCAGAGTACCATCTCCTCCCTCCTCATTCTCCTGGGTTGAGCAAACTATTTCCCCGGTGGACTGACAGTGGAAATATTCCTTTCCTCCAGAGGAAACCCTCCCACAGAAAAATTATATCAGAAAGCAATAGTTAGGCCTCCTGGTAGCTGATTCTGACAGAGTAGCCCTGTGTGAGACGTAGCACGTGCCTGGTATGTTGCTTTCCTATAGACCCTCTTTCCTTAGCCCTTGGGTCTCTGCTCTGGAGTTCTGGAAAGCAACAGCTACACACACAAAGCTGGAAGAACAGTCTACAGCTTGAAGTAAAGTGCCCTTAGAATGAGAGAGGCCTAGAAATACTGGAACACGCACCCCCCACACACATATCCCACCCCCGCCCAGACAGCTATGTCTCCCAGACAGAAGTTTGGCTCAATCTTCCCCCAAAATTTATGTTATCAAATAGCACACTTAACTTCTCAGTCTCAAACATCTGTGTTCGGGTTAATACTGACTTCACATTTCCCTCTAGAACAGTGGGTGAATATTTGATTTACATTTTTGTAAATAAATGGCAGACTCAAGTGGTTTTCCCAGACCAAAAGCAACAATTTGACTCTGAGGTAAATTCATGTCCCTACCCTTAGAGACTGGAAATTGCTTTCAGCTTTAAATGTTTTCCTTCTTTTCCCAGCTACTAAAGATCAAGTTTCTAACAATATCTTAGGGCCAGTGCCAGCTAGGGTAACCCATTGCACGTCTACGGAATTATGAGAACCGTGGCTATTTTGGGGTCTTCAGTGACTGCACAATGAAATCCACCAGAGATTCTCAAAGTGTGGGCCCCAGACAGCCAGCATCCCCTGGGAACTTGTTAGACGTGTGAATTTTCGGGTTTTGTCGGAGACTTACGTGCTCATTAGAAACTCTGGAGATGGGCTTCAGCAGTGCATGTGTTGGCGAGCCCTGTAGGTGAATCTGAGCACTTGTATACACCAACCACATCAAAACACTTCAACGGGAATGATTTGTTCTCTGGGCAGGTTCACTGGGAAGATGCATAGAATATCCTCCAGAGGCACCTTCTCGGTTCTGATGCTGCCCTTAAGTGGGTCCCTGCCCAGCGCACCCCAGGGATCACAAGCTCTACATCAGAAGAAGCTTGATTTTCTGTGTCTGTGCCAAAAGATTTTAGAAAGTTCAGTTACTGCTTGAACAAACATGGATTATGGGAGAGGACAGTGTGAGCTGAACTGAACCCCCGGGCCAGAGGAAGCAGGGCTGAGAATGTGTGTGCCCTTGTGGAGTGGGGGAGGGTTGGTTATGGTCATAGTCACCGCCCCAGGAGAGCAGAGAGAGTGTTTGCTTCTGTTTAAGTTGGCTGCCCTCCATTGCCAAAGTGGATGTCTAGCAGACCAATTCCCCAGATGTCTGCTCTCTTGCTGCCCTATACTTAGATCCTGTGGCTCTAGAAGGGCCTTAGAACAACCTAGAAGCCCTGACTCAGACAAGTGCAGCATAAGGAAGGGACGCACCCCAGCCCTGTCTCCCTAGGAAGCTAGGTCAGTGCTCACCCCAGGTTCCCCAGCACAGCCCAGAAATCCTGAGCTTGGGCCCAGCTTCCACCTTGCACTGCCCCAGGAGGTCCATGTAACTTCTCAGGCTGAGGACAGTAAGGCTGGCCAGGGAGAGAGCATTGCCCCCAAATCACAAGGGTTTTTCCCAATAAGGAGGCTGTAGGGCCAGGGGTGGGAAGACAAGCCAGGCCACAGACATAGTTTCATGTGTAACTTTTACATGTTTAGGCATGTGGCACACGGGCCTCCACTTATGCTCTTGTCCCGGGCAATGTTGAAGTTATGCCTAAGATTTAATATAATTATTTAGGAATTAAATTCAGCTCAATTAATTAAGCAGGGAGCACTCGGCATGTGTAAGGCCCAGTACTAGGTTCCACGGCACATGGAAAGATGAACTGAGTCTATCTCTGACCTCAAGGTCTGTCCTACCTAGTTGCTGAGGGCAGAGACGTGCACCGCTGACTTATCACACACCAAAACATAATAACAACCCCAGGATATCTACAGGGAGAGTCCTGTGGAAGCACCACAGAGGGGGAGGTAGTCTTGACCTTGAAAAATCCAAGAAGCATTCTTGGAAGACCTGAGATTTCAGTAGATTTGCCAATATAAACTTTCCCTTAGCCTTAGCGACCACCGTGGGAGCATGCCTCACGTCTGTCCTTGCTTGACATAAAATAGTAAACAGTAGAAAGTGGCTTCTATGGAATACTGCTCAGCCATAAAAAAGACAAAATGATGCCATTTGCGACAACAGGGTAGACCTTGAGGGGATGATGTTAAGTGAAATAAGCCAGACAGAGAAAGACAAACACTATATAATTTCATTCATATGCGGAAGATAAACAAACATCTGGACAAAGAGAACAGATTAGTGGTTACCAGAGGGGAAGGGCCCTGGGGGGAGGGAAAATGGGGTAAAGAGGCGCATGTGTATGTTGATAGATAAAAACTAGACTGTTGATGGTGAGCATGATGCAGTCTATACAGAAACTGATACATAACAATGTACACCTGAAATTTACACAATGTTTTAAGCCAATAAGACCTCAATAGAAATAATTTTTTTTTTGAGTAAGACTAGCCCTGAGCTAACATCTGCTGCCAATCCTCCTCCTTTGCTGAGGAAGACTGGCCCTGAACGCATTTAACCGCTGTGCCACTGGGCCAGCTCCATCACTAAAAATAATTTAAAAAAAGAAAGTGGCTTCTACAACCCAGTGCCTTTCCCTGGACCTAGCTCAGGCTCCGGAGGGGAGTTCAGAAGAGCTGGCCAACAGTGACAGCTCCCATCCTGTGAACACAGCATCTGTGCTGTGGCTCTCTGTGGGGAGAGAAAGGAAAGCTTTCTTCTAATCTGTATTTGACATAAAACTTATCTCTCCACAGTGACCTATCATATACAAGAGTCACCTTGTAATTAAAAAATATGCCTCACAAAGCATTTTCTCCTGAAACTTCCAGGAGACTAACATCTTGTTCCCATACTTTAGGATTATAAACCAAATGAACTAACTCAGAGGTTGGCAAACTGCAGACTGGGGATCAAATCTGGCCCATTAGTTGTTTGTGTTAATAAAGTTTTATTGGAAAACATCACATTCATTTGCTTTAAAAAATGACAGAGTTTGTGGCTGCAATAGAAACTGCACAATCCACAAAGCCTAAAATATTTGCATAAAAATTTGCCCATCCCTCATTATCCAAAGTCAATCAGTAAGCAGCAGGAGAAAGCCTTTAAACTCCTCACCAAACCCCAATCTCTGGCCTGAATAGCTTTGTTTATAGTTCAGTGTTGGAGAATTTCATAGCTTCTAGCAAATGAAAGCCAGAAAGTGAGGCAGAAGGCAGACTACATCAGTGGAAGTCCTGGAAGAAAATGGAAGTCCCTGCAGATGGTTGGAATGAAGAGACTTTAAGGAAAGGCCACTTACAGAGGTAGGGACAAACATAAAGGAACCAACAAGAGACGTTGGGGCAGACAGAGGCGGGCAACAGAGGGAAGCCGTTACTGCCCCCAGGGCTGAAGATGTTAATAAATGTTAAGGTACATCAATTAGGATTTCTATTACAAGTGCAGAAAACCAACTCAAACTGGTTATAAGTGAGAAAATCAAAAAACTCAGATTATAGGGAGCACTGAGGTTAAAGGGCTTCTGGGTGGATTGATTTCGTAGCTATTGATCGTCACCAAGAGATCTAAATATTTGCATCTTCCTGCTCTACCTGTCCCAACAAGGTCAACCTTATTCTAAGGCTGGTTTACCAACGACAATTAAGAAAACATCCCTCCTTGTTCACGTCTGCGGAAGGCCAGGGATGAGGAGACAAGGAGGAGGCAAATGAACGGTGTTCGAGGTCTTTCCTCTCCATTCCCACCAGCTCAGAAGCTGTGTTTGTATTGGTAGGTGTACGTATATATATATTCTCTCTCTCTTGCTCTCCTCTCTCAACTAGATTCTTTCCGCTATCCTGAACTCTCTTTACATTCCATTGGCTCTGGTTGATTTACACCTGACAATTCCTGAGCCAATCACTGGCCAGGGGGAAAATTACCTTCGATGGTTAGACCAATCATCTGAAAGATAGAACGGATGGGGGAGTGGGGGCGTGCCAACCACGAAGTCCACCGTGTGATTATGTTCTTTCATGTGTGTTTCCTCTGTTTGCATCACTTCATCTGCAGGTATGTACCACCCAGGTCTTTATCTGATATGTGAGGCTTCTTCCGGCAACAGGGTAATTTACTCTGTGGAATGGTGGTACCTGCTCTTGTTCAGTATTGGAACAGATTTTCTTACCTAAGCAGTTCATGTGATCCCAAAAAAAGCCAAAGGAGAACTTACGGGAAGAGAGAAAGTTACCAAGCCTAATTAAAGTTCTAATTAGATTTTCTCCCAAGTCATTGGTAAATCACCCATCCTTTGTGGTTTTACCTTCCTTCTACATAATTAAGATATATGATGGTCACAACCCCACAGCCAGAGAAATTACATAATGTGAGCTCAGAGGGTTTAACAGCTGAAATTAATTTAAGGCTTTTAAGAGGTGCTAGGTGTTTTTCACACCTTTTCCTGCACCTGGTAGATGTTGGCTCTCATTGGTGAAATCTCCATTTCGTCCTTGATTGATGAGTTTTACACCGACGTTGCAAGGCAATCTTGGAACTTGCCTACGTGGAGATTTCCCACTTCATGAACACTCCCTTGCCACTGACCTGATCCTAACCTTCATCCTATCCAGAAATAACCTGAGATTTTAATCTAGTTTATACAGGAAAGTGTCCACAAAATAATTTATCTATTGTTCCCAGATGTTGAGGTACTGAACAGAGGTGCTCTGAGAGCAGAGGATGGTCAGGATCTTGGCAGTGACTTGTCACTGGCAGTTGGCTCCCTGGGACTGGTGGCGCTCAGAAGAGCCAAGGCTGTTATGCAACAGGATTCCCACTGAATATATAACCAACTCACTTTGGGTAAAGCTGCACTAAATTGGAGGCTCTTAATTTTTCCTACATACTTCTAATACTTGGCTGCGCTGGCAAAATTGTTGACCCTGGCTGTGACCCAGAGTAGATTCTCTATTCATCTCAGGGCTTTTAAAATCAAAGTACCCATTTTATGGACAGACACAATGGCAAGAGTCTCGGCAGATGCTGGAATATCCATTCCTAACAACATTCGAAGCACATGCGCTCAGTATTTCTTGGGACATCAGAAACTAAAGTCCGGCCAGTGTAAATAAGTCAGAACCTCGGTTTCTTCTTTTAAAATCCAAAATTCCCTCTGCTGAACCCAGGCACATGTTTATAGTTTCCAAATCATTTCTCCTATAAAAAATTAATCTAAAACGTTGACAAACCATAGCGCTTTTATGAGTTTCCATAGCGGCTTTTCTATATACATTGCAGTAAATTCCCTATGAAAATTACTATTATATTAATCAGCAGTGACTCATTTAAAATTATAGTTTATGATCTCTTATTTTTAAAAAGGTCCAATTTCATTTTTATCACTGCCCCAAGTTTATTTTTTACTTAAAATTCACATCACAGTTCAAAATAGGAAATGCCACGGGAAAATTGGTTTTCAACCCAAGAATTTCGTTTCCAAAAAGAGAGAATGAGTGAACAAATGAACATGATAATGCCAATAATTATGTGTTATGTGATTTTTATAACCAAGCAGTTTATTACAACTTCTTTTGTGGGTGGTACAAAATATTTGAACAGGTTTTCAAACCAGTTGGCAATTTATTAAATATTAGTGATTGTTATTACAGGTTGAGTTTTATGACCCTTGGTTGATTTATTTGTATGGAAACCAGAAAGACACATAGCCAGGCTAGCATTCTGCTTTGTAAAAGCTACTCTATATCTGACTCACCTTTGAACCATTTATTAGGGTACTTTAGCGCTCCAGGAGGGAGAACCTGGTGAGAAAGCAATGGGTTTCAAGGAACTAAGAAAGGTGTTTGAATGGTTTTTACAGAGTTAGTTGAATATCTATTAACAAACAAAAAATTAACAGCTAGTTAATGTAAAGTAGAAAACTCAGATGTATGTAGTAATGTTGCTTTAGGACTATCTCATCTCAATAACTAATAAACACTTTAATCAATTAACAACCAACTTGTATATCATGCTAAAAGAGCCTAGAACCCCAAAATGGATGGGCTTAATCATTTTCTTCTCCTTATTTAGTAATATCACTGCAAAAAATAGAAGGAGTGATGAATTCAATAATGGGTTAAAGTTGCCACTCTAACAAACACGTTATTGTTGTTGTCACAATAAGCAAAGAATTAAAAAAAATTTTAGCAACTCATAAAATTATTACCAGGTCCAGATTTTGGAGAATCCTTATAAGAATGTAGTTAAACAGTAGCCTGAATTGGTTGGTCACGTGCAACTGTCAATTCTTCAAAAACAGCTAATGACGCAATCTCTTGGTTGAGTCATCTTTTAGAAAGATAAAGCTGATCTTAAACAGATCCAGGCAATTTACATCATCTCATGAGTACTAAGTATCAACTTATATATTTGTCTTTGACTCGAAGAGGAATCCTCTCCTCTCTTTCTGAGAGTCTAAAAAAAAGAAAAACAAAAACAAAAAATAAAATAAAACTCAGTTGTATCAAATATGAGAGTAGTCTTGTGGTTCAAGTAGCCTGCATTTATTTGAAAGAGTAACAAAATCTCTTTCCTGCCCAACTACATTTTTATTTTAACAAGTATAGAAATATTATTCAGATAGAGTAATATTTAAACATTGAAACTCATAATTATACTCTTAAATAGCACAAGAAATTTTAACAGAAATGTTCTGTGTTGTAATTTAATTTATCAATTTATCAGTATTTTCTTTTCAGATTTTTCTGCCATACTTAAAAAGGCCTTCCTCCTACCAAGATTAGTTGAAAATTCTCTTTCAGTATTTTTGTCGTTTCCTTCTTTACACTTAATCTTGAATCCATTTTGTATCTATTTTGATGCAAGGAGAGGGATAAGAATCCAATATAATATTTTTTCCTGATAAATATGCAAATGTTCTGCATCCTTAATTTAATAACTCATGTTTTCTCTTGATATACAGTGACAGCTTTTTTGCATACTAAATCCCCATACATCTTTAGATAAGTTTCTTGGGTCTTTGTGCAATTATATTGATCTGCTTACTTATTTATACTCCCATACCATAAAGTTTTAATTGTTATAGATTTATATTATAAATATACCTAATATCCTCCCATTCGTTTTTCTGTTCATATGTTTTTTTGGCCCATTCTTTCACAGTTATTTTACCCGGGAACTTGCAAATCAGTTTATCTAGTTCAAGAAATATTTCAGTACTATTTCTTTTGGGATCACAATAAGTTTGTGGATAGACTGAAGGAGAATTGACCTCATTGGATATTGAATCTTCCTACCCAAGAATAGGACATGCCCTTCCAAGTTTTCAATTTTTTCCTTTATGTCTTTCAGTGATTTAAAATTTTCTTCACATAGATTTTGCACATTTCTAATTTTTCCCCTAGGCATTTTATCTTTTTCTTTCCCACTGCTTTTTTGTTTATTGTTTTTTTAAATGCAAGGTAAGCATTAATCCAAGCCATTTGAGCAGAGCTCAGCAACTTTTAAAATAGAGATATAGAGGGGTTTTGCAAATCACCCAATAGTGGGCATGGAAAGACTAAACTGTAAAATGGTGAGGCAAAATCATTTCTGAGAGGTTTGTATATGAGGTAAAGAGATGCCACAGACTGTCATGGCCACAGTGAATTGGAGAATTTTCCAGGTAGATTCAGAGCTATTAGGACTCTGGAAGCTGTTTTTATCCCACTTAAAAGGAGAAGAGGAGAAAATAATGAGTCGGAACAGAAAGATGAAGTCCTACAAGATTAGATAGACTAACCATTTCACTCATAACAAGCAGCAGCTGCTGACACTTTTCAGGAAGAAATGAAGGAGAGAAGTTCTTAAAATCCACAAATGCATGGATCTGGGATAGAGCATGATATAGGCTCTTTACTAAAATGAGTGATGCCAAGCAATTGCACAAAAAGAAAAAAAATGACAAAAAACCCTAATACTTCTTACACAGTTTGATGTAAAGAGGTGACCATTCCAGCGCAAATTTGCACAGACACCTAGAAAGGGGTCAAGAGAGAATTCAGAATCTGGACGATGACAAGAGCAACAAGATGAATGGAATTAGACAGAGGCCGTAAACTCTACCATCCCTACACGTTTCAGCAATTCTCCTAGAAGGAATTAGAAGTTGTAAGCAGAATAATTCCTTATGTTACTTGTAGTGTGTTGTATTAATACAATGACTATTCTTATTACAATTGGGCAATTTGCACATAGTCTCATTTCATACTGTGGATTCAGTCATCCTCAATCAATTTTTCTGTTGTCTTTATAAAGTTCTATGTTAAAGAATCCTCTTTGTAGATTGGTATAGACAGGAACTAATTTGTTTGAATCCCATTGGCAATTAATTCAAGGATTTGTGCTTCTATAGTGATTGGTTAAATGGTAAACCACATTCATAAAACAGAATGCCTTTTCACAGAGTGCTATTGTACCAGGACATATTTCTCCCTATATGTGTTAAATATAACACTTTGATCACACACAATCTAGTACTACAAAGAGGTACAACTGACTTTTATATATTGGTCTTATGTCTGGTCAACTTGATGATTCATCTGCTATTTCCAAGTAATTCATCCATAGATACATTTGTGTTTTCTATGTGTACAAGGATATTACCTGCAAATCACGACCCTCTTCTCCAAACCTAACGCTTTTCATATCTTTTTTTGTATCGTCGTGATAGCTAAGATCTCCACCATAATGTTGACTATAGCAGTGATAGGAGCAGCCTTTTCTACTACCTAATTTTAAAGGGAATGGTTCCCTATCAACAATTCTGCCAAAAAATACTTCAAAAACACAATTTTTAAAAGATAATATTTAGAATAGAAAATTACAATAGACAAATCTATAAAGTTTCCAGGAGTAAATGTAGCAAAATATGTATAAGACTTGCACACAAAATAATCCTTCCTCAAGGACATTAAAGAAAATCTGAATAAGTTGAGAGAAATACCATGTTCATGGTCAGGAAGACTTAGAATCCTAAAGAGGTCAAATTGACTCAAATTGATCTGTAAGTTTCTTATAACCTTGATTAAAATCTCATGGAAGTTGGTAGGTTGATTTTAAAATGTAAGCGAAAGAACAGAAGACTAAGAATTGCAAAAACACTTCTGAAGAGAACGATTATGAAAGACTCATTACGAAGCCATAGTCATTAGATAATGTAGTGTTTGTCCAAGAATAAACAATGTAACCAGTGGAACAGAACAGAGAATCCAAAACCAAATGCACTGATATTTATGGACTTTTGATATACGCCCGGGTGTGGCACGGAAAATCATTAGAGAAAGGAAGGCTATTCACAATGAATATGGGAGAACTGTCTGCACATGGATGAAAAAAAGAAGGAAATTGGGTTCCTACCCCAACTGTAAACAAAAATCAACTCCACATGAATTAAGTGCCTAAATGTCAAAAGTAAAATCTTAAAATCTTAGGAAAACATTTAAGTAAGTATCTTTTAGACTTTAGAGTAAGGTAGTCTTTCTTAAGTAATTACAAGAGCATAACTACAAAAGAAGATATTGTTAAATTTAACTGCATTTAAAATTGAGAGCTTCTGTTCATCAAATAATACCATAAATTTGAAAAACATGTTTATAATATATCAGCAAAGGACATATGAGAATATATAAAGAACTTCTATAAATAAATAAGGGAGGGGCGAGCCCAGTGGCGTAGTGGTTAAGTTTTTGCACTCTGCTTCAGCAGCCCAGCTTTTGCAGGTTCAGATCCCGGGTGTGGACCTACACACTGTTCATCAAGCCATGCTGTGGCAGTGTCCCACATGCAAAATACCGGAAGATTGGCACAGATGTTAGCTCAGCAACAATCTTCCTCAAGCGAAAAAGAGACAGATTGGCAACAGATGTTAGCTCAGGGCCAATGTTCCTCAGCAAAAATAAATAAATGAATAAATAAATAAAGGAAAGAAAAAGTAACAGAAAAACACCTAAGCTGACATTTCACCTAAGAAAAATACCTACACCCAAAAAAAAATGTAACAAGGTGATCACCTTCACTACTAAATCAAGGAAATACCAAGTGTGTACAAGGATGTGGAAAAATGGGTACTCTGATACAATGCTGACAGAAAAGTGAATTAGTATAACCACTTTGGAAAATAGCTTGATATTATTTAACAAAATTGAGGATATGAATTCCTAGGATCCAGCAATTCCACTCCATGGTATATGTACATATTTACGGGTAGTCCTTGCTTTGCACAATACTGTGTTAACTGAAACTTTTGCATATTAAAACTGTGTCCTCCCTTGGCATAGTTCCACGACAAAGGAAGTAACATTGTAACAGCCACCACAGAATCTGTAGAGGGAGGACACTGTTCAGATATGCACATTTTAATTAACATAGTTCTGTGCGAAGCAAGGACTGCCTATATGTGTGCATGTGTACACACACGTGTGTGAATTCAAAAGAAACTTATGCTTATATGCACCAAGATAAAGGAACACCAATTACAATATTGCTAATAATATTCAAAACTTTGGAAAACTCTAAATGTTCATCAAAAGTTGAATAGGTGAATAAATTGTGGTCTATATAGACAATGGCATATTATACAGCAGAGAAAAGGACTGAGTTACAGCTACTTAATAATGTAGATGAATCTTATAAGCATAGTTTGAACAAAAGAAGCAAGACATAAAAGAGACCATACAACATAAATTAGTTTATATAAAATTCAAAAACAAACTATTGTTTAGGGATTCACACATAGGTGGTAAAACTGTAAAGAAAAGCCAGAAAATGATTATCATGGATGTTAGGATTGTGGTTATTTCTCCTTGGGAGAGGGGTATTGTGCTTGGGAACACACAGAGAGATTTCTATGGCTCTGAGATTCTTCCATTTCTCGGCCCAGGTGTTAGTTATGTACTGTACTATTAAGTGTGAATTGTTTTACAAGTTTTTTAAACCACAGATTTTTAGAATTTAAGAATCATTAAATGCAATTTGAGTCAATCCTTCCATTCTAAATCTGAATTAACAAACGAACAAAAGAGCAGGAAGCATTGAATTCAGTGATTCCCAAACTTGTCTGCCTACCCAAAACTTTTGGGAATCATATAAATAGATTGCTGATTCCACCCTGGAAATTTCAATTCAGTGGATTTCTGGGTGGGGCCTTGTGATCTAAATTTTTTAAAATTTCCTAAATGATTTTGATTCTGCCAACTCAAGGATGGCATTTTGCAATTAACGGTCTGGCTGGCAGTTGAACATCTGTAACGGTAGGAAACTCACAGCCTTTGGACCTTGAAATAAATCCTCATGACTGTACTCATGCATTTAAAAGAGTAAGCGAAATAAAGGCAACGTTTAAAGTTCCAGAAAAACTTTTATCATTATTTCAGGAAAATTGTCTAATATCAGGTCTGTGCATTTTTAAACAATGTTAACTCATTTCTTTCTTATGGCAAAGAATATTTTCAAGTTAAATTCCCATGGAATTCTATATGTCATGGATAGACTGCATCTATTATGTGTCACGTATTGAAGAGATCAATGCAAAGTCTTAAGAGTTCACTACGTACGTGCATCAGCATTTAACAAGAAAAAGAGTGAAATGTGAAGTTGAGACTTTTAGTTTCTATTCTTGGCTATAGCATCAAGGCCCCTGCTATTAGTCTTTGCCAAAGTAAGGTAACCACAGTCTACACACTTACTCTAAAAACAGGCTCCAAGCATCTCAAGAGGCCATTCAACATCTAGTTTGCTTTTAGGCCACAAGAGATGAGCTTCTTAATTTTCTGAAATACCACGTACATAAATAAATAAATAGCATCCTTGAGCAAATGTTTTCATAAATGAAAGTTAGACATGATTTCTAACTCTCCAACAAGTCTTCTCCAAGGATGTGAACCACATTTTTTCCACCTAATTTGTCACCTGATGATTTATTGGATGATACCCAAGGATCAGCTGCTTCTTAGTAAAAAATAGAGATTCCCAGAATAGAACTTAATTGAAATGAATCCTTTGCAATTATCTGAGAGATCAAAAACTGCCATGACCAGCTTTAAATTCAAGAGTGTACAATCTACAGAGATTGTATGTCTATACCTGGCCCACTCTAGTCTTCTGATGACTTAAAACAGGTAAGATCTCAAGACTTGACCTTGCCAGATCCATCCAGACTCACTTATACTTTTGTGTGTATACTCACATGCATACCCACACACAAATACAAACACACAGTTTCTTGGACACTCACTGTGGGCCAGACACTGTGTACTAAGCACTCTATGGGTGGTCTCCATTAACCCTCACTGCGGCCATATGAGATATGTGTTATACCCATTCCCAGAAGAGACAAATGATGCTCAATACGTCCCAGAGCTGGAATCAAACTCAACTCTTACTCTTCCAGGGCTCACAATCGCTGGGCTGCGTCTCACGCCGCCTTACAAGAACACACTCCGTGTATACTAGCACTTTGGATATCTTTTACACGTCTTTTTTTAATTTTAATTTTTTATGTCTTTGAGGTGGAACAGACTTGGACCACATAGGGTCTCTACCGTAAGTTGCTGGACTTCAGGTGGTCCTGGAGGTCCAAGAGTTTCAGGTGAAAGTGGTCCACTGTAGCCATTGAAGGCCTTGGCTTTGGCGCCTGACAGATCTAGTTCAAATTTGGAGCTCTTTCATTTAACAGCTAACTGACTTCAGTTAAGTTACTTAACTTTTCCCTTCTCAGTTTATTCCTTTGTAAAATCTGGATGATGACATCTACTGCAAAGGGATATTGTGAGGACTAAATGAGACAACGTGTGTGAATTATTTAGCTCTGTACCTGACAAGTATTGAGTGTACAAACAAGTGCCACTACTGCAGGGTCCCGCAAAGTCCAGAAGGTCAATGCCCAAAGCTACAACTGGTTGACCAGCCAGAAAGGTATCCTCTCAGCCTGGCTTGTAACAACCATAGAGTTTCCTCTGGAGCTCATGAGAAGGGGTTGGATTCCTCTGAAGCTCATGAGAAGGGGCTGGTCATCAACGCTACAAAGTAAACAATTAGTCTTGTGGTGGAAATTGCTGAAGCAATGTGC